>NC_088602.1:54223875-54847625 GCF_036013475.1 Columba livia
CTTTATCTGTTTTGCAGTGACATATGATGGTCTACTCTTGCTAACTCTTCATCTATATCTGCAGTACTGGAATCCATCATATACCAAACCTGACTAATGCAAGTCCTTTTAATGTCATATCAATAAGTCACCAGATCAACCACCCATTCCTGCAAGTAGAGCCATTTTATTTAGGAAACAGAGCCTTAAATAGATGGCTTTGAGGGCCTTAGAGTCTGATACTGTCTTCAGGTTCTTCTGTAGTTTTCAGGGATGGATGGATCAGCATGTGCCTTCATTAGTTATCTGAAAAGGTCCATTCTCTAGGGAGTCTTTATGCAAGAAAGATAAATAAATGTCTCTTTGGACCATGGAGGGAGGTTTTGCAAAACTATAAAAATAAATTTAGACAAACACAATGATGAATATTGTATGACAAATATTTGTCTTCCTAATAGCAATCTTGTAGAGAAATGCAGTATCTGGTTGTCTCTCTTTTTTTTTTTTTTTTCTCCTTTTAAAAATCTAAAGCAATGTTTGGACCACATACAAAAACATACAAAACCAGTAGTATCCCAATAGCTAATACTGATGGGCAAAGTGTATTCTGAAGTACAGGGCTGTGCTGCCATGAAATAGACTTCATGTCCACTTTTTCATTCCAACCCCAAGCTACCTACCAAAAAAGGCCTTGAGGGAAACTGTACCAACATGAAGGGAAATTAAAAACAAGTTTTAGGTCTGTTTGCGCTCCCCCCCCCAAAAAAAAAAAAAAAAATCTTCAAAATAAGCCCTGTACATTTTAATCAGAGAACCCTGTAAGGTACACAGATGATAGTTACAGCATGCATTCTATAAGACTCATTGATTGAAAGATCATGCAAAAAAATAGATCAACCATTTTCCAAGTTAATTAATCTTCAAAAAATAGGCTATAAAAGTGCAAAACTAGGGAAAAAAAAAAACTACTTGTAACAAATGAATATATTTGAATAGCAGTATTTGCCTGACTACCGTTTTCAAGTATCAGGTAGTCTTGACCTATTACATTTCCTGTAAGCATATTATAACACAAGAAGTGACCAGAAGTTAACACAAATAACAAATATGCAGTGAAAAATCATATAAATTGGCATTAATGAATCTCATTGCGTTTAAGTAGTGTTTCTGTTGAGAACTCCAGTCAAATCTTTTTACAACCATCAGAGCCTTTCCACAGTCTGCAGTAAACTTTGCTTTATTTCTTGCAATACAGATATGAAGAGACAATATTAAGGATACCTGTGCTTAGAAAGAACCTTTTAAATCCACAGGTTTTGCTTTCAAGTTGTTGAAATAACACAGACTTTAGCCAATTGTAAGCTGCTAACAGCACCCGTGTCACAAAAAGTTCTGCAACTTGTTCTTGAAAATCTCAAAGCTTCATGAGCTCTATTTGGTGAGTTCCAGTTCTCCTCTTATAAATTACCAACTCCAGTATTATTGCAAATCCAAATAAACTCCCTGATGATTACAGATTACAGTCACAAATCCAAAAGGTACAACAAAATATACTTTTCTTAGCTAAATTAATTATTTCAGTTCTGAGCAACTCAATAGTAAGAATTGAACCACCAGCTGGCTAATATGTACAGTCAAAACATTTAGCAGCAGGTTTTTACATTAGTAACAGCAAGAATCCATTTCACGGAAGACAACAGAGAATAAATGATTCTCATTTTAAGAGTCCTTAAGGCTAAAGTGCTTTATCCTCCTTAAATGCTCTGACTAACTAGCTCCACATGATGTCATCAAGATTAATTTTATGTAGGCAGTTTCTACAGCAGAAATGCAATAGAAACATATACAAGTCTATGAGAAGTAGGGGAAACAGAGCAGAACAATTCATGTAAAACAAAACTGTCCAGTTTCGTAACCAAGCCTTGCAAGTTTACTTTAGAGTGTGAGGGAATCTCCTTTCTCTAGTTGTTGGTGTTGTGATTCTAAGTTCAATGACAGAATGTACCAACCTTCTCCCTATTCTCAGAAGTTTTCTTTTCCATAAGTCAGCGTGTAGGCTAGACTTCTTTTAGAGGCTAATTCACAAAGAAGTGGTGCCAACTTTCTTCTGGAAAGCATGCAAAAGACGGTGTATCTAGGAACGTGCAATGCTAGTTTGCTCTTTATCTGAGCCAGTTGGGTTTTGGTGGGGTTTTTTGTTTGTTTGACACCTGCCCCTCCAGTAGAAAACACCTTTTACACTGTACTTTGAGGAAAATACATTAGTTGTTCAAAAACATCTTATTCAACAACACAGCCAGTAGTACTTTAGCTATCTGAACTTCTCTTAAAGTCAAAAGGGACACAAATAAGTTATGTAAGCATCAGTGTCTAGTTTCATTGGAGAAAACCCAGAATGCCCCAAATTTGTCTACTGGAGTAGTAGGTATGACACAACACTTGTTAGAGACATTGATTGGTCAGCTTTGGTTTATGCTGGTCTTTTTCATAAGAACTGTGATCCAGGTATGTTACAGTCAACAGGATATGACAGGACATTTTGGAGACCCACATTCTTCTGGTATGCAAGTTCGAGGCCAGGGAGATTACAGTAATGCATTTGAAATTATACTAGATGCCCGTGATAAAGAAGCTGAACTGAATGATTGCTATCTACCCAAAGACATCAGTGGAAGCTGGCATTTCTTCAGCTATCCAGTAGGAAAAACTGAGTAGCTCTCCAGATCCACTGATTTGTTTGCCAGAATGGAGTTATCTAAACATACATACAAACATCAGGCACTTATCTAGTTGCTTATGTCAAGTTCTATGTGAGATGTCCTGTATTATTCAAGATATATCCTCCATTATCTCAATAGCTTTAGTTTTTTGCAACTGGTTTTCAGCAATTAAATTGAGACCCATCAGCTTCCCAGATCTTCCATCAATATAACAGGAGGCTTTCCCATTCATAGAAGATGTCTCAGATGTTTTGAATTAGACACTATATTAGACATTTGCTGTGGAGGCACCTACATTTAGTTTTTTCCTGTCTGAAGTAAGTGCTTAGTGTGAGCACCAAGAGATGCATTTGGTGACCTAATCTGGGAATTTAATGCAGGACTTAATGTTCTGTAAAATTCAAGAATGTTGTCAAGGAAAGTAGGATCTTCCAAAGGGAATTTCAAAGTAGAAGCAGTAAATGGGTATCTTCTGCCTCCGTGTTATGCAGGTAAAGTACAGCTAGGATGGGCACTATTCACTTGTCCATTTGGTCCAACCATTTGAGATTCCCTAGATTACCTGTCACATAATCATGGGACTGGCAGATAAATCTCCGATACACTGGATATCCGTAGCATTCTGACATGGCAGCTGGAAGCCAGATCTAATATTTTGAGGCATCTCAAGGTACTCTAGACTCTATGTCCAGATATTGTTTCTTCTTGTATGGGCAAATTCTATTGTGCATAGAGAGACTCAGCAAAGGATTATATAAGCAACTTATGACTGCAAAGTAATTGTTTGCTGGCTAATACACACAACAGGTAACTGAGACTAATTAGCTATTAGGCTAAGCATTAATATGTTCCTTCAATAAAATACCCAAAATATCTCAGCTGGAGGTCCACTCAACCACCAGGAAAGGAACAGGCTCAATATAGCTGGGTTTCCATTTCTTCTTTTTTTCCTTTGGGTTTTACACCTTCAGTGTTCTTCTTCTTGAACTCTTGATCTGCTAAGCAATTGCTCAGCTGTCTCTGATTTTGCTCTCATTATATTGCATGATGTAGTTAATGGACTTTCTCACACAGTCATAAACAATTTTCTCTTTTGGGCTAAGCCATACTGGCTTGGCTCACAGAGAACAGACTGCCTGGACTGAGGGTTACAGAACTGAGCACAAGGTCTCCAGAAGACTTGCATTCTTGTGGGAAGGTAGCTGGAAGCCAGGAAGGATACTACACTGCCTGAAATCATGCTGAGTTTGAGCAACTAAGTCCTTCACTGGTCAGTGTTCCTCCATATGCTAGCTGCTTGTTAAGTACAGGCCTAGTGAAGTCACTAGAATTTTGTCCAGGCCAAAACTGAAACTCTGACAAATTGTGCCTAGAAATCCTAATTTTACAAGACATTGATAAATTAATTGTGCAATCACACTTAGTGAAAATAGTTGCAGGAATGAATACAAGAAGATTACTTTTTTTCATTGTTCTGAAGAACATTATGTGTATTTTGAAACAAAGGTGTATCACAGTGAGAAACAGTGACAGAGAAGAAAATTGAAATACTTCTGTGGCACATAAATGCACAGATAATGTTAGAAGCACTATTTTCAACATGTAACTCATGTTTCACATAGCCCACATTACTCTAACTATCCCTGAAATATCTATACAGATTTTTTTTTCCAGGCAGGGGAGAACACTGCTTTGTCTGTTGAAAGAAAACTCTGGGAAGATTGCACCAAATGCTGGCACAGAGATTTACATGCTTGTTAGGAAGAGCAAGAATCGATAGATTATATGTTCGTTTTTATAAGCTTGCCTGTGTATTACCTGCATAAAAGCATAATCAAATATTGCCAAATTAAAATCTTTCCCCTGAGTAAACCACTGGCTATGAAATTGTTATAAATAGGTGCATTAAATAACATTCTCACAGAAAATTAGAAGACTTTAACATTTTGATGGCCTTTTTTTTTTTTTTCATCACTAGGAGAAGATGTTATTCCACTCTATGAAGACTAGAATGGAAATTAAAAGAAATCTCATATGTTACCATGGTGGAAATTATTTTTAATATTGTCACAAAGATGGTCATGATATTATGATCTTTCCTTTTTTAAATCTATTGAAAATCCATAGATGTAGAACATTTTATATCAATATCCACAGATAGCTTTCAGAGTTGGGAAAATTAGAATGCTTAAAGATAGTTTGGTTTGCTCAGAGACAAAAATATCTAGGACAGAATGCATCTGTGTTTGTATCTTGAATGCACTTTTAGCTCATTGGAATTAGTGGAACATAGAAAAGTGATTAAAGTATTGCTTGCATGCATTCCTTGAAGAAGGAAGATACAACTCTGATCCTGTCCTATTCTAATCAAGTTTTTGGTTTTCCTTTCATTTGAAAGTTGCTTAGACAAATCAAAATGGGTGAGGGAAGGAGGTAGTAATTGAATACACAGTATGTTTTCTGCAAATTTTTAATGAATCTGAGAACTTTTAGCTTTAGAATGAAAATTTCACCTAAATTAAACATTTTTGAAGAATCTGGGTGTTTAAAAATGTTGGGGCGTTTGTGGTTTGGTTTGGTTTGTGTTTTTTTTGTGCACCTTTTTTATTTTTAATGAAGAAAAACTGAATCCTGTGTTTACATTTTGCCACTTTTAGGCAGGGATATCAAGTAAGCACATGTTGAACTAGTTTGCTGACTTGATGGGTCAATGTTTCAAATATCTCAGATATTGAATCCCAAAGTCAATTTTCCATATATTTGAACAATAAGACATTGTGAAGTGAATTCTGAGTTTCACTGGAAAAGAAAAAAAGTTAAAATTAGTGTTTTCAGTGCATGTAAAATATTTCCAAAAGTTGAAATAGAAAATAGATGAGCACCAGAACAAGTTGGTGTAGAAAATGATAGTAGAAAGAGGTTTAAAGCAAGAGGATAACAGTAATTGTATAGGCAACTTGTCCAGTCATATATAGTTTACTTGATATGATTTCTCATTTGAAGATAAATGAGCCATCAGAAAGCCTGGCTGGAAAGAAAGACATAAAATAGTGAAGTACAATTTTAACAGCAAAAATTGTTGTACCCAATATACAGATATCTTAATATTTATATGGAAATTAATATGGGTGTTGAAATAATATAATATTAATTCATCTTTGGAATATACTATTAGGAATACATTGTAATTATAAAAAGATCCAAAAAAGATCATAGTTAAGGATTTATTTCTGTTTGCTTTGGTAGAGCAACACCTTAGTGGTGTTTGAAAAAAAAAACTTATGGAAAAATACCCTGTCTATCCTAACCCTATGCGAACAACATTATTCATGAAAGT
Source organism: Columba livia (assembly GCF_036013475.1). Lineage (NCBI taxonomy): Eukaryota > Metazoa > Chordata > Aves > Columbiformes > Columbidae > Columba > Columba livia. Next base: position 54,229,912 of record NC_088602.1, read on the forward strand.
GAACTTACAGCCTTCCACAGAATGGCAGCTCAGGGCTGTTATTACCTTTAAACACATGCAGAGTTAAATGCAAAATTTTGCTATGGTCAAAAAAAGAACACACATGTTATACAGAGCCAACAATATATTGTGAGTCTAGTACAAATCTTACCAGTCTAGGCAAATAATTATGGCTAGTTCAGGTCTAATTTCAGAAGAGAACATAATCATTGAAAAATGCCACAATAGTAATACAATTTAAAATGTTACACTCACACTAGGTGTGTAACTGTGCCTCTTTTCCCTGGGGTTATGGTCATTCCTCCTCTGCTCCTCTGGGTCATATGGCCATCAGCACCTTCCTCAAGAGGGAGGTGGTGGAGCGGGTGCTGTGGTGAGGTCTCAGCATCTCAGCTCTGTAGTAGCAGACCGCTGCCAATGCTGGGCAATTCTTCCTCCCTGCTCCTGGCTTTGCTTGGGAGGATTTGCTTTTGATTTTTTCTAAATCTTCTATTGAGTCTTCTTGCTTGGTCTTCCTTCATCAGTTTCCAAAGCACAGCTGTATATGAGGTTCTTCATAGGTATGCTTGATCTTTGCACTTTGTTGACCTTGAACTAAACCCAGCTTTACCCAGCTCCCAAGACTACCTTACTGTAGTGACCAGAAACTGAGCATGGGTGATTTATTTGTAGTGTTGGTGCCTCTCTTTTTCTCCTATGTCAGCACCTCCACAGTCTCTGCTACCATCCAACCCTTGCACTGCTCTACATGACATTTTTCTTCTACCACCAGAGGTACTTCCTTCTGTGTCATTTTTGTTTTAAAGCCATGGATGATGTTCATTCAATACAGAATTACTGCTTATTGTTACTATCCACATATGTGTGTGTGTGTATGTACAAATCAAAATTACTATAAGTATTTCTGTGCCACCACAGAACTGCACAGAGCTAAAGCTAAAACAAGTTAAGTTACAGCAACCTGGTTGTTAGGCTACTACAGTTGGAGATAAACCAAAACAAGGTCCAGGCCAGAATGGCAATGCTGCATCAAAAGGAATACACAGCACAATTGCTTTGCTAAAAGAAGGAACTTAATTTGTAACTGTAATCCTTGGCTTCCAGATAAACAAGTTAACAGACTGTTATCCAGTTTTGACTCCTCTGAAGAAGAACTTATCTTATTTTTCTATTTTTGGTGTCAGTACAGACAGAGCAAAAAAAATAAGTAAAAATTCCACTAGCAAATGCCAAATTAGTAGATGCTCAAAAGACCATTAAGAGCAGATGTTGGCAGAAATGCTTTTAGAGATAGAGAAAGGTCTGTTTTCGGAGCTGATCTTTACTAGTTCAAGGTGGTAAAGTCAGAGCATGGAGTTAGATTATTTTAAGAAACTTTGGAAAGAATATGACAGTTCTGCCCACTACTTGTTTTACACAAATACCGAAGATTTGTAGTATGGCTTCTCCCTCCTTCGTATGATTGGACTCAAGTCTATTACATGATGAATATGCCTTTGTTGATTACTGTCATGTGGCACTACATGACACAATAACATGATGATCACATGACTTCATACAGAAAGTAAAAAAGAAAACTGAAAATTTGGAGGAGAGGAGAGGAAAACAAAATAGGAAATGTATTGAGTAACTTTTAAAAATATCACATGGGCTTGTAGAGAAAAGATTTTTCCTAAAAAAAAAAATGGTTTAAGACAAAATGAAAAAGGCAAAGATTTTGCACTATTTCATATATTGGATTTTAGCTCTTTTTCCATTACTTAACTCCAGTTTTTCATTATTTAGGCTCACATTTAAACAGTATTACTTTTGGATAAGAGTAGGAGGAAGGCAAGGTTTTAATCTTGAACAAAGCAGTTTCACAAACATACAAAGTTTACAAAGTAAAACCCCTTGAGGTCTTTCAAGGGGCCAAAGTACTTTAAACTCCAAAAAGTTTAAGTTTTCTCATAGTTTTGACCTTTCGATTGTATTTCTCCAGAGTGTTATCCCAATGTAATTTGTTTTAGTAAGAATAAAGGAAAAACAGGAACCTGATGTTGTTCAACAAATGGAAGTACAAAGTCCTGCACCAGGCACCAGTACAGGCTGCCAGCTGCCCAACTGGAAAGCAACTTGGCAGAAAAGCACCTGGAGCTATAAGACATGGGCATACTGGGACAAGTATAGTGGAGATTCAGTAAGATCATTAAAGGACTGGAGCACTGGACATATGGGGAGAAGCTGAGGGAGCTGGGACTGTTTGTCCTGGAGCAGAGAAGGCTCAGGACTGGGGGAAGTTGGGTCTTATCAGTGTGTACAAATACCTGAAGGGAGGGTGCAAAGAGGATGGATCCAGACTCTTATTAGGGACAGGACCAGGGGCACAAACTGGAACGTGGGAGGATCCCTCTGAACATCCAGAAAGTCTTTTTCACTATGAGAGTAAGTGAGCACTGGCACAGGTTGCCCAGAGAGGTTGTGGGGTCTCCATCCTTGGAGATACTCAAAAGCTGTCTGGACATGGTCCTAGGAAACCTGCTGTAGGTGGCCCTGCTTGAGCATGGAAGGCTGGAACAATTGACCTCCAGAGGCTTCTTCTAACCAAAACCATTCTCTGATCTTGTGAAAAAATTCTGAGATTCAATGAAGTTCATGGTGCTTTAATGTTGGTTATTTGTGCAACTGTCTAAGAATTGAAGAATAGTTGTGTCATAGGTAAGTCAGTATTCACTATCAGCCAGGGCTTTATCTGTGTATTTTAATTAGTGCTATCTCTGCTTTTGTTTCATGATTTGAGGAGAGTAAAGTTCATAAGTTGTATATTAAAATAGTAACGAACCAAAAAATAGTATAAAGGGAAACCCCTGCCTTTCACAAATAAAACACTCTTGTAATCACAGAACAGTAACTATAAGTAGGTTCACTTCAAATATTTTTTAAACTGTTTTCAGAATATTATTGTAAACAATGTAAAATAAATAAATGTGTGATTTATTTTCTATTGCAGCAATAAATCTGTGTGAAAATCCCCTGTCTGACATTACAGAAGCTGCCTCATGTCATTCAAGAAAAAGCAGTACAATTTCTGAAGAGTTTTTAAAAGGCTTTGTAAGAAGTCTTTGCCAACTGTAGAGACTTGTTTTAGAACAAAATTCCCACAACCCAACAAGAAACAGGAAAGTATTTTATGAGATAACTTTAAATGTAGAATACTATTAACTACACAAGTAAATGTTTCTGCCACTTGTTTACAAAAATGTTCCGTGATTGTGAAAGTAAGGAAAGAAAATTCTGTAAGAGAGCTGAAGTTCCAAGTATAGCTCTACATAGATGGGAATGTGTAATCATTTAATGATCATTCGGTATTTAGAAGACCAAGTTTGAGTTTCATCAGCATTTTCAATTTAGACAAGCAACTTAGGGAAATGCAGTTGCATGGATAGCACTGAAAATTGCTTAGCGCTATTTTGTAATACAATTGTAATTTTGTACTATTGGTTTTTACATAGCTGAGATTTTTGTCCTTTTAATTTGAATTAAATAGCTGCTTCTGGGCCAGAGCATAGAAAATCAGAAACTGAACCAGGTCCCTTCCATCACACTGCAAAATACAAGTATTCTCTTTCATCCAATAATTTAAATTCTTGTAAGAAAAATTCCAGGGAAGTACAAAATAGGTGTACTATAGACAAAACAGGTACATTTAACTTTGAATGACATGCAGCAAAAATGCTTTTCGGTGTGTCTTTCAATTCGTGCCAATTTGCATCAGAAAAGTGTCTAAGTAGTTTAACATATTTAAATAAGAGCTTTGAAGAGAGGCTTTATATTCTGCATAAAAGATAGGTATTCAGCAATGTTTACTGAATTTTTTAAAGCTTTTAGTGTTAAAGAGAATATCTTTCAAGAAGAAAAGCTATTTCTTCACATACATACATGAAGGGTTTTTTTTATGGAGACACTATGCTAAATGCTGGAGTTTCAGCTGAGAATTTACAGAGACAATCAAGTGATATAAAAGTAATTTTTTTTTTAAAAAGCCTGTGTAATTAAGCTTGTCAAATGCAACCTCAGTAGTATCTGGGGTTATATTTCTAGCTGTGTTTATTTGTGGAAACATCTCTGAGAAACTACAAGTATTATGGATTTGAAAATTAAGTTATTATTAGTTTGAAGAGCTGGTGATAGAATCTCTCTGAGACACCAAATAGAATTAAAAAAAAAATAATTAGCAGCACCCAAGCAATGTATATGGAATACCAGTGTTGCAGCAACCACTTTAAATACTGTTTTGAAAGAAAGCTTGCACACCATGAGTAGATGATATACACATGTTTGATTGTATCCTGTTGACCCCATTTTGATGGGACATTAACTTCCATTATGCAGTTCACTTGTATTTCACCTGATATGTCAACTACAGTCTATAGTAAAGACTCAAGGTTTCACAGAGTGTTCGAATAACACAGCCAAGATTTGCTGGGAAATCAAGACCAAGTATTTGCTCTGAAGCACATAGCAGAATGGTTTTAGTGTAAATAAAGTTGTGCAAGGAAGCATGAAATTGAGAGAGTTCTTGAAGCCTCTGGGAACAGAGGGAGCTAGTGCTTCTGCTTCATTTGACACTCTTGGTTGGGTGATTTGTCTTCAAAATAGGGTGGAATGGGATAAGAAATCAAGAAGTGCCCATTATGCCAACCCTTTAACTTCTCAGAAGGTTATAATGTTGAGAGCCAGTAAAATGCATGGCCAAGGGAGAATCTATTCTATCAGGAAAAGGTTATGGTGATGTGAACTGAGTGTATCCAAAACTTTACTGCAATTTACTTTCAGTTGGTGTTACTATTTTTTAATAGATTAACTTTTATTACTAGCAAAATTCTTCCCTATCATTAGTGCTGCCTTGCTTTAATTCTTTAAGGCAGTTCAAAAATCGTACTTATAAATTGTTTCACAGAGCTTTGAATGGGTTCCTTGCCTACTACGCATATCACTGCAGCTCAGCTAGAGCATGCAATAAAATTAATTAACCTATGTTTTCTGAAGAAGCAATTTTAGAGTGCCTGAACAAGATGCATCTGTGTGAAGTGATACAAGGTAGGAAATGGGCAGGGTGATACTTGGAGAGAGCTCATCCAACTGTAGATTTAATCTCAATAAATGTTTACATTGAGGTCTTAACATTTTATTCAGAATGGATAACCGATGGTTGTAGATCAATTAGCTTATACAAAATGGGAAATTTTGAGGCAGTTTCTTGTATTTTGATTAACTGAGATTATGTTCTTAAAGTAGTTTTGGTTTTAAAGTACAAGACAGATGCATGGTGTGTTGTTTTATTTTTTAAACTGCAATCAGGCTGAAAAATAAATTGTAGATAGCTTAATTAAATTGCCTATATTTAACCATCCAGTACCATTTGAAATAGGATACTGCTTTTGACCTTCAGCTGTCACTTCAGGAAAGCACAGGCCTTCATATGTCCCGTGGCATAAGACCTCATGTCTTGAACATCCCAAGTAATTCTAGACATCTTTGTTTAGGCACCTGGACTGACACAGAAGTTTTATTACAGTCTTGGAGAAGGATACAACTACTTATATATAGGTGCTTAATGTCATTTAAGGTGCATAGTATGGTACATACAAGGTCACTAGAAACTTATGTTTAGGCAACACTGTTCTTTGGATGGGACTCAGTTTCAGACTAGAATGCTTAAATTTTCTTGTATACTATACAAATGCTTACAAGCAAGCTGTGTGATTAAATTCCTATCATAGTCAATGAAAGTCTAGCAACTAGAGACAAGAGAGTCTAACAACGTATTAGTTAGCCTCAATCCAATGTTCATGCTTGACATCTCGGAAGTAGACACTGTTTCGGTAATTGAACCGAGGTCAGGGATTAGCTCTCAAGGCCCTGATTGAATTGGCCAAGGACAGCACCTGGTTCCTGCACACAGATGCTTAGTGCTACCTGAGCCACTGTGGGCTCTCTGGGACATTTTTCCAGGGCTGACGGATATGAGACAGCACTTGCATCTCTTCTGGAGTAGCAGCTGAAGGGCAGGCAGGATACCCTAGAGAATATCAAATGGTGCTAGATACTTATGTTCAGGCAAATTAATTAAAATTTGCATCCCTGCTGGTGATAGTGAGAGCTGGGACATGTATATAAATGTAGGTATCTTTACCTGAGAGCTGAATCTCATCCTTCATGTCGTCTTTTTTTTTTTTTTTTTCCCACCCTAGTGTAGTTGTCTGCGCCATTCGAGATGCCTGTGGTATTCTGTCTGTCCTCTAGCTGTGAGCGCAGAAGGGCATGAATCTCTCATAGATCTTGCATTGTATTGACCGGGATCATGCCAATATCTCAGACAAAATAGGGCATCACATAGGGCCCTGGACAGTTTAGGTTAGGCAGTCGTGGGAAATCCTTGATATATATGTCAATGAAGTGATAACACTTCAAGATCTTCAGAATCTGAAAGTGACCCTAAAGTGAAGTACAATGCAAAGTAGATCCTAAGTGTAAGTAAGTTTGTAAGACCCCAGAGCATTTGGATACGAGAGGAAAAAAATAAAATCAGTCTTACATATCTGTATATTAAAAATAATAACTACAATTTTTAAAGTGTTTTCCTTCCAATAAGTTAGTTAAGTCAAGTATTCCTGAAGTAAGATTTACTGCAGATTTTCACAATGAAAACAGGCATACCATTTAATATATGTGCAATACACATAGTTTACTATAAACCCAAGAGTTTATGTGATCTGGGAAGCAATCAAATTGAAACACTGAGTATCAAAAGGAAAGAAACTGCTATTCATTGCAGAAATATTACTATTTTAAAAGTTGGGTGATAATCTAGAATACTTAAAGAGGGTACTTCTTCCCTCAAGGTGAGAAGCGAAAGGACAGGTAATTGTTTTCCCACCAACTGAGCTCTTGAATGCTGTCAGATTCGTTCTTGGCTGTATTTGCTGTAGTATTCTCTCTCAAATTACTTAAACAGACTTGCATGTCCTCTGGGAATGTATGAGAAATGACCTGTGTCTTTCTTAGTAGGTATTGAAATGAAAGAGCATTGATACTAGTAGGTTTTATAGACAAAATAAAATAATTTGTATTTTTACCAAACATCGACAACCATGCTTACTTTCCAGTGCACACGTGTTTCATGTGTTTCCTGGGATATAGTATAGCCTGTGTAGTAACATTATCAGTGGTATGGTGTTAACTAACTGAGAATAGCTCTTTTTTGCTAATTAGATAGGGAAAACAAACTGTCGGAGTGGGCTTTAAATGTAGAAGTATAGATAGCACCTTTGTGAAAGGAGAAAAAGAAATCAGAGGATGGTATGCATAAGAGTAGAGTATAAGGACAGTGCTCTGTTAGGTTCAGAGGTCTACATCTTTTACTTCGTGAATATTTGGTGCCATGAAGAACTGCCAAGCTGCCAAGTCTCTGGCAGCATCAATTTTAACCTTCGGTGCTCCCTTCCTCTTTTTGCTTTGGGAAGTTTTTGAGTACAACCTTTTACCCCCAGTAAGCCAGACAAGTTCTGTCATATCTCTAGTCCTTGCTACTGTTGAAAGAATCTACAGTTTCATTACCTTCTAGTGTAGGGCTTTTATAATCCATCCATTACTCATCATTTCAAACTGCTGCCTATTTCACTGCAATTAACCTGGCACTAAGTGCCTTAGGTTCTCAACAGTCTCTTACCTTTGCCATAGTTTTTGGCTTTGATTGATTTGCTAAGTGTTTTCCATAATCCTTTGTCTCTGTAGATTTTGTCTCTTTGAGTCTGCCATGTTCTTATGGACTGATTCTGTAGTAGAAATTTGGACTTTTTATCTTTACAATCTGTCCTTGGGTTTCTGGCACTCAGGGTTCACCTTGGTGAAAAAGCTTGGTTACTAACTGCAACCCACTCCATTACATAGCTAGGATGCAGTTATATGTAGCTGCTTATCTGTAGGTGACCTTAGGCTCTGACTAACATTCATTATCAGTCATAAACTGGAACAGAAAATTGCTCACCTTACAAACTGTATTTCTGTTTTTAGGCAGAAGTATCATTTTTATAATTAGACCACAACTCATGTTCTTTACTAATAGCAAAGTTTTAATTCTACAAATGAGGAAAAATAAATGCTTTATTTGACTACAGAGGGACTAGAATAAATCCACTGTGTTTAGCTCTCATTTGATAATTTTCTGGGGTTTTCAGTTTGTTTTGTTTCCATTCCCCTAAATTTTCTCCATTTAATACTGAATTAATGTGCTGTCTCTCCCTTGGTCATAATTTCTGCATCAGAAATTCTGCTTCTAATGCCACATATTATTGTATTTCTAAACTGCTGCTGTTCCGGGTGATGTGGTTTGACACCATGTGTGAAGGACTTGGATCGAAGTAGACTTTTATTTATAAAAAGCAGGAAGACTATATCCAGTGCGACTCAGAGGCTTATTCTTACTCATTTATTTTTAGCTAAATAATTGTGCTTTGATACACATTCTTTGAGACCCTCTATTTTTAAGTGGGAATTTAGAAAACCATGCGTAGGCAACTCTGCGGTATGTACATTTTCTGCTATTTCATTTCCTATACTGCTTAGGAACAACCTATAGCCCAGTTACCTATGGCTGTAGTCTCATTGTTTGGAGACTTCTGCTACATTGCTATGGAAAGGCTGATTCCTCTGTCTGCTAGCTTTCCATTGTGTAGATTCTCAGGAAGTATAAGCATTGATTATACTTAACCCTCTCAGTCTCTTTCATAGTAGGGAATGACTAAAGAAAAGTGTACGTGAGTACCATGAGATGTTAAAAACTTGTAACCCCTTCCAGTAGGTTTGACTCTGTGGTAACACAGTAGAGCTGCTGCTGAAGAGGAACAGGTGGTCCTCTGCAAGTTCTGCATCATTTCATAACTCACTTACACTTAAACATATGGGTCTTACCGTTGTAAGTACATGGGGATACCTATTGCAAGCTGTAATGAACTTCAAAATGTCTTCTCCAATCTTTTGCAATTGTTTTGCTTTGCTTTGTTTTGCCTTGCTTTGAACGGTATTTTTTAAAGTGACACAACCTGAATTGCTCTCAAAGTATCGAGACACAGATGGCTGTGAACTTATCTTGTTAGAGTTTGTTAAAATAAAATGACAGATGTACCTTAGAAATTGAATACAGGTGTTGCAGAGAGAAAGTTATTACTTTGTACCTTACTTTGTCTGAAGACAGCTGGTGCTGTAATGTTTTTTCATTTTTTTGATATTGGGGATTCAGGCATTTTATTTGTTCTGATCTGATATGTCGCTTTCAAAACATAGTTAAATGGCTCTAAAGATGACTACCAACTGTAATAAATAAATAAGGACTTGATTCTCAGAGTTGCCAAATATCCACAATTCCTAGTGATTTCAGTATTTTTTTCGCATCGAGGCTTTCAATCAAAAAAATAAAACGGAAGCATTTTGTTTCAAGTATCTTTCTGTATTTGCACCTGAGTCCAAGCTAATCGACATAAACACAGTTAGGCATAATGACTGTATATTTTGCAAAGGATATGATTTTTCATACATCAAAATACTGAAAATAGGTAGTTCTGTACTTCCTGCATGGTACTCCATGTCTTATCTTCAACTCTCATTTACTTTTTATTCTGAACAGAGCTAACTGCAGAGATATACCTTATATTACTAAAACAATCCAGGAATATTCTGTGTGGCTGTGTGTCCATATATCACCACAATTTACAAATCAGAAAAAAAAAAGAAAAAGAAAAAAAGTGTCTTTTGTTAGACTGACTGACTGAGCTGAAGAGATATAGGACACTAAAACAAGTTGCTTAGATGTGGACCAGAAAGAGAGAAATCAGATACCACTTAGAAACAGTTGTGTTTAGTATCATTCTGCTAATCAGTAAAGCAATTTGAGAGCAAAGGGTGGTTGGCAGTTGGTGAAAGAAGGGGATGCAGATAATAAAGCAGAGATGAGAAGATGATGATTCTGCACGGAGCTGACAGAAGTAGGCAGTGAATGCCTATGAAACATTCAGGGGTAGTTGGCAGGGTGTCACTGGGAAAAATGGGATGTGCAATATCTTTATTCAGTCCATAACTTTTACTGTCCAGTATAATAATGGGTTTTAGCTTCCAGACTCATATGTTGAAGGTATTTTATAGGTCTCACTTGCGGCTTGGGATAGAGAGAGAACAGTGACAGAGAGACTGTTCTGTGAAAAATGGTTTCCTCCAACTACTGGATGTTTCTGTCCTCTGCCAATTGGCTTTTTGTTTTGAGATGTGACATTCATTTGGTTTCAACTGTATGGCTTCTACAAGGACATTCTGTGCAGTGACTGGAATGTATTACAGCCTAGGATGAATGGCTATATGGGATGCATCTTTTGAAGACTCAGTTGTCCATCTAATTAGCCATGGTACCTTAGGAGATAAATGGAAAAGTATTACTCTTTTATGGTCTCATGTTACTGATGTTTGTTAATTTGGGGAAATTTTCCCTTCAATAATGCTAGGTGAAATCAGACGATGCTTTCTAGGTGAGGAAAAAGCAGAGTGACAGGAAATTTTCTTCTGATAGATGATCTTCTTTTCTGTATAGACTGCAATATGTTAATTACGTTTTTGTTTGTTTGTTTGTTTGCGTTATAGATTTCAGAGTAGAGTGATACGTAACACTAAAAATGCTCAGTTAAGCAAGGTTGGAAGGTCTTTTTCAAGGCAGGAGTTAGTAGTGTAATAAGGATACATAGAATTCATGTATGTTTCAGGTCTGTTCTAAGATGTGATCCTGTTTTGCCAGAGGAGTACTGAGTGGAGGTCATCTTTCAATTATTAAGGTCGCATTCTCCTCAAACCAAATGCTTTTGTGTTTGAGAACCTGACTGTATTTCACTTTGTCTTGTCTGGGTGATTGCTGGTGCCAAACATGCATAATACTTGGAGAGGGGCTTACGGGCATTCAGCTGGGCATTGAATTTAAGAAACTTTCAAACACCCCACCAATACTGAAGAAAGACCTCATGACACATGCTTAATTGGGCGCACCTTAAAGCGAACTTACATAAAATGATCAGTCTTCTTTGAAACATAACAGCTTGGTCATTTTAATTTACCAGTTTTTACAAATTAATATATAGAAAGACAGTGTGAAATTCTTCTTTCACAGTCTAAATTTGCTTATATTTTATCCTTTGATAGAAATCAACATCACTTGCAGTAAAAAATAAAATACTTTTAATGTGAAATACTAACATTTTTTTAAATGAGTAGAAAACATATATTCTGTTCTACTGACAGATCTCTGATAATGATGCTGGCAGCTCTGGGCAAAATGATACTTGGTGGATAGTATTGTGAATCACTGGGTGTTTTGATTAATCACTGGAATAGCAGAGCTCTTTGAAGCACCAGTAATGAAATGTCTATATTGATAGAGCCCAACAGATATAAGGGTACCAGAAATTATCTTCCATTTTCTACTTAGATTTTGTGTAAGCATGACAGAGAAAGAAATACTAGGATGGGAGAGGGCTTATCAGATGCTTAATGTTTTTAAAATTCACGGTGATGCATTGGTAGTATCCAAAATCTGTAACTGTTAGGCATAAATACATGGCTTGTGACTTATTATTTAACTGTATTTTTCCATCCAGATTAATATTTTTATGCTGGAAATAATATTTCTGACTGGAACTATAGAAAAATGTTTGCTTTTAAGTCTGTTACATTAGTCCCTCTGAATATTGTTTAGTAGTTCTGCCTTTTGAAGTGATAACATAAAATCTGTTTCCTGTCAGGATTATAAGTAAAAAGAGCAAAACTGAATTTTTAGTAGTCTCACACTGTACTTATTCTGAATTATACTGTATTAGCAGCTGAAGAGTTTCTCTGCTTCGCACTTGCTGTTGTGTCCCATTGGCCACAGTTGTTTTAAAGGATTTAAGGAAATGAATAAGTGTATTAGTCCCAAAAGCATGAAAACCAGTTTAATTATTAAAAAAAAGAAAAACACCACAGCCATTAAAGTGGTGACAAAGGCATGACATAGGCCTTTGAAATGATAGTGATAATTATCCTTTAAATGTGATAGATAAATTGCTAGGGACAACGCAGGACTGCATTAAAAAGTACATTGCATTTTTCAGTTTTTTTCACATTCTTATATATGTGTATGATGGATGGGTAAAATTTTCAGCGGTTGAACCAAAGGTCAACAGCACCAATTTAGTCATTCTTGTCCCTGGAAAGCTTAGCTAATTGGACAGGTATCACACCTTCCCTTCCTCCTTATATATTCTAGTACAAGGAAGGATTTAACATTGCACTGTTGCCTCATGAACTGAATTAAAAATAAAAAAAAAAAAAGAGATTCCTATACTGAAATAGAGTTGTCCCTAGCATTCAGTATCATGCATCCATAGCGTGCCAGTATAATTGTGACAGTTTTTATCTATATGTTGTTCTATATGCATGCAAATGTCCTGGCTGGAAAAGTCCCTTAAGTTCCTTAGTAAATGATGCACTCCTGAGATTGTGGCTTCAGGACTTCTGAGGATGCTTGTTCATACATCTTGATCCAAAGTCCTCTGGAGTTACTGGAAGCCCATTGACTTCAGTGTAATTTCCATCTGACTCACATGCAGTTATGAGTCCCTGTGTAACAAAATTAGTTATCTGTTAATCTCGCAAGTGTAATGACTGTTGGCATACTCAGCTTCATTATAAGGAAAGACTGCTTTGGTAGAGAGATTTCAGAAGGCCAGATGAACTTACTCAGGTATTGGCAAGGAGAAGTGATCTTGAACATGATTTTTTCCTTCTTTAACTCAGCAAGAATCATTTATCATCTATTGATCTGCCTTAGACCATGACCGTAATCCTGAAACACTGTTTGCATACGGTTCCAGGCCATGACTGTTGACAAATCTGTCTTGCTTCTATGGAATTTGAAGATTACTTTGGAAGCAAATATGTCTTCGCTCGTAATTTTCAAAGTGTGTTTTTTTTTTTTTTTCTTTTTTCATTTTACCTTTTTCTTCTTCTACTCTGTTATGCAGAGCCAGGAAATTTCTTTTTGGTCCCTTCATATTTCATTCCATGTGACAGAGTGTGCCTCGGGAGACTCTGCATCACTCCAGGTAATTTCATCAGTGTCGAAATGGATGTTAGCCAGTGGCCTTGACACTGCAAGTTAGTCTTTTATGAAAAATTTAAACAGACAACAATAAGGCATAGAATGGTATCTTTAGACTAGACCGTGGAGAACTCAGATGTCAAAAACATACAGCATTCTCTTTAGTGTTTTTCAAATTTTCTTGAAGGTTTTACATTTGCAACAAGACACATACTTTGAAAAAACAAAGCAGTAGCTATAATTTCCAGCAGGTTGCCAAATTTCCATTTCAGAATATCTCTTTCTCTCCCCTTGCTTGGATGTAATAAAATGCCTTAAAGACTGTCAACCACACATAGTAATACATTAAGTCCCTGTGAAATAAACACACAAACTTTATTGTGCTGACTTTTAGCTTTTGCAAGTGCTGTGTAGTAATCACACAAGCACCATATTTTATTTGTACAGTAAAAAAGTGAACTTAGTATATGGAGTGTGGTAAACGTGTAAAAAATTTTTAGTCTTTAAAATATTTAAACAAATGATAAATTTTATTCAGCTTCTGTGATTAATACTCAAGATAAAGACTTGTGCAACTGAGAAGCTCGTGAGATGTGTTGTTGGAATTTTGTGTATTGTATTTCCTATTTTGTAATAAAAATGAGTCCAAAATGTGGCTTATTATGTAACATGTCAGAACATATTCAGTAATCATCTGATTTTTTGCATGTACTGATAATTCTTTAGATAAACAGACAAGCAAACGATCTTAAGGTGTATAAAAATATCAGATAATTTCTTTTACACTTGACTGACTTTGTTCCATTTATAAAGTGTTTTTTCCATCATAGTTTCCACGATGTCCATTAATGATAATTTATCGGGGTGTGTGAATAAGGAGTTATGCAAATTAATCTGGTTATAGGCTAAAACTTCAGTATTTTTTTTTTAAAGAAACTCACTGTAATATGTTAGTTTGCCTCTTATTAGGGATCAGTAAGTAAAGGTGATGCTGATTAGGGCTGCAGATGTGGTAAAAATGTGTTCAGGTAGGTTCAGGATAATATTTTGTTTAAGGAACAGATGCAGATTTTTTGTCTCCAGACTAGGTTCTATTTGCATAACTTAACATTATATCAAGGACTGTGTACAATTTAAAAGAATAATTATAAACTAATAAATAATAGAAAAGCAGTACAAACAGAATCTACGATGTTGCTTACATAATTGGCTTCTAGGGAGATCTCAGAAGACAGGACAGGATGGTGGCTGAAGGGCACTTCTTCCAAAGTATCACCTATTGCATCTGCTCCCTCACTTCATGTTTTACCAACCTGATTTACTTACTAAAAAAGAATTTTCTTTTTATCAGTTTTGATTACGAGACTAATTTAGGGTCCCTATTTTTGACAAGTTAATAATCCTCCATCTGTTAGAACTATTAATGTTGCATTAGTTGGTTGCCATGGAAAAATTATCTACAGTCTGTCTAGGCTTAAAGAGTAGTATATACCCATTCTTTATCTGAGCAGATCCCTTCTTTGTATTCATTACCCATAGCACTCCTTAGCACTTCTGGAAGAATGCTGAGATCTTGTATTTGAATATCGGGTTTTAGTTGTTTATCCAGTAATTCTGTAGTCTCCTGTTTAACATTCATGCACAGTTATGCTATACTTATTACTGTTCTTCCTGTAACATAACCTTTAGATAATTACATCAGTGTTAAGTGCACCCATGTCCAGTGACAATCACCTCTTGTAAAAATAAGGGTTTTTTTGGTTCTGATGGTTACAGAAGCAGCAAAAGAGCTTTAAAATGTGCCATATCTGTGTCGAAGAGCAAAACTTACTTGTAGTTAGTCCTTCCAACAAAGTAACTCATACCAGAAGTGTGCAAGGATGCAGAACGTGAAAAGTCACACTGAAACCCGTATGGAACTCATCCACTGAGCAATGGAGCCTGTTGACTGACAGACGAGTGACAGCAGTGAGCAGAGAGGTTTTGAAAAATCAAGCCATTGCTGGATCAGTCTTTTCCTTTGTGAGTCTGTTTCATTGTTAGATTTGCAAAAAAATGGACCAAACAAGATGCTCTCACAAATCTTTCTTCCTTGGAATTATTTCATTTCTAAGGTAGGCAGAGGCATATTGCTTGTTAATATGTGATATGGACTATGTAATATGCATTTGCAGGCTGTCTGGTGGTTTTCTGGATGAAAGACATCCCAGATAAATCTATCGCTGTGTGAGTTAGTATACCAATATCAAACATATATTAAAAATAATTAACAAAAAAATAAAAAAAAAAAAATAAGAAGAAGAAGAAGAAGAGAGAGAAGAAGAAAAATCAATAATTTCAACCTGTATGGAGGTACATGGAGATTTCCCTCAATATGAAATTTCCTATTTAGGTATTGCTGACACCATGTAAAACAGAAATGTTTTCTATCTCACCATTAAGAGTTCTGGGCTCACAAAGAGACAACTGTCAAGGAAGGTTTCTCTCTCAAACCCTTTTTTTTTTTTGCACTTATTATATTGAGCTCTTTTCATTGTTGTAATTTATCCTTTTTTTGGCATATTTATGTGTGGCAATAGCACTCTCCTCTCTTAGCTTCTAGAATTGTAGATTTACAATTTATATATGTTGTAGTGACGGAAAGATACAGCAAAACAGTGTATTTGGAAGGAACAGGAAATATGAATGTGCCTTTCATTTATTTTTAATTTCTCTAAGGATATATAGGATTCAGTAGCAAAGCTACTTCCTTCTATTAAAAAAAAAAAATCAATCAAACAAACAAACAAATACAACAAAAAATCCCACAACAAAACAAACCAAACAAACAAACACAACTCAGGCAAAAACAAACATCCAAATCACATCAAACTTGAAAACAGAGATTAATCTGCCCAGCCTTGATGCATCTAAAACATAGATGTGTAAATTTCAGTCAGTTCCCCAGGCTTCTTTTAAGTCAGAAGAGATAAGTATTCCAGAGAGTAATTAATCTCACTGTTCTTAGATGTCTTTCTTAATATGAGATTAATGTTGCTTTGTGGATTGTAAAAAGGGAGGCTAGAATGACTAGTTGAGACTTAAATGCTCAATCTGGAGATGCCTAAACTAGGGCTAACTAATCTGTCCCACCATTTAAAGAAGAAGGCACTGTTAGAACATTTAGTCTCTATTTCTGTGTATCACGTGTCATTTGGTGGCTGAATCCAACACCTTCAGCTAAAGCTGACGTGAAGCTGAGCTGATATTAAGGTCAGCTTTAGCTCATCTATTGCAGAGGCCCTTGTCATCACATACTAATCTGAATCCTAAAACCTGTATTGGAACATGCGCCTCTTCAAGAAAGTGGATGCGTGAACTCTTAGCCTTCTATTTTTCCATCTCTGATGCTGAGCTATGACAAAATCTGTCTCCTATACAAGTGAGCCAGGTTTTCTGATTGTAAATGATGAATACAGAGAATTATTCTATTCCAGCCACTAAGACCCTGTTTCATTCTCCCTTATTGTCTCACCTACCTGTGGCCTTGTTCCAGACATGAAATAATTGCTACAAATCATTGCTCTGCTTCAAACAGCTTTTTGTTCATTTCACATGCAGCAACTTTGTTCCCTTCCAGACAAAAACTTACAATATTCTCTCAAAACACCATTTCCATCTTTTAGGTGAAAAAGTCCCTCTGAGTGCCCTGGTTTCAAATCTATTTTTGAGAATCTGGTGGTTGTTGTATCGTAAGTTTCATTTTCCCACCTTCAAAATATTGCCAGATTGAGATGCAGTTAATACCAAATGCAGCAGCTTAAATCCTTTTTGATTCCAGTGTGTCTCATTACATTATACCTGTTCAACAAATCTCTTTACTAGCTTTTTAAAAAATGCCTTACAAACTTTGAAGTGGTGCTTTTTTTTCCCTTTTACAAAGCTGCCACAATAGTGGTCCAGTAGGCTGTGGCTCTCTGACCATCTTTTATCACATGTCAGTAGTTCTCCATGTCGGCATGTAGGCATCAGACTGTTACTTGAAATGTCCTCATCATTAGCTGGATTTAGTCTTTAGCAGCTGTAGCTCTGACTGTAGAGTTACTCTCTGATCTGAATTCAGCAAACTGACACCATCCTATTTTTCAAGTCCACATTTGAGGAACACAGGTATGCTGGAGATTTTTAATGAGTTTTTACCCTGTCAAGCATATGATGTCTACTGTGAAGAAATCCCTTTATGTCTGTGATTTTAGTACTAAGAACATCTAGGATTTAATTTATGATGTGATAGCATTCACCAGAGGAAATCACATGCCATGTTTTGGGTTGGTTCTTAAAATATGTTCAATTTCAGTAAATCACTGACTTTGCCTGGTTTCTGATAGGAGGGAAATTTGAGAGATTGACTGGTTATCTATTATCATTGTCTGAAAATATAGGATAACTTCAAATATGTAACAGTTGCAATACATCTGGAAGTATTTCTCAGCTTGACAGTTGACAGGCTTCCTAGGCCTGAAGATTATCTTTTTTTTTCCCCTTCATTTTTTGCCATGTTTTCATACTGATCTGCAAGTAAGGCAACAAGCTTTGTTTCCTATCAAACTAATTTAAGTCAACTTCTGACTCCTCAAACCAGAGTTTCATCTCCAGATTGCCTAAGGGACACAAGCTGCTTGCAAACATCTATGGAAATCTCAAACAATACACTCTTGCTGTGCATAACTGGGATTGATGTGCTCTTGTTTAGCCTCCTCCTCCTCCTCTGTCTTGCTCACCTTTCACAGAGCAACTTAATATTTCCCAGCCTCATCAACCATCATTACCATGTGTATACACAGTAACACAGTGATGTTTGCAGCCCTTTCACCCTGCATGCTATCCCACTTGATGAATATCAACAACTAAACACACTTGGAGTCGCAGGGTTCATCGGGGCTCAGATTTATGCCAAACTTGAGCACTGCAGATAATATTATTGCAGGACACAAGAGGGAAACATTTAATGAAGAAAATCCCCCCCTTTACCATATCTTAATGTCATTGTTTTTTTCCTCTTTCCCTTTTTACTCAAGCTCTGGTCTGTTTATTCTGACATAAAATAAGAATTCCATCAGTTGATCAGCAGTTACGTTACCAACCTGTGCTGCAGTGGGAAAGAGGATTTCCCAAGGCACCTGGGAGCACTGGTGGGAAAAGTAGATGCACAGTGACGGAGAAGAAGCAAGAATCTGCATATGACTAAATGAGAAATGTGGAAGGTTGAATCTACCAGGCCTATGTACATTTAGAAATATAAGAAGTCCATACAGCTACATATACAGCAGAATCACATGTATGGGAGGGGGCTGTCTGGGGAAGAGAGCAAATAACAGGTAAATTCAGGTGGAGGATAGCAGAAGGTTTGCTGTCAACTGGTCTAGTTAGTTCTTATTTAGCAGGAATGCGAGTGCCTGGTGCAAGTAGGCAAGTAGGAAGTTGGTTATTTTCTTTGACAAAACAGTTTCTTCTTTCTACCAATCAGTGTATTTTGACTTTCTTTCTAGCTTCATCCATTTACTATTTATGTACTAAATTTCATTCAAAAGACAATGTGCTTTGTACTAACCAATGGGAATGACAATACTAAAATATATTTTAAAATATCCTTCCAGATGATTCAGTGAGATTTGCTTGTGTTGATAGCTAGTCAACATGAACATAAAAATGAGAGTATAGGTGTATATATACTTTTTGATATATATGGTTTTTTACAGGTAAATATGCAAACACTTAAAAAAATAGTGGAGGGCATTACTGAATTTACTTAGAATTAGAACTTGAAACACCTAACATTAGAGAATGCTAAAATTAAGGTCTGCACACATGAATGATAATACAATCTCTGCTTTTATGATCACATACATTTTTAACAAGTCTTAACCCAATGTGATGTTCTCTCAGGCTGCACTGAAACAAAATGTTGTCTGTAGGATACCTGATTGATTTGTTTCTGGCTTGAAGATAAGTAGAACCAAAGATGGGACTGATGGCTGTGAAACAGGATGATACCATCATTAGTGCAGCCATGTTGAAGTAATATCTTTATAAGTGGAAAAATGAGACAAACTTTCAGGAACCTATGCCCTTATATCATTCTAAAACTGAAGCAGCAGATTTTGAAGTGGAATAACCACGTTGAGAACAATTGCTCAGATAACTGTCAGGCCATGTCTGGTAGGACAAGGTAGCCTACAGAGCAGAAAGCCGCAAGAGAAGAAAGTGAGAGTTGCTAGACTGGCTATCTCCTAGGGGAAGGAGAGAGACAAAGCTATAAAGCATGGTAGAGTCTGGAGGAAAGGAAAAGGAAATTCCTCGAAACTACACCAGAATTTCAAATATATATAATTCTCCTAGTGCATAAAATACTCTTGTAACTATGTTTCTTACTTTCTGGATACACCATGAAAAATGTTAGGTCAGATTTGCAGCGCTGTTGTGTTTCTAATTGTAAATAACATCAGTTATGGCTGCTCTGAATGAGGACAATGTTATGAATTAATATATGAAGAAGTCAGGTTTCAAGTGATGAAGACTGCATACCCAGAACCACTGGGCATCTTAGTACAAGTGTGATTAAGTTTCAAACTGAAAAATGGCTATAATAAATTGAATCTTAGGAATTTTTATTTCTGAAGCATTCATTTACTGTAGCAAAAATACCACAGAAACTGTGATGGTGAAAATAATTTTACTTTCAATAAAGCGTTTGAATAATGTGTGCTAAATAAGGCAGGGGGTCAAACATTGAATAAGGTAAAAAAAAAATGCCACCTTGAATAACAATAAATGCAACTAGGAGCTTTGGGGAAGAAATATAAAGAGTCATGTAACTAAAATATTATGATGGATGTATCAAAGAGACTATAAAGTTGCATATGCATAGGCAATTCTTCTGACAAACGTCTGAGTGCTTGAATATGTAACCATGACATTCTGCTCACAAAGGGCTGTGCGTACTCCAGATTAATAGAATTCTGCATATTTTTAACTTCTTAGAGAATGATCTGCCATCTGATCAGATATAGCTGTGTTGGTAATGAATTAAGACCATCAGCATTTTTCCAATCAGTGCCACAAACGGCTTCAGCTTCAGGCAGTGGAGTAACAAGTAGCAGTTGTAGACTATGCATCACCCGTGTACCAGCTGCTATGGATAGTGCCACCAAAGGAATACAAAGTATAAAAATAATAAGGACCTTTGATGTTCAATTATAATCTCTTTAAGGAAATGCACCTTACTGATTAGAGACACTTTTGCCCATATAATGTTGGCTACTGTGGTCACCTATTTCTATATACTCTCATATCCTTTTTTCTGTATTGCATCTCCTATTTCTTTCTTATGTTTCTGCAGAGTATTCAGACAGTTGCCTCTCATTTTACATTTATGCCAGAGAGTTATAATAAATAATTTTAGATTATTAGCTGAGCTACTAGCGATAGCCAGTCCTCTCATCATGGAACACAGTCAGGTTGGTGAGACACAACTCAGCCTTGGTGGTCCCAAGCTGTCTGCTCCCAGACTCCTTCTTGTCCTTCATGTACTTGGAAATGTATTCCAGGAGGATTTGATCCATAACCTTCCCAAACACTGAATCATGATGACCAGTCTGTAGTTTCCCTTATCTCGTTGCTGTTTTGGAAATTAGGTGTGACACTTTCTGCTCTGTGAGTACTGCTTCACTCCCACAGATTTGGACACATGAGAGCAAACCTGGCCAATGAAAACTGAGAAAAATAAGTCATTGAGTACTTTGACATTTTACAGGTCTTTTGTCACTAGATTTCCTGCTTCATTGAGGTGTGGACCTCTACTTCCCTTAGCCTTCCTTTTGCTTCTAATATACCTGCAGAAAATCTTCTTATTGCCCATCACCCCTCTAGTTTGATTCAACTGCAGATGAGCTCTACCTTTCCTAACAGCATCCTTTCATCCTTGGACAGTGCCTTTGTATTCTTCCTGGGTAGTCTGTCCTCACTTCCACCTTGTCTTTATTTTGGTTTTGCTTTTGAATTTATCCAGATGTTTCCTGATTATCCATTCTGGCCTTCTGCTCTGCTTGATTGACTTTCTGTACATTGGAATGGACCACTCTTGTGCTCTGAGGAGGCTGTCCTCGAGAATGAACCGGATGTCCTCAGCCCTTGGTCAAATCCCTGAGCAAAACAAATTCCTTTGAAGTTCACTATTGTAATTATTTGTCTTGGTCACTCCTGTGAGCATTTTAAGCTTCACAATCTCATTGTTACTGTAATCAAAGTTACCCTTGACTGCCCTGTAACCAAACATGTCTTGCTTGCTTTTGAGTAGTGATGCCAATAGATCATCTTCCCTGGTCAGGCTGTCCATCACCTGTGTCAGGAAATTGTCATCAGCACACTTCAGGAGTCTCAAGGATTTACTTAATGTTCTATTCTATTCTATTCTATTCTATTCTATTCTATTCTATTCTATTCTATTCTATTCTATTCTACTCTACTCTATTCTATTCTATTCTATTCTATTCTATTCTATTCTATTCTATTCTATTCATTCCTTCCTTCCTTCTAGAAAATATGAGAGTTGTTATGCACCATAAATAAGAGGGTCTGCTATCATGAGGCTTCCTCCAGCTTTGTAAAGAAAACTCCATCTGTTTCCTCAGTCAGGCATTCTGTGGCAGAAGCATACCATGGTGTCAACTGTGTCAGTCTGTCCTCTGAAATTTGCTCGTAACCTCTGGACTGGCTCATCACCAGTCCCAAGGCCAGGCTCTGGGCATCCAGTTCATGCCTTTGCTTGGAGCTCACCTTTTCTCCTCACTTCCCCAGCTGGTGTTTCCTGGACAGCCTGTGTCCACCCTTTGTAGCTCCCATCTGCTCTGCAACATCACCTGCCGCACCTCCCACTCGTGGGATCATTTAAATGGTAATTCCAATAAATAACACAGCCTTTTTAGATTACTTTTGCAATGCAGTGGCTGTTGGAGTAGCCACTAGATGCAATCATCCCTTTTTATGAAATCCTGTAATGAAAAAGCTATAGTACTCCAGGGAGTCAACAGCCATTTTGGAAAGCCACAGAGCAATGAGGATCTCACTCAGTCTCTTAGTTTTTCAGTTGGTCGGCAGTATAGGCTTAAAGATTTGAGCTTTCTTAAAAGTGAGAATGCACTTAACAGTAATTGAAAGCCTCTTTCTAAATAAATAAAAATTCAATCTTTACATTTAATTAAAAAAATCTCTAATGACTTAGCATATCACTAATGGGGCAGAAGACTATCTATAAATATTGGATGTCTGAGCTGTCATTAACCCCCCAACAAGGAAATTAACAGATATGATTTAAACTGTCAGATTATTACTATTATAAATTATGTTGTGTAGTAGCTACTTTGTATGCAGCTTGAATGTATATATTCATTCATTTTACTTCAAAATAGAGGATTGGTCAGTTAAATCATACACTATATTGTAACATGTTGTGAAGGCTGATAATATACATAATATGAGAAGCTCGCTATTAAAACTTTCTTAATATTACCACATAATGCCCTGCAAAATACGCGGAGAGAGGAAAATCAAAGAAGGTAAGATCAAGGATAAATTTGATAAATTTGTCTCATCTGATAACTTAGGTGTACTCTGGGGATACACCATATTAGATTGGGCATATTATATATGAATATTTAATCATTATGAAAAACAGGGATGTAAGTTTTCTAGGCACCATCCTAATAGACACAAGAATTATGGGTGGTACAGGGGAGAAAAAAAAAAAAAAAGTAATTTAATATCTTTGAGTAATCACAAATTCTGAGATAAAGAGACAGTAACAATGTCAATACTTTCATGACTATTCTGTTACCTTAGGCTTAACAGTATGTTGGTTGATTAAAGCATGTAAGAAAGTGTGGGGAGAGAAAAGTAAGACAGGGTGAAAGCTCTGTTCTGAATTCCTTGTCATTGTGGCAATGTCATCCTCTTTTGGTAACAAGAACAGTGTGTATCTGAGACAGGAGGTGAAAGTATTCCTAGGACTGTGAGGATATCTAAGGGCGTGCAGCTGCCCTGCCATGATATATGGCAGTATTCTTTTATCACCATCAAAATTAAAGTCCATTCATCATGGACGGCCAATGAAGATACATTGAATTGGAATCCAGTTTAGATCTCTGAAGCACCATCTTTTTTATCATAGTTTTATCATTGTTCTGAATGTCATCATTTGTCAGATGCAGCACAATATGAACATAGACTGGCTCACTGCCAGTATATGGTCCATTATACGATATAGAAAAAAAACATTGTGCCTTTACCTTGATGAGATGCTCTCAAAAGAAACAGTTGAAAGGTGATACTTTGTTCAAAAATCATCTTTTATTTTTGTTGCTTTCATACTTTTGCTTTTAACACTTTATAAGTACTGAAAGCTGTATTATAAGTTCTTAAGTAATTTTAAAAATACTAGTGATCCTACAGGTTGTGATGTCCCTGTATTTCACACCTCTTGTCAATGAATATCAGATATTTCATTGTGTTAATCCTCCTCAGACAGCTGGTAGACTAAATTCTCACTGTGAAGCCCTGATCTTTGACTCCTGATTATGGGTTATATTAGAATGTGTCTGTTACTATTTATATAAAGTCTTAGAACACTTCATATTTTATTTTAAATAACATTTGGTACTATCCGGTCATTCTGGGATTTTCTTTCTCTTTTTAATCATAGAAACTGTCTCTCTTTCTCCCACTAATGCATGGGATAAATGTAGATTCATAAGCATTTTATTTGGGTTGTTTTATGATAGGAGGAAGTTGTACTCCATTAAGTCTCTCCCCACTCCCTTTAAATCCAATTTGTGTTTGTTTTACTATATTTAAGCAAGGAATTTGTTAATGCATTTATTTTCTTTTACTCTGTGTGCTGAGCTATATCCCCTTTATGTTCAAATGTAAGTCACAATATGATCAGAGAAATAATTTATTTCAGAGAATTATTAAAAATAACAAGTCGCCTAAAGTGGTTTTCAAATATTTGTCATATTTGAGTTATATCTTCTGCAGTGATACTCTTGAATCAAGAAATATTATAAAGAGAAAAGCTAACCAATAGGATTAAGATACCTAAGGAAATATTACACCAAAATTTTAAAAAGATATAATAATAATAATAATAATAATAATAATAATAATAATAATAATAATAATAATACACTTTTAAGTCAACTATTATGTCTTTCATCAACAAAGCAACATATGAACATTGTTTAAGGGCTGCTTAAGTGATTCCTACAATAAGTTATTTTCCAACAGCTTAGCAAAGTGCCAAAAGTCCCAAGAGTCATTGCAGCTGCGAGGCAAGAGACTTGTCTCTAGTATGGAGTAGAGATGTGCTGTTAAGAGCAGACATGTAAATTTGAATAAGAGAGGCGATAACTATTACTAGTTGCAGCACAGTTTATCTGCTGAAATATCACAGACCTTAAGCCCAGACATCACAATGGAAATCCAATCTGGCTTTTAGGTCTTTCTCTTGGCAATACCTGAGCCTTGAGTAGATCTCAAAACCTCAAATGCAATGCAGATATTCATCTATAAAGCTATATGTGGCAATATAATACCTATGCAAGACATTGGTTAGACAAAACCACTCGAAGCTTTAGGAGAATAGGCAGCATGCCAAAGGAAGAAAACGGTGCAATCAGAAGTGCAGAAAAGGAAGAAAATAATTTAGATGAGATGTGTAATAACTGACTATGGCAAATCTTGTCTTCTGGAAGGAAAGCTAAAAAAAAAAAATAAATTATTTGGTTAAAGAGGGAAGGAAATTCCTTCCAGACTCCAAATGAACAATCAGAATTATCTTGATTTTTTAGGGCATTTATATGAGGTGCCAAGCATCCTAATTACAATAAGCCAGTGATATGGTATCGAAAAACTATTATTTTGGCAATTGTTGGTAACAGACACCCAATATTTCCAAAAATATCCTGAGGCAGCTTCATGGTTCCCTCTGTGTATCTACAAGTAGGCAGTAGTAAGATGTTCCTGAGTGCTGTACTGGAATGTAATCTGTAGACATGCATTAAGTCTTCAGGCCTGCTCCTGACCTCCCATGCTGCAATGCTGCACTCATTTTAGTGTACCATTATGTTATACTGGTTGAAATTAGTCATGTTGGGGACCATAGTTACTCAATAAGAGAGGGAATTTTAAAAATGAAGGGATTGCAGCCCCAAATTTGAAAGTAACTATTCAGGGAACTTGGGTGTAGTGGAGAATTAGACAAAGAAGGTTACAAATGTAATTTAACACAGCACTTCAGTACCTTTATGAACCTTTCATGATTTCATTTCATTTCAGAACTGTAAAGTTGGGTAAGTTTGATGAGGTTTCAGGAAGTTTTCCAAACCCCTGACATTTATTGCTATGGTTTCTGAATCCAGGTGTAAATGTGCTAGTGTACCTTGGCTCATCTAGACTTTTAGCAATGTCTGGGATGAATTCAGTGCCTCCTCCTATGTGTATTCTGGCAGCGCTGTGGGGCTGGGCAGCCATATGCTTCTATATTAATTTTGGCAAGGCTAACATTGCTTCAGTGCACATTCCATAACACATTCATAATGTAGAGCCTACTGTTGTCCCAGTGGTGCTGCTGGTGACATTACTTTGAAATCTTAGAGGTAAGGCAATAGGGATTTTTTGTTGTTGGAAGAGGGAGTGTGATATTTTTCTTTTTATTATTATTATTATTTTTTTTTTTTTTTAGTTTTAAATGTTACAAGCAAGGAAAATATGTCATGTGTAAAATACTCCATATTTCTATAGGATATGGGAACTCCAAGACTAGTTTGGCCTTTGGATATGAAACATAAGGTGAGTCAGTGCAGCCGAAGCTAGACCTTGACTGTCTGAGCCAGTTTAGAATAATACTACTAAATTTCCTGGCTTAAAGTTATAGCTTTCATTTTTGTTCATAATAAGGCTAAAACTCTTATTTTGCTTAAACAAACTTCAACACAGAATAGGCTTCTGTCCATGTACTTTTGGTAACAGGACTGTGTCAACTACTCTTCACATCAAATAATACTAATATTTTTTTTTAAAAAAGTATTTTTAATTTTACAACTAAAAAAGGTGTCTGAACAAGTAAGATAAATCAAAATAAAATTTTTGATTGATGAAAAGCTGCTGTATTTGCTTCAGAAATACTTCTTGTCAAAGAATAATTTTGAATCTTTTGGTAAAATAATAATAATTTATGAAAGCAAACTATGTAGCAGAGAGGGGATAAACATAATGGACTTGAAAGTTCTTGCAGATTTTTACTTTTACTGAACAATGCATCATAAAAACAAATTCAGATTGGCTGTGGGAACCGTGGTTTATGGCTTCTTCGTCTCTAGGTGTTCATAAAAAGTGTTTTAAGAGAGCACTTTCTTTTAAAGGCATTTCATTCTTAGCATGTCTCCTTGCAAGGTAGTTTTTATTTAAATGAGAACTGTCCATTTTATTTTATTGTATATACAGTTAAGAAAAAGGTAGCATTTTAATGTTGTACGGCAAATAACTCTACTGAGAAGCTGAATATATACTTGAAAAAACTATAAAAATCTAGTTACTGAAGTATAATCATTTTACCTATTGTCTTTGCTTTTACTGGTAGGTGAAGAAACCAGCAGTGCATCTTAAAACACTGTGGAGCAGTTAGGGACATTTTAGAAGTTACTCTTCTCTACAAATTCCTGCTCTTTGCCAGTGATTATATAACATAAATGTAAACAGTTTTATGGCTACCCTAGTCCCTTCCTTCTCACTGATTCAAGTTACAGACTGTAGCAATCAACTTGGTCAGCCATATGACCACTGTGGTAAAAAGCAGACCACAGAGAAAACAAAACGTATTATTTCTATTGAAGAAAGATATTCAGTTACATAGTTTAGTATCCATATCAGTGAATATTTAAAGAATCTTTCTGAAGTATCAAAAAACAAAAACAAAAACAAAAACAAAAAACTGCACTATATGTTTTTCCAATATTCTTTGTTTATTTCTTCAACACAAAGTGTTTGCTTTTAATTTATGCATAATACCATGGAAGGAAATTCACTCATCTGTCCTCTATTGAAGTTGATCCAAATTGTTTGATTCATAGAGTGGCTTGGAGAGGAAAATCTACCTGACATTTTTCTCTGCAAATTATTGCAAATTTTAGTGTAGTCAGATAAAATCCAGTTTCCATATATGCCTCATTAAAGCAAGAGAAACTGTAGAACTGTATTTGCATAAGTGTAAAAATGTCATAGCAAAAGTGTGAAATTGTTCAGAGGAGAATATCATCCATGAGAAACAGTTGGGGTAAGAATACTGTATTAATTTTCCTTCTTCTTCAGAATTTTTCACCACAGACTTGCAGCTGACATTTCCTTGTATTTCTTGTGTTTTAAGTTCTTGCTATTAAATGTACATTGGCTCAAGAACTCTAAGGGGTGAGGTTAGGTGGATCATTGGATCTTCCATTTTGGGCACAACAGCTAGAGGTGTATGGTTAGCCTGGCTGTCTTTCTTCCATTGCATCAGTCCACATCTTTTGTAGCTCGTTTTTGTTTTTCAGCAAGTAGCAATGACAAGAACTAATGGGAAATTCAATCAGAGATATGTGCTAGGCTGGGTTAATATTTGCAAGAAAGGCTTTGAAACTACAGCTGAACCATTACTTCCCTATTATACTTGTTTTTTGATTTATATTATGGAGTAAATCCTGCCACTGAGCACTGAAAATTAGGTTGCACCGAAAAAATATTTGCTAAGATATGTCTATTTTCTCTGTAGTACTGAGAGCAAAATCAAAGTAAAACCTCTTCTCCATGGCTGGGTAACACTGACCGATCTAAATGGGTTTGCAGTTTACAAAGACAATCATATGTCACGAGGGAACAAGGAAATATAAAACGTATTATCACAAACCAAATGGAGTTCATCAAAAGAAGGACAGACTCCACATAATTCTCTGGCTTTACAGGGTGGAAAGGCAATGTCTAGGTGACAGTTGCTTGTCTGCAAGGTTATAGATATTACTCAGTATGCTAAATCAGACCAGTACTCTCTAAATTTTGTTGAATGTATAACTGGTGTGTAGCTTGTGAAGAGCAAAATGCCCCACAGTCAGTTTTCTTGCAAATATAATTTAATGTTATTGTTGAATTGCCTAATTTCTAGACATGAAGCTATGTAAAAAGGAGTATATTAGGTACAACATTCCCTTGACATTTTCTTTCTCCTTGATTCTGTCCTTATAATGCCACTGTTGACATTCCTTCACTGACATTTGTTTTACTCCCTTAAGTAGTTTTGTAATTCTGTGAGAAATTTGCAGATTAAGATTCCCCCTCTTAGTTTCATTCAGCATTATGTTTTTATTGGCAATTCTGCTTATTATTTGGATTAAAGTTTATATTGTTTCCTGCCCAGAAATAAGTTTTAGTTAAATGATTGAAACCCAGTGGAATGAGCTAGTCTAATTCTCAAATGTTTATAATAAATCAAACAGGTAAATTTGCTTAACCACAGAGATGCATCCAAAGCCTTAAATTAGGAAGAGTTTGGACCTTTCTTAACAATTACCTTAAAAGTCTTCATGTTTAAAAGTGGATTAAAGATAATGCTCCACTATACTCAGTAAGACAGATATACTCAGTAAGACAGATCCTGTTTGTGACAATTGAGAAAAAAATAGGGTTGATATATAATACATTTTTCTTTAGTTGGTGTAACAATATTAAAAATAAAGCTTTCACAACTTAATTGGGAGATCTGGAGTAGCACAAGACCATTTTTATTTTGAGAAGTTTGACTGAACTGGATTATCACTTTTTTACTTTAAATTATATATATTATTATATATGGACTGCCCTGTGGGCTTTTAATTTTTTTTTTTTTTTTAATTTGTTTTTCTCTATTTGATTTTGCTATGACTTCCTCTTCACACTGATTTCTGGAAGTGTTAATTTTGACCTCCAAACCTCAGCAGGCATCACTGTCCGTTCAACTGTTCTATTTTTCTATGCATCATACGTAGTTTGATTTTTCAAAGTTTTTTAGCCCTATGAGTTTTTGGCCTTTTAAGGGCACTGAAATACCTCTTTTCTCATGGAGACAAGAAAGGAATGGAAAGGAAGGGAAGGATATGTATTTGAAATGTGCTTATGCAATGAGCTACTGCTATTATGGACTGTAACATATTCTATTTGAAACAATCTGCAATAAACTATATTTTATTTATATTCAGTTTTCTTTGTTTCTTAAACATAAACACATCAATTAGAAAGATTTTTCTCTAGCCAGCTCAAAAATGTAGAAAAGTGTGCTCCTTTAGCACAATTTCAAAGGAAGCTGAGATATTTGAAGATTTATTGAGTGTCTGTGTGGAATCTACCTTCCTGAGAGGTCCTGATGTTGTTGGTATCATAGACACATGAGAGGGCTACAGACCAAATACAGCAAGTTGAAGGAAACTTGGTGTCATTGACAAAAAACCTTCTTTCAGTTGCCCCCCTACTCTGAAATTCTTTAATCTCCTTAAGTTTCTTACAGAATGTTTAGAGGTGGAAATTTCTAGGCACAGATCTCCATATCTACCTAGATCTGCTCCATAAATTCTGTCCCTCTCTATGTGTGATAGAGGGGGACAGAATGATTTCCAGAGACCTTATACTCCTTCTGCCCCTAGAAATTCTCAGAATGTGTTTCAAACATGGAGAGGTATGATTGGTGATGTATGACATGTGGCAACACCTTTTATCTAATACAGTAAAGCTTATCCAGGAATGAGAGTGTCAGAGGGTGTGCATTACTCAGGAGGGAACAAAAGCTGACTAGGATGTAGGCTGGGCATGGAAACCTTCCACTCCTTCTCACAAAGTACTTCCATTGTTTTAAAAATGTCTTCAAGTGGTTTTAAGGTAAAGAAAGATTATAAAAGGAAACACGAGCCTGTCACCCAGTAATTAAGGAATGCATCTATGAGAAGGAACATTTAGTGGTGCCTGACGCGAGGATTAACTTTTGTACTTTACAGTAAATAGTAGTCAAAGGAGAAAATGTAAAATGAGTAAACCTTTCTGACTCACTTAAAAGAAAAATAAGTTATCTGAAAGATTTGACAAAGATGTATTTGTAGACTGGTGGTAGCAAATTAAAAACAGTTTTCCCTGAAACCCAGAGCATGGTATCTGAGACCGATATAGGAAAGGATGATAAAGGATTGCAAAGATGCCCACTACACAGTGTTTCCTACAGGCTGGCTTAGGCTGAGTTTCAGCATGCTGTTTGGTTTGGATCTGCTTGGCTCTTAATACCCTAGTGACAGGAATTAAAGCTCCTCAAATTCTCCTTTGGAAATAAGACATAATGGCAGCTAATATATAGGCACCAAAATCTTCTATTAGACTGTCATACTTTTTTTATACCTACCATTTCCTTGAGTGGGCCACATATTTAAAAAGTGGAGATTTCAGAAGGATTACTTTCTTAATTTTCCTTTGTTTAGAAGGGCGACAGTCCTGCAGTCAGACTTTTGTGGCTACATAGATCCCTCTCTACAGATGCTGCTGTACAAACAAACAGTGGTTTGGCAGGGTACAACTGATAAAAGGTTTCATTACATTTTTTAAAGATAAAAAGTTTCTCCTTAATTAGACAAAGTGATTGATTATGGGTCCTCTTTGGAAGGAATTAGGAAACCTGGTTACCAGATTCAACTAGATTAATTGCAGACTAACATACTTAACTAGTTATATTCATTTTGAATCTGATTACCCCCCAAGCACCTTGCAGTCCACCAAGTAGGAAAAATACCTTCTTTCTTTGCATTTGGGTTAGGGGTTGTGTTTCTAAACATTTCTTGTTCTGAAGGGTTTCATATGTGGAATTGGAGAGGATGAAGGATGTTTCAAGCGCATTTGCTATTGAAGTGCCACTCGCACATTTATTGAGGTCACTGTGGCTTGTGGCATCCTCCATGGGAGGAGAAGATGTTGCAGTAGCAGAAGGGTTTCAGGGTGAAGATTGCTTTGACAAAGGAAAAGCATGGGTGGAGTCCTGTCAAATCACTGCACTTCTTTAGAACTTCTAAAAAGGCAGTTTATTTTAAAAAATAATACATTTTTTTTTGTATTATTAATTTTTCATTAGAAGTTGGATTAGTGACAGTTTGCAATAGTGGTGTGTTATAAAACAAGATGTGTGACTCTACATTATTCAATGCTTTTTACTAACCTGAAAGAAAATTAAACAAACAAAAAACAAAAACAAAACAAAACCAAAAACAAAACAAAACAAAAAAAAAAAAAAACAAACAACAAAAAAAAGAGAAAATACAAAGAAATAGACAAAATAACCATGGAATGGTCAGCTATCTTCAATCAGATCATCTGGTCCAACCTTTCTTGGCAAAAGCATGGTTTAGACAAGATGGCCCAGCACTCTGTGCAGCTGAATCTTGAAAGTGTCCAGTGTTGGGGAATCCACCACTTCTCTGTGGAGATTATTTCAGTGGCTGATTTTTCTCAATTTCTTGAAATTAACACTGAATGTTGTACCTGCTAGATGTATCCTCAGGTGCAATGACACTGAAAGGGGTCTTGAGGTTAGAGTTCAAGATGAGTTACCGGTGCAGGGCTGCAGACAACAAATAGACTGTAACTACTGGGAGTGGCTTCCACTAACCAGAACAATGAATGGAACTAGGGAAGAAGCATTATTTAGTACTCAGCATCAGTGATATTGTTACTGAAGTACAACATTTATTTCTGGTGATGATGCTTTAAAAGCTGTTGATGGAGATGAATTACTGAAGGATTAAAAGAATGTTTAAATTCAGATTTATCTCTCATATTACGAATTTAAAGTATTTCTCTAGTTTAACAGGCAGAACACAAAGGGTGGCTCATTCTAAGCCTTCAAATGAATGTGTATTTTCTGGCAATAAGCAGCACTATTTTGTAGCAGAAGTAAAAATAACCTGTACATGGAAACTGAAACTAGATAAAGATCCATCTAGATGAAGGCACTATACTTTCATATGTAGTCATTGGGAAAATGTGTCCAGTGGTATGTTAGTTGCTCCATGACTTTAAATTCAAGCCACTGCATTTCTCTAAGACACATACAATAGCCCTAAAATAAATTATGGACTTAATTCCTGAGTTATTGCATGATTTTTTAATAGTGTGTGTTATGAAAAGACCAGATGACTGTAGGAGTTCTTTCTGGCCTTTAAATCTAGACCTCTGAGAAGAGGCTACTGAAAAAAAGAGCTCACTAAAATTGAAGCTGACACTGGAATCTAAACCCCATGAAATAAAGTGAATGAAATATTCATCCACTGGAGAAGATGAACATTCCCTTGTATTCTCTAATTTCATCCCACATGCCTAAACTTTTAAATTATCGTCCAAATACATAAAAAGACTGATTTGTGATGATTGTCAGAGCGTAGCAGTATGTAATATTTTCATCTAATTAAATCAGTTTCTAGATATGTCTTTATTGCTTGTGTTGATTACAAAAAATATTGGATTCATACTTGTAAGAAAATACTATAACCAAAATTATCAGATGTTAGATGTGTTTTGTTAAGTAGAATTAAATAATTTTGTGTTGAAAATTTCATAGGAAAATGAGCTGGGATATTTGGAGGTTTCATCATGAAGCCATAGCTCTCTGGACAAACTTGCATTTTTCAGATGGTTTTGCTACCATAATTTGTCTAGGGACAGTAATTAGATGTTTTAGAAATAAGTTGCTGATGTTCCATCCAAGCTGAAGTTAGATGCTGTGAATTAATAATAGTAGTTCTTATGTAAAAACAGGCAAGTGCTGTAATATTTATTTTGCTAATTTTTATATATGACTGAGCTACATAAATACTTAAAACATTAAGTAAGCATTATGAAGGTGAGCTATAGCTCCTCTAGTAGCATCACAACTCCTGGTAGAAACCAGGAAAGAGATTCCCATTTTATGTTCATTAAAAATCACTGTGACAACTGAAGAAATCCCTTTATAGACTTCTTAGAATTCATTTACATGTAATTAATCAAAATGTTGTTTGAGAAGACTTAAATTCATTTCAAGGAAACAGACAAGTGTTATTTCCTGTTTTAAAAGTATGTTTGAAGCATTGTATGAAATGCAAATTTTCTGCTAGTGATGCAGGTTTCCAAAACTTCTTTGGTATGAACAAATGAAAAAAAAAAAAAACAACAAAAAACCAGTGGGAAGTTTTCGTCAATGATCTTTTAGAAATCTTATTAATTAATAGTAATTTTCTCTTTTATGGAATACTTTTAACATATTGAAGGACAGAACCAAATACACAGGACCATACTAAAGATCATCCTATTTGAATGACCACACTTTAAAAGAACAATTAAAACTATTATTTGTTTCCTACAACAGCAATTATGTTCTGTGCCACTTGTTCACTTTCCCCAAGCCCACAATCCACAATACTGAAAAATCTATTAAAAGTCACCTGTGAGTGAACCTACTAGCCTCTAATTTGCAAACATAGTCATCAGTCATTTCTCTGTCCTTTCTTTGTTTTGGTTTTATTCACTAACTAGGAGTATAGCATGAGTATTATTATACATCGGATTACCTGTTTCAGTGGCTAAGCCCCATAAAGTTACTACTGATATGGGAAAGCCATTCAATGCAAAACCTTTTGCAGTTTTGCAGCTTTTCACGTTCAAAGTAGTGTGTCCATCCCATCTTCATTATTTGTGTGATAATCCAAGAAATTTTCTTAAAGCGTAATTAATTTTATGGTTGGATATAGAATTAGTCTTTTATTGTCCTGTAGATGCAGTACACATATCTCCTTATAAGCAAGGCAGGCTTCACTGTCATAAACAGTTTACAAGTCTAAATCACAAAGGTGTAATATAAACAATACAAGTCAAGAAAGCGGAACTAAAGCTTGTTGGAAAGAATATAATTTCACATTCCCTTTAATGTGTCAAAAGCTTTAGTGTATCAAAATCTTTAGTATGTCAAAACAAGGATCTACCTAGCAGTGGCCAATTGGCTGTTCAGGGAAGAATATAAGTAGTCTTAAACTCTTTTAGATCAAGTTTTAGCAATACTTCCCATTGCTTTCCAATAATCCTATGATCCATAATCAAGTACTTCATGAGCCAGGGTTATTGTCTTTACATTAAGTTGCTTGATGGATTTTCATTTCCATCAGTAGCTCCTTTTTTGGCCCTATGCATATGTCGTTCACAGCTTTCAGATGACAGAAAGTTATTAAAATAGGTTTTAAAAGAGCTAATGAACATCAGTTAGTGTAAATGAAGGAGAGGAATCTCTCAAATGTAGAAAGCAGAATTTTGGAAAAAATATACTAACAGTGGTTTGTATGAGAGGCCCTTCTGTTTTTACACAACACTAATGAGCTTACAAAATAAAATAAAGATATAAATATGAAAATTAGAAATAACCATCTTATCATACCTTTAGTGAAATGTGGCTATTCCAGCAGCTTATTTTATCAGTACAAAAGGACTGGCAGGAGCTCAGCTGGCTTAACACATCAAGCTGCAAGAGAGTGTATTTTCAGTTACCAAAGAGTAAAGTCTTGTATTTCTCTACGATACAAGACTTGATGCCTTTAAATGAAAACATGTGATATAGTTTTACTAACCAAGCTTGGCCAGGACTGGGACTGTATTTCACACCTGAAATATGACGTCCCCCACATCACCGTCCTGTTGCCGCTTTCTGCATCTGACAGGTGTTTTATCAAAACAGAGGAGCAGCCACAGCAGCTGAATGTAGAGGTCCGTCTGGCCCGGAATTTGTCTCTGACAGTTGCCAGTAATGGATGATTATAAGAACGGGGCAAATAGTGATCAGTCACTACCTTGTTTAGGTTTTAGCGTACTATAAGAAATAGCAGTGCTGCAGATGAACATGCTGCATTTCGACATACTTTAAAGCTAGCTCTTTCTGATATTAGAAACCCACGGGTATCACTTGAGCTGTTTTCTTGAGCAGTAGAAATGCTGACAGCAGCTCTACGATGAAATCTGATATAACCATTGTGTATTTGTTGATGTGCTAGCTGCTGGTATTTAGGGACTCCTCATTTATATTTATTTTTCATTCAAACTGCTTTTGTAAGTGGGCAAGGCTGTACAGAGAGTAATTTTCCCCCCACAGCTTCTGGTGATAAACACCAGCTGTCAACAGTGAATGCAGTGACATGAGAAGCACACAATGATTTTCAAGACAAGGTCAAATGACAGGTAGTTAAATAATGTAGAAAGGATAATCTTCTGAACAAGCAAATATCTGAGGTTGGTACAATGTTTTTCACAAAATTTACAATCAGCCGATGGTAATGCAGAGGTCAAGCTCCCAGACAGAATATATCATGTTCCTGAATAAATAATTTGTGTATAAATGATATCTATGAAAACTGATTTTTGCTATTGAGATACCTACCTGACCTTGTGATGTTCCTGTTAATACTCTTTAAATTGTCTGAATTGAATTATGAGGTAGTACTTGAAATCATATGTTGATATTACAGTCACATTTATGTTGTTATACAAATAAATTTAAAGCTCTAATTATTTTGAAAGCATGAAGGCAGGGTTTTCTGTACTTCATGAGCTGCTGTGTATCCTTAAAGGTGTCTTACAATGGGAACATTACAGAAATCCTATTCTTCAGAATTTAAGATAAACTTAGCTAGTAGTGGGATTTTGTCTAGTTTGTCTAGTGCCTTTCCTTGCATATTTTTGTTTTCACTTACATCTGGCTTCCTGTGTTTCATAGTGTCTCTTGAGAGATGTTCCTTTACAATGTCAAAAAGCCTACATTTAACTGACATCAAATTACTACTACCTCCAGAGTTTAATTTCAATTCTACCTTAAGTAGGAGGTGCTTTAGATTTCTTTATGTTAAAGGCATCACATACATCTATGCAAAAGTTTAATTGAACTCATTAAATATCTTACTACCCTTTTAGAACAAAAACAAATAAATGTTTTTCTAAAGTGGACTTCTCATGTATGTTGAAAAAAAAAAATGCAGTAAAGTGATAATCTGAAATCAGTATGTAACCATAGAACCCACAGTGAGCCTGTCACAGACATAATAACACTAGTGGAAGATTTTTTAATGGAAATGTCAAATACAATTGTATTAATAGGAAGTTAGCTCCCTATGACAATGTAAGTACTGTTTCATTGTCAGCTGGGAGCTTAAAGATTCCTTTCCTTTTATATATTATATTTTAATAAAGGAAATTAAAATATCAATCAAAATCTATGCTAAAATCATGTTAAGGGTTCTAAGGAACTGTAGGAAAATTCACAGGTAAGTCTGCCACAATATCCAGAGATTAAAAGCAGTGAAGCAACCCCCAGGAACTGCTTGCCTTCCATGAATTGTCAGTTGATGATGAGCTGATAGCAAAGTGAAATATTTCTTCCCAGTCATCTGAAGGTGTGATATTGACTTTTGAAGGTGCAAAGATAACTTGATTAGGCTGAATTTATTCTGAATTTGCTTTCTAGTTTTAAAGAGACAATATCTCTTTGTGTTAATGGAATACAAGTAAGCAGAACCTCACACATTATATTGTTTTCAACACCCAGGACATTGTCCAAAAGTAAAGAAGCATTTAGGAATTAGTGCAACTACATTGATTTTAAAGATTACAAAGGCTTATTTGACCAGCGTGACAGAGAAGACAGTTTTGAAGATGGCATTTACAGCTACCATACTTATTGTTCTGAAAACAGTCTTATGACCTTGGTTTTGAAAAGGAAATTAATACAGAACATTAAGAAACGGGGGAAATTTTCTCAGTAACCAAAAAATAAAGGATGCCGAATTATTTCTATTTGCAGACACATTGTGCTTGTCACATTCCTTCACTGAACCAAAAAAGTGTAACTAAACTGTAGGGTTCACATCCAGCAAAACAAGAAAAAATGTTATTGACAGCTTGAAGATTATAAAAATTACTGGCTATGAAAGTCAAGTGCTTATGTAACTCAAAGGAAACCTGTTGCTAAAATGTGATGATACTCCAGTTCTACAAAACTTTTTTACAATGACACTGTCAGTAGCTACAACATTCAAATACTATTAATTATTTTCCTTTTTGTAGCATTAAAATAAGATGAACAAGATCTATCTCACTGAAGTAATAAGGATGAATTATATTATAATATTACATGCAACAAGAGAAGCATAGAGTATATGATCATGTTCTAATATTGCTGTTTCTGGCATTTGAAGATGACCTCCAATGGTTTACCATATGATATTTTTATGAGCACTTCTAGCTTTTAATATGTATCTCTCTCTGGCTTAACTGAGAAGGTTTGCAACTTAGATTTGGGGTTTGCTTTTTAATCCACACTTTTATTGTTTTTTGAAGTTGTACAATACTTACAAGCTGACATTTCAAATAACCTAACAGCACTATAATAACCATTGGTACTGGACATGCATTTTCATTTCTACCATCAATGCTTTTGAAGGATCTGTTCGCTAGCATAGGTTGGAAATTATTGAAAAGATTGAAAAGCAAGAAGGTTCCATGTAAATGTTATTTCTCTTGACATATATTACTTTTCATGATGCAAAGTTGATAGATGACACAACTTGTGTGTCACTGAAAAACCTGAGCTGGTAAATAACAATTGAGAAGTGAACAAAGTGGTTCACATTGTGTATTTTGTATTGTTGTATTTGTATTTTGTGTATTCTGTATCTTGACAGTTTTTAACCACCGTATTTTGTCCACTATTACATAAAACACAGGCAGATCACATGCTAAGGTCTAACAAAAGTAAGACTTTTTAATGTATTTTTTTTTTTTCCTTCCTGAATCCTGTGTCCTCATGTCTATTCTCCAGCAGAGTTTAGCAATTATTATTGAAACAAAAGACTGGAGAACAGAGTGCAGCTGTAGCTACATCGGAAGTGAAATATGAGTATTTTCCCACCCATTTACACATTTTCATGAAGCCAGTGCTTCTGAGACCTTAAGTGATAGTCTCAATGAAGTCTCCTATTTAACTGCAAAATAGAAGCACACAGAAGCAACAAAACATGTGACACATAATGACTGAAAATGTCTTTAAGTAATGGAAGCAGAAATGTCACTTCATTGCAGTACCTGCTAAGAGCAGTGGGAGAAAGCAGTGAAAGGAATGTTTAACACAACAGCATATCACGCTTAGTGTTGCTGAGTATAATTAGAGTCTGATGTAATGCATACTTTTAAGAGTTGTTAGCGTCTGTAAACCTTCCTTGTATAGAAAAGTGACTATGGGGATACTTAACAGCGATTTTTCAGATTATGTCTTATGTGAGGAACATTTCAGCATCAGATTGTCATAGACATTTAATCAAGGAAGTCAATGGGGAAAGATCAAGAAAAGATTTTAATCTGAGATGTCAGGGAACTCTTCCAATCCCACTGTCTTAAAAATAAATACTAAATATTGTTGAAGCCTTTCTGTTGCTCCAAAGCAGATTCTCTAATGCTGCCAATAGTGTCAAATGTAGTGCAGGTGGGGTGCCTCTACAGGGAACCGTGGTTCTCTTGTCACCCAATTTATCTTTCATTTATTCCACCAGAATTATGTCTTGGCTGGTAGTCATTTTAAATTATTCCACATCACATTTTTATAATATTTTCTGATCATAATTTTTATCCATATGCAATATAATTTTTATTTTTTACTGACTTCTAGTTAGTTGTAATCTAATGTAAAAATAGTAATGTACATGCTTTATAAGGAAAGTACTCCAGAGGTGTCAGTCTTTCTCTATTGACTGAAAACAGAGCCTATGTGATCAGTTTTGGGTGACCACCAGTTGTTGAACAAGTATAATTAGCAAAGGTTAATCCAAACCTATGATATTAATCTATGTGCAAGAATATGTTTCTTTTGAAACTTGAACTCATATAGAAATGAAGTTTTGAGAACAGTGATTAATATTGATATAAACATATCCATATACGAGATCTTTAGTTAATGTACTATAAGAATATTTTACAGCTTTGATTTTAATGGTAATTTAAGTATAGAGAAGATTTATCTGCTACCATTGATGATAATAATTTATGATAATGTTCATATTTGAGTTTCACTGAGATTCTTTTAGGGTATTTTTCCTAGGGATTATTTTTGCTTTCATAGAGCTGCACATTTATTTTGATCATAATGGTTCAATATCGTGCCATATACTGAAGAAGTAGCCTTCTACTACTGTTTAATCTTTCTGGGGTTTTACATCTTGAAAAAAAAGATGAGTACAAGAAAAATATTTTACTATTGCATTATGACTTTAACAGCTGTGTGGTTTCCTGGATGTTTAAAGAACAAAAAAATGTAAGTTCCAACCTGCTACTACACACAAGATGAATGTACAAAGAGCTAGGTAGTATCCTATTTCAGAAACAGAAGAAGACAAACCGTTGTGAAATCAGACTGATTTACAAGGCTAAGGGTAACCAAAATAAAAACAGTAGTTTCAAATCAGAAATGTCACATGAATCATGAGTAGGGAGGCAAAAATGATCCATATATAGATGTGCTTATTGGAAAAAGAATTGCAAAATGGAATAAAAAAGGAAAAGATTTGTATATTTTATTTTGTTTTTTCTTGTTATTACCACATGTTCAAATGACAATTAATATAAATTAACTTGAAAAGTGAAAAATAACAGTAAAAAAAACACACACAAAAAAATGACAAACCCTAGAATCAAACCGTTTGGAAACAAAATCATAACATTGTTCTGTAATCCAGCAATGCAGCAAAGATGGGTGAACTCAGTGGCATCATACTGAAGTTTAGGGCAAATGCTCAGTTCAGACTAGAATACAGTGAACTGTATGCTGGAGATTGCGCCATTCACGCTCAGAGAATTGTTCACTTCTTTTAGCATTTTCAGAATATGGCTCATGTATGCTCAGTTTATGCTGACTTAAAGGGAAAGGTTTTTCAGGAATAGCAGTCTTGCCACAGTGATGATTCAGCTGTCAGAAATGTTTGCATTACATGGCGGAAGGGATGTGGTCAAGGCATAGAAAAGCAGTGATTAGGATCACGCTTTCTGTATTTTCCACAGAAGGACAAATTGTATGGCCAAGCTTCGGTTTCCATCTTTGTGTTCTTCTAAGGCAAAATCTTGAAGAAAATGCGGCTAGCATTTTAATTTCTCTTTCAGTCTAGGATTGCAATCTGAGATATAGGAGATAGTACAGGAGGAGATGTACATAATTCATGCTGGATGTGATTCTGTATTTCAAGAAAGTCTGTAAGAAGGCACAAAAAGATGCAAGAAGGAAGTCTCAACTTGTTTCATACACAAAGCTCTGTCTTCGCATTTCTTCTTCAGAATAAAAAGGTTTTTATCTGCTTGTCTACCTTCAGTGCTAACTAGTGGTTAAACATGCTAAAAGTACATAACATATGCATGAACTCACCTCTGGCTGAATACATTCTGTTCGGCAAGCTGCCTTCGCATACTTTGCAGTTACATTTTTTCTATTATTTAAGTGTTTTTAGTTGTGCATGGAGAACGTTTATACACAAAGACATCCTTGTAAAATTGATAGTGCTCTCTTCTATTTTTATTCCTTTAAAACACTCTAAATATGAATATGTAAAAATAGAAGTAAAAAGGCACAAGAAGAAGAGAAAGCAAGTTAAAAATACTTCAGCAGCAAACAAGATATTCAGTCAGCAAAGTGGAAGTTATACTTCATGTCATATGTCACTTTGAATCTTTGGAGAATACTCAGATATCATCATGATGGGCATTAGTGTAAGAATACAAATATAATTGCTGTTAAAATGCATCAATGTGGCCAAGACTCCATTCCACTTACATAAGGAACTATGGAATAACCTACAGGCAGTTTCTGTCATGATAAGGAGGTAAAAGAAGAGAAAACCCTGTTTCTGTCAGTCAGGACTGT
The DNA here is from genome assembly GCF_036013475.1 of Columba livia. Lineage (NCBI taxonomy): Eukaryota > Metazoa > Chordata > Aves > Columbiformes > Columbidae > Columba > Columba livia. Next base: position 54,271,098 of record NC_088602.1, read on the forward strand.
AGCTGTTCTAGGGAACTGGGCAAAGATGCACATTTTGTTCTCATTACCATTTGTAAAAATGTAATTACACATTCTTTATATTGCAGTTGTTGATGATATCCAAGTAATTAAATAGTGCAAGTATCTGAGAAAATCAGAGCATCCAAGAGCATATTGGTTAAATGGTTGGAAGAAGCTCTTAGGGCACAGATCTAGCACATGGTACAGGTAAAATGTATAATCAAAGCACATAACCATAAGCGATTAATCCAAAACAAAGCAATTAGCATCACATATGTAAATCATAGGTTTCTTCATGTGATTTTTCTATGTTCATGTGGATTGCATGCAATTAGTGAAAGCCATATACTTTACTTCTTGGTTTGAAATAATGTATTAGTCTGAAATTGAGTCACTGCACCTGGTGCATTTATACTTCACAAAGCAGCATTTACAGGAAAAACTACAAACTTTATCTAGGGCACTGTCAGGAAGTGATGAATGAGGTCAGTGGTGGTGTAACCCCATTCTTTTCCCATGGGTGCTATTGGCTCCCTTGGAAACATTTGCTGGCTGGTTTCAGAATATGCAAGATTTTCTACCGAATATCTGTAGACTCACAGCTTTTACGTGGCGTCTGAAACGTTTTCTTGTCAATCAGGAGGGAACAATATATGCAGTGGAGTACTGTTTTCAACAAGTTATATGTCATTAATAGAGGTTGAGTAGAGTTGTTCGTTGATGTATGAACACGTACAGATTCACAGTCTCACCTATCAATTTTAAAAATTAGCATTTGCATTGCAGTAAATCAGAAAGCCAACACCTGAATAATTTTTAAGCAGTCTGCTGTACTAACTTCTCATGACTTTTTGAAATGCCTATTTTATGCTGGAATTAATGGAGATATGGTAAAAATCACAGAAAGCAACTAATACAGCAGGTTTGCTGTAATGTTACCCAATGTACATTTTTCTCATCTATGTAAAGTAGCAATCAGCTGTCCTCTTTTCTATTTGATTTGTGAGTACCCTTTTGATACCAAATGCCAATATTTATGCAGTGGTATAAATGGACTACAGAGCAATGTCAAATTTAAGTTTAGTTTACAATTTGCCAGTCAGAGTTTAAAAGAACTAATAGGTGAGACTTTAGGACCCTAGAACCTTTGATGAAATGGTCTTTTGTTGTGTTGATTTAAGATCAATGTAATTCTCTCAGTGAAATGGGCATCTATCTCCAGCACAGGCAAGAAGAAAAAGGGCTGACAAATCCTATGCTGGACTAGTGTATTTTATGTTCATACAGATTACTCCCACATAATGTCTTTAAAAGGCAACACTAGTATACATAAACATAAGGAAAATATGTGATGTAGATCTATGTTTGCATACAGCAAATAAATCTAAATTCTTGTGATACTCAACTTTATATTTACCAATGAATACCAATGCTCATTAACTGCATTCTACTGCTAGGAGTCTTTTTATCACTGCCAAAACCATAGCTTTACAGGAAGAAAACAAATCAGATGATAAAAAATTAGTGCATTCATTATAGTGGCCTTTTTTTCTACCTACTAGAGAAATCCAGCACCTGTTAATAGTAATTAGACGAAGGGGAAGAGGGAGAGAAAATGTAATTCCACTGCACTATCCATTAGCAGCCATTTTCAATTAATCAGCAGAAAGATGCTGGTATCTTTGATTACCTCCATGCCTATGAAGGAAGAATAAGAAGTTTACAGTGACATAAATATCTCTGATTATATGGTGATAATCTAGTTTGAAAAAAAGGTTCTACCCTTATCTTCTTTCCAATTAAGAAAAAAAATACCGAACAATACAAACAAAACACAATGAAACAAAATATGGAAGTCAAAAGTGATAACAGGACTGTCTTTAACAACCTGGTAAAAGGCAGAAGTAGATCAGTCTAAAGTTATATCAGAAGGCACATAGCATTTTAGCTGCCACCTCTTTATTTTGTAAAAATTTTGTCTTGTAGAAAAGAATGAAGCAGTAAGAAAGAGGAGAAAGAATGTGGAATCCTGGGCTAAGTAGTGTGTTTCTGAAGCCCTTCTGACTTACTCTGCCCATTGACGACAAACACTCCCTATCCAGATCAGAGATGATCTTCAGCAGCTAACCACATCTCACACTCCACTGGTCTCACACTCCACAAGGCGTGAGGCGAAGTGCGATCACGCTGTTATCAGTATCAGCAGATTTAGACATCATGTGCAAGTAGTACACTGAAGTCTGTCACTTTCTGTGGCAGAGTAACAAGAGATAGCAGCATCCTTTAGTGATGCTCAGAACCACATCTTCCCACTCACCTCTAGTAAATTCTGTTCTACTAAGAAGGGCATAGTCAAAATCATTAACAGCATTTTTTCTCAGCTCCCCTTCCAGCAGTCTAATTTTCTTTTGTGAAAATGTAATCATGTGCCCTACAATTTTTACAGGAAGATTTTATGTCTGGGCAATGTCAAGTCACTTTTTATTGTTTTCCTCCAAAATGGCATAGGGCTTTGCTTCATCATCCAGTCTCTTCAAAATTCTGTCACAGGGAAGCATTTCCACTCTGTTTCAGCCTCCTCACTTGTTACTCGGTTCCGAGAACACTAAGTAATGCCAAATATTGATGGAAAATACATTACCTTTTCCCTCTATCAAAAAAAAGCTTGTGTTCTCAGCTCATGTGCTCTTTTTAAGAGAGTGCCCACATATTTATGCTGTCTCTGTATAGACATGTGCGTATATGCAGTGTGCAGTCAGACAGCACAGAACTAAAAGATATTGTTCAATCAAATCAGTGCTGAAGATTAATGAAGAAGCAAATGTTCACATTTATTTGTGTTGTGAGAGATCTTAAAATGAAATATTCTGGCAGATTTTTACTTCAGTTTTTTATTGCAGATGTAGCCCAATAATTTGAAATCCCACTTACCATTTCTTTCTTCTATTTTAACTTTCTCTTTTGAACGCATCTCTTTCTTTCTTCCTGTACTCAGCCCTTTTGTACCAATAGTCCCCTGAGTCAGAAACAGCCAACATGACCTTGAACACAGATCAACGCAGATGTAGTAAATTTACATAGTATCATGCAGTTTTCCTTGAAAATATATCACCTAGTGGAAAACGGGGACATGCAAATGCCTAGACAACATAAAATGAAGGATAGCTTTGACCAAAGGCTTTTGACATATTAAACTGTTCTTTATGAGAAATTACAAACGTGTGCAACTTTTTTCCTCTCTGAAGCTCTGAAATTAAAGGCAATGGGGTTGCTCTACTGAACAAGTAGTGCTGAATGAAACTTATTCACCCAAGAAGGAACCACAGTAATTTGCACATCTATGTGCTATTTGGCCTTATGAGTTTTAATATCAAGTGACTTAAAGCAGTCCATTCTTACAGTTCCCACTCTTTGCCTTTAGTCCAACATACACACACGAGCATCTAAAGTGTTTTTTACATTTATTTTCATGTTCTCTTTAATGAGATGCAACTGTGAGCCTAGATTTTTTTCATGCTGACCAAAACAGCATCAGCAGGCTGCGTGAAGTGTGACAATGCATACCAGCCGGCTAACAGCAGTCCTTTTGAAACCAGTTGGGAAAAGCCCTGCCTATTTTGTGTGTTAACCCTACTAACAGTATTTGCCTTATACAGTGGTCAGTAGCAGGAATCTTTCTGATGGCAGAGAAATAGGAAGAAAGCAAATCTTTTGTGGCTACACACGGTATCCTAGAGGTACATCTGAAATCCAATTACGTTTTGAAGGTTCAGACTAGTCAAGCTGGCTGAAGTCTACCTGCTGTTAATATTATTATTAGCAAGTGTTGGGCAATGAAGATTGCCTGCGTGGTCTGGTCCCCATAGTTCATCAGATCTTTGGAGAGAAAAAGAAAACCTGAAGAAAAACCTGGAAAATCTCACAGGTGAACAAACAGGGTTAGGTGCAGGTGAGTCAATTAAGTGAGGAATCCTAGTATTGACACAACGCAGTTGTGTCTTATATCAGTGCAATGAATCAGTCAGTTGAAAGTATAATTTGCAGAAGATAACAAAAATCAAATGTCTAGACTATTTTTTTTTAATTGTGAGCTTTGACTATAATTACAAGGAAACAGGAATAGGTAATTATTTAGTAGCAGAACTGCTTGCACGCAAAATGACAGACTTAAGCACTGACCTTTGTTTTGGATAACTGTCATTTATCCCTCTGTGGGTTGACTGGAATCTGTCATTTTGCAAAATGGAAACTGCTCTTTACACTTCAAGCATTAAAAAGTGAAAAGCTAATATGTTAATGCTATAGGTCAGTAGATGCTGTCAAGATTTGTAAAATCCAGTGCTGTTCCACAGAATCACAAAATGTTAGGGATTGGAAGGGACCTCAAAAGATTGTCTAGTCCAATCCCCCTGCCAGAACAGAAACACTTCAATGAGGCTACACAGGAATGTGTCCAGGCAGGTTTTGAATGTCTCCAGAGAAGGAGACTCCACAACCTCCCTGGGCAGCCTGTTCCAGTGTTCTGTTACCCTCACTGAGAAGAAGTTTTTTCTCAAATTTAAGCGGAACCTCTTGTGTTCCAGCTTGATCCCATTACCCCTTGTCCTATCATTGTTGGCCACCGAGAAGAGCCTGGCTCCATCCTCGTGGCACTCACCCTTTATATATTTATAAACATTAATGAGGTCCCCCCTTAGTCTCCTCTTCTCCAAACTAAAGAGACCCAGCTCCCTCAGCCTTTCTTCATAAGGGAGGTGCTCCACTCCCTTAATCATCTTCGTTGCCCTACGCTGGACCCTCTCCAGCAGTTCCCTGTCCTTCTTGAACTGAGGGGCCCAGAACTGGGCACAATATTCCAGATGTGGTCTCACCAGGGCGGAGTAGAGGGGAAGGAGGACCTCTCTATCTACTAACCACCCCCCTCTAATACACCCCAGGATGCCATTGGCCTTCCTGGCCACAAGGGCACAGTGCTGGCTCATGGTCCTCCTGCTGTCCACCAGGAGCCCCAGGTCCCTTTCTCCTACACTGCTTTCTAATAAGTCATTCCCCAATTTATACTGGAACCTGGGGTTGTTCCTACCCAGATTAAATACTCTACAATTTTCCTTGTTGTATTTCATTAAATGTCTTATTTCTATATTTGCATTGATCTTTACTATTGTTTTGTGCTATATACCTGAAATACTAGGCAGCCAAGCATAGTAGAATGCTCAGACTTTTAGCCAACTGAGTTACATTCGCCTAGCAAGCATACTGAACTGTAGCATGGTACTCCTGCAGGATGCAAGGAAGATAAAAAGTAATGTCCTTCTTGAAGTAGAGTGGTACAGATGTTTCTGTGTTATAGTTACCTTCAAACATCAAATGCCAAACTCCTTTGATACCAAGAAAAGACACTTTGAAAATTTAAATATAACCTCCTCATGGAACACATTAGATTACTAAATGTTTCCTTAAATTTTACAGTGCTTGTTGTTGAAATTATACAAGCAAATTGTGTACTCATGGAAGTAAGATGACAAGACTGGGGAATATTAGCATACACACATGAACAAATCATCTCATGTTCCAACATATTTGACTATGATATGGCATTGTGCTGGGCTATTTCTGAAGTAGATTGACATGGCACAGAAATGTTTTGGTTTTTGAAAGTATCCTTCAAAGTTATGTTTACCATTAGGAAACACAGATAGGAACTGGAAAAAATGCATTTAAAATTTTATGTAGGTTAACATTGAAAAGCTGTTTATTTGAAACAGTGAATCAGTTGGTGCTGACTAATCATGTATGGCCTATATATCTCGCATATGTTTATTTTAAACATGTAATCCTTTCTTATTTTATAATCTGGTAACTTAAAATGTTTTATTCTGGTGACTGTATAGGATTAGTCTTTATTCTTTAAGGATTGATCCAATGCCCATTGAAGAGCAGAATCATGTACTGACAGAAAACTGGTTAACTCCCCCAGGACTCAATTTGTGTGAGTAACATCTAAAAACAATGAACCTGGATTTATGTTCAGTGTTTTGTGGGGAAAAAGAAAGAAAAAAAAAAGTGCTTGGAAATTTAAAAAGAAGGAAAAGGAACATTTAATTTGTCTCTTAGTTAAACTCTGTTTCAGAAGGAACTTAAAACAAAGATCCCTACCAATTTAAAGACTTCTTAACTTCATAGAGCTATTAAAAATTGCTGCTCTAGCACTTTCATGAATTTTTCATGTTAATTAATCCCTGCGATAGGGTCCTTTTCTGATGAGCTTTACCCATCTTTGCATAACTATTACTCTTTACATAACTATTTTTCTAGTTTGTTTATATGCCATCTGTTCTTTTTATTATGGTCACAGGCTTCTGAGGAGCTGAACTCCCATGGTAAACTAAACTGTCATAGAGGCAATATACTTTTATATTTGTCTATTTTTTCCTTCCTGTCTAACGCAACTCTCCGCCCAGCATAAGGATTCTGCACACTTGAGTGGAGAAACCTTTCAAAGAGATTGTGCTGGCCAGAGTTGTTGGAGTTTCTTTGACTTAAAAGTGGTCATTTAGACAAAAATTATCCTTATGAAAGGTGTAAAGACAGAGCCCATAGGTTTCTTGTTGCAGGGAATGATTGTGTGAATATCTTTGAGCTTCATTGCTCCCAGTAACAGAGGAGTGTAGGAGAAAGAGCAATTCCAACACCTTTATTCATTGGTTTCCTACAGTGAATCATATGTTCCCTCATAAGCAGTTTAGAAACATAAGCAATCCTGCACTGATGTCTTCTTAAAGCTGTAAAATGAAAACCAAATGAGAAGTTGGACAACTTGCAGTCAAAGTCACTCAGAGACCCTTCTTCATCAGGTTTATGGCCACAACAACATACCTCAGACCCAGAGCATGATGAGTAAGTATACTAGTGAGAAATGACAGGTATGGCCCATCCTGTATCTCTGTTTCCTGGAGAAGAGCTAGGTTAGGCCTTACAGGCAGGCCAATACTGCTAAATCAAAGAGAACCACTTCTTGTCCCTGAAAGCAAGTGACATGGACTGCCTCACAGTTATACTGCCTACAACTTCACTACCTCCCACATCATTACTCTCTTGAAAAAATCTGTTTGCAACAGTTCAGAATGGAATCAGAAAGTAGACTTATGACAAGATAATGTGGTGTCTGATTATATAACTTCCTTGACCCTTTATTTATGCCATTAAGCCTAGCCTCAGAGGGCCACTGGTGTCCACATCGTTAGCCGCAGCTGGTTCATCTTTACAGGCCTACCCAGAACATCCTCTTCCTTCCAGATAGTCCTTTACTAGTCACATAATTCCACAGTGCACGTCCCTACCTCAAGTGCTTGGACACCTTTTAACAGATGAAGGTTTTGTTGTTTCTGACACAGTGGCTTGATTCCACACCAACTGCAACTTCAGATTGTAAGGCTCCATAGTACGTATTTGACTGTGTGTGTTTTCTATACATACATGTTTTTGTGTGCATTTCCACATTTTGTGGCTATGATGTCTTAAGGACCAATAATACAGACCTCTTTAAAAAACCTAGAAGAGAGTTAATCAGATTAGAAAAACTAGCTGGATTTGGTAGCTTATTAAGCTTTTCCCATCTCTAAGCTTGTAGTTACAGGTCCTGGTAAATAGTGTTTGCTTGAAGGAAAAGGGGCCCAAGATAGCTGGATTGCATTCAGAGATTGCTTCTTCCACGCTCAGGATCAGAGCATCCCCACACGTAGGAAGTCAAGGAATGGAGCCAGGAGGCCTGCGTGGTTGAATAGGGATCTGTTGGGTATGCTCAAGCAGAAGAGGAGAGCTTACAGGTTATGGAAACAGGGGCTGGCCACATGGGAAGAATATAAGGCTGCTGTTAGAGAATGTAGGAAGGCAGCTAGGATAGCCAAGGCCTCCTTAGAATTACAGCTGGCGAGAGGGGTCGAGGACAGCAAAAAGAACTTTTTCAAATACATAGCAGATAAAACTAATACCAGAGGCAATGTAGGCCCACTGATGAACGGGGTGGGTGCCCTGGTGGCAGAAGATACAGAGAAGGCAGAATTACTGAATGCCTTCTTTGTCTCTGTCTACTCTGCCGGAGGCTGTCCTGGGGAGCCCTGTACCCCTGAGACCCCGCATGAAGCCAGGTCAATGGAGCAGTTTGCTTTAGTCGATGAGGACTGGGTTAGAGAGCAATTAAATAGTCTGGACATCCATAAATCCATGGGTCTGGATGGGATGCATCCGTGGGTGCCAAGGGAGCTGGCTGAAGTCATTGCTGGACCGCTCTCCATCATCTTTGCCAAGTCTTGGGAAACGGGGGAGGTGCCCGAGGATTGGAGGAAAACAAATGTCACTCCAGTCTTCAAAAAGGGCAAGAAGGAGGACCCGGGTAATTATAGACCGGTCAGCCTCACCTCTGTCCCTGGGAAAGTAATGGAACAGCTTATCCTTGGTGCCATCTCAAGGCATATCAAGGATAAGAAGGTTATTAGGGGCAGTCAGCATGGCTTCACCAAGGGTAAGTCATGCTTGACCAACTTCATAGCCTTTTATGAGAATGTAACAAGGTGGATGGATGATGGCAGAGCGGTGGATGTGGTCTACCTTGACTTCAGTAAAGCCTTTGACACAGTCTCCCACAGCATCCTCACAGCTAAGTTGAGGAGGTGTGGTCTAGACAATAGAGTAGTGAGGTGGGTTGCAAACTGGCTTAAGGAGAGAAGCCAGAGAGTGGTAGTCAATGGTGCGGAGTCTAGTTGGAGGCCAGTACCTAGTGGAGTGCCTCAGGGGTCAGTACTGGGGCCAATATTATTCAATATATTCATTAACGATTTAGACGAGGGAATAGAGTGTACTATCAGCAAGTTTGCTGATGACACTAAGCTGGGAGGGGTGGCTGACACACCAGAAGGCTGTGCTGCCATCCAGCGGGACCTGGACAGGCTGGAGAGTTGGGCGGGGAATAACCTAATGAAATTTAACAAGGGAAAGTGTAGAGTCCTGCATCTGGGCAGGAGCAACCCCAGGTTCCAGTATAGGTTGGGAAATTACATATTAGAGAGCAGTGCAGGGGAAAGGAACCTGGGGGTCCTGGTGGACAACAGGATGACCATGAGCCAGCACTGTGCCCTTGTGGCCAGGAAGGCCAATGGCATCCTGGGGTGTATTAGAAGGGGGAAGGATAGTAGATCGAGAGAGGTCCTCCTTCCCCTCTACTCCGCCCTGGTGAGACCACATCTGGAATATTGTGTCCAGTTCTGGGCCCCTCAGTTCAAGAAGGACAGGGAACTGCTGGAGAGGGTCCAGCGTAGGGCAACGAAGATGATTAAGGAAGTGGAGCACCTCCCTCATGAAGAAAGGCTGAGGGAGCTGGGTCTCTTTAGTTTGGAGAAGAGGAGACTAAGGGGGGACCTCATTAATGTTTATAAATATATAAAGGGTGAGTGCCACGAGGATGGAGCCAGGCTCTTCTCGGTGGCAAACAATGATAGGACAAGGGGTAATGGGATCAAGCTGGAACACAAGAGGTTCCGCTTAAATTTGAGAAAAAACTTCTTCTCAGTGAGGGTGCCAGAGCACTGGAACAGGCTGCCCAGGGGTGTTGTGGAGTCTCCTTCTCTGGAGACATTCAAGACCCGCCTGGACATGTTCCTGTGTGACCTCACCTAGGCGTTCCTGCTCCAGCAGGGGGATTGGACTAGATGATCTTTTGAGGTCCCTTCCAATCCCTAACATACTGTGATACTGTGATATATGTTAAAACAATCCATAGAGCAGGCAGTATAAATTCTTCTTTTATTGAACAATTTGCAAATATTAGTTCTTAATTTTCCAAAGTTCTACTTAGATAAGACATAATATCTTGGAATGAAAATATGGAGACCACTCAATGAAAAAAGTGAAGCAGTGAAGCAGACCTTCTAATTTTGTTTAAGAGAAGGAGAAAATAATTCTGATTTTTAAAAGGCAAAGTGAAATCTTCACCTTTTCCTGCAGCTACAAGTTTATGTTCTCCTTTTTTGAGAACAGGGACCTGTATGAGCATCCTGCTTTACTTCACAAAAGTTTCTCAATAACTAAAGACAAAAATATTATTATAAAGGGTGAGGGCAGAATCAAGTGTTTCCATTTGGAAGAAATCTCATTATGTAGGCCTGTCTGCAAAAGGACTTTCTATAATTTCAGTAGCAGAACGAACCTTATTTAGTTATAATACCCACAGCTACATGCCTGTAGAGAAAAATTCTCTCCTCTCCTGCATCTGTTCCTTTGCCACAGGAGATGAGCTCTTTAAACACCAACATTCCCCTTTACTCTTTTGTTGCTAACATGTACTCATCATAGCAATGTATGCACTGTGCTTGGAACAGCATGTGCTCTAGGAAATTGTTTTGCAGGTATTATAGCATCGCTGTTTCAGATGTTTCCTTTGTAACCTGAGACACAAAAGTTCTTGTGCAATTGATTAATCTGTAGGGTTTAGAGCCTCTCTTACACACAACTTTGTATCCCAAATGTTGCAAAGCTGCTAGATCTGGCCAAGGTAGACCTTTTTGGGGAAATCACAGCTGTACACTCCGAAAGCTGGCCAGCAGTCTTCCTGCCTATGGGGTAGTGGTGACATGTAGAGCACTTTATATGAACAAAGACAGCCAAGTTTCAGTCTTCATCTAAAGAGTCTTCAGTTTCATGAGGATTTCTGCAGCTCAAGGGTTTAGGGAACACTCTATATTTCTTTTATGGTTGCTGTAGCCAATTAGTGTTGGAGAGTAAATCAAGAAATTTCCAACCGTTCTCTCTTCTTCCCACCTGCTTTATTTTCCAGCACTGAGCTCATGTATCAGTAAAACCATCAAAACTGAACAAGTAAATTGTTTGTCTTTTGTTTGTTTGTATGTTTGTTTTTCTGAGAGAATCCAATGAAAATATACTGAATATTTTTAGATACACATAATAAGTATATGTAGAAATTAATTACATGATCTATCTGAATAGGATACTAGCAGATTAAAACATAATTATGAAGTAAAATATTATTTTCAGTATATAGATTGAGTTTTAATTGCTAGACTAATTACAGAAAGACAAGAGACCTTTGAAATTATTTGACTGAACAATTTATCAAATGCTGGGTTTGTATTTTTTCCTCTCCTCTCCCTGTTCCTTTGCAAGTAACACCAGTCTTCACATAGTCATGTAATAAAAGCTTTTTATTTAGTCATTTAGAAGTTTAACTTCTTGGATAAGACCAATGAACCATTGCATTAATATGCTAATTGGTATTTTAAGGGGTCTGGAAATGACTGAAGTCTTAAAATATTTATTACTGTTTTGCTTTTAGCCAATGTAGGAAATGAGCACACAGTCTCCCTTTAAAGATTTGTTTTTGAAAACATTCTAAAATTAAAAGAACTTTTATTAGTATTAAGGAAAATATTTCTGATTTGGATATTTCAGCTCCTTGAATATTTTTGACTGAAATAAGACATTCCCTGTCGGGCATTTTTTGATAATTAAGCCAGCTGAAATGTGAGACAGTGTCATACAGCAGCTCAGACTTTTTCTCAGACTATGAAAAATAATACAGAATCTTAAGGAATGACGAGATTTATTCTAATGACAAATTTTTCCGTCAGTCCAGGAATGAAGATCTATGGGGGCTCTGCTACAACTCATGGACATCATAGAGTATCAACATGAAATATCATACAGAAAGCTTTATAATTAAATTACAGAGATACGTTTGAACACAAAATATTTTACAGCTATGGGAAAAGTAGCCACCTTATGAAAATCAGGATTAAATTGAATTTTGAATTTCTTAAAAAAGTGAAAATCAGATTTTATTTTCTGATATATTTTCAGTAACTTAATGTTATGCTCTCTAACATAGGAAATAAGTATTTAAAATAGGCACTGTATAATTCATTTTTATTAAAAGTTACAGTATAAGGTCCACTAATCTGGTTACATAAAACCATTCCTACAGAACTGTGTGCTTTCCAAACCTGTTTGAAATAGTACACATAATATACAAGGAGCATACTGCAGCTCTATGTGAAGGTGGTTCGCAGGAGGAGGTGTCTTTTGGTTTTGGAGGGAGAAACAGGTGTGGTGCTTTTCACATTACAAAGGGAGAAACACAAGCGACAGATGTTGAGTATGATAAGGAGATGATGATGTATATATGATTAATATATCACTAAGTATATTTTGGGACTGTTCTCTATGACCTCTTTAGTCAGATTAAAAGCATGTGCACTAAATAACAGTAGGCTTTTAATTTAATCAGCATTTGCCTTTATACTGCCAGGACTCAAATGGAAATGTCATGGACATTTAGGTTGATGAGACCTTACAGCTACTACATATTCTTCTTAAGGACAGTAAATGACTACGTATTTGACCTTTCCTGTTGTAATCAGTTATGTTGTAGATTGAAAAATTATAGGAGCTGTAAATGTTTTAAATATTTTGTAAATATTCACTACATTGTTATTCTTGAATGCTATCATTTGTTGTTCACAGGGGATTATAGCCCACCCTGCTTTCATGAGACTAAATTTAAAGACATATGAAATATATTGTTTAATGTAAATTCTGCATACCAATTGTGAATAAAGCCATATATTAGAAGTTTGATATCACAATACCAGATTGTTCATAGACCCGGCAGAAATTCCATGCCTTGGAAATTAAATTCCATGCCTACAAATTACAGCCTTGTGTTCTATTGAAACACAACATAAAAATAAAACCAAAGTAAACATTTTCCATCAGACTTCACCTACCTCAAAACACATATAAAAGCATGTTATACATGACTACATTTGGGACTTTTTTTTCATATTCAAGGATCATTCAAAATCTGTCTTCATCAACAGGAAAAGTCCAGTCAACCTTGTTATATGTTCTCTGAGTTTTATCATGTGATATTGATAGATAAGGCAAGCAAGAAAATTACTTTTTACAGGCAAAACATATCGATAAAGCTCTGGTGCTCCAGTGGAAGACAGGTATGTATGCACCACCATGGCAATGTGTCCTGTTTTAGTGAAAAAAAAAACTGAATAAATGCTTCTGCAGTCTTGGAATGAATCACTTCTCTGAGCTGGATGGAGATGTCTAAAGTTAAATGCAAACATTTGAATTAAGTGTCTAGATTATCTCAAAGTTAATTAAAATCCAAAGTCAATTCAGTGGCCTAACCACGAGATTCAATGCCACTTGATCTGCTGTCCGGTACACATTCTCTACAGCAGCCATCTTTCTGTGGTGTTTTTATAGATCTTGCATAATATCTACTAGGCCCATGGCACTATTCTGGGTATGGCCGGGCTTCTCAAATGGCATTGGAAGCCTGTGTGCTGCTTTTGTAATCAAGAGAGCGACTCATCTACTTGATAGTGGGAGAAATGGTCCCTTGAAATACTTCTGAATTACTTCAGAAATCTAGGGAAAGAGATAGATAACATAAATGACAAACCTGCACATGGGCCTACAGTCTGGACAGATAATATTTGAGGATGTGTAGCCTATACCCTTTGCTTTTTTTCTCTGCCTCAAACATTTTTGTAACAGTAAGCAACATGCCACCGACCTAACAATTTGTTTTCCACCTCATGTTATATAAAACATTATCATTCTTGAAAGAATTGAGTTCAAATCAGGTGAAATTTTTGTACAATGGAATTTATTTTTAATCACTCTCAAATTCAAATTGATTCAATTTGATTAAAAAAGAATCCTTATGCAAATTGCTTTCACTTTATACCTGCTTTCATTTGAGTGGCTTTCATTTGAAACTCTTAATACCAATAAATAAATAAATAAATATTCCAATGTGAAATTCCAATAAGAAAAAAAAAAAGTTGGGCCACTGATCATAAGACATTTAGCTACTGAGAATACAAACAGATTGATCACAAAAATAGAGAAGGGGACAAATCACTTTTTTTATTTAAGAGTTTCCTTTTTTCTGATCCAAGAACTGAGGGGAGATTTTCCCCTGACCTTTCTGCAAATAAATATATTACTTTATTTGATAAACACGCAATTTTAGAACTCACTCCATTTTTCAAAAAGAGAGTCTCCTGGAAGTCTTCTGGGCTTCTTTTTCTCTTCAGATGATGTACAAAGTCACTGTGGGTAAAGAGACTGTCAAGTGGTAAAGTATAAGAAAATAGACTTACTTTTGAAATATCTGAATAAATTTAATAAAATATTCAGAAGAGACCAGAAAATATACTAGAAGTAACTGAAACCTTTAAACGGTCTTATAATGAATTTAATACGGACCTTAATTATAAAATCCTTCTCTCAGTATTTCCAGGCTAAATACCCACTACAGTAGAGGATGTAATGACATTTGGAAGAAAAATCTTTTTAATAAAATATAAAAGCATGAGTTTATGAATTTCAATTCATTTCTACTTGTCAAAATTATTTTATGTTATTTATTCTGAGAAAGTAGTCTTCCTAATTGCTCTGATGTATAGACTTTACAGTAGGTTTTAAGAGCACAGACCTCTCTGTAAATCTGCTTATACAGATGTTTCAGTTGAAATTAAATTTGAAATTGTGTAATACAGAGAAAACTTCAGTGTTTTTGTCAAAAAATAGAACAGATTCAAGTATAGAACAGAGGCAAGTTAGATACAGACCTACTGTAAATCATGAAATTATTTAAGAGACAAAGAATACTATGTAAGTCTGTATCAGCAGTTTGAACTGAATCTATTCCTTTAAAAGGTCTCATTATAACAACATATTTCATTTCATACCTGTTTTCAAAGTTTAGCTTTTCATTTATTGAAGGGAAGGTCATAGTTTCTTTCTTCCCATGCTTTTGAGTTGTGATAGACATGATTATGGCTATGAGTCCTAGTGAGGAAAAGTGATTATCTGCATGAATAAGAGATAGGTCAAGCTTAGCATAGTAATGGCTGGCTTGTGTATGTTGTATCCATATAGATGCAGAGTGCATACATACCTTTATAATAATAATGAAGAGCAAAGCAGAGTAGCTACTCTCTTTCTACTTACCCAAACCATGCACTTTCCCCTTCTGTGGCACCATCTTATCTGACCCTTTATTCTCCATCTATCCATAGCTATGCTTTCTAGAGCTACACCAGAATTATACCAATTAATGGCTTCATAATAACCATGAGGAACCATTCTAGCTTTCTAAAGCTCTACTAGAATTGTACCAATTCACGGGTTCATAATAACCCTTTTGGTTAGCTTCAGGCAGGTCTTGACTCACAGCAACATGAATTTTTGATCTGAAGAACTTCCATTTCAAAATGTGTTTTTTAAGTCATTCCTAAGGTGAAAAAAATATGGGAGAAATAAAAATATAGGACTACAATAAGCAAGTATTTAGTTTAAGACTATAGAAAGAGTTCATGAACATGGACTATATCATCTGAAATATTAATATATTGCCAGGTTTCAGTGCAGTGGGCTCTTCTGCTGTGCTTGTCACTAAGCTTTCTTCTGCCATACCATTAAGTGTGGAGCAGGGAACTGCAAAATAGCACTGACTTAACTCATTCCACAATTGGAAGCAATATAGTCATGCTGGTATAGAACTGAACCCAAACTCATCAAAACTCCTTCTAGGCAGCAAACTTAATTAGGAGCACACTAATGAATCTAGACTGCTTTTGGGACCTCGGGTGTTTTTTTGGCCTAGTGCTGCACCAACTTTATATAAACTGTCTCCTTTAAGGACATTTTTCATACGTCTATGCCATGCTCTGTTGAAAAATACAGATATGCTAAAGAAAACTGTATGAATTTGCTACTCACAAATATGTTTGACATAGATTAGAATAACAAGGCATGAGGAGATATTGCTTTAAGAAAAGTAACAAGGGATCCTTCTTTTAATTATATAAGACATGGAATGGTTTTGGCTAATTTATGCACTTCTCTAGGATAATATCCAGATGTATAAATGTATATGTATACAACTTGTGGGTGAATTCATGTGACTGAACACAGATATCTAAAATATAGACGTCTTCATCTGAGTTAATCATGCTTCCACTTATAATCAGTGGAGAACAACAGAACTTCTAGAATATGATTCATTGTATCCTAAAATAGATTTCTAAATTTGACTATAGGATCACAGTGCCTGTTTCTCCCCATCGACTACACAAGGATCTTACAGTGACTAGCACAGATACAAACTACGTTGCAGATATCTTAAGTCAGAAGTCCTATGCTAAATGACCAAAATAAATTCTCTCTTAGGACATATTATAAGGATCTGAGTTTCCATGGAAATACCATGATAATTAATAATCAGTGTAAGCATTAGAATACCTAATTAAATCTGTAATGATAATATCCCTACCGTATGTTTGTCAAAATGTTAATGAAAATGATAAATACTTTTAACTTTTTCTTAAAGTATATGGTAGGATTTTTTCAAAGTCTATTAAGAAGTTTTGAAGTAAGATGACTGTTCCCCATTGTATCAACACGGTATTGCGTTCAAACAACTCCAGTGGGTCAGCTCAGGTGAATCTGAGTGCCTACAATGATAATAGTAGTAGTAATACAAAAAAGTAATAATAGGTGAGAAAATCAGACGACTTGTTATACAAATGTGTGAAAATGGACTCTGCATTTTTTCTATTCTTCTGCTACATGTCTAGACCAAATGATGACTTTTCTGTTAGTAGGAGAGATTTCTGGGTATACCAAAGCAACCTAGCACTATTATTTTTTACATTTTTCATCTCTTGCATACATTTCTAGTGTTGAAGTACTTGATTCAGAGGAACATCTTTATGAATAACAGCACATTTTTATCAGAAGAGACCAAGGAAGACTCTTCCCAAAATATCTAGTACTGTTTATGAACATAGTGATCAATTTTTGAGTATGCAGAATAATCTGACTTCAAGGTAAATAACAAGTTTTTGCAAGAAAACCTGAGATCTACAGTCTCAATGTCAAACACCTGTTTCTGGTCCTAAATATCATGGGACAGTATCTATAAATATGTAAGTACACATAAATATAAACTGTCCTGTAAAAAATGTGCTGCATAAGGGTGGTAAAGGGCAAGGCAGCCATTGTGTGGAGAATGTTTAAGGGTATTGCTTAGACCTAATAGTAGGAGTCAGCAAACCTAACAGATGCCTAAAAACTTGATGTCCAAACTTCAGCTAATTATTGCAAGTTTTAAGGTAGACATCTCTAAAAGTATTCCACCTTTTGGTCCCTGATTTTAGAATAAATTAACTGCCTTTTTGATTGATCTGTTTTGTCTTCAAACGATGAGGAGAGTTTAGGTTACTTGACCAGTTTTAAGTGATAGCTTACATGTCCCCGTATGTTGGAGCCAGCATGCCCAGAAAGGATTTCAGCTGCCTAAAAATCGCTCAAATCAGTAGGAGTCAGATCCAGACTCATTTTCAGATATATTTTCCTCTGCAAAACTGAGTTGGGCTCCTGCAAAAGTTGTGCCAAGAGCAAAGTCATCAGACCCATAGCAGTCAGGGTTATAAATTAAGCAAACTAGAACATGGGCTACCCCTTGAAGCTATTGTTGATATTAGAGAATTTCTTATGCTCCTCCACCATAGGATGGAGGCTTAATTCTTACTTTTTCCTGTTCTGTGCCCTTTTCAAGCTTTGAATTATCTACCTATATCTTGCTTTGAGCTACTTTTGTTTTGCTGAGTGTAGTTACAATAATTTCCTCAGATCCTTTTCTAGGAAGGAAAACTACATTGCTATTCGATATACAGTCTAGTAGTGACTTTATGCTCTTGAATTTAAATATCTCAATATCTTATATTACTTTATTTCATAAAAAATTTTTTGGTAGATAAAGCATAAATTGGAATTTTAGATATTGCTCAAAATACTGCTGAAATCATTTACACTGAAAATATAAACAAGCTGTCTTTGTGGTGAATATAAATCTCAGGTGGTTGTATTAACACTACGACATGTTATCATAATCATTGCATAAAAGGAAAAGATTATAATAATGATTATAAAATAAGCCTCTGGAATAAATGATAGCTGAAATTATTTTTATCTCTCAGGTTAACTATTCTCTCAAACCTCCTTTTTTAACACCTTTTTTCATAAATCCTATACACCAGCTTGGTGCAGTGAGGAAAGAGCATTTAAAAAAAAAAAAAGAAAAAAAAAAGAAAAAAATCCCTCTTCCTTTGTAACTAGCTGCTAGAAAGGTATAAAATGCTGACTGCAGTGGACATCAATGTACCTTGATTAACCAGCCCTACAATATTTTATTATATATATAAACAATGACAGAGATTGTGTCTTGATCTTGTCCAGTCTCAAGATACAATATTTATATTGCTTAGTGTCCAAGCAATGGGCATGTCTGTTCAGTGAATCTTCAGCAGAAATCAATAGTTGCTTATGTACTCAAAAGTAAATATAAAAAGGTTACAAATAAATAAAGTGAGTGCTAGGAATTACACGTTTACTGGCTCCTTTTATTGTGGACAGAGCTGACACTGATGCTAGAGCTTCCTATTACAATCAGTGTTTTCAGTAGGTTGAGGAGTCGTGAGACATCAACCATTGGTTTCTGCTAAAGGCAGATATTAGTCTTTTAAAAGTTTTATTCGGCTTTATTTATGGCACTTTCTAAGCCTTACGTTCTTGAATTTGAAGTATTACTCTCCTTACAAGAAGGATGGAGGTTTTATCATTTTATATAGCAGCATAATTCAGTAAATGGGAAAATACCTTGTTAGAGAGCTACCAAAATATATGCAGTGTTTACTATGCACTTTCCTACTGCAATACCTAGAAGACTTGCCCACTTGATTTCAAAATATAAAAAAGGTTAAAATATTGTTGTAAAGAAATTTACCAAACTATTTTGCTGTATTTTTTGGATTCTTTCATGCAGACTTGTGTAGCAGCATTATTAAGACATTGAATCAAATGGAAAATTTTCTCTTTTCTTAATAAAGCCACTTACTTTACTTTGCCATTCTCTTGCACTCTCCCTTTAAATGCTTATCTTCAGTATGTATGTTCTATGGACTTATTTAGATTTTCCTTCATTTATCAGGATCTGTCCTTGCAGCTCAGATGACTTTGTGAGTGCCATGCTGCATTGCTTCTACCACTCACAGCTTTGGAAACCTTCTTCTCTAATATAGGGTTTTCATTATTTATTGCACCTGATATATCACTGCATAATGATACAGTAATAGAAATGCATAAATAAGAAGATCTTTTTGCCTGGCAAGAGATGGAAATATTGAAAGAAGTAGGGCTTGCCTTTTGTGTTGGAATAAAATACCTTGCCAATTCACAAAAACTCCTATAATTGTCATGTGGTAGCATTTGAGAGGTGAAAAGACATTTCGTCAGGATATATTATCAAAGGGACTTTCCCTATATTGTAAGTGAAAAAGAAGGAAAAATTACAGTGAAATATTAGAAATGCTCAATTTCTTCCGAGAAATACAAAATCAGCCAACTCATCTAATGATACTTGTGGTTAACCTTGGAAAGAGAAAGAAATTAACAAATAGAAAATTTTTCTGTAAACTGAAATGTCCCAGAAATAGATACATTCTTGTGGATAGATCTCATTCTTTCAACAGGAAGCGGGAAACAGCTAATTCTGTGGTAAAGAGATGCCTTTTCCACCTAGGTGGCCAGAGTATCGTGTTCCTCTCAATAACTCTTACCATTGATCAGACATACTGCCTGCACAAAGCACAGACCATCGGGTACCTTATTTTCCGGATTTTATTTGTTCTTTTCTTCTTGTTGTGGCATCTTGCCTAATTTCAACAGTCATAGTAAATACTGATTTTTTTAGGGAATGAAGGAGAAATCCAACAAACAGTTTATCTTCTTATACCAACACAGCCAAGCCAGACTAAAATATGAAGTGGTTTATGGAGCACTAAATTGAAACCGTCTTGGCGAAAATACAATCAAATGACAGTGCACAGGCATGCTTTATTTTAGTTCATTTCCAACCTGTCAGAAAAAATTGAAGATATCAGTCCTCCTCTCTGTTTGATTATTCTATTATTGAAAGAATGGGGAGTGCCAGAAACATACATGTTGATTTAGTGTTGTGTTGATGAAACCATTCTGTTTGTGTGATGTGTCATTTTTCAATGCTTTCTTATCAAGGTGTTTCAGCTGCACCCAACCCAGGTCTCATAATTGCTTTGGTTGCTTGTGGCAAAGTTATGTCAATGTCAATTGCTAAGTAACTTTTGACTGCTTCATGTTGCATCAGAAAAGAAAGACAGTGCAGAATGGGCTTTCACATACTGATGGTGTGTTGCTCTGGATTGTAAAGGAAGGCTTTCTACCAAAGAATGTCACTTTTAGTAAATATGTTAAATATAAAGTATTAAACATGAAACCCTGATATAAGGTTTAGAGGAGTGAAAAAAATACATTTATATTAAAAAGAACTATAAAGCCATGAGGAGCTCAGATGACACACTCATAGAATATCAAGTAGAAATCTAAAGGCAAAATCTGTTATCCATAATAGGTAAAGCTCCTGAATTTCAGCAGAAGATATGTCCCCAGCTGAGGCTCAGTGGACATGCTATACTCACCCAAAGGCAGAGATAACACCCATTTGGGTACTATCCACAACCATTCCCACATTTCCTTGGAATGAGGTGGTGGTGCAGTAGGGAAGGGTTGTGCATAGTAGTAATTAGCAGTTTCTGAGATGTGGAAGCTTGTTTCACCTACTGAGCAGACAGCTGCTGAAGCAGATTCAGGAAGACACCATGATTTTTCCTGATGCCCATTAGGTACAGTGCATGAGAAACTGAGATTCTTGTATCAGCCCTACAATATTTTATTATATATATATACATGTATATAAATGAAAATGGAGTAAGTCTGAAAACCAAATGTGCCATGTGTCAGACAAATCAATGGAATTTCTCTCTTGAAGAAGTCACGTTAACTATTTCACTTACTACAACACAGGGTCATATGTGTACATGTAAAATATAAAAGAGAGACAGGCACAACTAGCCATTTTGCTGTGATACAAGTTTGAAACAAAAAGTTGACCATCAATTCTCAAATTACATTTTCCAGTGACTCTATGTCAGAAAACCAACTGGAACGTATTTCTAAAAATAATACCACTTTTTTACTACTCTGAATTTTTCATATCTATGACATTCACAAAATGCTGTGTAAGAACAGGCTCAGCTTAAATTTATTATGTTTAGGAGCCAAGAAGTTCTGACATGCCAGGAACTTAGATCTCAGGCTGTTATGAAGACATGCAGTAGAAGCAGATATGGGAAATCTGGGGGAAAAATAAAGGGGAAAGGAAAAAAAAAAAAGGAAGGGGCAAAGACAGACTGGCTTTTAGTATCTGTCTTTGCTTTGAAGATATATTTTGGCAGTACCTTGCATGGTCTGAAGTCAGAATAGGGTCCAAGCCAGAAAGTGAAACAATTTATTGACATGACCACCATTGGTAGCTGCTATCACAGACCTTTGCATGTGACCATCTAGATTTTCTCTGTGTCCTGCTTTTGACATGCCTTAGGAATGAAAGCCTCTCAGTCATTGTTTCAGAGAACCTGAGGACCATGAAAGGTGAATCACTGAGTTTCCAGGCAGATCACAAAATAAAAGTAATAACCAGATATTACCATAGGATTTCTTGGTGGCTTTACACCCTTACTTGAACAAGAATGAGCTCCTATGTGATGGAACCTCCAGGGTTCCACAGGGAACCTTCATCTGTGTTTTCCTCACATACACTGGGAGATGCTACATTTCCAAAATAGCTCTTGTGTCTTTATACTTACTGTAAACTTTGGAACTGATTAAAGTGGTGTGACTCATGAATATGTGCAAGTGGGATCACAGCTAATATTCGAAGGGGAATAGAAAATGGACACAGATTGGACAACACATCCTGGTAGAAGCAGTGTTTCTTGGCTCTGTTGCATTCTCTAGGGCTGAAATCACTACAGACTTTTAGTTTTGCAGAATCTGTTCTTTAACTCAAAAATAATGTTTTAGTTACACACAGAGGACTAGAACAGAGTTGACCTACTTCTAGCCTGTCTTCTGAGGGAGGTAGTTATGAATGTATTTTACTTAATTGAGCAGGCTCTGTGATCCATGCTTTGATGGCAGGTCCAAGATCTACCTAGTGGTACTGCCTGCAGGGCAATTCAGTCAGGAAGGGAACACTAAAGGTACAGAAGATAAATTCTTCAAGATATGGTACCAACGTGAATACATCAGTATTCCTAGGCCATCCAGGTCCTCTATCAATATGACAGCATTACGCTATGTTTATCTGCTTAACAGCCCAGTTCTGCTGCGTAGAGCAGGACAAATGATCTGATTACAGTTTCCTGAGCCCACCAGACACATATTCTTCTTGGTTTCCTGAAATCAAGTTAAGCATCATCTAGAATCCATTAGCTTTTCCGTGACCCCACCCACACATCTGAGCTTTTGTTGCTGTTGTTGTATGTTATTATTGCTTATGTATTATGCCATCCCCTAAAGTAAGATCAGTAGAGCAGCTGAAGATACTAACATAAAGATTTTGATGGTATTCAAGATCCTTGGGTAAGGATCCATGTATGTGCTCTTGTGAAACAAAAAAGAACCATTCCAACTTCCCCACATTGGAATAGCATTAGAGATCCAACTGCTGAATGAAATAATGACATTTACTACTTACATTATTTTTATTTGCCAAATTAACATGAAAAGGGCCCAGACTTTCTATTGCCAACTTGCTGGAAAATTAATTGAAACTTTAATCACATAAAGACATTTCAAAATTCTTTTTATTTTTAATTGTTCTGAATTATACATATATATATATATATATATATATATATATATATATATATTTACTTTATTCCAGCAAAGTAGTTTTAGAAAGGGTGTTCTTCAGGTTTTGACTGAATGGAAAATAAGTATTTCAGGCTGCCTTCTTTGGCAGGATTTAATTTCTCTTTGTTCCTATAGTATTTCTTCTTAAGTTTTCAAAAGTTTGTAATTTCTGATCTGTGAGATGAGTATAGAAACAAAGCAAGCTATGTCTAAGTTGGATCAAAGCAACACAATATTTCTTTCTTTGTTTTCAAAGTTTTTGTCAAATAACTATATTCTTTTAGCCCGTAGTTTCATGATAACCCCACTTTTCAGAGTTTAGAGCATTTAACTTATCTATACATTGACAACCTTTGTATGTTTCAGTGACTTCCAGACTATTTTTGTGTGCCCTGTGTTCTTGTTGTTACATTTGATACTTTTATATTCACGTAAGTCCAGTTATTTGCACTGATTTTTTTAATCAATAATTTTAGAAGAATACATTTTTAGTTCTTTGTCTGAATAAAGTAATAAACTTTTTTTTTTTTCTGGTGATTTTTAAATGTTGCCTTTACTTTGGTATACAAAAGTTTGTGCGTGCTTTATGAAGCTGCTGGAGACCAGGAGAAAATGGAAGATGTAAATACCTCTTTCTAATCTACCTTTGCTTCTAAGATAAAGAAACTGTCAGGACAATTTAATTAAGCTTGCATTTTGTTTCTTAGACACATTTCATCATGCAGTGTCAATAGTTTACACACAGGCAGTGAAAACACTTCAACATTTCAAAAATGTTGAACATATTTCATTTCAGTCGCCTGTCTTTTACTCAATATGCACTGCTCAGCTGCTCGGAGTGATTGATGTGTATTTCTACAGCCAATGGCTGAATTCCTCTTTCCTTTTCACTGTTACTCCACAGTCCCAGTTCTTCATCATCCTGTTTCTGAGAAGGAAGTGTTTAGAAAGGTATAAAATGCTGACTGCAGTGGACATCAATGTACCTTGATTAACCATAACTGAAAAAATAATACCTTGTTAGAAATTAAATATTAGCTCTCATTTATAATGTCAAATATTGTTGCAACTATATTTATAACACCATAGGGGGCTAGCTATTTTTCAGATATTGTGTCTATCACTATAGATTTCATAGGAGAAGATCTTCTAATTGTTGCAAACAGCAAGACAATTATAGCTAAATATATATGTAGTGTATATTCTAATGAAGTCTGGAGGAGAACTTTATGCTATTTTAATTCTGACTGGAGTCAGGCATTGTAGCCTTCAAGCTTGGACAGGAGCGATGTGTGACGAGTCTGTAATGCCAGCGCAGATTTATGCTGCATTCATAAAGGCTGCACCTACTCTGTCAATTTGAATCATTCAGTTCTTCAGCAACCTGTTCTTCCTGATTGTTCACACTTCATGCATGCAGAATCACTCCTGGAATCCCTTTCCGAGTGGACCAACTGTGCTTGTGTGCAGATAAGAGTCTGGTTTGCTTTGCTTGTTTGTGTGTCTTTTGCTTTTCCCATTAAACTGTCTCTATCTCAACCCACGAGATTTCTCACTTTTACTCTTCTGATCCTCTCCTCCATCTCACCGGGGCGGGGGAGTGAGCGAGGTTCTGTGTGGTGCTGAGTTGCCAGCTGGGCTTAAACCATGACATATCCTTATGTTACTCCGTATGTACGTATGCCTAGCTTAGTGCCCTGACTAAAATGACTTATTTACAGCCATCCTTTAAATTTTGTTAGACAAAGCATGAGCACACAAGATGAACAACTTCCTGAGAAGACTAAACATAACATATTGTATTATTTTTCCTATTTAATATGTATGTAGGTCTTCCCTTTTTTATGTCAAAAAATACTTATTTCATAAAATTTTATATAGGGATCTCATTTATTTTCATGGGAATAGATTAGGGAATCTTCATTAAGCACCAGACAAATAGTTGAAATGCTAATAGAGAGTGAAATTATGAAAAAGATAATATTTATACTACGGTTAGCTATCAGCAGTGTCTGGAGAAAAACAAAACCATTCCCTCATTTCATGTTTAAAGGCCTTTAATAGATTAAAGTGGCAGATGAAGAGAAACTTGATGGCATAGTCCATTTTCACTTTGAAAGAGATTCCAATGAAGTCTTTCACAAGTGGTTGTTAGGAGCAGGGTGTCAAGAACAAGATTCAGAAGTAAGTGCAGTGATCTCTGACTAGTAATTTACAACTAAAATCTCTGTATTCGAAGGTGATACACAATTATTCAAGTTATTCAAGAAAAAAAGAGAAATTGATAGAACCTCAAAGAAAGCTAGACGGATTAAGAAAATGGGATCCTGGTTTCAGATAAGTTAGCTGTTGAGAAATGCTAGGAAATCTACTTAAAGAATATGTGAGGTCTTTAACTGGCTCAAACTTAATTGCATACATTCAGGAGAAAGAGAAGACCAAAAAGACTTAATAACTCTGTGAAAAAATCAGAGAGAATAATGGTATGGGCAAGAGCTGATAAAGCTAAAAAAAAAAAAAACTTCTCACTTGAAGCGTATGAATGAAAGGATTAAAACTCTGCAAAGGGAAAGGGAAAAATGATAAAGACAGGTAGAATACAGAAAGCTGATCAGACACCGCAGACAAGATACAATGACCTGTCCCATACTTCAGAAACTGCAAGCAACAAAACAGTAACATTTGGTACAAGAAAAAGCAAAGACTATATTAACCTATAAGCTACATAGTTACATTTTCATTCAAGTTGTCCCAAGGAATTTAAATTTCCAACTGCAAAAAATGTGAGCAAATGCTTGCAGAAATCATCACACCAGAAGTGGTTTACCTAAGTTCGTTCTTATGCTAGCCAGCCTGGGAACTGTAGCAATCTCTTGTGATTTTTCATGACCAAACAAGTAGAAAGAACAGCGAACTTTTATTGCATGACATAGTGAAAAACTCAGAATCTAGTAGACAGAGGGTTTTGTTTGTTTTTTTTTTTTTTGCCATAAATATCTGAGAACATGATGCATATACATATGTCAGCTTAAAAAGACGAACTCTACTTCCAGATAAATCTAAAGTGAAAGAGAAGTAACATATTAAATAACTTGGTCATTTTAAATAAGTAGAATGCTTTGATAGTGAATAACCTTCCTAGTATGTATTCACTGAAATTGCACATGAACTGAAAATATTTTTATATGTGGGAAATTGATAAAATTTCCTGCTTCACAGTTATACATTTTATGTGTATGCATTTACTATATTATCTTCCCCTTCTGTTTCTTTCTTCTTATGTCCACCATCAGTAGATATGGAATGTGGTGATATTTTCCCTTCTTATTTTAATAACTCTCAAGAAAAAAAATGTAACAAATGATGGTTGTTTGTTCTTTAAAAATCTCTGGCTTTTTGCTGTTACTTCAAAGAAGACCTTAAAGTACATGCAAGAGCACAAGTAGATGTACAAATAACTAAAAATCATATAAAAGGAGTTTGCATGAATCTGTATAACACTTTATACTCATTTATTTCTTCTTGAGTTTCCACGGGGACTTCAATGATAATAAGAATACTGAAGACAGCTGAATCCCCAGCTTTGATTTTACCCCCTACTTCAGTCATTCCCGAGTTGAATTGCTTTATTACTTCTATTTTAGGAAGATGTTGCCAGCCTCTGTGTGATTGGTAAAGGACAAAATACCTTATTTTTTTAAGTTTAAATAAGGAGTTAGTACAAAGTAAGTTTATTCTGCCTACAAACAGAAAAATATTCATAGCTATAAATATCCTCATCAAGTTGTGTTTTAGGTTATTCACTCACAGAATCATGGAATGTCCTGAGTTGGAAGGGACCCACAAGGGTCATCGAGTTCAACTCCTGTCCCTGCACAGGACAACCCCACAGTTCACACCATGTGTCTGAGGGCTTGTCCAGTCTCTTCTTGAACACTGTCAGGCTTGGGGCCATGACACCTCCCTGGGAAGCCTGTTCCAGTGCTCCACCACCCTCTGAGGGAAGAATCTTTTCTTAATGTCCAACCTAAACCTCCCCTGGTACATGTTCCTGCCATTCCTTTGCATTCTGTCACTGGTTGTCAGAGAGAAGAGATCAGCACCTGTCCCTCCTCCTCCCCTGGTGGGGAAGCTGTAGACCATGATGAGGTCTCCTCTCAGTCTCCTCCAGGCTGAACAAACCAAGCCACTCCTCATACAGCTTTCCCTCCAAACCCTTCACGAGCTTTAGTGTCGTTCAGATGTTTTTTCAATAACTCCCAGAACAATCTTCTCCATGATTTTGCCAGGAAGAGAAGTGAGGCTGACAGGCCTGTAGTTGCTGTGGTCATCCCTGTTGCCCTTCTTGTAGATTTGGACCACATTTGCCAGCTTCCAGTCAACTGGGACATCTCTATATTTCCAGGAGTATTGAAAAATCACACAGAGAGGTCTTGCTATGACATCAACCAACCCTTCATTAAAAAAAATATCCCTGGGAAAGCTATGTTTGGCTGGAAAGAGTATACCTTCATTTGGGGACTATTTAGGAAAGAAATAGGCACTTTTAACTGCATAAAACCCTTTTTTCAAGATTTTTTTTTTTTTCTAAAGGTACCACTCAGGGAAGGTACCAGGTAAACAAAGATAGACACTTAAGTCTTTCTCTTGTTCAAAAATCTGGCTTATATGGGACAGTTTTTATTACTGCCCTTTATGCCATCTCTAGAGAAAGAACAAATTGTACAGATAAGTCTTTGCATTGTCATTGAGTCTTCAGACTTGCTGGAGATACTTTCGTCAGCTAAACTCTTGAAACAAGTTGTTGGTAAGAGACTCTTTCAGGTCTGAATTTCTCATCTGCAGAAGGGGTGCAAGGTACAGAGCAATGCATTTGCCATACTGCAGTGAAGGCAGATCAACTTGCTGGATTGCTCAACAAACACATACAGCTATTGTAAAAGAATAACAAGAATAACTCTAATCCTGTTCTCTCTAGATAGAGGAGAGAAAAGCAGCAGTAGGTAGAAGGGTCTGTCTTTTTAGAGGTGGTATTCACAGCACTGTTTTTTTTTTTTTCCTTTGGTGAACACTCTCCAGGGACAAGCTTTTAAGAGGGGGAGTCTGCTTATACCCAAGTATAACTTAAATATAGGTAACTAAAGCCTTTATAGACAGGAGGAATGAATACAGGTGTGATATCTGAAGATTTACATGTATCGTTCTCTACATTCATTTTGTAGAAATAACAAAAGATTTCATGTCTCGTTGCTTTGTATTCTGTAAATTTACCTAACACACAGCCTCCAAGCCTTCGATTTGCTCTTCACTGTAACGGATGAAGCGGAGAAAGAAAAACTGATGTAAAGATCACTACAAATATTAAAAGTTAGAAGTGTCCAAGGCCAGGTCCACAGAAAGAGCAAAAATTGTTTACAGAGAGAGAAAGGGAGAAAAAAAAAATAGAAAAAAAAAGTATAATATAATATTTTATATTCTAAAATATTATAAAAGTATAGAAGTATAATATAATATTTCTATCTTGGGAAAAATATGATTGATATTATAGTTACACTGTCATAAAATTGCTTTTGTTATCATGTGCTTGTCTGAACCAAACTCACAAGAGGTCTAACTCAAAATAACTTTTTTTTCAGCCTTTAGATATGGAACATTTGCGGGTAAATGCTAATTAGCAGGATAATTACTCACATAACCCCAGTAAAAAATTCTTCAGTCTTACCTCCTCTTTTGGAAAAAATGAATATAATCAGGGTGGTTCTCTGAATGTAGGACAATGAGCTTTCATTATCGTTGTCTATTGTGTTTGTCTTCAAATCTGGACTATTTTTATTTTTTAAAAAAGACATGTCGTCTGTACCTGGGAAACCCTATTTATTTTCAGTGTTTCTTTTACATATTCTGAGTTGTTCAGCATCTAACGATCTTTTTGTTAATCTTTTTTCATTCCTACAATATTTTCCATGTTTTAAACATGACACAGACTTATTTGTGAATGACACTACCAGACTTGTATCCCATCAACAGCTAAAGAAACAAACATAGTTTTCAAGATTTTATATGTCAAATAAATATGAATGTACTCAGTCTATCTGCTGTATGCACAATACAGCACAATTAAAAATATTTTAAAATTCATTACACAATTGAGTTTTCTTATGCTGTAAGTATTAGTGATTTTATGAACTATTTTATTAAAGTAGGGCAAGCTTAGGAAAAAAAGTTTCTTGTTCTTCAAATTTATATTCAAAAATGTTAATCTTATGTTGTTAATATTCTAACAGCTGAGGCTGAGGTATTTTTGTCTGTGAAAATGTATTCAAAAGCATGCAGCAATGTGCTGCTAAGCTTAAGGTAAAAGAGTTTTTGAACATTCTGTAATGAGAATGTAATCCAGGAAAATTATTCATTCTTAAGTATAGGTTCTTTAATACAATTTTGTAACCTTCTGAATTATGTGAGTGTACTTGAAAGGACAGAAATCATTAGTTCCCAGAGATATAAATATTTCTCTCCCTGAGACTGGGAAAACTTTGAGTAATTGGGGATTAATGGAATAGATGGGAAAGTCATAAACTCATATTTTACACACAGCTTAACTTATGGAATACATTTATTAACTACCTGGAATAATTCTGTGAAAAAGACACATTTTAAGAAGTTAGAAGTTTATATTAACAGTTGACCATTTAACACATAAGTTTGAAACACAGTATTTATAAATATCCCAATTAAGAAAAACATTTCCACTGAAGAAGGCATATGCAATGGTAAAGTTAACTCTGAAGTTCAATTGGGAGTAATTTAAGTGGAAGCATGTCAGTAAATTCTTCTCTGTTTTAAGGAAACACATACACCTCTGCTTTACACTCAAATATACACTGATGTTCTTTCCCAAATAGGATATGTGTTTTTAAATCGGGAACTCTGTCCATACACACACCATTGTGTATAGTATTATATACATAAATTAACTAAATTTATTTTGCTGCTGTTTTCAAGGACTGGAGCCGTGCATGAAAATGAACCCACTTTCTGAAAGCTGCAAAGCTTTCAGATGTGACTTTCAATAAGGTAGCACTAAGCCATGTTATGCCATCAGAGGCCACATCACAATTTAAGGAACATTTTTCTTTTCCTTGATGAAGATTGTTCCATTTCTCTTTCTAGTCCTGACATTTGCCAGATGCTTCATATTCAACTAGCTAATCCTACAAAAAACATGGAATTTCTACCATATGAATTCCGGAAGGTCATTTGACTTTCATAAATTTTTATACCTGCAAATATTTCTCCCAAATATAATCCCCAATGAGCACCTGTCCTGGTAGCCAATGAAAAATTTCTGATAGAGATGATGGAACATTAAATCCTCAGTTAAATCAAAGACACTTTTTTTTCTGAGACCAGCTTTGAGGGTTACTGAATAAACATTGTTGAAAGGTGAAAGGTGTGCTTGTGTAGATGGGCATGCTCAAAATGTGACATTTTATATCGCTGATATCATGTCCACTACATTTGATTGTGCACATCCCATGGCTCACCCCTTTGCTGTTGTGTCAATATGAAGTGGCATTTGGGAGATCTATTTCTACCTTGTCATTTCAACCTTGATTTGAATTTAACTGTGCATTGTTTTGAAACTAGCAATCAAGACTTCAAGTATGAGGACATAGTAAAAGGTGATTGTTAGCATTTAATAGAGAGTATTTAATGTCTCTGAAATGCCACTACAAAGGCTTCTAAAAGGTGATGTACCCAGCATAGTATCAGCACTATAACATTAATAAATAAAAAAAAAAAAAAAAAAAAAAAAAAGTTAAGGTATGATTGGAGAGAGTTGGGAAGATAATTTGTTTTAAGATTCTGGGAATGTATAGATGATAGACAGACAGGTAGTGAGATGTATGTATGCATAGACATACATGCAAGCCCTTGAATTCTGTCAGCTGTCTATTTGCATATTTCACTTTAGCAGTCTCACATCCTCTATGTGTCAGGATCTTTTGAAGAAGTTAACTGCATGGAAACTAGAGAAACATCAGTTGTTCTTGTTAAAGAAAAAGAAAAGAGGGAAGGGAAGGGAAGGGAAGGGAAGGGAAGGGAAGGGAAGGGAAGGGAAGGGAAGGGAAGGGAAGGGAAGGGAAGGGAAGGGAAGGGAAGGGAAGGGAAGGGAAGGGAAGGGAAGGGAAGGGAAGGGAAGGGAAGGGAAGGGAAGGGAAGGGAAGGGAAGGGAAGGGAAGGGAAGGGAAGGGAAGGGAAGGGAAAGGAAGGGAAGGGAAAGGAAGGGAAGGGAAGGGGAAAAAGGAAAGGAGAAAAAGGAAAGGGGAAAAAGGAAAGGGGAAAAAAGGAAAAGGGAAAAAGGAAAAAGGAAAAAGGAAAAAGGAAAAAGGAAAAAGGAAAAAGGAAAAAGGAAAAAGGAAAAAGGAAAAAGGAAAAGGAAAGAGAAGAGAGAAAAGAAAAGAAAAGAAAAGAAAAGAAAAGAAAAGAAAAGAAAAGAAAAGAAAAGAAAAGAAAAGAAAAGAAAAGAAAAGAAAAGAAAAGAAAAGAAAAGAGAAAAGAAAAGAAAAGAAAAGAAAAGAAAAGAAAAGAAAAGAAAAGAAAAGAAAAGAAAAGAGAAAAGAAAAGAAAAGAAAAGAAAAGAAAAGAAAAGAAAAGAAAAGAAAAGAAAAGAAAAGAAAAGAAAAGAAAAGAAAAGAAAAGAAAAGAAAAGAAAAGAAAAGAGAAAATTTTTTTAAGCTGTTCTTGTCTTGATCATTTGCACTTTATAATTTTTATTGGGATTTACATACAAAGGGACTATAAGCCTGCTATGCACAGGTCTATAATGGTAATAGAGAAGGCTACTCCTAAGAAAGCAAGTCAGAAATCCTTAGAGCTGAAAATAAAAATAATCCGTATTTTTTTCTTTCTTTGAATATTGTGGTTTTTGTCTCAATTCTTTATATTTGAAAGTGTGCAATCAGTTTTATTCCACCTGCGAGATTCTCATTACTGTGTGAAAGAGAAAAAAATCAAAAGAAACCAAAAGCAGATCAATTAAAAAAAAAAAGCATTTTATCTACTAGGATTTCCATTTAACCAAAAAGAAACAGTAGTCTGTAATCTCGTATCTGTTTCCAAATTTTTCAGGAAGTAAAGCAGGAAAAGCATTGATATCAGACACTTACTTAACTACCATCTTCAAAAAATAAAGACTAAGGATAAGACAGACACAGTATGTACAAAAAATAATAAGGTCTGATCCAAACGATTGTCTGCATTTCAAAACATTGCAATTGCTAGTGATGGTGCATGTGTGGACCTTGTGTCATTTTCAAGTAAAAGGCTTTGTTACACCCATCTTCATTATGTATTCCACGTGTGAGACTCTCATAGAAGAGGTAAATTGATTTGGAGAGTCTGATTAATGCTGCAAGTTGTTTATTGGCTTTGCATATGTTTTCCTAAATATCTCTGCCTTTTTATTTCACTCTTTGTCTTCATGCATCCCGTATCTCCCTCTCTCTTAGGGAAGTTATAACTTCTCCCTGCTTCTCTTTTTCATTGAGCCATCAGATTTAGCCAGGTATCTGGTTAAATCACTGGCTATGTCTGTACTGCTTAGTAAAGCCATAGTGTGGGTTTGAGAACTGAAGTGCTGCTCATCCTTACTGCACATTCCTGGCATGGGTTTGGGCCATGAGACCAAGTCCTTTGTTGGCAAGACAGTGCCCAAGAGTTGTTTGTGGAGGACATCTGAGGGACCATTCCCAAAACAGGATATGAAAAGGACTGCACCTAGGCCTGGCTCTCTGTAGCCTGCACAGTTCCTGAGCCCGATGGCAATGACAGTAGTGTCCCATCTAACCTCATGCTACATTCTGGCACTTGTGAAACAAGTCCTCAGTTTCATGTTATAAAAATGTTACTCTAGTGGGTTGCACCTCAGTGCTATATCATAGAATTCAAAACAAAAAGCCACAGTTTACAAATAGCAGGAGTGTATAAGCACCAACAAGATAACTAAGGGATTCAAAGGAAACTCATAGCTGGGACCATGCAGTGAACCAACCTACACTTGGCCTGAAGGCCAGAGGACTCTCCATGACTTTATTTTATTCAGCCATGCTTGTACAGAATCATAGAATCGTGGAATCGTTTCGTTTGGAAGAGACACTCAGGATCATCGAGTCCAACCAAACTCTAGCACTAAACCTTGTCCCTAAGAACCTAATCTAAATACCTTTTAAACACCTTCAGGGATGGTGACTTCACCACCTCCCTGGGCAGCCTGTACCAGTGCCTGACCACCCTTTCCATGAAGAATTTTTTCCTAATATCTGATCTGAACCTCCCCTGGTGCAACTTGAGGCCATTTCCTCTCATCCTATCACTTGGGAGAAGAGACCAACACCTTCTGTGCTACTTCACACTCAGTGGGGAAAAACAGGCACTCCTTAGGTGGAATTAGTCACATTCTACTCTAAAAGTCTAATTTGGGTTAGCTGAATTCTGCTGTAGAGGAGGCTATTAGTCAGATTTAGGTGAGATCAATCCCACCACAGGTGCTCCAGTTCTGTTGTTATACACTCTTTTGTGTGGTGGTTTTTTTTGTTTTGGTGGGATTTTTAGGAGCTTTTACACAGTCTTTTACAATACTGCATCTCCCCTGTTGGGAGAATTGTGCTGTTTTGGGAGTGTTACTTCAGAAAGTACATTATATACTGAGTACACAGGTAACTTGTATTTCTGTCTCTGTGCAGCAGAAAAGAGTTTGCCCTTGTTTGAGAAAGGGAAATTCAGAAAACAAATTTTAAATTGCACTGCCACAAGTGTTGAATCTTATCTTATTGGAACAAATGTACAGATAAACCCCCACAGTGTGATCTCAGGTTCAATAAACAGCTTAATTATTAAGGTTAAACCATGCTCCTGAGAGATATGCTAATGTCCACCTTATTTTTAACAAACATAATCTGAATGGTTCTGCAGTCTGAAGGGACACTGGGTTGGAACGGCTCACATAGGATGATTAACAATTGGATCTAGCACCAGAAAGTAGTAGCATCTTTTGAGAAATTATTTTTAAAAAATGGTTAATGTAGCAAATATCTTTTAAGTAAGTTGATAAAAATTGCCTGCATTTTACATTGTAATTGTTTTTTTTTTTTTCCTAATACAAATAAATACTGAAAAATGTACAGCTTCATTAGAAGTGATTCTTTTCAAGGACTACATTTCCGACCAAAGAAAATAGCATTTTTTCCTCTAGTGTTGAAAATGTTATACAGTTAGAAACTGGCATAAGTTCAAGGCATGAATTGAATTAACAGTTAATGTAGTTTAGATAATGCATTTTTTTTAATGGAAAAGATTTAAGTACTGAATCTGTTGTAGGAAGTAAAAGGTTTCCTAACGTTTCTGCTATGTCAGTGGTGGCATAAAAAAACAGAGCAAAGCTATTGCAGTAGATAAAAGACAAGTTTCTAAAGCTTTTAACATAATGTTATGGTGTATCTTATTACAGAACACATACCTACACTCTAGCGAATATTCAAAACTCTAGTATTTAAATAGCATTCTTTTAAGGAGTAAGTCTTTCTTTAAAATATTCTTGGCTAAAGAGAATTATATGGCCAATTTTTAATGTCTAATGAAGCAGGTCGTTAATCTGGCATGGAGAAATAACAGTATAAATCACTGAAGAGCAACCAAATCTTCAGCTGTGTAAAGACTGGATAAAGACTGAAAAGCAGTTTGCAAAAAACAGCATGAGAGGGTTTAGCATTGGTCGTGTCTTACTGATTTTCTAGACACATTGGTCTTTTTGCATAAAAGAGAGGTGGTTTTGTAATTGTCAGAGCTGCAGAATAGTTCCAGACTCTGGACATAGAGATGAATTGTCTTCGTGCCATGCACCTGTTGCCAGAAGGCTGCAAAGGAGTTGCACAAGTTTCACCAGGGACATACGTTGAAGACGAGTGTTGCTTAGCTGTTTTTTAGGAGTCATATAGCTGAAGATTTCCTCCTACTGGAAAGGCAGATGAGGTAAAAAATATCAGGTTTAGTTCTCGGACCACATTGAACATATGTAACCAAGTAATATGCTGCGTTTTCATTTTCAAACTGTGAAATTTTTGTGCAGAATGAGAAATCCAATGTCCAGAAAGGAAGCGAAAGTTTATTTTAAGGTTCAAAACTCTGTTTAAGATTTGTGTCCCCAGAAACTGTCTTAAAATCTCAGCTATCAGACCTGGGAAACACAGTGAAACTGGTTCTCACTGAGGTAAATCAAAGTGACAGTATAGAAACAGGAAAGACAGAAGCATAAGCATGACATCATGTTGTTTTAATTCATTATCACCCTTAGGTGTTCACTTTTGCAAAGTGTATTTCGACCTAAACAATCAGGCTTTTAAGCAGAGACATTAATCCATTTGTTCTGATGACTGTATCATCAGATTGAGGATGTGAGTGAACTGCAGCAG
Organism: Columba livia; assembly: GCF_036013475.1. Lineage (NCBI taxonomy): Eukaryota > Metazoa > Chordata > Aves > Columbiformes > Columbidae > Columba > Columba livia. Next base: position 54,306,461 of record NC_088602.1, read on the forward strand.
CCCTGTTTCCGAATCTGCAAGTGATCTTAGCCTCACTCTTACAGGAGCAAGAATCTATCATGTTACACAAAATATCATGACTTTGAAACTGTCACAGGAATATAGCCATAAATACCATAAATCACAGTTATTTAAAGCTGTAATTACACACACACACACACACACACACACAAATACCTACCAAAAAATAGTCAGATAACTTCAATATCCTGATGTCGTTCTGTCTTTTTACATGTATAATCTCTTACTGTGTCCACTGGTATTGTATAAAGATGGGTATTTCACAGAGTTCAACATATTTAAGTTAGTTGTATAGATAATGTCACCATTTTGTTTGTTCTGTGAGGGTGTACCACTGAAGTTGTCTAATATTTGCTAGTGGTAGAGTTTTACTAGTCTGGTTGTCAGTGTGCAATTTATAGCTTTTTGTTTCCAAAGCACTTGAATACTTTATGAATGTAACCAAGTGAAAGATATATTGAAGCAGCTTCTCTACAAATGAAGTTTAACACAAGTAATCAACACAAAGTAAGTAAAGTGAGAATAATCCCCATACAGATTTATATTTTGCCTATTAGAAGTTTCTTCATAAATCTATCAAGGTACTTTCTGCTCCCAGAGGAACAGGAACAGTAGATACATCTTTTCTCTTTATTTGCAAACAATCATCATCTCAGAGCAGAGTTTTAATTCTTTCTTTTTGCAACAATCAAAAAAGGACAAAACTTTGGGTGTAAGGATGTGTATTTATGCATATATGTGTAAGAACAGGGATTGTCTGGGTGAATACAGCTTTTTTTAATGAACATCAGAATCACTGTGAATAGACAGAGAAGACATTAGACAGACATGCATTAGACAGAAAGAGTAGTGTTATATAATGTATGTATAAGGGAAAAATAAACTATTAATCCTTCCCTTAAATTTAAAAAAGTCAAAACTTCTTTTGTAAAATGCCATCATCATACCCAACTGTTGAGAATGCAAACTTCCTGCACCTGGTTGGAAAATCTTGGATTATTTCATAATGAAGTCAACTGCTTTAATTAAGATTTTTCACAAGAAAATTTGTAAATATTATTCTGTATATAGATTTCCAGTTAATGACCACTAGAAGATACAGGAATCCTCATTAGTTAGAATTTGCACTAAGCGGAACATTGAAGAAACTGGGGAAGGGAGGAACAAAAATAACTTTTTGTTAAAATCTGACTAATCTCTTTTTCTTGCCCAGTAAACTTAATATAAACTGATATTTTATTTAATGAATTAGATTTTTTTTTTTAATTAAAAATCTACACATAACCCTGATGCACCAAGGTAAAAGATGCTGATAACTAAGCCAACTGCATACATGTTGGTTCTGATCATACCTTGTGTTCTGGTTGTGTTTGACTCTGAATTTGTAAAATTATCACTGGTAAATATCAGTTATTTTCTCTAGGGCTGTATGTAATAATCCTTAGATCCTCTTGCACTTCACTTCAGAGCCTGGCTAATCCTTGAGAAAGCCTTCTTAGCTTCCCAGATTATCCTCGTGCTTGTCTCTGACAGTTCTGGAGGAAGAGAAGTTTGACTATAGACTTTGTCTAAGAGTTTGAAGTGATTTACTTAATATTACCCAGACCATTTGGTATTCATGAGTTGGGAACTGAGGCTTTAAACTTTATTCTGTAGATGAAATGGGGAAGCTATGAGAGATCTGTTTTATTGTGCTTGAGTAAATGACTGTACTAGAGACATGACCTGCCACTTTTTTATTCCTGATGAATTTGCTTTAGTGATGGAAGCTTCCTGACTAGATAATTTGTGTTGCCATAGTACAGTGATGAGATAATTTCAGAACAATCAGATTATGGCAGGTCATCATCTACCAAGAGTGGAATAGATTCTTCTCATCAATGAAAACAACATTCTTCCTTCATTTATGAAATCTTCTTTCCAAAGAGTAGTCTAAGAGTTTTCCTAACCTGTGGATCAAGCTGTCCAGTCATGGACATGTGCTTTAGAAGAAAGGTGATTGCTCTACAGCTGATATTTTTCCCTACATTTTTCCTTGACATATTACAGCATGCATACCATTATTTCCCTTATAACACGATCTTTTCCTGGGATTTTTTATTAATGTAATTCAGTCCCTTAAAAAGTGGGGCATGGGGGTGTGGAGAAAGGCTTTAAACTAAAAGTACAGTTGAAGGTATGTGACTCTTTACTCTTATAAATTATGTATTTATGGTGCTTAGCTATGCACTAGAACAAACCATCCATTTAATTGATGCACCTTTTAAGAATGCTTAAGAACATCTACAAAACATTTGCAGAAGGAGTATGCAGGTTTCAGAACAATATCTTAGTATTGTATGCCTTGGGATGCTGAAAAGGACACCTGAGCAGGAACACCTACTTCAGGGTAGAAGCCATATTTCCTCCAGGCTTATTCTATCAAAGGAGAACACTCATGCAGGCAAAGCTTAGAAGAAACACTTCTAGGAGAGATTAATGAAATAAATCAGTCAATAGCACTAACTGGAATTTGAAAGAATGAACAGATGGTCTTTCTGTATATGGAAGTATCAGGATAAAAATAAGCACATGTGTTTGCTAAAACGGCTCTGCTCCAAGAAAACACACCTGTTTACTTTCCTGATAATGAAAAATATTGTTAATAAAATTTTTATTTACAGATATTTTTGCAGTTAAATTACTCTGCAGTGTTTTAGTCCCTTTTGTAATCAGACAGATAATCAGCTTTAAACTACTTAATATTATTCATATAAGTGTTTTTCCCCATGGGTCCAATAACATTAACCATAACATCAAAATAGCAAGGTGATCTTTCCAGTTTCCTTAATCCTATTTACACCATATGGCAAACATGGTCTGACACAGAAATAGAACAAATGTTGTATCCTCACAACTGGAAGGTAGAGTTTCTTCCAAGCAATAAAAAATGATATTCCCATTTTTGTTAGAATGTTTTGATAGTAGATCTCCATATTGCTTATCTTCCTAACTGCCAGGGAATCAAAATGTAGCTACAACAAACTTTTCCTACATTGCCTAAAAAGAGCAATGGACATTAAATATTTTTCCTTTACTCAGTCAAGACACAAGTATTGCTGTGACAAAAAGGTTCTCTGTTTTATCCTCTAACTGCCCCATCCTAAAAAGTGTCCGTCATCAAAAGATTCGCTATGACACGACCTCAAAACAGTTTGTGGAGTTTAGTAGAAAAAAAGATCTGATTCCAAGGATTCCCGGCCTCACTTTGAGTTTCAGAAACTCGAGGTGTGTGGCTGCAATGGGGCTTTATTTGGAATCCGGGAAAACAGATTGCCTTCTGCGTTCAGATGGCCTTGTGTGTTCATTGAACCAGTGTACTAAAGTGAAAACAAACTCGAGTAGAAAAGTAATAACTAAGTATTTAACTACTAAGTTTGGAATGCAATTGTAAAGAGGAAAATTAAATAACATCAAGCTCTATGTGTTCTCACTGAACTCACTGATGATCTTCCTTTTTGCTTTCACATTCCTGAGAACTTTCAGAGAACTGGTACCTAAAGAGTTTTCTGATACTGCATTTTCATACTGAAATTGTTCAGCATATAAATCTCCTCTGCTATCTTACTCATGCCTTTTAAGAAATTTCTTGTAGTTCATCTTTATTCTATAATTCAATCAGAATTTAACATTACTAGGTCTGTCCTCTTAAATAAGTATAATTCAAAGTTTTCCCCAACTCTGGGTTCTTTTGGCATTGGTCTTTAAAAGGGAAAATGCAGACCTGTCTTTATCCTCTGACTAGTGAACTTCCTTGAATTTACCTTTAATCACATTTCTTAATTAGCCTTTGCATGCTAAGCTGTGTTCATACTACTCAATAAATTTTTAAATGTAATAAAGAGCAAATAATAATGAATAATAAGCAATAATAGTCAATATAAATACATTTTCTGTTTTCATGAGTTACCTTTACATTTTTCATAATAAAATAAATTTCTAGTCACTAATGACTACAATTAAATTAAGATGATATCTAATAGTAATAGAATTAATCAATTAGGCATGAAATCAAGCTTTCCGTTTTTCTGCCTTCTTCCATCCTTTTTCACAGTTTTAAAGCTCTTGACACAATGAGAAACACATTGTCTATTTTAGTCCAGCTCACATAAATTCAGAGGCACTGTATCTACTTGTCAAATGGATATACATGATGGCATGCTTTCTTAACATAACTAGCTCTGCAACTCTACCCTTAGCCTCGATAGCGATGAAGAGTCATTAATCATTTTTTTATGGTACGTCATAATTAAAAAAAACAAAACAATTAAGCACAATTTTTTAAAATAAAAAGATAGTGATGTACAGCTTCAGCTTTTAAATTTGCAACAGAGTGCTGCAGAAAAACAACTTGTACAAGTTCCACATTAATAAAGATTCTCTGATTTAGAACCAATGAATGACCTAATTCAGATCAAAACCAAAAATTATGTTATTTGATTCAAAATTCAGTAGATAGATCAAGTGATAGGGCTTGTTCTTACATTTTACACTGAAAAGGCTGGCAGTGATGGAAAGGAATAGCACTGAAGGAAAACAATACCTGGTGGACCACAAATAGCTTGTGAATAAAAGGAATCATAGAATCATTTAGTTTGGAAAAGACCTTTAAAATCATTGAGTCTATACATAAACCTAACACTGCAAAGTCCACCAAAACTTTGTGTAACATTGTTACTGGGCCTGACATCTGCTGAAAGGTCTTAAAGAATCTCTGGGTCTATAAGGTGTTTTTATCAATATTGTATTGAAACTCAATAATTCAATTTATAAAATTCAATAAATAGTGATATTAAAACATTTGTCATGCAAACAAGCTTTAATTACAAAGGACTGATTGCATATTAAGCATATAAAAAGCAAAGCTAATGGTTATTTGCAAAAGCCATATGGAAATGGCATTTAATATATATTTTAATGGCAATTTAACACAGATAAATGAAAGAACAAAACAACTGTTTACAGGATGCCCTGTAGAGTAGGATCTTGAGAATCTACAATCACCATAACTAAGATGGATTCTTGCTCTTATATACGTTACATTGAATGGAAGGAACTTGAGTCCGAACCCAAATATTTTTTCTAAGATGCTGTATATTTTTTTTTTTTTTATTATGAAAACACAGTACTTTCAAACTAGTAGAAACTATTCAGTAAGAAAACAGTTAAAGCTAATTTAGATCAGTAGCATTTAATGCAGCAAAACTTCATGGTTCCTTGAATAGTTGGTCCCATTTCAGGTAAACAGTTCAGAAATCAGGTCAGAAACAAATAAAAATTACACGTCATGCCCTCAAGCCAAGAAACATGTTCACTATATCATTTACAAAACCTCATTAAGTTACTTACAAACCACGGGTAGCAAGTTATAGCAAAAAAAAACATAGACTAGAACAAAAGTAATTAGAAGATAATTTAGCCCCACATATGCCCCACAGAGCTTAGCAGTTGGAGATCAGCCCACACTGCGAGTGAATTTCATTTAAGCTTCCTTACCTTGCTTTGGAAATTAGAGTGACAAAAATATACCTTGTTAATAGACATCAGACTGCATTTCACCCCACTGAAAATTTTCCTTAACGTGTGCTAAATATTATTATCCATATGGTTGTCATTTAGGCCACAGCTACCCCATTTGTCTTTTATTGTTCTTTAATTTTCCCCATACATAAGAGAATTTCAGAAAAAAAATAATTCTTGTCATCTATCACTATATGTAACGAGCACAAAATTAAGTAAAGAAAACTGTAGCTTTGCACAGATGGCTGGGTGCTGTCTGATAATGGTTCACATGATGTCTTTCATTACCACCTGGATATATATTGCTGCTTAAGTAAAATATACATACATATACCCCTTCTCATTGAAATGCTCTCATCTGCCTGGCATGAAACTTGATTCTAATACTCCGATCACCTTATTTTTATTCTCTACCATAGCCCCATTTCTACAAGGCGCTTAAGCCAGGGATAAAATTAAGAATGTGAGCATCCTTTGACTCTATGGGATTACATACAGGCTGGAGGCAAAATATATTCCAAATTAGAAGCTTTCCTTTGAAAGGGTTTGGATCTTAATGTTAAAAATGCCCTAAGTGTTTTGCTGAATCAGAGCTGCTAGGGAAGAAGTTCAGAGGGTGCAGAAGTGATTACCTCCATTTTCTAAATTTGATACCATACCAGTCTCTTCTACACAGCAATCATTGTGATGGCTTGCAGGAAATCTTGATAGATAACCCATTCAATCAATTAAGTAGTTATCCCCTCATCACTCTTTGTTTCACTTATGGCTCATTTTAGAAAAGAAGTTTGTATTTTCATTCCCCTTAAATGCTTTTAGAAGTGCTCAAAAGATGTTCTTTAGCAATTTCCCATAGGAGTAATTTGTACTTTATGTAGTATTTCCATGGTAACTTCAGAGAACAGGAGCGGGGTTGTGCGCTGTGTTACATCCATCCTAATTTAGTTTAGGACATGTTGTGTTTTTTATCCAGGGTCAGTTTTCATTTAACAAAATATTAAACGGCCTGTAAAATGAAGAATAAAAAGGCAAATGTCCTGTAATATAATACTGTACTGAAGTCCTTTTTCATAGTACATAAATTTTCATCTTTGAATAAAATACTAGGGATCTTTTTATTATTCTTATTTTTAAAAAAGCAACAAATGAAATCTGTTGTAAGTTTTCTGTGTCAACAATGTGGGATTTATCACTTGAAAACTTGCTCCCTAACATTTTTGCTGTGCTGTTCCTAGATAATGAAAGTACTAGTCATGGACAGAGGCAACTTTTTCCAAGTGAATCCAAGCAGCTGATAGGTTTGGTATATCCTCAGGAGACATCCTCAGGTCCTTCTGTCTTTGTCTCTTTTAAAATTGTGGTGTTGAAGCACTTTTCTCCATTCCTACCTGTCTCCCCAGCCCACTCATTCTCTAAGTATAATTAGAAATTTTTGTGCTTTGTATCATCTTTAAACCATCCAAATATGCTTTGATTGACTGCAATGCTTTTAAAACCATTTGGTTCCCAATTCTATAAATAATTATTTAGAAATATATATATATATAAATATATATATATAAAAATATATCTGTGTATCACTAAATGGGACTCCCTATTCAACTAGTGTTGTTCCTGAGTATTGTTGCATAGGTAATGTAATTCTCTCCAGTGTCAGACCTTTTATTTGTACATGTTCATATCCTTTGGTGAAATATGTACTCATTTCTAAGTAGGATACATAAGAAGTATTGAGATAATGAAGGATCTGTAATAAATGGAGCAATGAGAAATGAAAACAGCCAAGTACTACTGTTGATAGTGGCATGCTAGCAAAAGATGTGTATTAAAAGATTAGGTTTCATTTCTCTGATTGCGTGTGTGTCCTCCTAAACATTAAGGAATACTATGTAAGGCACCTTACAACTTCATCATGAAGCTGTCAGGCTGCAAAAGCATGCTTTGCAGATCCTGAAATATACTGGATGGAAGGCATTTGTACAAAATATCAATAGAAAATATACTTTGGGGAACAGTTGTGTTGTGTAGAAACAGAATTACATTATAGTCGTCTCCATTAAGATGTCAGCAGTCACCGATTGATTCTGTGAAGTCATTTCCTGTTTGCAGCAGGGGGAACAGCGATCAGCTGTGTGATGGAAACAATTGCATTTAATTATACATAATGTTAACTTGTCAGCAGTTTAATGACAATCACCATATCTCAAGTACAGCTTTAAAATACTTGCATTTTTACTTCACAGTGGAGACATTGTTTCACTGGAAAACCTTAGGGGTTTTAATGTAAAATATCTTCATTTTGAAATTCTAAGTGATTTAGACTAGACATTTTCAAGAAGGGTAAATAAGTGAAAACTGAAAAAATGGTTCAACAAAACTTTTCAAAACTGAATGTTTCTATTAGACTGCTCTTATTTTTCTAGTTTCTGTAGGGAGACTGACTCAAACTTCCAGATTTGTTTTGTTTTGTTTTCCATCTTTGAAATGTTCCTCTATGTTTCTCACTCACTTCTGATTTAGAATGCATTGATTTGGGCACATGTTTTCAAGTCTGTGAAAGAAATTTTGTTCATTAAGTTTTGGCTGAAGCAGAGACATGTGGAGATAGGATTTTGTAGGAGGTGTTTTCTGTAGCAAGTTACATCTTCATCTATAAAGATACTTTTGGCTTTCCTCAGCTCCCTTGTCCTACTGCTTACAGCATTGTCTCACTTCTTACAGCTGTTCCCACTGTTTGCTCAACTTGGTGCCTGGAAGCTGGCAATGGAAAGGCTTGAGCATATTTTTGCTCATTACATGCCCTTTATGGCATGTTTCCTTCTCATACTGTATTTGGGGTTAAAAAAAAAAAAAAAGGATAGAAAAATCACAACAGACATCTAAACTCACTCCCTATGGAAAAATGATTCCTCTTGAGTAGCTTCAAGGGAATGCATTAAAAGCAGGATTGTTGCATCTCTATAACTGTGATTTCAGAAAAGGAGAGGAAAGAATCAACATAGTTTATTATCAGTGAAGGCACCAAGTTCATATATTCTGCACATATTGCAAATCCCACAGGACCCATGAGGTTTGGATATTGTGGAAAACAAAATTATTAATAGCAAACACTGTAGCAGAATCTCAAGTTTTTTTATGTCTTTTTCTGAGTCCTTGGGAATAATTTTACTGCCTATCTGGAAATAATGTCTTCATTAATTTAAAGGAAACCTCAACATAAGACTGAAATTAACAGAAAGGTAATAATTTGTCTTTTTAAGTATAATGTTTGATTTAGCTATTTCTTTGAAATTAATGTTTTGTTGTTCAAGTGCAGGCAGATTGAGAATCTAAGTTAACTTCCTCAGTTTTGTGAAACACATTTTTTGTTTGTCTTCAGTTTTTTATGAAGTCATTGTTAGATAATAATGATTAAATGTTAACCAAAGTGGCATTAAAGTAAAACATACGATCATGTTTTGTTTGGAGTAAATGCACACTGACTACAGACATCTCCCAAAGATTACTTCCTGGAAATAATTTGATTTGACATAATCTGTACATTTTGAATTTACTGCCTCACTCTTTCCTTTCAAAAAGCTATTATATCAGAGAGGGCATCTGATCTCTTTCATCAAGAAATCATAGAATCATTTAGGTTGGAAAAGACCCTTAAGACCATTGAGCCTAACAATCTAGCATTTAGGATGTGTGCCATGAAGTAGCAGACCTGGGTTCGCTTACCTTCTTATGCTATGGGGGTCTAATTTCATATTTCCCAGATCCAGAGTAAATTCTTCTTGAAGCTGGGTCTTCGTATTGCCACAAAGGTAAGGCACATGGCTCTACAAAGTGAAGTCTCAGGAAGCCTGACTCGGTAGCAATACATTCAGGTACCAAGATTGCCTTTCAGTCTGTGAACCTTCACAGAAAAGAATAAGGGATGCCTGCAATGTGGATCCTAACACAGCATGGTATTATTCCATGAGACCTTTTCATTCTTATAGCTTGACCTTTTTGGTGCACATGTTCTGTGAAAAATTGTGCGCTCCCACATTTAATGATTATTATAACATGTGAAGAGAGAAACCTTAACCAGCATGTTACTGCATTAGACAGAGGAGACCTCTGAAGTCCACCTGACATACCCACAGTAAACACTGAACTTTAACTGGAGAAAAGGTCCTGAGAAACTCTGCATTGTACTGTGCCATTATAGGTCAAATCTTCTGAGAATTTAGGAGTCAAAATCTAAGCATTTGTTGAATGGATGAGAAATGTAATTTTTAAAAACCCTGGAGTTTTGAACTGAATGTGGGCAGATCTGTGCTAAGTGTGGCAGAAATAACTTACTGGCACAGAGCCTACATAGACGACACTCACTATCTTGTTTGCGCCCTGTTGTGGAAGCGGGGTCAGCATCTGAAGATTCAACTTTTTCTCCTAACTCTTAAGATTATTTCTGTTCTTGAATATTTTGTGTTCTAAATCATCTTTTGGGATGATTCTTACCTTCAGTGCAGTGACTGTCTGCCAACTCTCATTAAGGTATATTTACAATCATTTGCAAAAGTAAAACTAGACCATTAATCCTCCCTTATAGTGTGACCTCATTGTATATTGAGGTGGTGCTGCTGCTGTTGTCAGAATCAGTGTTTTCCTCCTGAAGGTGACAAAATGCCTTAAAGATGTGAACGGAGGCCCAACACCTCTGCAAGATAATTAGGTAACTTTATTCTGCATGACAGATGGAAGAAATTCAGGTGCACAGGGGACTGATGATTTTCTCCACCAGCCATAAAATCTTGAGACAATAATTTATAGGGTCAGAGTTGAAAGCACTGCTCACTTCTGTCATAAAAAAGATACTACAGTGGCATATTTTCAGTGTGAGAATGTTTGCTTTCTGCTTTTCAAATCATCCTCTGCAAATTCAAATGGATTTCAAGATGGGGTTTTGAATAGTCAAGGAATTGAACCTACTTCCTTAATTCTTCTGGGATCTACCTTAAACAAAATTAAATAAATCTAGCTGGCATGTCCGTCTGTGGCAATCTTCAGCACCAGACTGGATAAAGCCCAGGGTCCAGAACCTCATCTGACCTCATGGCTGACCCTGCTTTCAGCAGGAGATAAGACTAGAGACCTCCTGAATTTTCCTACATACCAATGTTTTTGTGGTGTTTACTGCTAGAAACTGCATGGCCCTGACGTTTAGTTGCATGTATCCTTAGCATACTATTGTGTTTAGGAACTGATTATTCAAAATATGATTAATGGAGAATGCATTGTATTTTTTGTGATAGAATACCGTAACACTAGAGCTTGTTAGCATTAAAGGAATGATGGCATCTTATAGAACCTCTCTTGCATTAAATAAGCAAACAGGTCTATTATAACTGAAATTGTTCCCAATAGACACAGATAATAGTCATGGAAGCTGGAACTAGATGATGTAAAATGTAAATGGTTCAGAAATTATTCTGTAGTACACATTTTCAAGTTGATTTAAAAGATATTAAAAATCTGAAATCAGTTGTGATTCATCTGTTGCTTCCATAATAATTGTTAAGTTTGTTTTGTCTATGAAGTTACAAGAAGTTATGCATAACATTTATACAATGAGTGTAAATGAGTTTACATTGAGTATAAATTTATCATTAGCTTGCACCATCCAAACCCTAGAAGCCCAGGGACCACAGCCTAAATACCATACCCTTTCTGCAAATTAATGCATTAATTGGCACACAGTGTATGCAAGCTTGTTTATTTAATGAAGTTCATGATGGTCTCTGTGGGGGAAAGCACACATTAAAATATTATAAAGCACGCCTAACACTTTTTCTTCCTTTAATTCCTGGAATTTTTTAATGTTAATTCTTGATTATTTTCTAGACTCTTCAAGCTTAAGGGAAAGGTAACCCATAATTAGGGAAATCTAGGGAAGCCCTGAAATCAGGGTTGTGCTCTCTGTCTCTCAGCCTGACTTACACTGTGTCAATAGGAAACTGAGAAGAAACTATCATAACGCTCGGTGGAGCTGTGGCAGATGAGAACACTGCCCTTTGTATTTGAAAGATTATTTCACCTCCTGCCTGTGTAGGCAAGCTATCTTAACAGTCGACTGTCTGAGGGTGAATAACTAGATCCAGGCTCTTTTGCAAGGTCTTTTCACAGGCAGAAAGACAAAGAAAAAGATCTAATGCCCCCATTTGAATCTGCAATACACAGTGCATAAATTACAGTCTCTCAGTCTAGAGAGAAAATTCTGCCAGTGAAGGTTGCTACATAAAACAGTACAAAGAGACTGCCAGAAGAGTAACTCCACAAAGTAAGAATAAAGGAAAAGTTAAAGAAACAAAAATATTGTACCAAGACAAGCATTTGTTGCCAGCTTCTGTAGCACGTTACTTGTAAAACGTGATCGAGAGTTCAAACCTATTTAGTGGTGACTGCTTATAGGTAATGTCAAGATCTCCTCTTCAGTGAATGACTGCAAAGCACAGCATCTAATAAGGTATTAAGGGAAAAATAAGTCTGCCTCTGAATTTTATCATCTCTCCTCAGTTGTCCAAGTAAAACCAAAGAACACAAACTGTTTCCATCAAAGACAAAATATTTGGAAGAGTTAAAAGAGAATAACAGAATGCAAAGCAATTGCCTCTTTTGATTTTACTTACATGAAATATTTATAACTCAAATTCACTTTCTGTTTTCCACTCATGCTGAAAGCGTGAAACTTAATACTTGCATGGAAAGCATATATCTTAATATTTGTCATCTTGTGAATGAACCATAGTATCAATGTGAAACCTGACCTTCTGACTGTTGTATGACTACTTAATTGGAGCTGTTATGCAACAATTCTGCACATGGAAATATGTTTCAAGTACTCTTATTTTGCATGTATTATGTATATTTGATTATTGTAATATCAGCAAGATTGTAAATGCCGTGGATAAGCACAGTCCAGATCATGACCATACAGCTACAGCCAACTAGAAGCTTTTGTTTTCCTAAAGGGAGACATTTGGGTGCTGCAGCCCCCTTGATCAGAGCACGCTCAGAAGGGACACAGAGCTCAGCAATATGTTGACTGCCTAGCTCGGGTATCCTATCCTGTTCATTAGCTATTCTTTGAGTACATCTGGACAATATGGATATTAGTCCTACAAAGAGCACGTACATGTTTAACACTTAGCAGACTTTCAGGGTCAGGTTCAATTAACTTAGAACAATGGCAGCAGCAAGCAAGAAACCTGTGCGGGGGCATCGACTTCCAACACTGATAACATCAGTGGACCACAGCCAGAATCAGCAAGGAAGATGAATTTTAAAGAAATGGTCCATAAACATGACCTTGAAGAGGTTTGCTACACAGTGGGACTTAGCAATTACTTTTTTTAATTTTTTTATTTTCTTTTAAGGAAGAGCAAGATAACAGGAGGTGGATGCAATTTATGACAAAATCTGTACGGCCGATTCTCTTCCATATTTCTCCTGACACAGCTGTACCAAGCCAAAAAACCTTTTCTCCTGCAACCACTAAGGACAGCTCTGTCCACAGTTCTTCTGCCTTCCCCAGTTTACCTCTTTCACCTTACCCTGTGCATGGGAAGCATGCATAGTGAGTTGGGTCAGCCTGGCTGTCCTTCATTCTTAATTCCTCCAGAAGTGGCACCCTTGAGACAAAAAGTATAGCATTTTTTTATTTCCTCTAAGTGATAACAGGGAGCCCTCTGGGTTTGGAATATGCAGCCCGAGGAGTCTCCTGAGTCCTGGTTGTTTGCTGGGTCTTCAGAGAGCAGAACAACAGGCAACAGAAAGCTCCAGCCCTCATAATCTCTTCTTGCGAGGTATTTGGTCACCACCTCAGTCTTGGAGATTAAAGGATTTTGTAAGGATAACCATGACTTAAAAAGTCCCTTCACAATTCTGATGTGAAGGCTTTGCCAGCTACATGTAGGGATTCTATGGTAGTGTGTGAATCAATCTTTCTTTCTTTTTCTTTCTTTCTTTCTTAGCCAGCACTCTCAATATAGATCAATACATTTCAATTAGCTTCAGAGGCTTAAAATAACCAAGCTTAAAATCTGTAGAGCAGTTTTTAACACCTTCCTTTGTCATTTTCTTTATCTTTAAAGAAGTTGGTGAAAGTGAGGTAGAGAATATTAGTATCATGCAGTTAGTTCAAAAATTTCTTTATTTGAGTTCTTTCAGTCTTTTTAACTGGTATGCTTTCAATTATAGCCACAACCAAGTTCCTGCAGAAAAACAGCATGCAGCAAGCAAGCTACTTTTTGCAAGCTGTTGGGCTTGGTGGGTGCTTTTCTCTTCTCTATTGGGATTTAACTTGAGGTCAGACTGCATATGGGCTAAGCTGATGCTTCATATACAATACTGTTGGGACTTCTATATCAAATAATGCTGATAGGAAAGGGTTAGCAGGAAAATTGTGTATGTGTTTCTACAAAAAACAGATTTCTGCAGAAAGAGAAAACAAGAAATAACTGAAGTCCAATATTTAATGAGACAGTAGGTGACCTAAATTCAAATCTCTTACTTCTTGGTTATTGAGAGCATGCATTTATATTTATCTATATCCTGGTCATACCGCTGACTTAATGGACATTCTTACAAAAGACTCTAACAATTCTTTTTTGGAAACATATGTATTAATTATGAACTATTTCTTAAAGAACCAACTTAGTAGTGAGACCTCCTGCTTGTCATAAGATTTTTCTAACCCCATAGATATATCCATCTAGAAGCTTTAGAAGGATATAGGTTTCAGCATAATGGAGAAAAAAAAATGAGAGTGGTGGGGGAAGGTGGTGTTGTGGTTTGAGGTTTGGTTTGTTCTTTGGTTGGTTGGTTTTGGTTGTTGTTGTTCTTGTGTTGTGTTGTGTTTTGTTTTGTTGGGGGGGGGCTTTTTTTGGTTTTGTTTGTTTGTCTGTTTTTTCTATAGGATGGGAAACTTTACCTTCTCAGGATTTATCTTTAGTGGGATCTTTCTTCGTTGATGGATATCCCACTTGAAGTAGAAAGGCAGAAGCTTAAATAACCTATAGTGGCAACACTATAGTGCTTGATATTTTCATTCCTACTTTTTCATGTCTAAGTAAATTTTGGTATCTAGAACATTGGATCATATCCTCTCCCATCCAAGTTCTCATTATGATCATGTAAATGCAAAGAGACCCTTTGAGCTTAGTGTTTTCTGGAATACATAAAAAAAAAAATAGGGTATAATTTGTCAACCTGGAAGGAGTGTGTTATACTGGTGAAATTTCCTATATTAACTGGCATAATTGATGCCAAAAAGTCACACACTCAAATGGATGGGGGAGTAAAGGTGACATGGTGTCCTTTCTTGCCCCATCTGAGATACACACATCACATATTTTTCCATGGTTGTATCTATTAATATTTAGTGTTGTTGCACAGTTTCCGTAACATTGATTTCAGTAAAATTGGTTTCAATTTTTAATAACCTGCAGTTAACTGAATGACCAGTCTGTCTTCCAATGCTCCCTTGTCTTCGTTAAAAAAAAACGTGCACATGGATATGTTATTTATGGTATACACTAATATGTTGTTTCTGAGATGCTTTGATTTGCCATGCTGGGCACCAATTGTTTAGAAAATAATCTCTGACTCCCATTGCAAAAACTGCTCACATAAAGAACTTCCTGCAATGTGTGGATAGATGGGCAGTGACCAAGCCACACTACACATCAAATTTATGTCTCAGGAACTTTACTATTAATAATTTTTACTGTCAGCTTGTCATATCAAAGAAGAAAGCACAGCACAGTGTTTTAACACACTCTGGAATGCTTTATTAAATAGCATAGTAGTATGCTATTGTAAATTGAGGTCAGGAGGAAGGGTAGCAGTACTTTACAGGCTTAGGAACTCGATACTCTGGTACACCAGTGGGATAAGAGCCTCTCTTCCAAGACTGTTTGCAGCTGACAGTGCAATCAACAACTCCAGCTCATTAAGAAAACAATAACAATAACGGAGAGGGGGGGGAGGAAATAAGTATCACAGATATAGGTAAAAACAATGATTTTGTTTATCTCAAGCAAAAAAGGCAATGAAAATGGACCCCTGGGACACCTCAGGGAAGAAACACTAATGCTAATTGACATGATTTAAAAAGATGACTCTGTTATTGCCAACAGTCTAATTTAGTCATTAGCTCCCCAATGCTGAGGCAATCAAACCAGTTGTTATAATTTTGGTAGATGGATAGCAAGGTATGCCTCAGTGTACAGATGTATATACTAGAAGGTAGGGTAAAAGAATGTGAAAAGAGCTTTCTAATAGATACATTTTGTATATCTTTTTATGAAACACCACTTCTTAATGTTATTTGTCTGCTGAATGAGCTTAATTATATTTTGTGCAAATATGTTGTAGTAATTTGTCATGAGGCCACAGAAAAACAGCAAAACTGAACTATCTACATCTCCTTAATTTTGCAATTTCTCAAATTAAAAGGAGGTTTACATTTTTACATGAAAATAAATATTTGTTAGAGGGAAAATATTTTGTGGGTTTTTTTCCTCGCTATAACATGTGCTTGCTTGTCAGGAAATGTCCCTGTATTAAAGAACTCTAGTGTTTGCCTGGAAATTGTCAAGGATGTAAGAATTAAAAAGCAGTTGTACTTACATCCATGTCAGGTTTAACTGGCTATCTTAGCTCGAAGGTTTGCTGCAATACTGTCCTCACATCTGTTCACTGTGTACGCTTCCTACTCTGAAAGTGTCCTCTCAGTATCATGCATTTTTAATAAATCATTTTTGGTTCAAATACAGAGAAGAGGGAAAAAAGGTGATGCTATAGATACATAGATATATAGATATAAAAGTCTCTTTCTGGACCTCCCTGCTGCCCAGAAAAGTTCTCTGTGCCTCTTATACAAAGTTGTTGTTGTACTCTCTTTTCTCTTTAAACTTGCTCTAAACTTTTACCTTTTTCGTTATGTTTGCTGCAAGGCAAATTTGCTGCTGTCATAAAATTAAGTTTCCAAGAGAGGATGCTGATGCTTTGAAATGAAGACTGTCTCAGTAACAGGATTGGAATGTCTGAGTGAAAAGGGGAGCAGTCAAAATTTCCAAAGATAAGGTGTTCCTACGCCACGTGCAGATCAGAGATTCCGTCTTTACTTTTAGTGAAGCAAGGTATGAACAAACATATATACTAAGGTCCCTGTTTCCAATTCTTTAAATGTAAAACTCTAAAAGGTCTCTTTCAAAAGTTTTAAGTGGTCTTTTTAAATTAAGAAAAACAAACAAACAAACAAACAAAAAAAAACAGTGCCACCCTCAAAAAAGTTGAAATTAAAAGTTGAACACTAATAATTTTTTTTTTTCCTTACATTTTATTTCAGGCAGAGCAATGTAAAAATACTAAAGGTGAGCTTTAAAAAAAAAAATCTCTTGTTTGCTTAACTGGTATCTGCCAAGAGTTCAAGCAAATTTGATAGAATTAATGCCTCTCTCTCTGACATTACTACACTTTATCCCTAGATGGTATAAATGGGCCTTAGAAAAATGACACTGCCAGGAATGGATTAAGAGAATTAACTTGCATAAGGAGTCAAATCTCTGACCTCTACTGTGATTCACCTCTCCTGAGCGCCACAATCCACTGGGAGAAAGATGGAAGTGGTAGCCTTTCCATGGCAGAGCAGATGAGAGCTCTTGTATACAGAAGGGCTTTTGAGGAGCTGGGTCGCATGTGGGTCAATCCAGTCACAATTTACTGCTGTCTACCGCTAGTGCAATTTGCATGAGGGAGATTTTTATACAGCTTGTTAAAACGAGTGTGAGGGAATCATTGTCAGACATGAGACTACACAATGAGAATATTAACAAGCCAGCAATGTGTCATTTGCTGTTTGTTTGTTTCTTTTTTTCCTAATTATATCTTAAAATATAAACTAGTCATAGCCTACCGTGTACAGAATTGGCAGGTGCCACACCATCCCTCCTTCCACACAAATACCTCCAAGCTCTTTTTAGGAAAAGAGCAACCTCACAGCAAAAAGGAGCCAGTACAGCAGAAGCCATGCCCAAATTGTAGTTCTCCACTAAAAAATTCCCAGTGTGCTTTGCTGGTGCCTCCAAAGGGAGGAGAAGAAGCAGTAAGGACAGAAGGAGAATTCTGTAACTGTGGTAACAATCATGAGGCACAGTTGAATTTCTGTGAGGTTCACAGTTGCAGAAGTGTAAAAACATGCACAGTGTGGATGAAATCACGGTCATTTTAGCATGAGTTAAAAACAACCACAATTCACACCTGGATGTCAGCAAAGTATTTTTATCCCCAGAGGTTAATGTATTTTCTATAGATGGAATGTGTGTAACAGAGGGCTGCAAACAATTAAACATATGCTTTCTGACATTTGAACCATGGAACACTGTGCCTGATAAGGGAAAAGTGTCTGTACCTCAGGTAGAAGGAGATTTGTAAAGATTTCTCTATTGGTTCTTGTGTAGGGTTGTAATGAATTACAGTTTTGTTCAGTATTGAGTAGGGATAGAGCTATGACTCGGACTAACAATTGTGATATTTGTAGTTGTATATCACAGCCACAGATGAGTTTTGACTCCAGGAAACTGCTTCTCAATTTATTGAGAACAGACATCTGTGCTGCTGAGAGGAAACGTGCATTCCCTGTGCACGGGAAACCCTTGGTGGTGCTGGAAGTTACCTCCCAGGTGGACCCTCGATGGCTCTAGAGCAGGGCTCATTTTCACTGCGGGCCACATCAGCCTGGCAGTTGCCTTCAAAGGGCTGAATGTAATTTTAGGACTGTATAAATGTAGGAGTAGTTATTTATACACACCTACCCTGCTATAGTGTTGATTTTACAACTCCTGTATAGGGAAATGTTGTTGCTTTGGTGGGCTTGCCTCTTTATTTCTGTACTCAGAGCAGAGCAATCCTTATGTGTTAGTGCTGCCACTGCTCACTTGCCCCATGACTGGTGTTCCCAATCCTAACCTCTGACTGATACAACACACACCTTGTACTATATAAGTAGCTGCACATATTTCTAAAGCTATCAGTTAACAGGTACTATGAATGGCCACCATACAGAAACAAAATACTTTCCACCACCAAAGAAATTTCTAAACCTGTCAGTCAAAGATAAACCACATTTGCACATAAAATACGTTAGTTAGTAGCTTTCTTTCACATATTTTGAGTCCCACAGATCAAAAAGCTTGGGCTTGCTGAGAAAAGAAGGATATGAGACCACATTAACTTGTAACCACAAACTGTTCGCTACAGGTTTCAGCTTTCTGGTGTGGGCTGCACCCTTTCTGTACACTGCAGAGTATCACGTATCTCACCAAGCTCCTAGATAACCAACACAGTTCTGCACTGCTGGGAAGCTTTGCCTTTTCATAATTGTACTTTGGGATTTAAATATGATGTGCAAACACAGAGAATGGGTCACTCAGTCACTTTTCAGAAATTCTCTAATCTAATATAGCCACCTTAATAAAATGCCAGGTACACCAGTCCCATTATCGTTGTAGAGAGTTAGGTGACTGTATGAAAATATGACCTTCTATAAAAACCTGTCTATATTATCTTCCTAGAGCTTGTATGCTATTATTGATGATGAAAAAGGCAAAGATGTGGTTTTGAGCCTTATGTTTTTCATAAAAGTGCTTAGTCGGGAAGGAATTAGAGCTCATGCTTATGTTATTTTTTACTTAGTACAGCCTGTAGGAAGACACTCTTATCCTAGATGATAATTTTGAGGCAGAAAACTTCTGAAAAATTGGACTTCAGAGAACAGTTTTTCTGGGACTGCTGTTAAACATTAGAAATACATCTTGCCTGTTTTCTGATAAGGGGACTTATATTAGCCACTACTAAGAAGACATCAGTGTTTAGTATAATTTAGTCTTCAAAGTCTCCAGTAATTTACATTTTAACATTAACATTGTATATTTGTATAATGCCTTCAAATATGAGAGAGGCTATGTGGCCATTTGGTAATGATTCTGCCTTGGCAAGTTAAAAAAGCCATCCAATAATTAAGGGACAGAACAATACACTGAACTCAAGGATAGATGTGTGTGTATATATATATATATATTTACATTTTAATGTTGCAAAAATACCTATAAAATTATATTCTTTAGAGTACATAACACAATTTAATTTTTGCTGTTAAAATACAGGGCTCCTTCTGAGAGAAGTCTAGTTTTGACAATGACCTACCCCTTAAATCATTTTTTTCTCAACTACTAATTTTTCAACTGTCACCATTTGTACAGTATCTAGAACAATCAGGGCTCCTACTCTGTAGGTCTTTAAGCACTGCAAGAATTAACATAATTAATCATGATAATTATAGATGGCATATGCTTCTTAAGCACGGTGCCACAATTGCACAACATAAGACAAGGGGACTGGCGGTGGTAAAGCAGTAAGCAAACAAATGGGGCAACAGCCTTGTTTTAATGTACTACATTACGAGATGAGAAAGATAAGCCTGAGTGCAAGTAGATAAACAATCCAATACTCCAGTGGGATGTTGTGCATCAGAGACAGAATACAGTGCAGATCCTTTGAGATAAGAGTCGTCTGATCATATTTCTTGACTCTCAGCAGAAAACAAAGAGCAGTACATTTAAGCATGCAGATTGATATGCTGAGTTTAGGAACTGGTTGAATGTCAGCAAGAAATGGGTAAGGTAGAAATATGAAAGCAGGCAGAACGTGACTCTCTCATGTTCTTCAACCCACATGCATTAAGGTAGAAGAAAGTCTGACCCTATGGCTATATTCATCTGAGAAAAAACGCATTAAGATAAAATGCAATCTTCCGTATACATGAAAATCTGTGAATAATCACAGACCAACTGCAACATTAAAATTTTCAAGTATTTTATTTAAGCAATGAATGGCAATACCATTTATGAGATATGTAATTAAAAAAAAAAAAAAAAAAAAAAAAAAACCCACACCAGTTATACCTTGGTAGGCCTTTGAATTTTCAGCTGGAATTCAAGCTGATCCAATAGCACTATGGAATATTTTTATAGTTTGATGAAGTGCAGGGCAAAATGACAAAAGAAAGCAATGACATTTCTTCACATTTTCTTTGTCATTTCCTCCATAAGAGGAAATTTGTGATCATTAGCGGTTAAAGTGACCTGCATATCTTTTTAGAACATCATCATATCCATAGGACCTGATACTTATTGCCAGTAGGACACTGCAGATTATTCTCACATAAAAGATTAATCATGTGCATAAGTGTTTGCAGGAAGAAGATATTAAAATGTGCACTGTATGTGCCCCAGTAGCAAGGCAAACCTTGAAGAAAAATGAGACAGAAAAACTCCTTTCTTTAGACCTTACTGCTTATGTGGCAATTTTTAGCCTTCAGCTCACACAGTCACAGTCTGGAGGAATTTCAAACAGAGGGGGAGAAATCAGCATTACAGTTACTTGGAATATTTCATCTGAAAGCTTATAAAAATACTAAGAAGCGATCAGGACCAATATCCCACCACTAATACCTGAATAAAGTTGTCTCTTCAAGGTTGAATACCCTTTACTCTCAGTGGTATCAGGAACAGAGTACTGAATTATTTGCCTTTCGCCATTGGTTTGGAGAACAGTTGCTGTGCATCAGCTATTACGCTGTTAACATTCTTGCACGTTGAAGCCTTCAGACACTGTTTTCAACCCACTGCTCAACAGAAGGCATCACACAGTCCATTCGCACTTGCAACTAGCAGGTTTCTCTCCTAAAATGTTCTTAGAATCCTCAAATCCACCAAGCAAAATATCTTTCATTTTCTATTTTGAAATGAAATAGGGAAATGCAGAACCAAAGGTAGAAGCATGACCCACAGATTGCCTTTAATTATAGCAGATATGACAGGATTTTATAAGTGGAGGCTGGATCCTATGTCCTACATTTCTACCCTTGAAGTTCTCGTCTGAGGAACACCACAATAGTAGAATGCAATAGCATATGTCAGGCTAAAATGTTTGATTTCTTAATTGCTATGTAAGATTTGTCTCTCTTGATACATTGTACACAAAGCACTCCAGCCTTCAAGTTTTTTCTGAATCTCTCTGTGTCCTAGTTTCATTGGTTTGTTTGGTCTGGTTTGCCTTTGAAACCAGTTTGTTGAAATAGTTTTTCCAAATTAAGCTACGACTTTCTCTCTCCACATCCATGTTTGGTGGAAGAACTTGAGCACATTAGTTGATTTATAGAATGAAATACATAGGTAACACTGTGCAGATCTTCCAAAACAGTTCTTGTGAATCTGCACATGCTGGATAAGGTTTGGTTTCCCTTTGGGTGCACTGCCTGAGCGACCACAAATACAGTAACATAACTTGACTGTGGAAGAAACTAGGTAGAAACTAGTCTGGGTGAGGCTGCACGGTCTTAATATAAAAAGCCTGAGCCCAGTGCAGCCAGTGGGGACTTCCCTGAGGCATTTACAGCCTTCAACATGTTAAATTATTGCAGGACACTGAACAGCATTAGAGGCAGCACACTTTTACAAAGAGTGCAGAAGTTCCCAGTAAAAGAAAAGGTGCCATATAATTTCTAATAGTGGGAATGGGCTCAGCATCAAACTTGTTTTTACTCAGCTGTGCCCACACAACTGAACAGATACATGCATTTCAGATTCAAACACCAAGACCCGAGTCTGTGTGATAAGCTGCCACCATGGAAACCACCTTTTCCCTTTCATTAAACATGCAAAAAGGGAAAGGAAAAAATCTCAAGTGTCTGAAAATGCACAATATTCAGTAAGTCGTGCAATTCTAATGACTTCAAGAGTTTCTAGGAAAAAAAAATTGTTTCTGCTCTGTGGTTTTTAGATGGTAATGCTGATAGCCATTATTGAAACAGGTATTGAGAAGGACTGCAACTTTCAGTACTTCAGTTCTGTCTTGTTTCCCTGAAGACAAAATAAATCAAGCACATGCAGAAGTGAGAGGAACAGATAGCCAGAGCAGAAAATACAGCAGTGATGAGGGTTGAATTGTGCATCATTGCTTTTGGAAAAAAAGACAGGTATTACACTCAATCTAGTCAGCTAGTGTGACACTCAGCAAACTTGTGGCAGTGTCAAGCTGTTAGAGGTATTATCATTAGCTGCCTTTCTAGTGATAAGCTTATTGCAATCAAACAAAAATAGAGCATTTTGAGAAGCCAAGGCTAGCAGACTTGCAATGAAATGGATTAGAAGTCATAATCTGCTAAACACATCTGTTTTGACATTCCCTGTTAACAAAGTGTGACCACACATCGTGTAGCTGTGGTAGCTGTAAAAGAGGTATTTCGGCTATTGGCAAGAACCAAAACCTAGTATGTTGAGTGGTTCTATCCTCCAAGTCTATGAAGCAGAGACCTGCTCTGGGGGTTGTTGTGATTGTTCATCACATGATATGATGTTCATCACGTCAATAAGTCACTGAGTTGTTGGATGCAGTTGTGCAAATACAGCTCTGGTCATCTCTCTCTGCCTTCCTGTTTTACTTGCACTTAATTTTAGGCCTGCTTTCCACTACAGTGTTTTTCATGATGATGAAAAACATGCCTGGGGTTGTTGTTATGGCTCTGCAACTGGAAAGGTGTGAAGCGAAGAAGTATGAGGTGAGGCTGAACAGGATACGTAAAAGCCAGTGGTGATAGGAACATTAATGTCGCATTTCAAATAAAGCTTGATTTCTGACTAAGGCTAGGAAAAGTGATCACATTTTGGTCAGGTTAGATAATTTCTCAAGGTCAGGATGAGGAAGGCTGTTAGGTTGGGAGAAGGAAAAAGGCAAAACCAAACCAGATGGTGGCATGCTCTGCAGATAATTTGCATTCTATTACTGCCAGACTATGGATCCTGATGACAGGGACACTCCCTCCTTCTTTTTATTTTTTTCACTCATTAGGTCCCATGTTTTACAACAATTTGAAGTAAATAACATCTGATCCATAGTATGTATGTTCCGTAGTTATTAGGTGATAGATGTAGAAAAATTAGCTTGAAATGTTCCGGTTTCATATGGTGATTGCTGACTGACTTTATAAATGCCTTTATGCAAGTTGATTAGTTAGATGTTTTGTTGCCTTGGTGAACTAAAACAATAATTTTACAAAAATATGGTGTCCATTATTTCTTCCCTGTGAATTTGTTTATAGCTTCACTGGAATAAAGGTAGATTAGACGCCATTTCCTCTGTAGTCTCCCTGAAGCACTCTGGGAAAGAATACAGCCAAATCCAAGATATAACTACTGAACAAAAAATAAGATTCGTTTTAGCATTAATTACGTTAATATAAAATTGACACGGGCCCAGCATAACGGCAGCCCCTAGAGTTGAAGATGGAGGAGTACACCCATGTGACAACATTTGATAAAGCTGAGGGAAAGGATAGAAGATGCCTAGAATAGTACCCTGGTTGTACTCCAAGGCACCTAACCATCAAGTTCTGCAAGAGGTCTTGTTGCCCTGACAGGTGAAAAGGCCAGCAAAAAATATTGCCCTTATATTTCCTCTAATTAAAACAACAGATAATTCTCCTCAAGGAAGGTGAGAAAAAACACCATGTCAACTGGAGACAGAGGCAGACTGATGAAAAAGGCTTTAGTTACTTTATATGATATACCTCACTGGATCCTGGAGTGATTATTTGCAACCAAGTCCAAACAAAGGAATTACTGAAATGTAGAGAAAGGATAGAGTAAAAGTTCCAGAGAAAAAAGAGGAAAAAAAAAAAAAGTTAATAGAAACCTGGAAGAGTTATAAAGAAACTGTCAGACAGAGAATTGTAATTGTAGTGTAGAAGAAGCAGGTTAATTGCTATTATCCTCCAACTAACAGGGAACAAGAGAGGCTGAAATTGAGCATCAACATGCTTTATTTTTTTTAATTATTATGCAATTTGAATTCTTGTTTCGAATACTTGTAAACATTTTATGAATTTGATCTTTGGTATATATTATTCTCCTAGTCATTATGTTAGCACATTTAATATTAAAACAAAAAAATAAAATAATTTTTAAAAAGTCAATTATTTCTGGACAGCATGTTTCATGCTCTGTTTAAGAACCTCTGAAGACTAAGAGTCTGCTGGGATTAAATCTGGCTTTTACCTTTTCCCCACACCCTAGGCCTGTTCTGTTTTAAACTCCAGTTGATCAAGTTCCTCTTTAGGCAAGCCTGAGACTTGCTTAGGAATATACTTGATCTTTCTGCTCTTGATATTATGTCTCCAATTGCAATCCCCCTTTTAAAAATCAATAATGATAAAGGAAGCATGCAAAGCAGTGTCATCCAAGATTCAATCTGCTGAAGCACCTGTCCTATTTTCCTGTGCATCACTGCCTTAAATCTCAGCAGTTTGAAGTGCCTTGTTCTAAAAGTATCTGAGTCCTTCCTTTTTCTGAAGACATATAAGATGTGTGAACAGACGTAAGATCTATAAGCAGAGATTTCTTCATGTCAAAGTCCAAGTATCTTTTTGCTAACAATGATAAATAGGGATTCTTGTGTTTTTTGTTTTTGTTTTAAAAAAAGAATTTATGGCATTTTGAAGAGAAAATTATTAAAAAAAAAAAGGAGAGAGAGAGAGAGAATCCCTAAGGTTGAAAATTAAAGAGGCAGAAGTCAGGTCATGGAGAAAAAGGTTTAGCATGAAAGTAAATAGTCATTCCAAATATTGTGGTTACTGAAAAATTAATGAAATAATTGAATCCCTGGCTCACTACAAGTTTTATTACCCCAGTAAACAGACAAAAGCAAATATAGGGAACAAAAAGTGAAAATCAGTAATAGCTTATTCCTGTTTCTAGAAGAGCTACTGGAAAATCTGTCAATTCTGCATCCACTTGTGAATGGAATGTATAATTAATTTGCTCTTTTTGCTTGCAAGAGATCATCTCTTTCTGTGACAGTTTTGATCAGAACAAACCATCAGACCTCTAAACCACCTCCTGCTGTGAATGATTAACACTCAGAATTATAATAAAGCAAAAGAAAAAGTATTCAGCATATGTTTTTCATAGCTTCAGCTTAGCATACTAGCCTCAGCTTATGTCTCCTGTCATATTAAGGGCTATATTTTTACACTTCTAAGTGTCTCACAATTTTGACAGAATCATAACAACCACAATGCATAATTTACTTTTCATCGTCAATTTTAAACACTTAGCAAAGGTGTCGAAAGACTTATACTGAATGCTTGTTCAGTGTTATAAATAGATGGAACATGAACCTCAATGTTTCTAATATTGCTGTTATTTCTGTGAAACAATTGTGTTGTACATGATTGGTGTACAGAAGTATCATTCTGCACATTTCAGTATAAATGCAAAGTTAGCTATAAAAATGCATAGCTACTTGCAGGTAACATTATGTCTCTTTGCTGTTTGTTGGGGTTTTTTTGAAGGATAGCATCTTAGTGTTGACTTTATATCAAGAATATCCCAGCACAGTCCCAGATGGAAGTAATGTAAAAAAAGTCCAGTACAAGAATAGTGTCTCTGTACAACCACATTAAAAAACAAAGCAAAACACTACCTTTCAGTTTGTACATATTTAATAGTGTTGTATAGTTAACATATTATGTGTCAGTAATTTATGAACACTCATGTATTTGTGAATCTGAAATTATTCTCAGGTGGGAATTAAAAGCATCAGAATTATGTTATTCTGCTTCACAGAATAGCAACTAGACCAGTATTATCTTCTTTAAAATTCAATTAAATGTTTTGGGGCATTAGAAATTACACACAGTTTGGCACTGATATAAGCCAAGGCAAATAAATGCGTATTAATGGAAACTGAGTCCCAGGAGAATCTGTCTGTATTATTTCATTAACTGAATAAAATATTAATCATTACAAATTGTGATGAGTTTTAAAATAAAAGTGTTATATCAAAAATAGTGACATCCATCCTTCAGACTTTATATAATTTGTATAATCTCTAATGCCCAAAAACATTTAATTGAATTCAGCACAGCTACCCACACACACAAATTCTGTATTGGCTGAAGTGCTTGCTGGATCAAACTATTGTTTAGACTGAATTACATATCCAAATATTTGTCCTTTTGTTGCCAATTGGTTTTCCCCAGTTCCTACCAAAATACACCAGTGAAATACTGGCTTTATTTAAAGTCTTCTTTCTATTTCATATATTTCACATAAAGTGTTATTTACATAAGTTTAAAATATTCCCTTTCCTTGAAATTGAATTTTACCATATGGTGTGACTTTCTAGAACCGCGTGCAGTGAATAAAATTGTAATACTCAAAGCTAAGATGGCACACATGAGGGTACCCATAGCATCAGGTTTTGTGTTTGTTCTTGTAGATGAGTAACAGTAATTTTGTTTTCTAACTTGTGTTTGAGTCACTGCTGTGACTACCAATAGGGAACTTGTCTAATTATTCTCTGAATTGACATGAGTCTTCAGTTTCCATTATAGAGCTGATAGAAATTCACCATTATGAAAATAGAGGTGCTATTTCTGGTAATTAGTTCTAATCAGATGTTTTTCCCTAAACCACACATACCTGCTTCTTCTAATATAGCATTCCAGTTGCTGACAGAATTCTGTTTGCTTTTTACTTGTTTACCTGGTCTCATCATCCTGATTTTTGTAAATATTTGTGAATCAACTAATTCCTTGTTTACAGGCTCTCCTACAGAGCTTGAGTGGAAATCTTCTTATGAGATTCACATCTTCTGTAACTTATCACACATTATGATATGCATGAAGAATTGACTGATGTTCATTTATACTGTAGTCATCTTGCATTCTATTAGACATATTAAAAATCTCACTTGAGCACTCTTTGACAAAGTCAAGGCTGTAAGGTCACAGATTTCATGTTAAACAAGCCTCCAATTAGTCACAAAAGAGACAGCCTTTAGCTGTGCAAGATCTTGTGAGGTTTGCTTTTTTTTTGAGGAAACCAACCACTAATGTATAGTATTTGCATCTTCAAACTTCATTCTAGCAATAGTATCTTAAGGTTAATCTGTACTGAAACTGAGTTTTCATCAACTAATTTATATTCAGTGAATGACCTGACTTGCACTGTTGAAGAATCCCTAATCAAGTAGCTTTTTCATCCCAACTTTTGACGTTGTTAAAAAGAACCCGTCAGTTTTGAAAAGGAATTTTATTTTCTCTCTCTTCTCAGGACCCAGAATAGAGAGACGGGTTATTCCAAATCCCATCAAGGACCAGGACCGTTACTGGCTAGATACATGTTTGTAGTGATGCAGTTATGGGGGTAATGTTACAGCATGACTGAGCAATGTACCTGTCAAATCTACTACACAAGTTTGTGAATTAATGCTCAAATCAATTCAGCAAACTGTAATACATTAACTTGTTACTGATTTTGATGTAAAAGATGGAATTGGTCCAGGAGTTGTTTTGCACATATTAGAAGCGGCCAAGAACTTCTTGACAATGTTTTGTTTGCTTATTTTAGTCAGAAAATCAAATTAATTGAAACAGAAGCTCATTATTTGTTTGTGACAGTATAAGAAGGCTTTTGCTGGCAAAGCCTTCTCAGCTCCCTAATGGAGTTCCTGGTCAAAACCAGTAGTGAGAGAGAAACTGGATTTTATGTGAAGGGTTGTGGTCTCCAGCACAAGAGTGCCATGATAAACAGTATATTCATTTTTCTGGATTAGTGTTTCTCAGGTTTTCCTGCTGGAGCTGTTCCACTTCATGTGACTAATTATGTTTTAATTGATTAATCAGCATCAGCAATGTCCCAAGTAACTCCCCTGCCTACTAAATTTACCCTTAATAATTTTATTGAAGGCAGAAGTTCTTCAAAAAGAGAGAGGCATAATAAATAATACACAAATTCAGTAACTTCATCAAATGGAGCACCTGTGAATGGGGAAACAAAAATGGATATGGGGCAGCCAGAACCAACAGGAAACACAGACATAATTCAGAGCACGTTGAAGGACGGACATCACAGATCCTCCAGTCGTCAGAGCAGTGATGGCAGTAGGACTGAAGCATAAAATTTAACTTGTGTGGAAATAATACTGTATGACACCTGAGACAGCAAAGAATGAAATTCAACTGGATTGGACATTATTCAAAATGAGTCCATTTAGTAAGGATCCCTAGGCACTGCCCTGTTAGCCTTCTGCAATGACATCCCCCACTTTATTTCTCTTCCTTCCTTTCTCAAATTTTTGGATGTTTTTGATACCATTCACTGACCAAGATCTTTCCTCTGCTCTTATGCAACCAAATACAAGAGAACTTGAATTTCTGGGAACTACAGCTTGAGGTAATCCACTAAGTGGGTTTAGCAGAATGACTGCAGGATCCTGGCAGAACTGCTTCCCCGAATAATGACTATAGATTAGATGTCATAATAACAGCTGTCAACAAGCAGCGTGCAAAAGAGGTTTTTGAAGTCACAATTATGTGACAACCTCTGTTCCCTTCATGTACCAAAAGCATGTTTGATGTCCCTTCTGTTGCCCTCCCACTTAGCCTTACCGCTGCTTTGGGCACCACGGATGCCTGCTGTTGCTTGCAAGATGAGTCATGCAGCTCAGCAAAGCATGTACCTTCAGCCGTGGAAAATGAATGAAAGTGACACCAGCGTGCCGACTACATAAGATACACTTAAACTAGTGCCTTTTAACTTCAGCAGGAGGCTGTTTGCATTTGGGACTGGTGTTGGCAGGAGGTTGGAAATGACCACTCTCTGATAGGTTTTGTATGTAATTGGCCTTTGCTACCCTGACATAGTTGATCTCAGTGGGAATAATTAGTCTTTCACCCACTCAGGACACTGACTCGATAGTTGGAGCTTAGAGAGATCACCTGGAATTGTTCTGAGTCACCAAAAAATTATCACGGGGAGAGGCGGAATGAGAAAGGATAGAGGTACTCTACAGTCATGAATGTAAGACCATGCAAGGGAAGAAAATAGTGCGTTCTTTGCTTTCTTTAGAGAGTACCTGAACAAAGTGTTTTCAAAATAATGATCTAAACTGTTGGATTAAGATTGACTATATGGAGAAAAATACTATTTGTTCTGTTTAGAAGGCAGATATTTAATGCTGAAAAGAGAAATAGTAATTTCCTGCCTTAAAACTGATAAGACAGTTACCTAAAAATTTAAGACAATTTTTAAAGAAAAATATACAAAACCTGTTAGAGCTCCAGTAACATATTTTCTTGCTGCTGCTTCTTTCCACATTTAAATTCCATAATTTCAGGTATTTAAAATGGTGTATAAATCAAGAAATCCAGTGTTCTGATAATTCTTAACATGTATGAGGACACACTTTTTAACAGTGTAGTAAGCAACATTGATTCAGCCAATTCTTCACAAAAAACAAGTGCAGGAGGAAAAGTCTCTCAGGTGTTGTTTGTTGTGCTCCCCATGTTTCAGTCTTACATGGGGAAAGCTATTTGTGGATGTGGAAATTATTCTTTTGGGCCCCTGTTACAGCTCCTCACATGTTATAAGCAGCCAGAGGTGACTAAGAAGAAGAGAAAAAAAAGGTTGGTTTGTTTGTTTGTTTGTAACCTCTAGCTATTGCTGTACCCCAAACATGATGTATACCTACCTCTTCAAGTGTGCTCAAAGTGAGTGGCAAATCTTTCCTCTTGAAAGTCTTAGGGGGATTTGGCAAATCAGAGCCTCCTCTTTTATCCTGAGTGGATTGTAACACACTGCACTGACCATTCTCTTTAGCTTTTCATAAGCCCAGAAGGACTTCCATATGAATTTAAATACAAGAGGAAAAATTAAGGAGGCCAAGTCAGAAAAGAGTTAACTACCTCCCTGTCTCCTAGAATTTGAATGCATCCAGAAGACCTCTTTGTGTCTATATGAATTTGGACAGAAACTTAGGTAAATGCTTTCTAGACCAACTCTCCTGTCTGATTAAATAGGATTTTCCATATACAAAGTTTCAGGAGGCTAAGCATACATGCTGGAAAAAGAATTGATTTAGTTTTCTTCGCTGTAGGTAATACACCATTTAGTTGACTTAGAAGTTGGGACTGGCCCTAAACTGAATTTTCGTTTTGAACTGTTTTCAAGTTCCTGTTCCAGATTATTTATTTAAAATTTATTTTATTTTTATTAACTGAAAAGTTGTGGGGTTTTTTTTTTCAGATGATATCTTGCTCTCAACTTGAAATATCTTTTTTTTCACTTGATAACAAAATGATAAATTATTCAGTCCAAATTGATTTTTCATTTTTTCCCTGTGATTTGCCAGCAAAGTACAAAAATATTGTTTGCCATGCTCCAGCCATAATGCACTTAGTGCATCATACAGAAATAATACAACGTGACTTTTACTTTTTCATAAATTCAGTTCTGAATACATTAATCTTTATATTTCCAGGCAAGTAGCTCCAATAGTGTAAGTGCATGCAAAATACTGTTATGAGGAATAGATGTTTTTGTCTTTTGTTTCTCTCATTCAAATTTCATTATCTTGCTAGCTCTACTAATGCTAACAAATTACCAGGCACTGATAGGTTTGAGTGAGTTGGGGAAGATGAGGGGAAGGAGAAAAGGTTTTATTCTCAGAGCTTAGACACTTATACATGTTTTTAATTTATTTTAAACAATTAAAAAAATAATTTTATTATATTGGTCAAATGGTTAAATGCTCTAGATTAACTCTTTCACCTAGGCAGTTTGTATCACATATATGAGTAGCTGCATAGTGGCTTTATCGCTTTTCTGTATGAAAGCCTTACAGTCTTCATAAAGGAATGGATAACTGTAAAATATCAGATGACAACAGATGATCATAAAAAAAAAAAAATCTACTACAGTCATAACAATAAAAGAAAATACAGTGGTATACAGAATTCAATAATTTCAATTTAAAGCATCATCTTCTATTCTACTTTCCGAAGTAGATTAACAGAGCTTCTGAAAAGAGTGTCCTTCAACTAAGAAAAGATACTTTGCTGATTACTCACAGTGTTTCCTGGTTATCCAGGGTTCAGATGAAGCTCATGAAAGTGAAAGTACCTTAGCTTTTGTTTTTTTTGTTTTTTGTTTTTTGGGTTTTTTTTTTTTAAGTTTTAGCAGACTCCTGTCTTTACCTTTTTCCCTAAGCTTCCTTAGAGATCTTGTTAATGTTTCACAACTTGCTCCTTCATCCCTGCTGAGGTTTATCGTTTCTCTGTGCATTTAATAAACAAGGTTTTGAAACTTTAGGGCCTGGAATTTCCCTAGGGTATGAATTAAAAAACTGGTGTTTCTTTCCAAAATCTTCTCCGTGGACTTCCAGCAACTTGTTGCTATTTCAGCTTCACATCTTCCTTTACTTTAAAAAACAAACATTTGGGGTTTATAGCTGCACACTATTAAGATAAATAAAAGAATTTGCTGGAAGATGAAAGTTAGAAACTAGATATGCCTTACCACCATGTCAAAACTATTAAATCTCTATCATAAAAATAATCACCTTCTCCTATTTTTTCCCAGAAGCAATAGCCTGTGATTTCATTGTGCTTTATAAGCTAAGAAAGGTCAGGCCAGTCTCCTCAGTCTTTGGATGAATGAAATCCTAAGAACTCATCTGTTCTTCAGATGATGCTGATTAAGTTAGTGCAGAGACAAACACGATCTAGATAGAACAGTTTGAATTTACTTTTCACAGCTGTTTATTGTTGTTTCTCTAGGTAATCATTACAGCCCCAGCAGCTGGGGCCCAAGAACAGCTTGTGGGAGTCCTCCCACTCTGTTTCAGTGCAAACCAGCTGTATTAATTTCAGTCACTGTGGAAGACTGCTCAGGCTGATCCAAATGCTGACTTATTAGTGCAGCTCAATATGGGGATGATGAGGAACAACTGTTAATACTAGGATCTAAAGCTACTATTGCTGCCTTCAAAATGAGGATCTTATGGTTCTCTAAACTACAGTGCTACAGAAAGGTAATGGCAGGATGAAATTCCAGGGCACTGCAGGTTGATTTGGGAGATATGATTCTCATTTTTGAGAGCTTTGACCCTTTAAGACACCACACTGAGTTGCTAAATAAAAGAGTGCCAGGAAATCAGCTTGAGTATTCAATCTGTGTTCATCCACAACATTTATTTTTTAGGTCAGTCTTTCAATCTGTTTTGGACCTTTCTGACTAGTTGTCTCTGATAGCCCTAGGCGTTGTGAACACAAGCTTCATGACCAATATGAAAGTATTACTTATGGAGAACAAAAAGGAGGAGGTAAAGCTTTTGCTTAGATCATCTGTGTGGAGTCAGGGACAGATGCCAGCTCTTTTGACTCTCACCGATAAAGAAGTATATGCAATCTTTTCAGTAATATCATTACTTACTATTTATTACCTGAGTGAGACACCACACCTCTGGAAAATGAGGGACTGAGTTGCTGCCAGTACCATCTTTCTGCTGGCCAGTGCTGAGGGACACATACTTATTTCTCTCCAGGCTATTTTTGTCACTGCTTCCTATGCAAGGAAACTAGAAAAAGGTATTGGATAATTTTCTCCTCTATGATCTCAAAGAACTCTACAAGACCTTAGGAGGCATCCTTAATTCTGTCTATAATGACTGAATTGCAATTTCTGAATTACTAAGTGGTGTTTAAGCGTACATATGTGTATGCATAAACGTATACATACACATATACACATCAACGTATATATCTGAGAAGCTGCGTTGATATCAGGAAAGCAAATGTTTTGTAATACGCACTGTCCCTTTCCTCTTAAACAAGTTTTAAAATAACTATAAACAGGAACATATTATTAATGTCGCTATTCAATTAATGCTGCAATTTAGAGATGGGTTTCAACTAAAGTTGAGTTAATTTATTATTGTTTCTCTCAGACTGGGAAGAGAGGTTGCTATGTTCTGTGGATCATTTTGTTACTTTAGTTTGGAACACAAAGAGCAGCTCCATGATCCACCTGCATGGAAAGGACCATACTGTGATTCATAAATATTACCTTCCCGTTGTGCTATTTTAGAGCAACACTCAATCCAGGTAATTATGGTCCGTTGCCTCTGCTGCAAGCAGACACTATATAAATCCTTCAGCCAAGGTGGGCTTGTCAGGCTGAGAATAATGTGCAAGTCCTCAAAAAGGATTTATATTCAAGGTCCATTTGATTGGTGTTCTTTCCAGTTTTTCATTTCTCAGAACTGACAACAAACTGAACTAGCTGGTTATTCCCCACCGACACTTGTTCTAGTGATAGGATGATCGATAATCTGCGATTAATTTAGAGTCACTCATATGTTAGTACTGGGCAGTTTCGACAGCCTTACTCTAAGTATTGATTTCTTGTGTAATTTACAAAAGAGAGGCATCCCAGATATGATGATGTGTTGGAAGTTGTTGTTTGCATCCTTCTTGTGGAATGTCCCCCACCATCAGAAAAAACCCCGTGGTGTAAAGTTAATTTGAATCAAATGGTCTTACCCTTGCTTGGGAACAGTCTTTTTTTGTCTCCTCTGTCTTGCACTGATGACAGATTTAAATTCAGTTTAAAAATAAATGAATAAATCTTTCAGCAGCATATTAACAAGAGCCTGTCCCAGCAACATAATGTACTAATCCCTTGTTACTGCATGTATTCTGGTTTTATAAGGCCTCGCCATCTCAAGGGCTGAGAGATCAATGCCTGTTTTGGTTTGTTATCTGTTCAAATGAAAGCCCCTTTCGGTCACCATAATTAAGGAAGTACATAATGCCATTTGACAAAATAAATGCATGTTACCATTGTATTTTAGAAATAGTAATGTTTTCTTTTCCTTGGAAAATGTATAGTGTTCAATTAACTTTTCTTTTTTAAAAAGCGATGTCTCCATTAATTCAATAGCAGTATTAGCACTGAAAAAAAGGTGTATTGATAGTAAATAAGGTATATGGTTGGACGACATGGAAGTTCGTCTGGTGGGAATGCAAGGTAATAAATATGTTAGTGGAGAATCCATACATTTTTTCCAGTAAAACATCATTTTTTGGAAACATCAGACAAACAGTTTGAAAGGTTTAATGAGGCCTGAGGATGATAGCCTTTAGTACATGGAAAAAATGATGAGTCAGTTACAGCAAGAAAATATTCCTCTCTGTTAACTGTGATAAATGACTGTTTTAATAGTGAGTTAATCTTCCCTGACATCTTCAAAACTGGGAAGATTTTTTTTAAGCAAATACAAAAGATTTGTGGTGAAAATGAAGCTAATTAACTTCCCTTTCTTACTACTGAAATAATCAAACTGTAAGATATGTTAATTATTTTACAAAAAGAATTCCCCCTTGGGAAATTTGCTGAACTATATTTATTTAATTATTCACTTTAATTTGAATACTGAAATTATTTACATGAAACCAAATGATAACAAAACAAAAAGCCCTGTAACATTATGTGAAAAAAAAAATGGACACAAGTTCAACTGAAGATCAAACAAATGTGCTGTTGATAATGATGTTGACTATGTTAAAAAGAATGAGGCCATTTTGCCAAATGTGCACATGTCAGGTGATCAAGACAAGCGCTGGAATATTACTCACTTTATTTAAAACTATTGAGACACAATTTCCTGTGTTATAATGGTAAGTGAGGGAATACTGTATCCACAATTTGTTGCTCATTATGTATGATATCAACTCTAAGGCTCTGATCCCACTACCATTTCCTATCTAATATGATGGTAATTTAAAGCAGCATCACAAGATATTGCGAACAGTATAGAAACTTTTCAAAATGCTTGACTTACTTATGCCATATTCATTTTAGAAGGATTTTACTAATAGGTATCTTTGTCCTCTTCATTGATGCACGGAAGCTTAGGTTTATTCCATATAATTTGGGCATCTGACCAAAATACCTAAGTCAGAAGACATTTTCACTATGGTCCCACAAAGTCAATGAGGAGAAATAGATGCAATTCCAGAGATTCAGATCTACTCTTACTAATTTACATGTGTATTCAGTCAAACAATGTATGGTGGCCTTGAAAGTATCACTAGTGAGTAAATCACTGACAGACAGGTCTGTGAAAAAAGTGTATGTCGGATTTTGCAGAACAACTGGATTAAACTGTCAATGAAGTTGCATTTAATGTTGTAGGGGGGTTGATGGAATTCATTAAGAAATGAGGAACATTCTTGTTGATTTCCATCACACACTGGGTATTTTTCTAGTTAGTATCTGTTATGCTGGGAGCTGCCTTTGTCTTTCTTCTCAGCCTGCTTCTGAGATTTGGGCAGCTGGGCAAGGGATTTGCACAGGCATAGGAAAGCAAGCTAAGGGTTGTGACAACATTGACCACAACAGCATGAAAATCCCAGGCAGGGAATTTCATTATCATGTTAGATCGCATTTAGTGCTGTCCCAAGATGTTTTTTATTTTTGTTACACCTGCTCTTGTTTATCCTAAAAGCAAAGGAAAACATGAGATTCTGCATTTTGTTTATTTGTTTATTTAGTGTGCAGAAAATACAGTTAGTGAAAGGGAAAATGACAACATTTAAAAGGAAGTTGGGAATGATGGGAAGGTTAAGGAGACTTTTATATTCAACTTGGGTCCAACAGCTGAGGTACTTAAGGGTTAACACATTTACCAGGCTATGCAAGTAGAAGTCCATCTGATGACTCAGTAATGAAATGACATGCAATATTCCATGATTGCCCTCAATTACCCTATGCAAAGCAAGAATTAATTACTAGCATTGAAAAAATTCACCTTTGTTCCTTATTTCAGGCTCTCACTTATACTGAATGTTCTCAGGCAATATTAATAGAGGTCCAAGTACTTGACGGCTGTTTTTTTTTTTTCTTTTCTTTGTAATGGCGCTGATCCTTTTACATGATAACTGTAGTCCAATCAATCAATGGCTGGAGTTAGTGTTAAGGTATATACAGAGCATTTTAAAAGTGCTGAACCCGCCCATGTACTGTTTGGCACTTTGTTGTCCAGAATTGTAGTACATGGGATGGTTAATTTGATCCATTTGTTTTGCAACAAAGATTGCCACCACCAAGTTATTTTAATGTAATGCTATAAATCAACTTGAAGGCTGCATAAAAAAATAAATAAGCCAAATAAAAACAACCTAGAGATTCATCACATTTTGTCTGTTTTTCCTTGTTGAATGAAGAGATGAATTTCTAAAAGAAAAACAATGCTAAATGATCATTACCCTCGGCTCCCTTAGATTCCCAAGTTGCCAATATAGTATTATATTGGCAAAATGAACTGGCTGCTTGCATGTAATTTTGAAATACGTTCTATCTATGCATATTTAGTACAAGTCTAGACATAAATGCAGAGCCAGAACCAGAAATTTAAACAGAAATGGCTCAAAAAAGTTTGAGTTATGAGAATAACCATATTCCCCTATAACATTTTTATTTTACAGTGAGGTTGACCCTTTATAGAGGTCTAATTTAACAGGTAGAAGTGATGCTATAGTAAGAAAAGAGAGTGTAATGATATAGAAGAATAGACATGACATCTTTATTTGGTTCTAGACATTTTCTTGCAAATAAAAGAGGCTTAGGAGGTGTGTATCCAGACAGTAATGGATGGTAGTGAGGTGCATTAAGATATTTTGTGTATGCTGGTATAACATTCAGATACGTACTAAGGCTGAAGACAAGGGCATGAAGAGTAAAGGCAGCAGATGAGAAATCGATTCCAGAGATTCAGTGACTTTGAAAATTTCCACTCCATGGTGTCAGCTGGGGAGAGCTGGTAGCGAACTGCTAGTGAAGTGAGAGCAGCTTCCGGTACCACTTGTTCAAATTAACCTGCTTGACTCTGCTGTGAAAGGTAGTGTAAATACTCACATAGAAAAAGAATAGGCACTTCTAGAGTGCCATTTCCCTCATTTCTTTGGTAGAGATCTGATACAGACCATGTTAATTGCTCTCTGAAAGTTGGTACTTTTCACTGGGGCTGAAAAAAGTAGCTCCAGAAAACTAAAACTGTTGTAGCTGTCTACAGAGATCTACAGGTGGATGAGATAAATCCCATCTCCAGTAAGTGACTTATAAGTGCTTCAATCCCTTTTGGTGCTAAGTGAAACTGGTTATTTTGAGTGATAACTGAAGATTTAAGAAGCTGATCCTAGCCATTTCCAGGAGTTAGAAGATTTCAGCAGAAAACTGTTTAAAGTAAGCTGTTCGCCTTTGCAGTGAAGAGGGCTTTAATCTATCACACGCCAACTATCATCAAGAAATACTTCAGAAAGCATCTCCCATTGAAAAAGTGGTATTTTGCTCTAAGAGTGGGTAACCGTCCATGTCAGCTTAGTACATTAACCAACATATTGGGAATGAGTTCAGGATAGACAGCCAAGTCACCTAGTCACATAATGTGTTCTTAATTGCTTTCTAAACAAACAGTAGCAACAGGCATGCTCAGGCAACACAGAAACATGATCAGACATCAGTCACAATGAAGACTCACTCACTGAAGACATTTTATATATATTCTATTTTGTCTCTTCTTTAACATTTTTTAGTCTGTTGTTAGCAAAAGATACCATGAAAGCTTGAGGATTTTCTTTTTCCAGTAAATGAATATTTTCTTCAAACTCTATGTTCTTCCCACTTTCTTATATTCCAGTTTAAGGGACATTTTTCAGGATTTTTTTTTTCTCAAGAGGAATATTATTTTTTTTTTTGCCAGAAAAGTTGAAGTATATAAAACCAGAGGATTATAGAATTTAGGCCACAACTCTGGAGTTGAGGTTGCATTTTCACAGGAAGGAAGATTAAAATCCTTCTCTCATACACATTACAAATTGAAGTAAATTTTTAACCTAAATGGCAGCCTTAACAGAAACATGATACAGCTGAGGAAAAAGAGAAGCTCAGAAGTTATGCACATTTTGTTGTTGTTGTCTCCCCTTGTTTTCTACCTGTATTATTATGAAGCTAAATGGAGAAAATATGCACCTGAGACTGCGTTAGTTGTTTATTGAGCTGTGATCTCTGCAGTAACTGCACTGACCACCTTCCCAGCTAGATGCACTAGAAGCTTTGCTGACCTGCAGCATGTTTAATGGAAGCACAGGAGCAGAAAAATAGAAAGATTAGCAGAAAAAATTTAAATCCTTTGATTTCTTATGCCTGTGACTGAATATCCCCAACACAGTAAATTGCCATTCTGTACAAGAAGGTCATGGGTCTGTTTTTTGTTCCTGAATTTACTTAATAATCAGAGAAATGTTGTAATAGCACAGTGCTGGGCTTGGTGAGAGAACCAGGCTGGCGCAGTGGTTGACGTAAGGACAAGTGTGAGAGTAGCGCTAGCGGGGAGATTTCTAGCCGAGCAGGTAACAGTGGGTATCAGCAGAGCATCGTGTAAGAACGCTGATGATGAATGAGTCAAAACCACAGTGCTTTTTCTCTGGGCAATACATAGCTTCTTGGGTAATCCTTACAGTGGAGTGAGAGAAAAGGAGTAGGAGAGCAACTGCATATATTCACAAAATAATATTACTTCGTGTGGTGGGTCAAGGGAAGCCTTTCTGTTTTCCTCACCCTGCTTAGGAATCCTACAATGCTGAGGCCTGCAGAAACTTGCACAGAAAATCTGATTATGTTAATGTTTGAATTATTCCTCTTTTAAAGACTGTATATGCTGATGGAATGGTAGGAGGCTTTGTAGGATTCAAGTTGGAAATACCTGTTTGCAGATTTTTGGTTATAATATCATTGTGGTTTACAGTATAAAGAAAAACTTTACAGTCTGGTCCTGAAACTAAGCAATAAATCATTCTCTGCACTTCAGAGTGAGGCTAAGGTGAAACTTGAAGGAGAAATTAAATGTGTCATTAGAACATTGATAATATCTGACTATATTTCACCTGTGAGTGAATATGTTTCTACATAAACAACTGGTAAAAATAGAAGTTGTGGAAAGAATAGATTTGTTTTCTATTGGTTTTCAGGAATCTTTATATGCAGTGAAACATCCCTAATGAATGTCCAATCTCAACACAAGACAGTTAAATGAGTAAAAGCTCAGAGCAGTAAATTGTGGGCTGCATTGATTTTCTGACCTGCATACACAGTAAATTTTTCACATTGAGGTGAGCCACAAAGTCTTCTGTTTTCCACTTCTCAGATTTCAGTTTGAAATAACTGAGAGGAAGCTTTCAGAATCTCCTTTCAGGGACATCTTTTGGAGGTGACCTTTGACTTGGAAGGGACAGTTAAAGCAGCTCTTCAAATATTGCAAAATTACATTATTTTCAGAGAACTTTTACTCTTTGATCTAGTAGCCAAGATGGTGAAAATATAGTATTAAAATCAAAATTGTCCAGAAAAAACTGCGCTTGTTTGTTAAATTCCTTTGATGAAGATTGAGGAAGGAATTAAAAATGCAACCTTCTCACTGAAAAGTCAGGATCCCTCCCGTTAATGCTTGGATAGTCTCTTTGTCATCGACACAAGGGTTCTGTACATAAAGGTTTTGTTTGGGCTGTAGAGAAGATTGAAATAAAGAAAAAAAAAAAATGGATATCAGGGCAGAAAGCAAAACTTTGTATGAATGCTTAATTTTTTAAGATAAGTAGTTAAATGCCTTTCAAGAGAGCAGTAGTCTTTTTGTGGTTGGTTTTGGGGTTTTGGTTTGGTTTTTAATTTGGTGGTGTTGTTTGTTTGTTAGTGTTTGTTTGTTTGTTTTGGTTGGATGGGTTTTTTGGTGGGTTTTTTTGTTTGGTTTTGTTGTGGTTTTTGCTTTGTTTTGTTTTTTAGGGAAGAGATGGAGTGTGATTTTTAATAGTGTTTTTAAGTATTTAAACAGTGTAATTTTTAAAGAGATCCCCTCCTATTAAAGCTGATAGGAAAGTTTGTGTTTGGTCTTCATAGTGCAATTTAAATCTAGCTGTGTAGGTCCAGCTCTTTTCCTGTGTCTATTTAACATTTGGGAAAACAGTCTTGTTGTTTACATCACTAATTTACGATATATATTTTGACAAAATTATGCTTTCAGTATTTTTCAGTCTTTGCTATTCATTGTAGGAAACTATACTTCAGGAATTTCTGAGGAAGGTGAAAGAAAGAAAAAATAAAACTAAAGTTGAGCATTATGTCCCTGAGAAAACTGTTTCCTGTTCTGAAAAATAATAATGATTATTGAGACTTGCAACACATTTTCCATGCATCTACACACTGATTTGGTGGGAAAAGACATTTAGGGCTAGTCTGGTAATCAGATTCTTTCTAGCAGAGCTTGTAAATATAATTTAGGGCTTCACTTCCAAAATGTAGGTTGTTATTGAGAGGTAACTATCGCATATCAGATGCAATGTGCAATATTGGGGTAAAGACAAGCCAGTGTTACTTTATTCAGAACTAAATTAAGTGACAGGTCTAAATGTCTAATAATTTTTAAAAAAGTAGCTCTATTAGGAATTCAAATCAGTAGAGAGGAATGGCATGTGAGTAGTCTTCTGATAAAGGGACTCTTCTCTAGAGAACAGGACTAGACCACAATGAAAATTGGTTTAGTGTTGCTTTTTTTCTTTAGTCAGGTTGAGCCTACACTGATGCTGATAGCAGAGAATTTCAAATTTTGGTTAAGACCTCATAAGATTTTCTACTGAGTAAAATTTTCAACTGAATTAAAATGAAAAACACTACTTGCAGCTATAGAAACATTTACTGAAAAAAATTCGTCATGTCTTCTCATGGCCGAATCCTAAGACAGAAAAAAAGCTTGAGGCCCAGGGCCTGAAACAGGCACTCCAGGCTCTAGCAAACAGCAATTTCAACAGCTGCTACCCTGTTTCCCTGAAAATAAGACAGGGTCTTACATTAATTTTTGCTCCAAAACTTATTACTTTTTTACACTAGCCTGGACACTATTTAAATTGATTTTTTTAATGAACTGTAACTAGGGCTTATTTTTGGACCAGGGCTCATATTTTGAGCATCCTCAAAAATCCTGAAAAATCATGCTAGGGCTTATTTTCAGGGTAGTGCTTATTTTTGGGGAAACAGGGTAGCAGGGTGTTCCCTTTACCACTCCCAGTTCTGCTGGAAGACTCTTACAGAGCCTCGCTTCTTGATTGTATTTGCTATTAACTGTATTTTTGATTCCAAATTAATTTATGTCCAGTTGATACTCACCTGGTTTTGTAATATTGAATTTAAGCTTAAATAGTTCTTTTCCATCCTGCTTTGAAAAGTTATAGAGCCATAAAACTGTAAATTTGTTATTTTCTACATATATATGTGTATATATATTGTACTTACGTGTACTGTAAAGCACAAAAATACATAAAACGTTTCAAGGTAGCAAACTGTTTTTACAGTTGAGAAATCAGGGATTTAAAACGTGCAGTATTTGCATTTTTAGGTATGAATCCAGCTGGGAATTAGTCTGCAGCTGGCAATTAACTGTTAGCTGATGAAACAGCTTATGTAGAAAGGAATCTTACCTGTACTTGGTGTTCATGGGTGGCACCAAGGGTGGCAAAATTACCTGTTGTGCAGAAACAGTATTGCTTTCATCCTGGTTGGCTCTGAAATGTGTATCTTCTCAGGCTCTCCTGTGCCTCTGAGCCATTTGGACTAAGTCCAGGTAAAATATTATCAATTCAGCAAATCAGCTTCCTGCTGTGGTATCTTGTTAGGAAGTACTGAAAGGGGATTTCAGATTTGTCAATAACAACAGATCATATAAAAATGATTCTTCGATTAGAGAAGTCTTTATGTAAACTGAAGTGTCATTGGCTAGGTATGGTGATGTGGGAGAGAGTTCAAATATCTGGACAGCCCTGTTAACAGAGGAAAGAAATCCTACAGGTTATATTGTTAAATATAAAAATCACTAGATTCTAATTTTTCATTAAAAATTGTCTCAACTCCTTTGCTGAAAGTTATGTTTCAGGAATACAGGTGAGCAGACAAAATATGTCTATTAAAGCCATTCCAAAAGACAACAAACAGAAGATGCTGGAGTTGAGCAGCAGATTTTTGAAATACAAACTGTACTTAATCCTTGTGCTGAAATTTCCACTAACTGTACTACAGGTCAAGGGGCTGTCAAAGGCATAAGAAGCACCATAACTTTGATAAAAATTATTACACTGACGAGGAACAGCTGTTTCTTTTAAACACTTTCATAATACTGTTTCCCACAAGTCATTTTTTAAACTGATGGTGTCACATAAAATAAGGTGAAGAAACCGAAGTGATTTTGCAGAGAGCAACTCAGTGGTGTAAGTGTATTAGACCACAATCTTATGCTTACTTATAAATGATGTGAATTGTCACAACCCCCAGATGCAAAGTATTGATGTTGTTATTTCAAGTTGGCTAGCTGCTAGCTTTTTTATGCCCTTCTTTTTTTTTTTTTTTTTTTTTTTAGCAAGTTCCAATAAAATACATAACTTGGATTTGGACAGTATTTAAGCCCATGCATGCAAAATTGTAATTTTGAAGTTTTGCACATTTTTCCTGCCCTAGACTTGGAGAAAAGGAGCTCCTATCACATGCATCTTACTTTGTAGCCTTAAACTTTTGTACTTCCACACCACTCTCAAAAGCACAGTGTCCCAGACTAAGTCAGAATCACAAAATATAGGTCCTCCTCCATAACCATTACTTGCTGCTAGTGGTTATTCCTGGAGCATCCCTAACACAACCTTTAGGACAGGCTTCCCCACAAAATGCAAATGGTGGTTTCTGATTCCTTTCTTTGCATGGGAGGCAGAAGCAGCTTTAATCACCATATTGGTGCTGTCTGCTGTAGATGTTTGTAGCTGAAGCACTCTCCCAGAAAGACCTGGTTTCTGTATCTGCTTTGGTATACGTGGGTGCAGCTCTGAATTTCTCACATCCTCAGACATTGATGTTTCAATACCAGGGTACCGATGTTTCTCCTCTTGAAGCTGTGTGGCTGCAATGTCAGAGGGGCAACCTATGTACAGGGAGCCTAAGCACAAGAAAAGACTGTAATTTCAAGATCCCTTTAGTCCTCAACATTTTCTACAGTGCAAAACATTTGCCTACTTGTGGGTTTCTCATGTAATTTTTAGTGCTGTGAGGTATCTCCTTGGTCTCCACAATTCCTGTGGTCTATCTGCTGGACTTTGCTTGGATGTCTCAAATGGCAGATGAATACTGCCTGCTGGATTTGCCATTGATTAACCTGATAATGAGTAAGGTAACGTGGATCCTTATATAGTGTTCTGCATATCATTTTCCAAAGGTGTCAGTTCTCCCTCTATGGGTAGCCGGATTTTGAATCTGTCTACAGACCTATCCAGGACCCAGCTCTTGGGTCTGGAAACCCTCTATTCAGTTCAGTCTGTATTCCATAGGGCTAAAGAACAGAGGTGCCTATGCTGGGGATTTTTTTTAAGTCCTCTTGGTATGTTGTTTGGTTTGGTTTGGTTTGTTTTTTTGAGGGGGGGTGTTGTTTTGTTTTGTTTGTTCATTTTGTTTGGGTTTTTTTGTGAGTGTTTTGTTTGTTTGTTTTGAGAAAGGCTAGTTGCTCCTACCTGTTAAGTATATTTTAAAGCTATACTTGAGCCTGAATAGCTGTCAACCTTTTCAAATGATACACTAGAAATAATCTTGCTTTGTATCAAGAGGAATCCAAAAATACTGTAACCAAAAGTAATATTAGTACCCTTTCTTATCTTTCAAAGATGCTTTGCCCTGATAAACATGCAAGAAGTATTCTTTCACTTCGATACTATTCCTGAATATCTCAGTCTGTTGTGGTTTTATATTATATATATATATTAAGATGTGGAAACATGTTACTAAAATGAATTTATTCCTCTCTTCTACACTTTACTGATCAGAATATGATAATCTCTATTGACTTGGAGATCTTCTGCTGATCGATTAGATTTTTCAAGGTAGAGGTCACCCGGTGTTAGTTTTGGACATAGATCAAAATCGCTAAAAATGGTGCTAAAATTTTTTTTGTATGTCGACAGTGAAAAACCACATATAAGGAAGACAGTACAAGGAAATGCTTCCAGGTAAAATAACTTCCTTTTGTTTTTAAGTAGGTTACCTCGTCAAAGTTTTTTTTAATGTGCTTCCCACGCCCTTAAATGTATTTTTAAGGAGGTGAATACAAAATGAACATGCGGACTGAAAAAGGCCACTGTCAAGCACTTTCTGTTATCACACTCTTCTTCAGAACAGTTGTTTTGAACCTTGAAAAGAAGAAATATTGTTTTATGTCTTTGCATTTTCACACT
Source organism: Columba livia (assembly GCF_036013475.1). NCBI lineage: Eukaryota > Metazoa > Chordata > Aves > Columbiformes > Columbidae > Columba > Columba livia. Next base: position 54,351,285 of record NC_088602.1, read on the forward strand.
ATTAATATTCTCTAATGTTGCCAAGCATGTTTCAAGAAAAAAATGTTTAATAATTGTTTGAATACTCTAGGGCAGACAAACACAATGTCATCCAAGACTGAACCCATTAAATTAATGTACTTACAATGTGATATCACATATCATTAACATGAATATAATAGAAATAGATGTTGCTCTTGCAGCTTGTATCAGTTCTTATCTACACAAAGCATCTTGCATCTATGAACTCCTCTCTGCTGAAACTTGATTCACAGCAGTGAGGGAAGCATTCAAATCAATGAGTACCTCCTTAAAACACCAGCTCGCAGCTATAAACTGCTATTTGTGACAAGTGAAATGCTTTTGCCCACTCAGAAATGACAATGAAATGGCTTAACAGACAATATTGTCATTTAAGAAGGACATTCTAATGGGATCGATAGAAAGGGTAGTAAGAATTAGCTCTTAAAGCAGAAATGTGACATTTTTTCAGTCCTGAGCTAGCTGGTTACATTCCCTTTCTCATTGCAACCTCCATGTACAGTTTAAGATTTTTCAGTTTTATTGCTCATCCCTCCAAATGTTGTTCTTGTTGGTGCCTTCAGCTATCGTGCACTCCTTTTCTTGGTGTGCTGGCTGTGCCTTGCTGTGCTTCTCTTGTTCTTCTACCTGTACCAGCAAATGCTGGTAGCTGGGCTAACGCTTTCTGTTACAACAGCTTTATTAAAAGTGTATATAGTGTGGAAAATCACAGTTTCTCAGGTTACAGAAACATCTTGAACATCTTTTGTCCCACTCCTATTTCTCTCTAAACTTTGTACTCCAGTGCTGAAAACTGCTGTCTTGGAGTAGGTTCACCACTCACCCCCAGCTGACGAATACCATGTGCTGGTAACTGCAAATTTTCCTTCTTTGTAGTAGTCATCTTTCCACAAAACAAGAGCAACAATACATACCTCATCTTCCTTTGAACAAACATGTTTTTCTAACTCTGTAAAGGGGGCATACATAATAAGCACATCCTATGTCTTTTTTCATTGATCTCCTTTCTCTGCACCAGAAGCCAAGAGACAGTCATGAGGCTCTTGTCACCCAGGGCTGTCCTGAGGCAGGGAATGTAAAGCTGGCTCTGTGCAGAGGATCACCCAGCTTATACAAATTTCAGCTCACGTGCTACTCCACCAGCATCAAGTGTTCATATTTTGTGCAGTACTATCACTACTGGTACAGACCTTCTGCAAATGTGTCTAAAAGAAAAGTGAAGAACTGGGGTTGGTGCATTTCAGAGGCCTATATCAAAAGGGAGATCACCTTAAGAACAATGCAAATGAGGTCGATTTCCAAGCAGGAAATCCTCAAGTAAGAAATCCATAGAACATAGTTGTTTGTTTGTTTGCTTGTTTGTTTGTTTTTTAATAACTACCATAGTGTCTTTAGTAAGGGAGGACCATAGAGCACTTGAAAAATAATAACTTATTCCCTACAAAATCATGATTACCTTCAAAGGGCCAAATGTGATTTTCGGACTGTATAAAATGTTAGAACTCCTACATTTATACAATCCTAAAATTACATTTGACCCTTTGAAGGCAACTGCGAGGCCGATGTGACCCCCGGTGAAAATGAGTTTGACACCCTGCTTTAATGGTACTGCCGTCCGTGGTTATTACTCTGTAATCATCGTGACTAAAGGAAACACAGGTTTGACCTGCATTTGGGAAAAAAGAAAACAGTTCATAAACACAATTTATAATACATATTTTTTTTTTTCCCTGTAATGATAGCTTTTAATTTTGTTTGATGTGCACCATGAGTTTACGGAGATGTTGCAAATAGCTAATGTATAACTGATAGAAGGGATTAATTTAGCTTAATTGATTACATTAATAATAAAAAAATACTAGGGGCCATTTCAGGGTCTTAATGGGCTTGACACCACAGACTGTCATCTGCTGCATGAGCTGTAGCACAACGTTAAGTAAGCTTCCTGTCCTTAGAGCAGTTTGAGACAGTTTCAGTTTGTGCTAGTGAGAGTCTTCAATCCCAGGCTGTTGGTGTCTGGATTTAGGTATTTAAAATTTGGTGTATATACGTGATATTGTATCTGTGGCCCCATCATAGTCAGGAGAGACCTGGGCCTTGATTCTGTTACCCTTCTGGCCATCTATGCCATTTGAGGTCCCTAAAGTACCCACAAGATTGGCAGTTGTGACAGAATAGCTAGAGCTGCGAATAGCACAGCAGCTGTGACCTATAATTCCTGTCCAGAATTACAGTAGTGAGTAGATAATCTGAGATACTATGTGGTTCAGCTACAGTCATACATTCTTAAAATATGGATAGATAAGTAGGAACAGAAAAAAAATAAATTATTCCTGATAGAAGTAGTGATTCTTTGTGGGTGGCTGTGTCTACAACAGAGCCATAGTAGCAACTCATTTATGCTCCAAGAGGTGTACAAAAGGTGAGATAACAAAACACTGGGAATGAAAATCAGATGGTGTCAAGAGCTACTTGAAGTATCGCAGAACCAAAGAAAATCTATATTATTACATTCCGTGTTATGTACTTAATTATTTTGTATTTTTGTAAATGTTGTACTCTTGTTACAGGTTATACTTTTCAGGAAACATATTGTTCTAACCTTATATCTTATCTTGAAGTGGACTTTTAGTGATTTACCACAGCTCAGCATTCCATCCCTTCAAGTTTTCAAATCCTTAGAAACCAAAGTCTGAACAGTTGCAATGAAAGAAATCAACACTTACTCATAGTAAGAGAGCACCTCTGAACACACTGCCATGGGAACTCGTTTCAGGGTAACTTGGTTAGATGGTGTGCTATCAGTTTGACTGCCATTCAGCATTTGACACAGGATGTGATGTGCCACTGGGGATCTTTTTGTGCTGCCTATTTAATAGGATTCTAGTGTCAATAGCTTTGAGAGCTGTCTGTTTTACTTCATCTACATGCATTTCAGCAGTATTTACATGAAAGAGAAAACGTTGAGATTTTTTTGCCTTGGTAATTTTACTTTTTTTCTCTCACTCGGGAACTCTTGCAATTGGTGAAAGGAAAAAAACTGGAAATATCAAAAACAATGCATGCTGAGAGGGTTCAGGTACAGTGAGGATCCGTACTGAAAATATTTGCATGGAGAAATATTTAGGGCTATAGAAGGATATGTGATAATTTACATATAAATTGATTTTTTTAAAAGGAAAAAAGTTAGCTTTCAGGGATTTGAGGGAAGAGGCATAATGCAAATTATATTTTGTTGACTGCTGAACAAGCTCAAAAATTAAATTATAAAAAATGAAATTATAAAAAAAAATGAAGACATTTGGAAATATGTGTTTCCATAAAAGACATGGAAATTTGTTGTTAAAACAATTGGCCTTAAGGTTAAGAACTTTGACAAAAGTGAAAGTTCACAGGATTTCTTGACTGTGCATTTTTAGGAACTGGGGGGGATATTTTCATATTGGTGAAATTTGCAGTGAATAACATTTTGTTTTGTGTGAAGTTTTAGCATGACTCTTTCTTTTTATAATACATGATAATGTTTAATACATGTGTTCTGGATATGGTGCCAACTCGAAAGCAAAGCTCTCAAGCTCATTTTTTTGTTGACATTTTCCAAAACATTTCTATATTTAGGGATGTTGATTGTGTCTCTGTAAAACTGCATCTTGTGAAATACAGAACATGGGGCAGAGGGTAGGGTACAGAGAAACTGATATTCCAGCACCAGTCCTCTATTCCTTGAGGAATAAAGCAGCAATATCCAACACACTAGCAACCCCTTTTTTGACTTGCTGGAGGACCATCCAGAGAAAGGACACATTGTTCTTTGCTGCTGCTAGCCCAAGTTTTGGTTCTTCACATCAATTTCTGTCCAGCAAGTCCCAGAGAAGCACTTATCTTTTCCAAGAATAATCTGATCCTTCACTGGAAGTGATGTGATTGTTACTAAGGTTTGATAATAACCAAAGTCTGGTGGTCCTTGTGATGAGTCTGTAGTCATTCTCCCCAGCTCACCCCTTAAAACTTTACAGTTTCTTCCAGCTTCACAGTGACATTTTAAGAATTTGTTAGTAAAAACCTGGGACAGGACCTTATCCAGTATTTATTCTCCTGAATAGGGAGCTGGCTGAAGTCGTTGCTGGACCACTCTCCATCATCTTTGCCAAGTCTTGGGAAATGGGGGAGGTGCCCGAGGATTGGAGGAAAGCAAATGTCACTCCAGTCTTCAAAAAAGGCAAGAAGGAGGACCCGGGTAATTATAGACCGGTCAGCCTCACCTCTGTCCCTGGGAGAGTAATGGAACAGCTTATCCTTGGTGCCATCTCAAGGCATATCAAGGATAAGAGGGTTATTAGGGACAGTCAGCATGGCTTCACCAAGGCTAAGTCATGCTTGACCAACCTCATAGCCTTTTATGAGAATGTAACAAGATAGATGGATGATGGCAGAGCAGTGGATGTGGTCTACCTTGACTTCAGTAAAGCCTTTGACACAGTCTCCCACAGCATCCTCACAGCTAAGTTGAGGAGGTGTGGTCTAGACAATAGACTAGTGAGGTGGGTTGCAAACTGGCTTAAGGAGAGAAACCAGAGAGTGGTAGTCAATGGTGCGGAGTCTAGTTGGAGGCCAGTATCTAGTGGAGTGCCTCAGGGGTCAGTACTGGGGCCAATATTATTCAATATATTCATTAACGATTTAGACGACGGAATAGAGTGTACTATCAGCAAGTTTGCTGATGACACTAAGCTGGGAGGGGTGGCTGACACACCAGAAAGCTGTGCTGCCATCCAGCGGGACCTGGACAGGCTGGAGAGTTGGGCGGGGAATAACCTAATGAAATTTAACAAGGGCAAGTGTAGAGTCCTGCATCTGGGCAGGAAGAACCCCAGGTTCCAGTATAGGTTGGGAAATTACATATTAGAGAGCAGTGTAGGGGAAAGGGACCTGGGGGTCCTGGTGGACAACAGGATGACCATGAGCCAGCACTGTGCCCTTGTGGCCAGGAAGGCCAATGGCATCCTGGGGTGTATTAGAAACGGGGTGGTTAGTAGATTGAGAGAGGTCCTCCTTCCCCTCTACTCCGCCCTGGTGAGACCACATCTGGAATATTGTGTCCAGTTCTGGGCCCCTCAGTTCAAGAAGGACAGGGAACTGCTGGAGAGGGTCCAGCGTAGGGCAACAAAGATGATTAAGGGAGTGGAGCACCTCCCTTATGAAGAAAGGCTGAGGGAGCTGGGTCTCTTTAGTTTGGAGAAGAGGAGACTAAGGGGGGACCTTATTAATGTTTATAAATATATAAAGGGTGAGTGCCATGAGCCAGGCTCTTCTCAGTGGCAAACAATGATAGGACAAGGGGTAATGGGATCAAGCTGGAACACAAGAGGTTCCGCTTAAATTTGAGAAGAAAATTCTTCTCAGTGAGGGTGCCAGAGCACTGGAACAGGCTGCCCAGGGAGGTTGTGGAGTCTCCTTCTCTGGAGACATTCAAAACCCACCTGGACATGTTCCTGTGCGACCTCACTTAGGCGTTCCTGCTCCAGCAGGGGGATTGGACTACATGATCTTTTGAGGTCCCTTCCAATCCCAAACATACTGTGATACTGTGTGAATCAGAAGGGAGCATTAATATTATGCATATTTAAGAGCTAAGAGTTAGTGTTCAATTGTATTTAACAGCAAAAGTGCCTGAGATTAGTTACCAATTGAAACTTTGAAGTGGAAATAGAAATGCCCATTTTATACCAATCATGAGCTGTTTGCAACACAGTGCTTTTCAGAGGAAATGGAAAATTCTTACAGGACAATGATACCAATTGGGAAAATGATGTACTTTTAAACATATTCACTCAAGAAAGATAGTACTAAGGGTTGCACAGAAGCATGGTTAACAAAGTCCAAAGAGAAAGCTGAAAAAGGGACTTTCAGGTGGAGATGGTGACTGGATAAAGGCATCTTACTCTGTAAGCAAAGTGATTTTCTGTGCTTTTTGAGCCCTGTGGTGCTTGGAGAAGCTCCTGCATTTTTGATAAAACATGACTCTTGAAAGAAGCACTAGTCATTATGTCTTTCTTTTGCTAATGCAAACAATTCCCCCCACTTCTGAGTACCAATTAACCCCCTTTATTAAGAACAAAAGTCCTAAATAACTGCTTTCAGGTTCTGATTTCTGAGTGGGAGTAAGATGAAAAAATAAGCTTCAAAACCAAGACACGGTTGTTATTTCCCCACAGTAATTTCAACTAGCATTTCAGAAAAATATCAGGCTAAGTAAGCATTCTATTCTATTCTGTTCTCACTCAGTTATCTCACCTGAACCTTGAGACCTGTCTTTTATTATTCTTGTATACATCTGAGCTTAAGTTCCTAATTACCTGTTCAGTTCTCAGTTTTCAATTGCACAAATAGCATGTAATGTTTCCCAGCATGTAGCCATATAGTCTTTCTGAACATGACAGGAATGAATATTTATTCAGACTGCTAATCTCAATAACTATGTAGCAGTTCTTATTTCCTCTCCCTCCTTCAAAGCTATGAAGTTTAGAATCACTATTAAGGATAAGTGGTTTGAGTTTTAAATCCTTTAAAATCAGGTCAAGCAACCAACACCTTGTAAAACTAAGATTAAACAGCAAGTGATAATGTTTAATCCAATTCTGTTAGACTTTGCATCAGAAGGAATACATAAGCAATATAAATCTTGTGCTGCATTTTACTCCAAGGTCCAAATTTGTTTGCTATATCTTCTCCAAACTATATTAAAAATATTAAAGCTTGGCTAAATTAAATGTTTGTATAGTGCTTAACATTTAGCTTCCTGAAGTATACTTTATTACTTATGTCACTATAGTAAGTACTTCATGTATTGGTTGGGTATGTTGTTAAGGCTTCCAAATCCTCTTTGAGGTATGCAACCTGATTCGCCCCATTTTTCTGAAGAGAAACTAAAGCATAAAGTTACGTACAGTTCTTTTGCAAGCAGACCTGGTAGGACCTGCTGGACCTACAAATAGTTTTGTCAGTGGGATCTTCAGGAAAAGTTAATGTACTTTGCTTCTACAGCATCTGTCAAATCAAAATGCAGAGAGACATGGCTTGACTCTGCTTGTAGGACATTGTGTGCTCAAATATTTAAATATTCAAAGAAAATCAGAGTAAGAGCTAGGATTTCAGCCTTGAACACCTACATTTGAGGCTACCACATGAACATCTAATATGACGCTTTTCAGTGTTAGATTAACAGTTGAACTTGATGATCTCAAAGGTCTTTTCCAACCAAAATTATTCTATGATTGCTTTTCTCTGATGTTGCTTAAAACGAGACAGAGGTACTTACGCCCTACTGCACATGCTGTAGTAGCAATAGTCAGTACTGAGGCACAAATGCTGTGTATAATGGGATTCCCATACCTATATGCATTGAAGGAATGAGTCATGACTTTTCATGGTCAATACATGCTTTGGAAGTGTACAGAAACATCCTTTTCCTATCTGGTTACTGTGATTTCACTCACTCTTGTAACGTAGCAAGTCACTATCTTCTCTGAAGACAGTGATCCAAAGGTAATTGAAATAACATATGAAATTCCAGCATAAAAGGCCTTTCCATAGTTACAGTTTATTTCTCACACAAAATTGCTACTCATCACCATTTCCTTAAATTTTAAACAAGGACTGCTTACATGGGCTGCCTAAGTGCTTCTGGTTTTGACCACACAGTCAGAGATCCGGGCTTTTTGGCTTCTCATAATAGTACATCAGAGACACTTAGTAATGATAAATAGGTATCTATAACATGTATCACAAAGCTTAAAAATTATTAAAAACCAAAGAAAATTTTTATAGTGTTAGACATTTCCTTTGCTAAGCTTTGACTTTGTGCTATAGAAGAAAAAAAAAAAAAGAAAAAGAAAAAACAACAACAACAAACTCTGAAAAAAATGTAGAATTCAAGAACTAATTCATGTCTCTTTTCCTTCGTGTTCATTGATATTCTGTCTACATTTTAGTTCTCAGTAGCTTTTTGTTTTGGGATGCATGTCTTTGGCAGAACCAGATGTTGCATCACAATTGCTGTTGATTTCTTGTAGGGTGTCACACTGTTGTAAAATCCTAATTACACGTGTTTTTCACAGTTCCTGAAGCTAAATGATGATTTTGCCTACTGCAACTTCTTTGTATCTTTCTTTCTTGCATGCTGTGGTAACTTAATGTCTTCCAACAAAAATGTACTTGAAATATACAGATTTAGTTGCATACCTAAAAACCGTAAAAGGCTGTTTTCTTGGCTGAGGTCCCATTACCAGTTGGAGCACGTTAGCTATGCACACAGATAACATCTTCTGGTTTGGTTTCCTTTCAAAGAAATCTATTCTCAAAGCCCAAGACCATCCTGCCATGCGAAAGAAAACACGTTTAAGTACACCAAAACCGTATCCTGAGCCAAGCTGAAATGTCTAATGTAGATTTACCCCTGAAATGTAAATGGTTTCCACAGACAGACATGAACTTCCTCCTTGTGGAATCTGCTAAATTATTACTAGTCTTACCTCTTACAAGTAATGATGTTTTTGGTTGGATGGAAAAGTAAGTGAGATCCCTAAGTCAACTACCAGGTAGGGATGAGACCACTTGAGCATACTATTAATATGGTTAATGTCGTGTCTGAATGTGGCTCAAGTAAGTACTGTAGGACAGAAAAGGAGGGCCTTCACCTGAAAAAAAAAGATTAGAAAAAAATGGTGATGCACCTTCTTGAAAAATTAATTGGCGCTGTTACAGAGGAATTCATGAAATGGTAAATTTTCTAAAATATGTTTTACCTCACTTATGCCTACAACAATGTGGGGTTCTTTCCCGTAAAATATTTTTTCTGTAAATCAAGTACATGAAATATGTTCTGTAAAATAAGGACAATTGACTGTGTAAATAAAATCTGTGTTAACATGATGACAATTTAGAAAACTAGCTCAATTTTTTTCCATATCTCTATTTCTTGTTGCCATAGACAAATAATTCATTTTTTAAATTGATATAATTATTTACAGAAACAGAAATAAATATTTTAGTGTTGTCAATCACAATTTAGTGACTTAGAAAAAAAAATTCTACCGTCTGTTTTTATCTGCTAAAGAATCACTGTTTTCTACAAACTCAAGGGAAGGTAACCCGACGGCAATATATTCTTTCATTTGTGTATGTAAGCTTCTAATATTGCCAGTATTTTCAAATAATCAATATATATATGGGTGACAATATTTTTTTTTTTTAGTCATTTGTAATGGAACATTTTGTGTAGATAATATTCAGCAATTTTCAATGTAAATCAAAAGAGCATAGGTCTTCCATTTCTACAGCACAAACTTATCTTCTTAAAAGCCTTCCTCAGCTTTATTGCCCATTTACTTTTATTGGAAATCTGTTGCAGAAACTCTTTATTCTGTTTCATAGAAACCATCTTATTCTTAGACAAGCTGTATTAACGGCCTTTTGTTCTTATGCATATTTTATCCATCATCTTAAACATCTCTCTTTTTTCCCTGGTGCTTAACACTCATATGTACTAGTGAGTAATCACATCTGGCCCTGACCCAGCCTTCATAATGTTAGGTTAAGCATGACAAGCTCTTTTAGTGTCCTGTGGTATGACAGGTTCTCAGTTCTTTTGATTATCCTAATGGTCATATTAAAATGACCACTGAAACCCTTGTTGATATGTTTAATCTGTTATTATATTTCTTTTCAAAGTGCTGAGAAGACAACCATCAATAAATTAAGCCCATTCATTGCACGTTACTTCCAATGGTCCATTCTGCCTGTCTTTATTTTAATAGAAAACCAGATTCCCTAACTAGCAAATAACCCTTAAATACAATTATGACATTCATCAGCTATGGTTATAACCTAATGAACATTAGGAGGCAGCTATGATTCACCAGCTTGTTGCTGCCCAGTGATACTCTTTGCTCTTTATCAACCATCATTCAGCTATTATTAGAGTCATTCACATAAATATAACTCCAGTACACAAAGTTCCACTTTATTTTAAAACAGCCACGGCACAACACTTGGTAGACAGTTTGTTTCCCAAATTGCTATTGCCCACTGTGCTTTTCCAGCTACATGTTGGCATGGTCTGTTCTCTGGAAAATCCAAAATCTGACAGTTACCCTGAAGTTAGAAGTAATTTCTGTTCCCTGGAAGGAATGTCTCAGGTAATATCAGCAGACTTGCTGGTCAGTCAAACTGGTTAGTTCACACATGCCTACTTGTTTTACTCATCTCCCAGGGTTTGCAATGTGTCCTGTAATCTTTAGACATATTTACTAGGAATGCGTTTGTCATCTTTAGAATTTTTTACGAAAAATTTGATTGCCAGAATCAAACTCCTACAGAACCTACAGAACTCCCAGAGCTACCTTTTTTGTTTTCTTTTTTGTTTGTTTTGCTTTTTTTGTTCTTTATAGAAATGCCTCAGAAACTTGCATAATTGTAAACAAGCTTATAAAGTGATTTAAGGTGTTTGGATGCATAACAGCAATGTATTAGATGTTTTTCCTTGGGCTAACATCATGCATGGTAATATGCTTATTTAGGAGGTAGAAGAAGAGTTTCAGTACAATATGCAGACTAAATATCTTATAAATACTATGGGACTGATATAGACAATAAGAAATGACAATGTATGGACAAAAATAGTGGTTTAGTAGCCTAATGTTTATTTTCTGTTCTAATTTATATAAATGGCATGAATCTCCAGAATCTTCTTTGAAGGGAAAATTTGGGAACAATTGGTCTCTTAACATCAGCCTAAGTTTTATCTGAGCTGGATAGGTGATAATCTGGATAGGTGAATTAATTAAAAGGGCTGAGCAGTCTATCCGGCAGGTAATCACAAGCTTAGCTTTTTGAATAGGGAGAGCAAACACTCTTGAGTGCAATTCACATGACCATGAACATTGTAGACAACAGATTACAAGTTGGTGACTGTAATCTGGGTGTTTTCTAACTATAATAGAGAGCGTCTTAGGGAAGTGCACCTCTCTATCACATTCATTAGGTATTTCTCTGGAGACAATTTAGAAGTGCTGTATTAGGGAAATAAACATTTAGAATAAAAAAGGAAAAGAGAGTCATAAGAGGTTAAGAACCCAATAGAAATGTAACTTTCAGTCACTGACTGTAAGTATTTAAATTACTATCAATGGTGATGAATGAAGAAAAATGTCTATCAAGAAATAATAGATCAGCCAGAAAATCTGACTATCTATTTGTAGAAATAAACATTTTCTTGCCAGCTAGGCACTTTTCTGGAAAGGAATGCATTTTTTAATTTTTTAGTCTATAAAGTGAGAAGACACCTACAATGCCTTTTATTCCAGAGTGGTGAGTTTAAGTCAATATTTTTACCTTTATTTTTATAGTGGCATGAATAGATTTGCACTTAAAGCTTACGAGTGTGGAATCTAAGCAATGGTAGTCTTAAAAGATGGCAATGAATTGGTATTCATGTCTATTTTGAAGAGGCATAAATGTATTACTTTCTGAGGTTTTATGAGAAAGATCTAGAAATATTCTGATTGATGCATAGTTCTGTATTTTATGCACAGTGTCTAAGCACAGTGTGTATAAAAATGACTTTAAAGGTTACATCTCTAGTACATGCACAAACATGCACACATGAGAGATAGCATGAAAGACAGGGTGATCAGTAGCTTATTATCTGTTTTCCCTGAATTTTTAGAGCCACCCTAATCATATGCTTCTAGTTTCTTTAAGGGTTTAAGAGATATGTCAGAAGTCATGATGAGAAAGAATCAACTGCTTTGATTTTTATGACTTACTCTTTCACGGTTGAGGTTGATTTGGACTTCTTCCTCAGCTCCTATTTTTTGTTTGTTTGTTTGTTCGAAGTATGTTTCTTTGTGGGTTTTTCTGTTTGGTTGATTTTGTGAGCGTGTGTGTGTGTTTGTAAAGGGTCAGTCACACTCTTATTTAAAAAACTAAGCATGGTTCTCCTTACTTGATGGTGATCCTCACTGTTTTGGACAGAGATGGGTGTAACCTTTCCTTCAGTGTTCCAGACCTCCAGCTCCAAAAGGACTGTGTGGATGATCTTGCTACAAATTGGTATAAACATTTGCATTCTATTTTCTTAATACTTTTCATTTTCCCTCTGTCTGTACATATCTTGCATTTTTAACATTTTTAGCAATTTTTTGTGAAAAAGAAAACTGTGCAGTCTACTCAAAAGTAAGAAAATCTGATTTTTATATCACTTTTGAGTGTGATCATGTTGACAATACAAGCAGTTAAGCATGTTTGACAAGAACTCTTATTGAAATGTGTGTTTGTTCTTACCAGACACTCACAAGCAGACACTGACTTTAGAGCCTGCTGGAACAACGTCATAATAAATAAGAACAAGGAAGAGAATTATGTTAGTTCTGTGGCCAGCCATGAGTTGCCAACACAATCCAATTTCTTTTAAAGGTTATCCAAACTGTGTTATTGTGTATATTTCATTAATGGCCCAATGTGAAAAACTAGTAAAACTGATAAGAAAACTTGAGGCTCTGGATAAATGTGTCCAAGTGCTGGTTTTTGGTCCATTTTAAATCGTTTTTGATACATGGGCAGTCTTTTTTACCATAGACATAATGAGTTCATGTTTTGAGACAGTTCATTCTCCCCACACAATCATTGACCTATGTCTTCAATGCAGAGTCTAATTAGATAACAAGAGGGACAACCTTTGATATCCACAGTTACATCCCCAACCCATATCTCATCAACCATGTTTGCGATGTTATATTATATGCATATGTGAGTTACTACACCGGTCGTAGCCCTCAGTCAGAAAAACCTTTGTCATCATTCTATCGTTTCTACTGAAGCAGAAGGGGGAACTGAAACTCTCTCTCTGTAGGTATAATCTTGGCAGGGGTCTGTAAGGGTTGCTTTGTGCCCACAGGGCAAAGTGAAGAGACCACTGTAGTTTTAGATTGTATTGCTGACCTTATAGCATACACGTTAAAGATAACCAAACTCAGGCCATAGGACTTCATGTACAAATGAGAAGCAGAATGAGAGAGCAAATGAGTAACAGACCAGATAACTTTGAAGGGTAGGAAACATGTCTGGCACTTCAGAGGACCAGTAGCTTCCTTTTTCCCTTCTCTGATCCTTCAGAACCTCTCTGTCTTCCCCCAGCTAATCCTCAAGGTGCATAAAAGATAGTGTTCCACATTGCATCATTAAGACTCACATCAGGAATTTTAAAGCATGTCATTAGCAGTTTCCTGAAATAGTGGATAAAAAAATAAAACAAAAATCCATTTAACAGCCAAGGTCAATGCCTTGTTGGACAAGGTAGGAAAGAGAAGGAAATAGTTTTCTGGATTTTTTTTCTTCTTTCAGAGAACAATATGACAGTTTAGAACAGTGAAAGCACTCACACAGTTTATTCTCCGAGCTTTTTAAACCTGTGTTTAAAATTGTCTTTAATAACAACTGTTAAAATATCATAACAAATTGTTGTCATTTTGGAGTTCAATCTAGACAGATATTTCATTTGAGAGTCATTAGGTCCATTTTTGTTAATTTGTTTGTTTATTTTCTTAGATTATGGTCTTAGTAGTTTAAGAAATCTGTATTTGGTTTTTGCTGTTGTTGATGTTATTTGAGCAGCCAAAGTTTTATACATGTCAGTCTAAGGTGATATGTTTCTTAAGCACAAATTTACTGGTATTGTACATGTCAGTTCTGTAGCATTTTTTCAATCATTTGCTCAAATTCCTGTGGCCAAACAAAAAATTGATGTCAGAATATTGTGCTAACAAGAAGCATTGCCAAATGATAAAATATTAATTCTTTTACTTTCTATGCAGATATGAGTCAAGAAGCAATTACCCCTACTTTAATTGTTTCATAGATGAGTACAATTATGATGTTATTCATTCCATTTGCAGACTGAATGCAAAAAATAACATCCACATCATATAGTCAGAGATTTCATTTTGAAGGGAACCTTACCAATGTTAGATATATTAAAGCAATAAACCAAGAGATTAAACTTTCATAAACAGTAAGAGCTCATTGTTTTGTAAATGGATGTATAATAATGTCTTTGTAGCTCAAATGAAACCATAAAACTGACTGGGTGCTTTAGTCTTTCTGTGAACTTTTGATTTATCTTTTTAATCACTTGTTAGCTTTTTTTAAGGCAATTAAACATTGAAAATGGGCTCCGGTCTTCTTGCTACATTACTCTTCTCTTATTGAACTGCTGTCATTTCTTTATGATGATAAGCAATGTAGAGGTGCCAAAAAACAATTAAAGTGTATGTGGATCTCACTGTTACAGGTGTTTGTCACTAAAGAATGAAGTGATAGCTAGTGTTGGAATTTGAGACTTATCTTTCTTTGTGACTTGTACAGCAGAGAGTGGATGGGACACCTTTGAGAAGCTGGTATATACAGTGCACAATCACAGAAAAGCGGTAGCTACAGTTTTTATCTGTAAATACCAGAGTTAATGTTAGGAAAAGGTTAACTAGGTTGGTTAACTAGATTGCAATTTTGAAGTTTGCTGTAGCTACAAAGAAAAATATGTATTACACCAGGTGCTATGTTCCATCACTTACAAGTAACTGCTAATGTTCCAAATATTAAAAAAAAAAAACAAAACAAAAACAAAAACAAACAACAGTAGCTGTACCCAAAATTGGGAAGCAGTTTCTGCAAATCCCCGATTATTTCCAAGTTCTCCAGCTATGTCCTACAATCAACCATAATCTTTTGGGTTTGTTGTTGTTGTTTTGTTGGGTTTTTTTGAGTGAGACTGCTCATGCTTTACAAAAGTTACTAGGACCCTCCCTGTCCCTTTCTGTCATGTTGTTGCTTCAGGGCTAACAGGACTAGAGAGTCCTAAGAACATATTTTGTCGTTGAACAAATCTGTTGACTCGAAGTGCCATTTTTTATGTGGCAACTTCTGAGAGCTGGACAGCACCCTGGAGGAAACTGCTCTCTGGAAGAAGAAAAGAAATAACAACAGCAGAATTCCAATTCTCTTTTCCCATTGCAGTCCAACTACCTGGAAATATTATCCATCTCTGTACCCTGTCCACAACAGGGAGATAAATGTAACGTAGGAATGTTTCAGTGCTGATAGAATTGAGACTCTCACATTTTCAACTGCTGAATGCCCTCAGTGACTTTTTGTTTCTTCCTTTGCTTTTAATTTTCAACATCCTGTCTTCTTTTTTTTTTTTAAAGCATTTATTGAATTTCACAATTAGCTATTTAAAAATAATTATTTTATTATATCCCATCAATTATTATCTGTATCCATTAATGATTTTTCCTGACAAATATAATCAGCATGGCTCTGGAAATAAGCCTGACCTAAAAATAAACCAGGTAATTAACGTCTAGATTTTGTGGAAGAAGACAGTAAATGCTGAAATAGCATCAGATTCAAATCCTGCCTTTATAGATGACTTTCCATCCAGAACTCTTGTCAGTTAGTCTGTGTGTTCCTAGGGTATCCCTACTGTATGGTATTCATTTAAATATTTTTGTGTGTTGTTCATGTAAAATGGAATGAACAAAGAATTTCAGGGCTGAGTCTGCGATTTTTGCTTTCATTTGTGTAAGCTACAGACACTATTTGCATGTAGCTTTTGTGGTATAATTGTTTGTTTTTACTTCTGCTGACATTGTGGTGGATTAGCAGTGCAGATAATAACAGATGACAGTTCCTTTTGTGAAAGTTAAGAACTAGCTGATTAATTGTTATTATGTTACACCCCAGAGGAAACCTTGTAATTAAACCACAAAAAAGCTACATTAACATAATGTTAAGGGTCTGATTTAATCCCACAAAAGCAAGAAAATTCAAAGTCAATGGTGAAGACCGTGATGGTACGTGTTTTTAGGCCAAGTGCTGTTCTTTGGAAAAGAGCTTAGTCTGACTAATGTAGTTTCTGTGTGTGATTAGCACAGATGTACTTAAATCAAATGAAGTCCTTTGACTTTTTGTTGTGTGTGCTTGCAGATCAGGCTTTATAAAAAAGATTATTGAGTACTCAGGTCAGCAGTTATATTTGGAACCAAGTCTGATGCTATATTTCAAGATTTCAGGTACCTAGTCCTGGCTTTAAACCAGAGGATGGGTTCCTCAGTAATTCTTTTATTTGAAAGCCTAACAGATTAGTACTGGTACATTTTCATAGCATATTTTGATTTGCAGTAAAATGCTATTTCTTTATTTGTATAATTTGGAAGAGGAGGCACCTGGTTTATTTGAAGGACTGCTTATCTATAAGGTAAAATCCTCCAAGTTTTAATAACCATTCTGTTCTGGAGATAATTTTAGATTATTTCCATGGTCACACATCCCTGTATTGCTTCACAAATCTTCAGCTTTTTTATCTCACCCATATATACTGCTTGAAGATTTCAAACCCTGTAGAAAAATCTATGCAGACATACTATTGGGATGAAATGTACTGCTAAAATTTGTGTAGTTAAACTTTTGAGGTAAGTCAGTGATTAGTCTGACAGGCTGATCACAGTGAATGATTCCCCATCTCTCCTTCTTCCATCCCAGTCCACAGCAGCTGATTGGTCTTAATTCAATGTAGTCTCCTTTTGTGTGAACAATTTAAGTAACACACACCTTTAGCCTGTATGATCCCGTGGCAATTTCATAGCCCATTTTGCGTCTATCATGGGTAGAAAATTACACATAGGTTGATAGAGTTGGCAGTGAAGTAGCAAAGACAGATGATTATCTGAAAAATTCACATCCTCTAACAAAAAGACTTAACTCCTTAGGTATGGGCATCCTCCCACCTCATATGCCTAAAGATTACTTTCACAGATATTTACAGAAAATTAATGTCCAATGCTTAGTACTGAAACCAGAGAAAGGAACATGTAAGTGCCCAAGTTCCTGAAACGATTGCAAGATTTGTGTGTAGCTGGTTATTTCTTGGCATTTTTAAAAACATGTAACATAAAATTTTTTTCAAGAGCTTCTTGCTATAAAGGACAATAATGATAACTGAAGTGTATACATTAAAACTTTATGAAAACAGAAATAGTTTTTGAAATATTAAGAACTCACTCAATTATGAAATGTAAACAATGTAAATGTACTCCAGAGATATGACTGCAGTTCTAGGAATAGACTAGTTTGTGAGCTGTCACAGCTAAAACACTCAAAATGAGAATACTTTTTTTCATGTAGTTCTGAAGCTTTAAAAACAGAAAAAAAAAAACAAACCTTGAACTTTATTTTCCAGATTTCAGATTTAGTCCAGTACACATTTTAGATGCGTATTCTATCAAATCTGTCCTACTTAGTTATCATGGAACTCATCAGCCACTGAATTTTAAATATCATGTAGCCATTCTTGTTTGGTGAAGCTAAAAGTGTGCATTCTTATTATTGTAAGTTCTCACCCCTATAAATATGCAGGAAGCAATCTCTGTAGAAGAAAGACAGGGTTTAATATTTTCGAGGTTTTTGTTTGGTTTGTTTTTTAAATTTCTACAGCATACTTGTTTTCAGTGCTGTCCTGGATATGAGCATACAACATCCTTCTGACTTCCTTTGAGCTTTCCTGGCTCCTTTTGTGTGCATTTCTCAAGTGCTTCGTTTGCTTTTTGTCCCCTCCTCTCCCTCTCTCTTCTGGAGAGCAGTACAGCTGCCAGCACCTGCGCACACAAGCCAGCCCCAGCCTCCAGCCTCCTGGATAGCTCATGGAAGTGCTGGAGTTTGGATGCAACTGCTACACCTGCAGCTTTAGCTTTATCCTTCTCCTAAATGAAGGCCAGACATTATACTCACTAGCTTCAATAATATTTGTTCTCTAAGCAGACTAGTTACATCCCTGGAGGTGTTTAAAAGGTGTTTAGACGAGGTTCTTAGTGACATGGTTTAGTTAGAGTTAGGTTAGGTTATGGTTGGACTCGATGATTCTGAGCATCTCTTCCAACTTAAATGATTCTATTATTCTATTCTATGATTCTATAATAATTTAATTTTGCTTTATTAAACCACAAAGTGATATTTTTGAATAGGTTCAAGCTACAGCCTTAGAGATTGAAGGAGACTTTGCCTATTTTATCTGCATAGGATCCTAATTGATGTATATAACACCAAAACTGTTTGCTAGAGGAATCTTCATTCAGCACCTGTAAGAGCCTTATCTCCATGTTTGTAGATACTTGACTTACATATTTGACTTATAAACACTTCTACATAGTTGTGCTTGACAAACACATTAAAAGTGGTCTCCCATGAGCTAGAAATCTCTTGACTTACAGCTACTGCATGTATTGTACCGCTTGTTATTATGCTAGCAAGATTTTTGCTCCATGATCAAACAGAAGTTTAAAATTCAAAGTGTTCAAGATTCTTATCATTATTGTCATTTCTATGCCTTCCTGAAAATGTTAAGAGAAACTTCTTGCCATTCAAGCACCACCCACCTCAGAAGCACTTTTAGCAAAGATGCCAGCTCTGTGCTGAATGAGTATCTTGCTATTTTTGCTGAAGTGAGACCCTTGCCGAACTCTGCCTGTTGGGGCCCACTTAATTTCAAATACTTGGAGCACTGCACAGAAACCAGACGCAGAAGGACACAAAAACTACATTGGCAAATGATCTGTCAAGTGACCCATGAAGAAAATCGAGATTGAGTTGCCCTTTGAAATAAACCTATTTGAATTTTATTATCTCTAGAGCACCTTGTGTCTCTAATCTTGTGAAAGGTTAGTATTCCATCCATCAGAGCAAGATTAGAGCTCTAGTTGATGCCTGTGCTTGATGATAACTGAATGCAGCGGTTGGGGCTGGAGGAAGGAGATTCATTACCATCAGCACTTCAAAGAAAGATTGGGTAAACAGACGCTCAGGGAAGCAGGTTTGCAATATAGACCACATATATTCCAGGTCAAGATAGCAGAAATCAAAGAAACAGAATGTCAGTGAAGATTTAAACCTTTTAACAATAATCCAAGCAAAACAATGTTACCTTATTCCCATCCTTTTCTTTCATGTCGCATATTAGGAGACCCAAATGGCTGTTGCCTGCTAGGCTGAAATGCTAATCACTTCCCCAGTATATCTATCAAGAAAAAGCTAAGACTAAAAGAATACATGACAAAATAATAACAGGACTCATGACCAGGTTAATGTCCACCAGATATGTGTAGACAGAAACAAAGAATGCAGATTCTGTGATGTTGAAATATAATGCTCTGGTTTTGTTAATTCAGAATTTCTCCCTCTACTACCTCAGGTAAAAAAAAATTTCTCAAGTGTTATGTCTGTTTAAAGCTTACCTGACATTTTGAAAAAAGCTTTAGTGAGCAGGCATCATTTTTCCATGTCCTTGTTTGCCTGAACTTTCTAAATTTTATATTATGCTCTGAATTATAGATAAGATTAAGTTAATAACAGTGGTGACCTTACTTCTCATTATAAAAACAAAAATATGATGGTCTTCATTGCTCTGTGGCAATGTCAGCTTCAGTGTTATGCATTGCTTCAAGAATATAAGAGTAATCCAAAGGATTAAAAAGTGAATTTCTTTCTAATCCTATAGTTCTTCCTGGTGGGTCTGGATTTGTGCCTCTGGCTTTTCTATCCATCCAGAGAAGACCATGTATTTATGATCTCACATTTGGCTTCCAAGGATAACAAGAGGCCATTCAGACTTGATGCCAACGTATCAACCAGCAGCAAAACAACATGAGGCTGAATTTTTATTTGCTGTCAAACTTCATAACATCACAAGGGAAAAAGAAGTAGAGAGTAGGTCTGAGATTTTCCAAAGACAAAGGTAGAAATGGCTGTATGCAAAGCAGGAACCTGTTTAGTTCCTAGGTAGTACCCAAAGTAGAGTCACAAAATTAAAAAAAAAAAAAAAAAAGCCAAAATCAATTTAAATTTGTAATACATTATACTGATGCTCAGAGTATAAGAAATCATTACTTTGAACTAAATCAAGTTAAATCAGAGCCTACGACAGAATGTACAAACTTTGATGGGTCCTCAGAATGAGTAAAAATGTTTAGAAGAGGCCAATTTTAAAGCAAAAAACAAGTAGTAAAAACAACAATAAAATCAGGGTATTTATAGTGTTACAAAATATTCCTGTAGAACTCTCGATTCCAGAGAAAAAAGCTGCTGTTGATGTGTAATCAACAAAAGAGATTTTTCGCTACCTTCTACAGTTACATTTACAGCTACTTAACTAGTTTTTCCTGTATTAAGGGATTAGACTATAAACTATACATGGGTGTGTAACACTAATTAAGGCATTGAATGATTAAATACTTATTTAGTATGGCACCTATTGTGATTATTGTGATATTAAACACAAAAATGTCAATTGAAATCTTTTATACATAAACATATGGACAAGTCTGAGTGAACATGTGGAACATGTCACTAATAAAGTAGTGCTTCTTCAGTGAAAGTGAAGAATATTTTCTAGATATTGGGTTGAATGAGCAATATCATTTAATGCTGAACCCTAATATAAAAGTCATCTATTGGAAACACATTTCTTATTATATCATTTGTAAATGTGGAAGCACTTTTAGAATGTACTAAGTTTCTTATTATGGAAAAGGAACAGTGTAATTAGTGTCACCTACTACACAACATACCGAACATTTCAATTTTTCAGAAGTCAGCGCTGCTTTAGTGTGAATTTGAGAGTCTTCTTACAATTATTTAGGTCCTTTTTCAAGGAAGTGTGTTGTCTCAATTTAAAAACAGAAGGTGTTTTCTTTCTTGTTTCCTTTTCAAATAAATCCCTGTTTTTTTCTAGATGTACTGAGATATCTGCCTCTTATTGCTTTATATGGCTGAACGTGTCTCCCAAAGGACTATATTTATATTTGGAAAACATAAATAAAGAAGTTATTGGATAAAAAAGTTTGCAATAATCTCTTACAACAAGTATTCATTTTACATCCCTACCTCACCAGGCTGCTAAAAACTTCAGTCTTTCAGATAATGAGCTAGTGGAACCCCTAAAATCTCCTTTTCAAGCAATAATATGCATACTCATACGTGTGATAAATACTAGCACTGATCTAGCAACGTCATTACAAAGAGACAGGCTTCTGCAGGTGTGAAGGGGAGACCCTATTTTAGAGCCCAAGCTGGACTTATGACCTAAAGCCTTCTTTCTGTCCCCATAGAGAACATCAAGGCAGAGCTGGAGCAAGGCTTCACGCTGAGGTTCCTCAGTCGCCTATCTGGAGTGAAGCCATGTGTAACGTGGACTGCAGGTTCTCCTGCACTTGACAATATAGGTTTTGAAACCCTTAGTCTGCCTATGTGTACACATGAGATGGTTTTAGTGGTGTTGAGAGACTGTATCTGAGCAAGCTCTGGAAAAATGAAGTTTAACTCTCTTATCACTTTCTCTCTTCTATTCAGCTGCCATTTCCTTGTTTTTCTATTGTCTCTCTCACTGTTTTTGTCCTCTGCGGCTTTTGTTTTCCTATTTCACCTGTACTGCCTTGTTTGCACTTGTTTAGTTGAATGTTTCTGCAGTAGTATAGCGCAGGAAAACAAATATAAGGCCTCTAGTCAGCATGGGTCACCCTGGACCATTCACCACCTGCTGCTCAGTAGAACTGATCAATTTAGAGTTTGTTTCTCAAACCACATCTCAGAGGTCTGTCACTCTCAGCTGGCAAGAGTTGCATGAGAAGAACGGTTAGTGGGAGTTTCAGCACAAATGTGACACTGAGTTAATGTTATGGCCAAAAAAGATGGAGAAATACCAAAATATTACAAAAGGAAATAATGTCTAGTACTAATACTAGGCATTGAATTAAAAGACCCAGCTAAAGTGACCCAGAATCTCCAAACTACTAGGCTCAGGAGGAAGCATTGGACACCAATGAGGAAAACATGGCCTATGCCTAAATTGCCCCATCAACTGTCAGATAAAAAACCCATGCAATAATACGAATTAAATCCATCTGAGAGACGGACAAAAATTGTAGAGTAGAGAGACAACTGGGTCTCAAGATTGCAGATAAGACGGAAGAAGCAGTAAATGGCAGAAGTCCAGTGACTTCTGCTCAAAAAAAACCCCACAAACAGACAAAAAACCCATGCAAGAATCCAAAAACAGGTTCTAGATCTCCTAAATCCTACTGAACCACACCGCTTCATTTCATTGCAGGACCATAGGAAGGAGTCAAAGCTATTGTTTGTTTCCTTACAGAGTCAACAGCTTGTGGGTTTATTAAAATATTCTCATCAACATGTTCCATAGATTCATCAATGAATCAGCAGACTATCACAGGAGTGAAAAATTTTGGTATCACTACATGACATATCCATTTAGAAGGAACATAATTTGCAATGCAACACCTAATAAATGGGAACAATTCCCCAAATTTGTCCTAGGAGTTTTAAGGCCACTCCTGTGTAGTTTAATCAAAGAGAAAATATATTATACTGTTTGAAATCTAATGGAGCCCTAAGTATATACCAGGCTTGCAAAGATAGTTTTTCAGTTCATTGTACCATATCTTATATCTAAGTTTCCTTCTGAATGGAAAACTTTCCCAGTAGACACACTCTTGGAGAAAAAGGTCTTTGTTGAGAAGGTAGGTCAGATAAAAATCAATCATGCAGCATCTTGATCCAGAAAACTGGTGCCTGCAGATGAAGATTCGTGTTGACTTTAAAGCTATTCAAATACAAACTTTGGTTTTTAAACTCTGGTCTTTGAAACATACGGGTAGGAAAGTGTATTGACTTCACAAAGCACCATGGGGGACCTAAGGTCTTTCCACCAGCACATGAATGCAGATCCAGGATCTGAAAGACTGTATTATTCAAAAGTAAGAGATCTTTTCTTACATTCTTAGCTCCTATGAAGCCAACTATATTACTTAACCTTAATCCTTAAACTTATATTTATGTGTTGCCTTGTTTTAAGTCACTGATTGCCCAGATCTCATCTCTAGGACCTTTGTTTTTCCTTAACTTTCCCACCATTACTTTAGAAATAATAATAATAAAAAAATCATTCCCCTAACAAATGGAGAACATTTAAGCTGACTTCCTGACATTTAAGTTAACTTAGTTTGGTGTCACAAAAGAAAAATGAAAGTTTGCACTTCAGTGAAGTTTGACCATGTAGCTCCATTTACAAGCAAGAAATTAAATTATACCCCTGTATTATTACAGTAACAAATAGTACTGCACGCAGTGTCCAAATAGGCAAGAAATAACTGGGAAATCAGCCTGGATTTAATGCTGCCTTAATGGTGCGTGGGGTTCCTTTGAGTATGGACGTAGGAAAATTGAATAAGCTTAAAAATAAGTAAATGACCTTGGAAGTAGTTTTATCTTTTTTTGTTAGGTCTGTTGAACTGTAACAGAAGTTATTTAGCTGCATTCAAAGGTGTCTGAAAAAACTATCAACATGACATCATTACCTCTTAAACTGCAGACTTCTATACAAAATTGATTTTGCGTAATAATGATTTCAATAGGAAGTCAAAATTCAAACTGCTTTTACAGCAGGCTTCTGCCAGTTAGCTCAAATAGAAGTCTTTTCAGTCATTGCAGTATTATCTGTCTCAAGTCTCACATCTTAGAGGTTTTTTGCAATAGACCAATTTCTTTATAAGTACTAAAATGAGCTTGTTTCAAAGAGAGAGAAAGGTGAAATGAGATAGAAAGGAAAACTGCAGGGGATTTATGGCAGTTACATTATATAAATACAACTGTGCAAATATTTCTTATCTCTCTCTACTTGTGTGATGTGAAAATAGCTGCAGTTCTAATTTTAAAGGTTTTGTGATGTGTCCAGTCTGAGTTTTCTGATGCTCATTCTTCCACACTGGGATTCAGGAACTACGCATCCTATTGGGTATTTGCTGAATTGATGTGACCCAGTAGATACTCCTTGAAGTTGAACAGGGCCTAAGATCCAGTTTTCAGACTCCTCAAATAACAACTATTCACAGTAGTCTCTTTTGTATAAAATGAGAGGAAGAAAACAAAAAAAAGGACACTATTCTAAAAGCGAAGAAGCAGCCCTCCTCAGTTCCATATGTGCCTAAATCGAGGTTGAGATTTCTGCCCCCAAAGCCCAGTTCCAAAGTGTTGCTCCTGTCAGGTTGTGGTTAACCACCACATTGTAAATAAAAGACAGTTAAGATTTCAATGTTTTGCTCTGGCCAACCAGAGCCTCCTTCCAGACGAATGACTCCTGCCCTTAGTCAATTCAAGCTGTCTACTCTGAGAACAGGCATGGAGACGTGCAGTGACTTCAGTGCCCCATTCCTTCTCAGCACAACACCTGATCCCTGAACACTGCAGGACTGTGTCTAATGATAGCAAATACCACCCCTGGTTTGGGACCTGCTTGTCAAAAAATGCCGACGTCTTTGTTTGTTTGTTTGTTTGTTTTTGTCCTTCAGACAGAATATAGAAATTATTCTGGCTTAAACTGGTTTTATCTGGCTCGTAGCAAGAAAATTTGTTGTTAATTTTCCCCTATACCTGCTGGTCCACCTTACACTTCCCTGTATTAAAAGACAACAAATTTTTAATATATTTAAAAGATTGTTGTAGATTATAAGCCTGGCAAAGAATGTTCATACAAAATGTTAGATGGTAAATCCCCTTAACTATTGAACTGGATATTTAATAGCCTCTGTTGGTGTATAGGGAAAAACTGAACAGTCTTTATATTTTAAAACAATTGTTGCACTGAGTCCCATAGTTTATATATGGTTAATATCATTTTCATGAAAGCTTTAAATGCTTTTCAGAAGAAACTGTGGTTATATTAATTTTTCATGAGGCTTTATGCATTTTATGAACATATGATGTAAAATTAATCATTCTGAAATTCACAGATATCCATGAGATACTACATGTTTCTCTGTGGTCATGGATATTCATGGCAGTGCTACTGCTCTAAGTGTTTAAATGTTCATTCATAAATATTCTAGAATGTCGCCTTCTGATGTCATGTAACATTTTGCTTACATTTTATGAGTACTTCACTTCGACATTTTCCACTAGATAATGAAAGTAGAACCTTCAGGGACAGTTATTAGTGTATATATAAATTATATGTAAAGCTATCTCATTGCTTTGTTTTTATTCCTAGCATTTTCTGTCTTGGTTATTGCTAGAAGTTCAATTAATTCCTTGAGGAGAACTTGGGGAATTTTAGGTTTCATATTTATAATCAAGGATACATCATCATCATAAAGTATTATACCAGATGCAACAGACTATGAATTGAGGTTTTAGAGGACAGTAAATATATCAAAAAGTATGTCTTCATATCTGATTTAATTGTTCTCATGTGCAAGTGATATGTTTCACCTAGTTGCAGGATTATCTATGTAGAACCAATGGCAGGATCAAGTCTCCCTTTTAGACATAATCAAGTGATAGTAAATGACCTTTTGCAGTGAAGAAACACTAAGTTTATCATTTAAAGGTTGCACCTGTGTCCCCTGAAGTTGTTGATAATGTTCTCATTGATTTCAGTGTTGCAGAATAAAGTCTTACAGACCTTTATCAATGTATGCAATCAGCTTTGAGTAGATTATAGATCCTTTAACTCCATATTAATGTTCACTCCCACAATAACTTCTTTGTATATCGGCATTGAATAATGCCTTAGATTCTTCATCAGATTATGTTCACATTGTGGTAATGGCATTTGCTGTATAAGTATCAGCCTAGCTTTTTATCCATTTGCCTTCACCTGATCATACCCGTCCAACCCAGCCCATTACAGATTTGTTTATGTTTCCTCCCCATGCTCCTGTCCCTCATTTTGGTGCAGGACAGTGCTGTTTGCATTGTTTCCATGCTCCACGCTGGGGAGCAGTTAAGGATGGAGCCTCAGTGGCCTCCCCTTTGCCTGGGTCTCCTTCATTCCCTCTAACAGCCTGACCCATAAGGGGGAAGAAGCCATGGACTCTGGACAGGAGGCGAGGAAGAAGATTAAAGTGAATTACCTTCTATTATCAAGTTTTGCAGTAGCCTGAGAAACTGAGAGGTTAAAGAGGGGAGCGACCCTCATCTTTACTCACAACCTTTGAGACTGCACTGGTTTTTAAAAAATTCAGTAGCATCCAGAATATTTCATAATGTCATGTTATTTACAGGTATAGGACGTTATAGAAATGTATGTATATCTTTCAACAGCTAAATCATTTTACCCATAGGTGATTTCACCCAAGACATAAGTAGAAGATGTAAATCACCTATTCTGAAATTTGTGGTTATAGGACACACTTAATTACAGAATTATCTGACTTATATTTCTTAGCTATAAATGTAATCTGTGTATATTCAAAATGAATTTAAAAAGGAAAGCAATTTTCAACAGACCTCATCACATTGAAGATTTGTTGTTCATAATGGGAGCTGAAATTCATTTCTCAGTTGTGACTGTTGGGTGTTTCTAAAGGTCAAAGCTATAAGGGAATTTTAAAATTAGTTATTCAGGTCCGCTGAAAAGTAATACCAAGGCACTAGTAGCCTTATGCATATGATTTGTTCACTCTTGAATATAAATATAAATGGAATGTCAAATATATGGGAAAAAATCGCTGTAAGTATTCTCTTTACAGCATTTTTTTCTCAATGAGGAAGTTAATTTGAATTCTTTTTGTTTTGTAAGGTTAGTTATTGTTAGAAGAAAATTTCTGGAAACCTAAAAAAAACCCCCAAAACAAAACAAAAAACCCAAACAAACAAAACCACAAGCTGAAAAATAAAAAAGCATAGAAACTACAGGTTAATTTCACTTGAATTTCCTTGACATAAATCACAACTTTCACTAATTAGTACCATGTGGAATATCTTTAAAAAAAGAAAAAGAAAAAAAAGGCCTTTGCAAGAATGTAGGAATCACCAAGATATTATTTTTTTTTTTATGGATGACTTCATGAATGAAGAAATGAAGAAATAAAGACAATAATGGGGCAGCAGGAAAACAAAACAAAACAAAACACAAGGCTGCCATTGATGTACATCATAAGTGCATTTGTACCTAAAGAACCCCTGAAGAACCTTTCTGTCCCAAAGAGTATTCAGCTTACTTGAATTCTAATACCCTTCTTGCCATCAGCCTCATCAGGACTGGGAAATTCAAAGATATGAAATGAAGTTAGATACCTAAAGTCCACATAGGGTGTAGATGCATGCACATCTTCACAGTAACTGATAGATCACTAGAATTTGTACGTCTAAATTCGCAGAGCTCTTTGAAAATCAATCCCCACAAGCAGGAGAACAAGGCTATAATGGGGAACTGCCTATATGTTTTGGGCGGTGTCAGTCAATGACGGATGGAATCAGTATGCCACCCTGAGCAATGTTTTCCATAAAGGCTGAAGTCAAATCAGACCTACATCCCTGTCCAGAACATCTGAAGACCTCTGTGAAGCTCTGCTGTTTTTATCTTGTGTAGCAGTGAGGCTGCATGTCCAGTGTATCGGATACACCATGGCACAGCATTCAGAGCTCAAGTTCTGCTAAAATGGAAAGCTGAGCAGAATATATGGTAATTAAATGAAATTTCCTTTTGCTTTCTTGTGTCTTAAAGTTCATGCATATATTTTTGGTTTGTGAATTGGACAACAAACTGTTTCTAGTTTTGCATCTTCTCCTACAGTCAGATGTTGGTTTTGCTTAGATTACAGATGGAAAAAAAAATAAAAGGGAATTTATCAGGCTCAAAGTGATCATAGAAAATCAGTTCCAATGTAATATAACTTCATTTATCTAATAGTTGCCTCTAGGTGGTTGTGATTATGTTTTGTTGAATGCAGTTATTACATCACGTCATGCCGCAGTATTATCTCCAATCCTGATCCACTGCTTATGGTGACATCTAGTCATCACTCTGAAATTAGGCTAGCTCCCAGGTTGAATGCATTATCACACTAGATTACCTGTGTTAAATAGAGTGATGAAGTCAGATTTAAGTTGACATAGTAGTGTGAGAGCTAACAAGACCATATTTTTGATATGAGAGCAGTATCTACTGTTCAATAAGGGACTCTAACAATGCATTACGTTCTTTCACTTTCTGAGTTCATAGAATTGTAGAATCATTTGGGTTGGAATGAACCTTCAAATGTCATCTAGTCCACCCCCCTGCAAAGAGCAGGGACATCTCCAACTATCAGCTGATCATAGACAAAAGGTTTAATAAAAGTTCAGACTTCATTTGCAGAGACTGTTACTATTAGTCTTGCATCCTAAATTTATAAATAATGTTTAAAATAAAAACTAGCTTGAGTGTTATCCATTGACTGGAAACCCACCATTTAAGCCTATGTAGAGCATGTAATGGTTTGAAATCACAATCTTCTCTCCCTCTTTTCGGTAGCTCAGTGTGCCTTAGACCTTATCCTTTTCAACTACCTCATAAGCAGAACTGAACGAGCTTCCTGAGACTGTCTGGCTAGTAAATGAAAGCTGTATAAAAACGTACTTGCAACATAAGACATATCCAGGACATATTCTGTCATATAAATGAATCACCACTTAAAATTAGGAAAAATTATTTCCAACATTAACACTGCTCATGACAGCCTATTTTGGCAGCAGAGAATTTCACAAGATATATATTTTAAAACACAGCACAGATCTGTCTTATATAGGTTCTCCTCTCCCACTGTAGTATTTGAGTGCCTTCCAGAAGCACATTAAGCAACATGACTAATGTCTGTCTCATCTTCGTTCTTTTACTTTGAGCTGAAATATTACATTATTTTTCAAAATCTACCTGCAAGTTGATGAAATATCATCATTGCAATGAACATAGAATCTTTAAATTACTGTAAAGAGCATGGAAAAAATCAACCTTTGGAGAAGCAAGTACAGTTTCTCCTGATGTAACTGGAAAAGTGCCTAGCTATGCCAGAACACAGTTTCTGTACATAAGCATCACAAAGCAGACAACTTTCTTGATGTATGAAAGATTTGTAGACTGAAAAAGCAAGTAATCCTTCTCACCAGCATTCATTTTGCTGGACAGCAGCTGACTGAGAATTTTTCTAATTAGCACAACAGGGGAGATCTGTTTCTCTCTAAAACTCGAAAGGTATCCAATTTTGTGGTTGCTGCTTTATTATCCTGATCCTGTATAGGGTTACTATTGAAGATAACTCTCTTAAACTGTCTTTTGTATCAAAGTGTACAGAAGACCAACAGTCTAACTTTTTAATTGCATAATAATTTACTCTGTGCAATAGCTTTCAAAGACTAAAGACCTATGAGAAGACTGAAAATTAAATAAATGTATTGCTATTTAGAGGACATTAGTTTTCCTACACAATGCATATGTATGGTGTCACATTTGGTCCAGCATGAAATTTAAGCTTGTGGAGTTACTGATAGTGTTTGTACCACACAGTATAAATGAAGATTGTGACCAGCATGGGCCACACTGTGCTAGATGTCTACCCCTCCCTGTAAAGTTTGGTTGGCTTCCAGCAAACTGACTGTGAGATTGCTACGTAACACTCCCACACAAAGAAATAATAGGCTAACAATCTCAGACAGGAGAAGCTAACTTGATTATCCTTTGCTGTGACTAAATTATGCGATGGTATGATCTTTTAAGATAAATAGTGGGATGTCCAGTATCACTGTGAACTGGGAGGAGACAGCATGTGAATTGCAGTAAGCAGCCCCCAGCATATGGAGCTGTATAGGAGAGAAGTCGAGGGGCCTGGATTCACTGCTTTCATGGTGGTCTTTCCCAGTTGTCATTCAATTGCACTGGTCTGAAAGCTTGACTTCAACATTAAAACAAATTTTAATTTGAGCCTCAGATTCTCAGCCATATTTTTGCCTTCCAGATTGTGTGACTAGAGAGCTAGATGTATTCAGCAGTACAGCCAGCATGCATTATTTCTTAGAAGAATAAATGCTAAATGTATATAATATATATAATGATAATCAGGATGATTCAGACATCAAGGATAGCACCAGGTCAGGTAAAATACAGCTTTGCTTTGCTTTTCTCTAAAACAGTTTTGTTAGAATTACTGGAAAAACAACAGAGAATACTGTGTGTCATGGACCTGTGGACCTCAAGTTATTCTATTTGGCAACAAAAACTAACAACTCTTTCTTTTTGGTTGTGGGTTTTGCAATTTTGGTGGGTGTTCTATTTTGGTTTGGTTTGGTTTCCTACTTTTCCCTCCATAAACTATTTGGCAAAGGCATATTCTTTTCCAGATGGAATTTATTTCATATGAAGAGCTGTGGTTTTAATGACAGTTTAGACATTGATATATTTATTAGAATATATTTTCCTTTCAATAAGTGCTTTGATGTAGTGAACATGTTCTCAGTGTTCTGTGTATACATTTTCATTATAACACCTTTGCAATTATCTGGGAGATCAAAGACTGCAACTCTGCATGATTTCTGTCAAAATGAAGAAGCTCTTTTCTTACTGAGTCCCTGTAGACTGGTCTACAGTGTTCAGTGGATTCTGCTTTCAGCTAATTACAGTTGCAAATCTTTAAATTTAGTGTAGATTTTTTCTTATACAGTCTTATACAGTGCACTGCAGTGGTTCTGCATTTTTATGAGTCACTGTAGTCACAGCAGGGCCCTATGTTAAAAGGATATTCACAGTATAGCATTAGCCAAGACTGTAAGAAGTCAGCAGATCCCTGCAGTCAGCACACATAGATGTGTATACTGGCAATGACCACATATTTAGCATCTGGTATCCCAGAGTTGGCTGTGTGGTGACTCCTGCATCAGTGCAACTCATTTAATCACAGCAAATAGACTTGTTTTGCCAAAGACATTGCCATCTCTGCCTCGCTGTCGGCAATGCCCCACTTACAGGCCACAGCAGTCATTGAACTCTTTTCCAAAAGAAGTTTAAGAAGGTTGACAAGCAGATCCTGTAGGAAGGTGGGATCTTGTAAAAAACAGAAGCAGCTATGCCTGCTTTTATCAGATGTGTTTAAAGAACTGCTGTACATGCTCAGTGAATTTCTTGGGAAAATCTAAGCATAGTATGGCAATAACATACTAGGACAAACTTTGCTAATGGTAACGTGGGAACGCAATCAGAAAACCCTTGGTGCCTTACTAATATATCCATTAACATCTGCTTGTTTTCCCTGCAGAATTTTTCCGAGAACTTCTGGAGAATGCAGAAAGATCCTTAAACGACATGTTTGTCCGGACATATGGCATGCTGTACATGCAAAACTCTGAGGTGTTCCAGGACCTCTTCACAGAGCTGAAGCGGTATTACACAGGAGGCAATGTGAACTTGGAGGAAATGCTGAATGATTTCTGGGCTCGGCTGTTGGAACGGATGTTCCAGCTTATAAACCCCCAGTACCATTTCACAGAGGACTACCTGGAGTGTGTAAGCAAGTACACAGACCAGCTGAAGCCGTTTGGAGATGTACCAAGGAAGCTGAAGGTTCAAGTGACTCGAGCGTTCATTGCTGCACGGACCTTTGTTCAGGGACTGACAGTGGGCAGAGAGGTTGCAAACAGAGTATCCAAGGTAACCTAAAATCAGGGGGGTTTAAGCTTGAATTTGTTTAAAACTTACTAGAATATTGAAATCTGATTGTGTGCTCTTTTTTTTTTTATATGGGTGTAGCGGGGGCTGCTTCGTTGTTTGGGTTTTATGTCTACTGAGATACCTAAGTTTATAAATAGGGGCAACAGTTTACTTCTTTCTGGAGATGTTGAGGCAATACTGACTGGAAAGCATTTGTCTTTGCTTAGGACTCAATGAAATACCAATATACATCAATGTTCTAGCATGGTAGGGATTGTGATTAGTAATTCAAAACTGGCTATATATTTAAAGGATGGTGATTTTGATAAGAATTTAAATGTTTCAAGCAAATTTTTGTTGCTATTCATGAGGGCAGTACAGCCATCACAGTATTTGTTCATCATGCAACTGGGTGATGGATTTTATTAGAAATGTCTAATCATGTTTTCCATGAGAAAACAGATGAATAGTGACACCTCTGGAACTTGAGCTTTCCCAAAGGATGGTTTGACTCACATTTATTTTAGTTTTAATTATTTATCTATGCAAATATTTATGAAAATTGTAATCCTTAAGGGATTCACATAATTAAAGTGATGTAATGAAAAAAAAAAAACAACAACAACAACAACAACAAAATACAACTACACACACACAAAAATAATTGACAGGACTGTCTCACTTGCTTCATTTAAATCACAGCCAGAGGCTGAGGTAAAGGCAGAGCCAAGATATTGTACAGTAGACTGCAACTCAAGAGCTCAACAACATGAGGTTTCTAAACTTCTCTTATCCTGTGTGATGTGATATTTTGCAATTACAAATTCAGAAGCCATGAAGCCAGAGAGGTAGTCATCAAGGCCTGCGTGGTTGAATAGGGATCTGTTGGGTATGCTCAAGCAGAAGAGGAGAGTTTACAGGTCGTGGAAGCAGGGCCTGGCCACTTGGGAAGAATATAAGGCTGCTGTTAGAGGATGTAGGAAGGCAGCTAGGATAGCCAAGGCCTCCTTAGAATTACAGCTGGCGAGAAGGGTCAAGGACAGCAAAAAGAACTTTTTCAAATACATAGCAGATAAAACTAATACCAGAGGCAATGTAGGCCCACTGATGAATGGGGTGGGTGCCCTGGTGGCAGAAGATACAGAGAAGGCAGAATTACTGAATGCCTTCTTTGTCTCTGTCTACTCTGCCGGAGGCTGTTCTGGGGAGCCCTGTACCCCTGAGACCCCGCATGAAGCCAGGTCAATGGAGGAGTTTGCTTTAGGCGATGAGGACTGGGTTAGGGAGCAATTAAGTAGTCTGGACATACATAAATCCATGGGTCCAGATGGGATGCATCCACGGGTGCTGAGGGAGCTGGCTGAAGTCATAGCTGGACCGCTCTCCATCATCTTTGCCAAGTCTTGGGAAACGGGGGAGGTGCCCGAGGACTGGAGGAAAGCAAATGTCACTCCAGTCTTCAAAAAGGGCGAGAAGGAGGACCTGGGTAATTATAGACCGGTCAGCCTCACCTCTGTCCCTGGGAGAGTAATGGAACAGCTTATCCTTGGTGCCATCTCAAGGCGTATCAAGGATAAGAGGGTTATTAGGGGCAGTCAGCATGGCTTTACCAAGGGTAAGTCATGCTTGACCAACCTCATAGCCTTTTATGAGAATGTAACAAGGTGGATGGATGATGGCAGAGCGGTGGATGTGGTCTACCTTGACTTCAGTAAAGCCTTTGACACAGTCTCCCACAGCATCCTCACAGCTAAGTTGAGGAGGTGTGGTCTAGACAATAGAGTAGTGAGGTGGGTTGCAAACTGGCTTAAGGAGAGAAGCCAGAGAGTGGTAGTCAATGGTGCGGAGTCTAGTTGGAGGCCAGTATCTAGTGGAGTGCCTCAGGGGTCAGTACTGGGGCCAATATTATTCAATATATTCATTAACGATTTAGACGAGGGAATAGAGTGTACTATCAGCAAGTTTGCTGATGACACTAAGCTGGGAGGGGTGGCTGACACACCAGAAGGCTGTGCTGCCATCCAGCGGGACCTGGACAGGCTGGAGAGTTGGGCGGGGAATAACCTAATGAAATTTAACAAGGCAAAGTGTAGAGTCCTGCATCTGGGCAGGAACAACCCCAGGTTCCAGTATAGGTTGGGAAATTACATATTAGAGAGCAGTGTAGGGGAAAGGGACCTGGGGGTCCTGGTGGACAACAGGATGACCATGAGCCAGCACTGTGCCCTTGTGGCCAGGAAGGCCAATGGCATCCTGGGGTGTATTAGAAGGGGGGTGGTTAGTAGATTGAGAGAGGTCCTCCTTCCCCTCTACTCTGCCCTGGTGAGACCACATCTGGAATATTGTGTCCAGTTCTGGGCCCCTCAGTTCAAGAAGGACAGGGAACTGCTAGAGAGGGCCCAGCGTAGGGCAACAAAGATGATTAAGGGAGTGGAGCACCTCCCTTATGAAGAAAGGCTGAGGGAGCTGGGTCTCTTTAGTTTGGAGAAGAGGAGACTAAGGGGGGACCTTATTAATTTTTATAAATATATAAAGGATGAGTGCCATGAGGATGGAGCCAGGCTCTTCTCAGTGGCAAACAATGATAGGACAAGGGGTAATGGGATCAAGTTGGAACGCAAGAGGTTCCACTTAAATTTGAGAAAAAACTTCTTCTCAGTGAGGGTGCCAGAGCACTGGAACAGGCTGCCCAGGGAGGTTGTGGAGTCTCCTTCTCTGGAGACATTCAAAACCCGCCTGGACACGTTCCTGTGCGACCTCACTTAGGCGTTCCTGCTCCAGCAGGGGGATTGGACTACATGATCTTTTGAGGTCCCTTCCAATCCCAAACATACTGTGATACTGTGATACTGTGAAGTAAGAGCTTGATTTCATGTTTAGGAAACTGCATGGGAGGAAAGGGTAATTTTGCATATAAAAGTCAGTGAATGAAATACATGATCCTTGTTACTCAGCTAGAAGCAAGGTTTCTTCCTCCCAAGTGCCTTCCTGGGCTACAGGGTTGCCTTCCCTTTTTCTCTGGCACTGTCAATTTTTGCAGTTCTTTCTGAACAGTGGCAAGACATTGGCATGAAATCCATGTCCACATAGTCTGGCTGGGGGCAGATACGGCTGTTTAGCCTCCGAGTGTGCAGAATTCAGATATGTGCAGCCCCAAATTTCATCTGAACAGCAGTGATGTACCCATGGGTCAGCTTTCAAGTGAAGGTGTTGAACTCTGACATCACTGTTGTCAGTAGGCATTAGGTCCTGCTGCATTGACAGCATCAGACTGTAGAGAGTAAGCAATGTCATTTATGTAACAGATCTGTAAATTGTGAATCCCAAACAGATTAAGGTACAAATTGTCTGCCAAGGTATCACATGAAGGTACAGAATGTGCAGGTGTTTCCCGTTTCACATACCCAGGAAATGTTTACATCTTGCTTGCTGGGTTTTGGGCACAAAAGCCCTTTCAGGAGTAGGGGAGTAGGGCTTATCACAAGATCACTAAATGATCCTATGATCCTATAATGAGAACTACTAGTTCTGCAATCATGAAGTGAGCCTTTTTGTAGTGTCACTTGAAGATGATGACAATAGCTCAATAATGCTTTTTTTTTTTATTATCTTTTAACATAAAAGCAACACTTTAAAATCTTTAAAAGTGCTTGGTGGTTGGTACAAGGTATAGTACAGATTCCTTGTTTTATATATACATAGTGATACTCTATTAGATTACATCTAGCATACTGTGTTCAGTTTTAGGGCCCTTCCTTCCTGTCAAGGAAGACATTGACAAACTGAAACAAGTTTAGTAGATGCCACCGGCACGATCAGGCCTGAATTACTTGTTCTGTGAGGAGTGGCTGTGGGACTGGAGCTTATTCAGCCTGGAGAAGGGGTGACTTCAAGGGCATCTAGCAGCAGCACCTGGTGCCTGTAGGGAGGTCATCAAAGAGATGCATCAAAGCTCTTCACAGTGGGGCATGGTGGGATACGATGGGCATGAGTTGAACCAAGGGCCAGTTCAAACTGAATAAAAAGAGAAGCTTCACCAGGAGGATGATCAAGCAATGAAGCCGTTGCCCAGAGAGCCTGTGCAGGCTCCATCAGTCATTTTTGTGGCCTCCTCTGGACCTGCTCCAACAGGTCCATGTCCTTCTTATGCTGGAGACCCCAGAGCTGGACACAGAACTCCAGGTGTGGTCTCACCAGCACAGAATAGAGGGGAAGAATCACCTCCCTTGACCTTGTTTTAAAAGACTGCATGCACTCCTTAGAGTTAGCACATAACTTTGCAACCAGGAAAAGAGTCGAGTAAATATTTTTTCTCACTGTTTTGGAAGTCATCCAGATTCAGCACGGATTTCATTTTAATTGTACTCTAATGTTGAGAGATTCTGTGATAAGAATGCCACATCTGGGTAAGTCAAGGGAAATGGGAAAAAAAAAAAAAAAGAAAATTTAAAGAACTGTTGCAGGTCTTTTACAGAATTCTTTGCCCATTGTCTGCACTGGCTGAGAACAAGGAAGGGTTCTCTTAACTGTAGCATCACAAGCTAAAAAGATACTTTACTGTTTTTGGACCCATTATCTCACTGAACTGCCATTGTCAAAGGCTGTTCACAGAGAAAAAAGTTGAGCCTACACCTTATATACCATGAGAAAGAGATTTATTAATGGGAAAATTGGTAACAGCATCTCCTTTTGGGACCTTTAATTTACTTGCTCAGCCTCGTCTGGCCCATTTCTGTAAATGGGCTGGTGGGTCACACACTCAGAAGGATTTGCTCCCTATCTCATGTCAGGGACACATTCTTTTTGAAGCATTTTCTTCAGAGAGGGTGTAATGTTGGTACTGACTAAAAATGATGCAGTAGGCCTTTCTGCTTGTTACCAATTGGTGGGGAAAAAAAAATGTTATTCTTTCATTTTGCCCCATAAAAATATAGCATATTCAATTGTCAATATTTTAAAATGCATTTTGTTTTTCTCAAAATTTTCCTGGAGAACAAAGGACAAAAAAACCCCCAAACCTTCCTGACTAACTGTGATTTAGTATTTCATGTTAAACTGAAGAAACTACTGAAAATATTTCTGAAGTTGCTGCCAGGTGTGATTTACAATAATGTGATAGAACAGACGTGTGCATATTTTTCATGTTCATCTTTTACTCTGTCTGGGCTCTGGGTACTTTACAACTAAATAATGCTAAGTTATTCTCTCTAGCTCTAAACAAAACATTCTTAGTGATCACAATAGTCTTTTTGATCTGTCACTGAGTGGTGGAAAATATAAGCAGAAAATATATGGGGAGGATAAAACAATTAAAATTAAAAAAGGAGGATCTTTATGATTTTTCAGGAGCTTATGATTCCTGAAATACTTTTCCCAACTGAATTATGACAGTTATAAAGCTTATTGTGCTGAAGATTATTTTTCATTAAATAAAAAAAAAAGAGTTATGGACTAAACAGAGCATATAGAAAATAGAACTCGTTCCCAAGAAAATATTAAGACTTCAACTAAGGGTATTTCAAAAGATAGCGTAAATCCCAAACTAGACGCAAATTTGCCAACAAAACCATACTATTTGTACAGGCAGTACTGTTTCCCTAGCAGAGTGTTATCTCATTGGGATAGCATTCCACTCAAAGAAGTTATTTGGTTTTTTGTGTGGTTTTTGGTTTGGTTTGGTTTGGGGTTTTGTTGTTTTTTGTTTGGTTGGTTTTGTGTGGTTTTTGTCTTTCTGAGAAGCATTTGCTTTCAATATACTTTTCATTAAAAGCTGAAGAAATCAGGAGAAAAAAAGCACACAATTTTTATGTTTCATGAACATGACTTCTCAACCCTGACTTGAGCCGATGTCATGTTTTAACCTGGGTAAATTCACACTGAGACTGTATGAGTTTGGTAGAAAAAAAAAACAATGAAGTATGACTGCTCAGTCCTATCCAAAAGCACGATCGTTAGCCAGCTGTCATTACCCCACTGCTGCTCAGGGCTCTAATTTAATCCCAGGCAGACAGTTACATCTTCATTGCCTCTTGCACTGAGTCTGGCTCACTAGGAGCAGGAATAGACTGCAGAGTACTCCTGTTTGCATAGATCTGCGGGTTTAGTTACTGTTTGCTGGTTTTGCTTTTCTCTAAGTTTGGCTGGTTTTTGGTTTGGTTGTTTTTGGTTGGTTGTTGTTGTTGTTTTCCTGAATTTGACCACTTTCTTCCCATTATATAGCGGGATAAAGACAAAAAAGAATTGTTCGTAGTTTGGCTTTCCCTTTCACACTTGCAAACTCATGCTGCTGGCAGCAAAAGTAGTTTTTATACTAGGAGTAAAGTGAAGCTTAGCTCAGGGGCATCATTAGGAGCAGTTAGTGATTTTGTTAGTGACATAAACATCAAAGATTTGTGACCCAGCCACTAAGTACTTATTTAATTAATGCATTTAAATATTAATTATCATTTATTGCAAAATAAAAAAGGCTGTTACAATACCTTTCTCACTGCATGGCATAGGTTATATGTCTGCCTTTTTAAAACCAATTAAAACCTTTCTTCCCCTGATTATTATTAAATTATGTTAATATCAGACTTATTATTAGGAACCTGGTGATATATGGACAAAGTGAAACAAATTCAGTGATGCAATTATAAGGTTAAACCCACGATTAGTGGTGAAAAGCAGTCTCTAGTAATTGCCTGTGATTACTTATACTCACAGAATGCCAGGCTACTGCTTTTCTAATGTGCTGAATCAATATTCTTACAAACTCTGCTTTTCATGGTTTATAAATAAACATTCAACAGTTTGTGAGAGATATAAATAAAGGTCAATATTGAATGTCACACTGATTCAGAATGTAATTACTGTAGGTAGTGCATGGGGGGGAAATATGACATGCTGATAAGTCAGGTAATTAAAGGCCAAAATGAATAGTACTTTAATGCTGGAAAATGTGATTTGTGAGGTGTGACAGATAAAGAGCTGCGTGTCCTGTGTATTTCAACTTCATTGGCTGAAGAGATTTGGCTTGTTAAAGTCACAGAGGGAAAGGAGATCTAAAAAGGGCTATGGTTTTCACTAAACTTTAATCCTTAGTTCAAATTGTTAGTTTAGGAACAGTCCAGCTGAGCAAGCATAGCTTTTATGATTGCTTCTGTGTCTATTGTTTTAAGGCTTTTTCAGTCATTCGTTCTTTGAGTTTTAACTGAATTAACATATATTTCCAAGAACTGGATCACACCATGCCATGGAGAGACCACACTCTTTTTTCCTCTTTCTGTTCCTTGGTGTTCCTCATGCAGGGAATCCAGGGATTATCCAGCCTGAGGGCTTTCAGGGCTCAGAGATATCTGAGGCATAGAATCGAGACTGAAAGGTATCTAAATTGCAGTGCTTTGTGGGAAGCATCCTTTCAAGTGAGATTCTCCAGCTATGCAGGAAATCTTTCCCCCTTTCTTGGAAAGGAAAGAGACATAAACTGATCTAGTTAATTTGCAGACATTTTATGGGAAAATAAACCAGATGCCTTCCAGATGTCCCAGACTTACTGCAGGTGCACTGATCTGTTTTCCACTTTGTGTGTACTGGAACATGTCTTCCTGGGTTCCTGGGTTCTTTGTATGATTGGTGAGCTTTTGCTCAGCTTGTGCTTCTTTTTTTTTTTTTTTTTCCCAATACTTAGGGCACAGAAAATAGGCTTTGGTTCAGCTTTACATGAGACTTCTACCTATACTTCTACCAAAATATGTATTTTAGTTTAACAATGACATCAAAAACTGCCATGACAGTTTAGAAAAATATATATATATATATGTATTTAAATCAAGGTTTTCTTTTGATTGCCAAAAAGGACATTTTACACATAATTCTTCAAAGTTTTCATACCAGTTGTATTTCCCATCTATAAAATATGTTCATATGGCACCTGCAGAAGCTGTGTAAAGAGAAAATAGAGAATTTTTTCAGAGGAATTCCTAGAGCAATGTATCCTAGTTCATGTCACAATACACAGCCAAGTCATGATAAAAATAATGGTAAAGAAGCAAAGTTCACCTGGGAGCTTGCTGACCCTGCTAGATTTATACCTTCTATGTAATTAATCTTAGAGCAGATTTACAATTTTGCTGTTTTAGCACAGGAGAGTAAAATAAAATTCAGAAGAATCAAATGGAAATAGGAACGATATTAAAAAGTCTGAAGGTTAAGCAATGCAAGGAGATCTATATCATCTTGCAACATGCTGACTTTTTAGAATGACTCTTTTTACAGATTGTCTTAATCCTGTTTCAAAGGCAGCCTATGGAAGCACTGTTTTTCCAATCACAATTTGATAAAAGCAATTCAGTTTATTTCCCATGTGAGCCAGAAGCACAAAAACTAATACGTACTTCTGCTTTCAGGTTTCTACAGAAAGCATTAGTCAAGGAAATATCTGATTTACCTAAAACTCATTAGGAATACTACCTGGCATTTAAATGCATATCTGCTTAATTGTTGTAGTCAACAAAGTCACCAGTAACACATTACAAATGTGAAAATTCTCTGAGACTTTACATTAATGCAGTCTAAAATAACCTGTTTGGATCTAAGTTCAAAGCTCAGTTTTTCAGAGATCAGTGACAGTTGGCTTCACTGTCTGTTTAAGCTGTGCATCTCAAAATATATCTCAAACAAAAGAAAAATAGTATGAAAAAACAGTATTTCATTGTCAAGCAAATAACAGTT
This sequence comes from Columba livia, assembly GCF_036013475.1. Classification (NCBI taxonomy): domain Eukaryota; kingdom Metazoa; phylum Chordata; class Aves; order Columbiformes; family Columbidae; genus Columba; species Columba livia. Next base: position 54,391,594 of record NC_088602.1, read on the forward strand.
TTGGTCATCTGTAACATTTTGAAGTTAGCCCTGTCCTGTAGTGTCTGTTTCTTATGAGAGTTTTTCATGCCACGAGCTTGCCGAATTTTTTCCGTTATATTTTCTGAAGAGAAAATGTCAGCCCACGTGTCTAAGGCTATCATTGTTCTTTCTTCTTCTACTACTTCTTCTACTAAAGCCCTTAGGAAGAATTCATTTCTTGAGTAAAACCTAAATGTACCAGACAGAACAGTTGAAAAGTAGAGCTTTGAATAAGGTTAGGAGAATTTAGTTGACCTCAGCTATACACATCTGTCACCATTACATGGCCAAGAGCAGAAACTAAGTGTATAGATAGAGGATTTTAGTGCAAGAAATGCCCACTTGTCCTTCATAACAGTTTGCTGTCCTTTGGCAGCTGGTGTACAAGGCTTTGCCTTTCCCAACACCTCCGTGCAGTTTTAGTCTGCAAACATCTTCCCCATTCTTGAAAGTGGTTTTGCTTTTAAAACTGCCAGAGATTGTTTGATGTTCAGGTCTGTCCAGGTACTGTGCAAGTTTGACTTCTGGTCTTTGATTTCAGAAAGTTTATTAATTTTGCACGAATGCACCACTGGAGGAATTACTGGATTTATTCAGGAACATCTACAGACTTCCCGCTTCACCCCCACTGACGTGATTTTTAGTATTGCTAAGCAACAGAATTGTATCTACACTTGCCTTTTGTACTTTCCATCCTATGATTCTTTCATTCACGTCCATATGTTTGCATTATCCATGGATCCAAAAGTGAGTGTGTATAAGGCAATATCTGGCAAGCTAACAAAGCTAAGCAGGGCTAGTACCCTTAATTTGCATTTCCTGAGTAAGTGCTCTGCATGCTGAGTTGCTATGCCAAAGCATCAGTGGTTCTCTCCACAACAGGAGACACTGATCTGATTGTTCTATTTCAAATTAAGGTTTTATGGATGCAGTTGACAGAGGGAAGCCTTAGATGCCAGAGATAAGGATCTGAATTTCACAAAAGTAGCCTTCAGTGTTTACGTACAAGAAACGGAAATTACAAACTGCTTTCTTCTCTTCAGCAATTTGCTGGCTCAGCAGTACAGCACACACTGTGGTGTTATGGCACACTGTGGCAGCAGTGACAAACCCTGTTTTTCAGACATGATGCAAAACAAGTGAATACCTAGAGATCTAAGCACTTGGTCTTCTCCTTCTGGGAAATGCAATAATTGACCAGCTTTGGTCTGTGACATCTAAGCTGTATGAGCTCAAACCAGCTGAGGCCTAGGAGCTATGGAAACACCTAAGGAAAAGCTTCTCAGCTGTCATGGTTCAACCTTAGCTAGCAATACAACCATGATAGCTGCTCGCTCACTCCTCCTCCCAGCCTCCAAATAGGGGAGAGAATTGAAAGGGAAGGGAGAAACTTGAATTGAGATAAACAGTGTTTAATAAAATAACAAAATACTAATACACTAGTAGTAAATATATATCTAAAATAGAAATAGAATATAAAATAGAAGATACTCAATGCAATTCCTCATGAACTCCATCCACACAAAGCAGTCAGTCCCAGGAAACAGCACCTGGTCCCAAAGCTGATCCCAAAGAGAGAAAAGAGAAAAAAAGGCAGAAAGGACCAGAAGCCACTGCAAAACATCAGGATGGCAAAAGCCTGAACTAAAGAAAGTCCCAAAGAGAACCCTCCCAAACAGGTCTCGGAGAGCGATGAGGAGAGCACCAAAAGATCCAAACTCTCCTTAAATACGATGCATGACTCTGATGGGATGGAATACTCTCACTGATCAGTCTGAATGTCAGTCAAGCTCTGCCCCATCTATGTCCCCCTTCCCAGCTGCCTCACACCTGTGTGCAGAGCTCTCAGAACGTCCTTGGCTCTCAGACCAGAGCAATTAAAAACATTAATTCTGTTCTGGGGTGTTATCTGCTGGTTCTCAAATTAAGTCTAAATAAAGACCATGCTAGCTATGAAAAATAAAGGTTTCAAACTGCACTAAGAAAATTAACTTATTTTCAGTCAAACCAGCACATCAGCTCAAGCACCATCTTTTAGCTCTATGGTCTTCAGGGCTGACAGACAGTGACTTAGTTTGGAGCAAGTGTGGGTTAAATCTCACCCATACATATGTGGCCAACTCCCCTCTCACTCTGCATGAAACCAAACCTGTATTAGATAACAAACTACTGCTTGTGAATTCCACACCCAAATTTGGTAGCCTCTTCCCGTGTTTGCAATTTTCCTTATCAGAATGCTATGTTCTTTTTGAATCTGGCCAAAATACCTTTTATACTTCCTTAATATCCCAGTGGAAGAGGGAATTGGTAGAAGTATTTATGCATCTATTAATAATTTATTCCGGCTAAATCTATTATTTTGTTATTGTTGGATTTACCTGACTATATTCATATTAGAGTGCCAGTCAATTCATTGTCCATTTGAAACAACAATTTAATTTTGTGCACTACTGTGCAAAAGATAGTGTGAACAAAGAAAAAAATCACTTTTCTTCCAATCTGAGTGTTAGTTTTGAATTTACACTGACATTTTCTTTGGATAAGTGGTGGCTATTTTAACAGTTGGTTTGAAATCCAGCACAGAGGCAGCTCAAGGCACACTATGACCTTTAGTCCTGGAGATCTTAAGGTAAACTTCAAGGGAGTAACCTGCTACCACAGAAAGTATAAGAAGACAGAATGAAAAGATGTTCAGAAAGCTCCTGGCAACCTGTTCATCCTGGCAACCCATCTATCATGCATAAAATATAGTTCTGTAGGAAAGATAAGCACCTACATATCTTTCATCATGACATATCTGTTTGTAGAGAATATTGCACACCTTATTTTCAAGAAAAAAGACAGAAACCAAAACATAGGACAAACTTCTGTCAGAAACTTCCATACTGATCCTCAAAACTGAGGTTCTTTTGGGAGGCCTCAAGGTGTTTCCTGGCCGTAGGTATGAGGTTAAAGAAATCTCTTAATTCAATTCGACTTTTTAATTGTTGCATAATTCATTGTATGTAGCATTCAGCATTTAAAAGTAAGACAGAGTGTACCAACTGGAAATGAATGCAATTCAGGTTTTCATTTAAATCAGAACTAAAATTTGAAATGAAGAATGTTTAGAGATTAATTTATGCTTCAGAGTCTCCAAAGCTAACAGAGGAAGCTGGCTGCCAGCCTCTGCTACTATACATTTACTTTTTCTTCCATTTTATTTTACAGTCCTCCAGATATAGTTGCAGTAATAGAATAAAAAGGTGCCAAAAATGTGAAAAAAAAAATATACAGTAAAGTTCATTAAAAAATTAAAAAAAAAAAAAAAAAAAGAGGGGGTGGGAGGAGAGAGAAGCAGGAAAGGTGAGTGTTAAACCCAGAATGACTCAACTTTCTTCTTTTTACCCTGACCCCAAAGAAAGCATCCTATGACCATATCTTATCTTCAGTCTAATTCCACAAAATTGCTTCTGAGAGAAATGTCTTCCAGACTTACCCTAGTACTGAAGAACTGTGAATGTATATCAATACAGTGCGTATTTTTATGTATAAAGGTCAACTCTCTATTTAAGATTCAGTCTCTGCCTCCCTCTCACTCCTCCCACTTTCCCTCCTGTATCAGTAAAAAGTAGATTAGCTGTTGACTTCAATCTGAACTTGATTAGGGTCTGATTGTTCAGATCTGTAGAAAATCAGGTAGAAAACAAAGTTTGTTAAGGCAAAGGCCTTTACAGGGAGACTGAAGAACCTACTGATGGAAACTTATTGTTGAGGAAATTTGGGTGGAATAACAGATTTCCAGTCAAGAAATTGCCTTTTAAAGGCATAAGAACACAGTATCACAGTATGTTTGGGGTTGGAAGGGACCTCAAAAGATCATCTAGTCCAATCCCCCTGCTGGAGCAGGAACGCCTAAGTGAGGTCACACAGGAACATGTCCAGGCGGGTTTTGAATGTCTCCAGAGAAGGAGACTCCACAACCTCCCTGGGCAGCCTGTTCCAGTGCTCTGTCACCCGCACTGAGAAGAATTTTCTTCTCAAATTTAAGCGGAACCTCTTGTGTTCCAGCTTGATCCCATTACCCCTTGTCCTATCATTGTTTGCCACTGAGAAGAGCCTGGCTCCATCCTCATGGCACTCACCCTTTATATATTTATAAACATTAATAAGGTCCCCCCTTAGTCTCCTCTTCTCCAAACTAAAGAGACCCAGCTCCCTCAGCCTTTCTTCATAAGGGAGGTGCTCCACTCCCTTAATCATCTTCGTTGCCCTACGCTGGACCCTCTCCAGCAGTTCCCTGTCCTTCTTGAACTGAGGGGCCCAGAACTGGGCACAATATTCCAGATGTGGTCTCACCAGGGCGGAGTAGAGGGGAAGGAGAACCTCTCTCGATCTACTAACCACCCGCCTTGTAATACACCCCAGGATGCCATTGGCCTTCCTGGCCACAAGGGCACAGTGCGGGCTCATGGTCATCCTGCTGTCCACCAGGACCCCCAGGTCCCTTTCCCCTACACTGCTCTCTAATATGTAATTTCCCAACCTATACTGGAACCTGGGGTTGTTCCTGCCCAGATGCAGGACTCTACACTTTGCCTTGTTAAATTTCATTAGGTTATTCCCCGCCCAACTCTCCAGCCTGTCCAGGTCCCGCTGGATGGCAGCACAGCCTTCTGGCGTGTCAGCCACTCCTCCCAGCTTAGTGTCATCAGCAAACTTGCTGATAGTACACTCTATTCCCATTACAAGTTAACATAGGTAAAATGTTTATAGACTGTTGGTATATGTAGTTAAATTGGCATAGAATCATCATCAGTGAAGTTTCACCCATGTGATTTAGTTTAAACATGCTGTAAAGGTTTAATACATTTCTGAAGTGTATAGCATCACCTGCTACCTGAGGGGCGATCCAAACTGGCAAGCACAGTGTTCACAGTTCTAAGGGCAATTCCTGTGCCCTGTGGCAATTAATTACAAATTAATTACAAATAGAAAAGTGGAAGAGATTGCATACATGAAGAAGACTATGAACAGAATTCATTTCTCCAGCTGACTTGGTGTATTCTTGCTCAGTCTAGTGACTGCCAGGGTTTGTTTGCTACCCAGGGACTGGTACAGGCATAACATCTATACAAAGCACTAGAAAGCACTATACAAAGCACTATGAAAATGGACTGAGATCCATCATCTGCTTTTTATCCATCAATTATTTATTTGTAAGAAAGAATTTTCTCTATGAGTTAAAATGTTCTATAAGCCGTTTTTTGAATAATAGCTACAGAATGACAACACAAAACACTATTCAAAAGTGGTTTGGGAAGAGAAAGCTCTGCTAGAGACTGAACTTTTAAAAGTTTTGATCATTTCTCTTTTATCATCCCATCTGCAGAGATTCAGAGATACAAGGATGTTCCCGTAGGCAATATCAATACAGTGTGGAGGTTTATGAGCCAAGATACACATCAAAAAGAATTTTAATAAGCCTTGACAGATATATTGCATTAATAGTGCTGATGTAGTGAAGTAGGACCTATCCAGTGGGTTGTGTAAAGCACTAAAGAATTCTTACTGCTGTCTATGTTATGACATAGTACAGACTGTCACTTGGTGGAAGAAAGAAATGTGTTAACTAAGTGTATAGAGTTATTTCCTTTTATTCATTATCAAAATTCTTTTACTGATGACCATGTATTGTTCCTTAGTAGGAGGAGTAAGTACCTGTTGAAGATTAGATCTCCCTAAAGTGAATGCTAAACTGCTAAACCAAGTGATGATCCATTTCAACACTTTTTTCTCTTGTGTTGTCTTCACACTCATGCATGTGTGCACACATAGACACACACACGGATTCAAGGACTGTTGTGTTGGCAACTAAAGTAGTGGGAGAACTCATCGTGTTAAACGAGAGGTGACTTGGACTATCTTCCTTTGCACAAATTAATAGTTGTTAAGGTCCGTTCACCAGTGTTTATGCTCAAATATATTTCAGTACACAAAGAGAGGACTAAACTGGTTATATGTATATGGGCACACAGTCTTTCTGCGGATAGTAGCATACAGATATAGCTATTTGAGATTGTAATGACCACGTGTTTGACCATCCAATGGATATTTATTGCACAATGTGAAATGTTGATATATATATGTACATAGATCACAGAAAGCACCCTTTGGTCCAGTATCTTTGAAGGCAATCCTGATAGAGAGGAAAACATTCAGTCAACAAGTATAGAAAATAACTTTAGGCTTTCTGTACCATTTAGATTTAGTAGCTTTAGTTTTGTCATTTTGGGTCAAAGCTGAAGCAATGCTGAGCCGCATTTTCTTGCTCATTTTTATCAGTGAGAGCTCAAGTCTGCTATGCTGCCAAGTTGACATCTTTTAAAGAGTGAGAATAAACAAATGCATTTTAAAGGAGCCATTTTTCTCTACTATGCTTTTACTTACATGTATTTGCAGCATGATCCAAAAAGCTTCAGAACTAAAATGCTTCCTAAACACTCTAAGACACTGAAATATAATGCTGTGTTTAATGTGAAAGCAGCAAATGGACAGGCATGAGAACAATAATGGAAGTTTTGGCAGATGAAGATGCTTGGAAATGTGTTTATTAGCAAAAAAGTTAAAGGCTTATAGTGCAGAGAATATTAAATGAGTTGAAAAGTTGCTAAGGAGCAGAATGCTTGATGTGGAAAAAGTTGAGGAAAGGTATTCTTAGAAGCTAAAATCAAGAGTGATATTTAATAGCAATTAACATATATTGCCTAGCATGGGTACTTACCTGAGGTAACTAAGTTAAAAATTGAGTGACCTGATGCTGTTTCTACAATCCCTGGAGGAAAACAGGCACCTCTAGGGATAATTCACATCTTTTGCAGATTGAGTCATGTTCTGGAACTGACAGTCTCTCTCCAGCAAAGCAGAGAGTGCAAAGAAAACTATTATTTGCCTTTCAGTGCATGTACCAGCCCATAAATAGTTCAGAGTAAAACTGCCTGATAAGGTGAATGTCCTACGAACTTCTGTGATTCATGAAACTTTATCTACACACAAATATGGGAACTACCTAAGTTGTTCTTGCCAACATTTGTAATAAAAATCTCACATTCTTTTATTTCCTGTTTGCTTAGCTGCAGAAAACACATATTTTAAATTACTCTTTAAGTTGATATTTATTTATCATGGTTAGAAATTAATTAGAGAAGTCAGGAATAGTGATGCATCCCTTAAGAGCCCAGAAGTTTACTTTTTACCACCCACATAGATCTATAGTAATTGTTTCTTACCAAAACCAAACCGAAACAAAAAAAAAAAAAAAAAAAACTGATAAAACTCACAATTACAGTTTCTTCTTGTATAACCTGTATTCATCCAAGTATACAATACCTCAGTGATCAGAAGCAAATTTTGCAGATGATGGATAACAATTAAAATAAGACAGAATCAACCTTAATTTCCTTTATATATAAAATGTGGTGCTCCATAATTCATTTTCCTGAAGTCAGACTATAAAAAGTGAGGCTGATGTTTAATTGAAATGGAAAATGCCCTCCTCTTTAATCTGTTGCTCCAGGTATACATAGATTATTCATTATTAGAATAAAAATACATGGTAAATTAAAGAACAAGTGACATGACAAAAGGGGAGCAGAAGTCTATGGTTTGTAGAGTTCAGTGGCTATACTGGCTTATGACAGGATTGCAATTTGTTTTTCTTAGCAATGATTAGGGAAAAGAACCTTTAAATTAGTAACATTACAATGTAACTACAAATGTCACAGGTGAGAAACTTACAGCTGTTGGTTAGTACCTTCTGAGACAAGTAATGCCTGATGATGGAAATTTCAGTATGCCTGTTTAAATTTTTGTTAACATTAATATTATTGACTTACTCTATATCCCAATGCAACTAATTTTGTTCTGATTGCTGTAAAAGGCATAGTGGCATTTCCTGATTTTCTGGCATGAGTTAAAGGTGAGAATTTTTGAGCAATTACCTCAATGAAATGGTGGTCAGAGAGCAATAATGGGGGAAAAAAGTAAAAAGCTCACTTCCCTGTCCCTTTACTGAGTGAAGTGGGTCAGAAATAGATGTTGGCAGGTATCAGCCATAAAGCATCCAAGAACTGCTTCTGTCAGTATTCAAATTGTAGGGTTTGCTGCTGTTAGAATCTGAATAATTTCAGATTGTAATTCTGTGTAATTTCAGTAGAATAAAGCTAAGGTATTTGTAAAAAAGTATTTTTTTCTTAGTGTCGTATTATTTGAAGCTAAAAAAAATGTGCAGATAAATGTATTACCTGAATAGCAATACAGTTCTGCCTTGGTATTTTGTAATTCCCAAATAGTAATGTTTCAGTTAGCCGAGTAGATTTGACTTTGACTGTTATTAATTTGGAGAAGGGCAGCTGGTTGTTTTTTACCCTGGGACCATAATTTCTTTCTGTTGTTTGTTTTTGGGTTGTTTTTTGTTTGGTTTGGTTTGGTTTGTTTGTTTGTTTGTTTGTTTTTGTGTTTTGTTCTGATTTGGTTTTTGTTAGTTTTTTGGTTGGTTGGTTGTTTTGTTTGTTGATTGGTTTTTTGGTTTTTTTTAAGAATTGATAGATTGCTGGGTTTTCCTTTTTGTTACAGAGCATGAAATGAACCTGGCAAAGGAGTTACTGCCTCAGTAAATATGAACAGCCATTTTCAAGATGTGCCTGAGCATAGTAATGGGTCTCATCTCAGAGCATGTGGTTTAGCTAATGAGAGAATTGACTTCAGATTGTTCCATAAATTATATTATAGTGTGGTCAGAAGTGTATAAACTGATTTACTGTGAGAGAAATCTCTTCTGCTTCGGGAACCTCTAGAGATGGTAGGCTGTAAAATTTCAGCCCCCTTTTCACGAGGTTCAAAAGGGAGCTGTAGCTGGAAGTATCAGCCTACACTAGTCTGGTCATACTGCGAGGGGGAAAGAGCTATTTGATCATGTAGTCTCTTCTCTGCACCCTTATCCTTCACCCTATTTCATGATGTGGTGGACTTAAGAATGCTTACAAATTTTTTTATCAGTCTGATGTTATATATGTCCAGCAATAGAATTTCAACCGTGTACTCAAGAGACTAAAACTTTACATCGTATCAAAACCTGCTTTCTGAGACAGAAAATCGACACAAGTTGAAAGATTTTTTACATGCATTCGTGTTTCTCTTATACAAGATTTATACTCTTTACACAAGTTTTAGTGTATATTTCTCATCAGAGGAAAAAATACATCAGAATCATTGCTAAACTAAGAAGTTAAGAATTGCAGATGAAAGCTGACCTTTACTGATTTATTTATTTGTATAGGGATTTATTCAGAAACACATTTCTCGGAACTTAGAGGCCCCTTGGGTTAACTCAGCTAGTCTGGTTCATTAGGCAAAAGAGTGTTACTTTCTTCAACAGAATTTCAGATGATCCTAACTTTAGGTTAACCAAGGTATGTATGTTTGGAGTGTATTTGCCATAGGCTTCTTCAATAAGCAATGAAAGCAGATAGGCATCTCTAGAAAGCAGTTCCTATCTTCAGTCACAGGAATTGACCTCAGGATGTTGTTGTCTTTCATTACTGACTGTAGAGGAGAAAATAACTCTTAGAAGTAATATTTTCTTCCTTTAGATTCTTTGGCTATGTGCTCAGCATTAAGTGGTAAAAATCCAGTCTGTCAATATTAATACACAATGTAGTATTTTGTAACTATTAAGTTAGAGATTGTTAGGATTTTATCATGTATTCTTCCATTTAGCTACTCCCTCTTAATAAAACAACTTATTGTTCTTTAATATATTATTTTATTGACATTTTATTCAGCATTTATCAGTTAGTCATTGTGGAAGTTATTTCTGAAAGGAGAACAGACCAAGTTAACGATTTTCTGTAGAAATCAGATGGTTTAAAGGAAACAAATATATAATGTTAATGCAGTTCAGTGTTCTGATGTACTTGCAGAGTGGACTCAATAATAAAAATAGGCCATTGAATAAGTTTGGGTAAAAGTAGTCCATTTTTACTTTAACGGGAGTTATTTCTGAAACTGCTTTGAAATCCTCAGTTTTGTAAATGGTAAATTAATTAGTCAGATTATTTATGTGAGGAATCTGCTGTTTGTTGGTCAGCAGCTGAAGAATTTTATTTTCCAATAAAGGATCTAAATACATGGCTAACTAGTCAGGCATACAATTATAAAATTAAAATACAGAGTCTGATTCTATTGTGCAAATACTATTGAATAATGAAGACATTAACAAAAATAGAAATTGATCAGCATTAGAAAAACATACTGAATCTCATAACCTGTACTACTTGCAATGATATTTCATTAGCTATAATGATTAGGGTTAAGACATAGAGTGCCTATGTGGTTCTAGCTATTAAACTTGTCGAGTAATAAATTTTCTGGTTTTGTCATGGTCTGTATCTCGCATTCTCCTTGGTGTTCCCCAACATCCCAGATAATGCAAAGATTAATTAATTACTTAAGCTGCCTTTTTGTGTGTGTGTTTGTGTGTGTGTGAAAGTTCTTGTTGACTCAACCAAATTTAGATGGCCTATTAACTAGGAGCTCAGTAACTTCTAATCAACGGTATGGATATAAACACATATACCCATGTTGGATCAACAGCTGCAGGAAAGTTTTAGAAATGGATCAAGCTCAAGACAGGGGTCTATGCAGTACTACTGCAGTACCTCACTTGTTGATCACATTGGAAGTGCTTTGATTTTATTCATCTTTTTACTTCTGACTTTTGATGTGTTCATGGTTAACATTCTGCAATTAGCACAGAGGTCTTTGTAGTACTTATGTTAAAAGCATAACATTAGCATGAGTGTTAAATAATCTGAGAATACAGTTTGTGTCTGTACAACTTAAGAACTGGTTATTGCTGGAAAGGTTTTTAAAACACAGCTTAAAAGAGTTATATAAAAAGTTATGCAAGTACATAAAAGGATAGATAGGTTTGGTTGGCAAAAGAAGTCATGAGTAACAGGAACTGGACACGTGACTAAGGTATGAATAATGTACCCGTTAAAGTTGCTTTTTTGATACCTTTTTTGATATCCCGTAATCAGACACAGCACATGCTTGGACTAATTAAGTTTTCTCAAGACAAATGCAATATATTAATCCTGGACTCCATTACTCTAGCTTATCGATGCTTGAGACAGTTTTCTTCCATAAATCTATGTTGTATGAGCACTTGAATATTGTACCCTTTGCTGCACATGCTGGACACCTGTGGGTCCTTCATGGGCTGCCCAGGGTACCTACAGCAGTTCAACCTCTCTCTGGCAGAGTCAAGTGCCTGAAACCTCTATGTCATCCTCTCTTCTGTGGTTAGTGTTTCTCATTTTGGCTTGGGCGTTCGGCACTAGAATGCCACTCTCTCAAAAAACAATGGTCTTCATGCAAATGGGATGGCCTTGGCAGTGCAATATGCTCTCCCCACCCCAACCCACAGTTGACTGGCAACCGTGTCCTGGAAAACTGGCATATTACCTTGCAAGGGGCATATTGCCATCCGTAGACCATCAGGAACCTTGGCAGCAAAATGATCATAAATGAATATCAGCTGTTAACATTCAAGAACTGATTCCAAGTCATTGGGGTTGGCTAGAAACATGAAGTCTTTATTCTTTAAAATGCAGAAGTCTCTATCACATATAGCCTGCTGTCTTTCACATAAATAAGTCTAGATTGAATAATTATTCTTCATGTAATATTTACAGCATAGACATCTGTGCTCTTTCATGAATACATGGAGATATTCACTTTTCAGGAATATTTTGAATTGAAAAAGCAGCAAATATGTTAAATATGTTTAGCTTTGATTTCTTGTCTTACTCATGCTTCTGAGAAGCAGTCTGTGGTCAGTAGTGAACTAGACTGTTATCAGAGTTAATAAACAAATGTTTCATACCACTGTCTTTTCAGAATAAAAGATGGGAAAGAAATGAATTTTATGAGTCTTGCCCATAGTCATGGGTGCAGACCATATCTTCTTACTCAGGAAATCAGATAGAGCAATAAAATACTACAATAAAAAGGATATGTCAGGCAAACTTAGCTGTGATTTTAAAGTGTGATTTTGATCAGAAGAATATGTCTAGAGCCAGTTTGAATTTGTTTTTCTTCACAGATTTGTTTATCATATTTAGTTCATTTTAACAGATTTCATATATATATATGAAACTCAGAATTAGTAAACCTGAATGTTAAAATAGGCTCATTTTGGCACCTATGAAGATTCACTGAGCCAGGGTCCCTACATAGCTCTGTTTTGTCTCCAGCGGGATGAGCCATGAGTAATGAGGAGCAGAATGCTGGACTGAACAGTTGCGGAGACCTAGGGGCAAGAAAAAGAACTGAGTTCATTCTCCCATAATTCTATGAATTCTGTGCCATTTATAGTGCTAACAAGAGTGAAAAATACTGGTCTTTGATTTTTCTTACCAGATAAATATGATACTGGAGCATGTAGCTGGCTAGAATGTTAATAACATGACAACATTTTTGCATACTGTATTCACAGACTGGAAATGAATTTTGATTTATCACACACTTTTGGGGACAATTTTATTTGACCTTTTCTAAATACTACTTCCATTTGTCCCTGGGCAGCTGACAAAGTCTCTTTTCCCTCTGGCATGGTATTTGTTAGAAAATATGAAAGTCAAGGTTGGTTTTAAATTACTGGCCTCACACATTTATTTATATTATGAAAAGTTTGTGTCATCCTTAGCCTTCTTAAGAAGACTAATGAACTGCTCCCCTCCCCTCCAATTTGTTCTAAATATTGTTGGAACATTTTAATGGCCTCTCTTGCACTTTTCTCAGGTACTTTTAGCCAGTCAGCCTCAGCTACATGGATAAGACAAAGGGAGGGGGGACTGAATGCTGGCTTCAAGGTTAAGTAGCAAAGACATATTTGCATCCCTCTGTCACCATGCAAAGCAAACTGTGCCTGTACAAACTAAATTTGTTTTGTCTAAATGAGATGTGTAAGCTTGCATCCTGGAAAAAAATGGAGAATGTTACATGCTGGTTTTCAGCACCTCTCCCTCCTTCCCCAGGAAAGTGTGTTATCATGATAATCGTGTCTAGTTTTGCTTGGGCTCCGAGTTGCAATTGCCAGCAGAGTAGTGGTACATAATAAGCTGGCTGCCAAGTGGGCTGAGAAAACTCACAGCAGGGTGGGCAAGTACACAGGAACCCCACATGGAAGGATGTATCCAAAGCACATCTCTCGTCCAGCTGCTCTGAGGATCTGTGGAGCACAGTCACTTCAGCTGCAGGTCTCTCACAAACACAGTGCAAACAGTATGAAGTCTTTGGGCACTCCAGCAAGGGACAAAATTTTAAAAAGCGAAAGAATATGCTGTCAGCACTTTGTTCACAGCCCATTGTAAGGTTTTGAGAATTCAGCCTTAAAAACTGTAGAACTGGCATTTTTTGAAAATAACCGGAATGTCAGTAGATGAAGGTGTCCAAGTTTATGCCCCTTTGTTTTAGAAAGTCAGCTCATATTACTAAGCTGACAAGGTGAACTCGCTATTAAAATTATCGTTCACCATTTGACAGGTTTTCCAGGCCTTTATTTCAGGGAGTGGAGATGGTGCTAATTGCAGGAAGGAGGCTGTGCACCCGAGATGGTGTGGGAGTGATATTATCGTATGTGGGTATCTATTCTGCATACTAATGCGAAGGTTAAACTTTCTCTGCTCCCGTTGTGATAAAGCCATGTCTGTCTGGGACATTGAGCCACTCCACCAAGAGAGACATCATGCCGGTGAATAATTCTGGCAACATTTTAAAGTGAATTAGACTTTGACTTTATGGTGTTTTCCACACTGCCCTCACACACACAGGATTGTAGGTGTCAATTATTTTGTCTTTTAAAGAGAGAGATGAGATTTTTCTGTACATTTCTTGATCCACTATGTAGATGGGAGTGCTGTTACTGTGAGTTTTCAAGACCTCTAAGGCTGACTAACTGCACATAAAATAGTAATATGAGAGAGCATCCTGTTAAGAACAAAGAAACTATAAAATGATCCAGATGCAGCTGCGTCTCAGAATTACTTCATATGCTGGCTGTTAAGCATCTTGCAAATGCTGTTGACTCCTCTTGAATGCAGTTCTTGTTAACTGTACACTAATCCTATTTGTATGCCGTGGCTATGTAAATTTCTTTTTATAAGGGTTTTTTTCCCTGGCAAATTGGACTGGTATACAAGAGATCTTGATGATGTTATGATTCATAGGAGGAACCAATATATTACACACAGAGAGGCATGACGATCAGTGCAAAACAGTATTATGAATCTCAGGTGGATGTCTGACACCCTCTTATAGCTTAAAAGAAACAGAAAAATCTCTTAATAAATTTTTCTCTGAATATAAAATTAAAAAGCATCTTTTATTGCTCTACCCAGTGAGCACTCCGAGTTTTTTTGTTTGCTGTTCTGTTACTGCTTGTAACAAATCTCTGTCTGTTGACTTTGTACATTAGTTCTGACCTGGAAAAAGACCTAAAAACATACTCAGCTTTAAATTTCATTTAAAACTAGGAACATCACTCAAGTACTTTCCTGAATCATAGAATGTCCTGGGTTGGAAGGGACCCACAAGGATCATTGAGTCCAACTCCTGTCCCTGCACAGGACAACCCCACAGTTCACACCATGTGTCTGAGGGCTTGTCCAGTCTCTTCTTGAACACTCTCAGGCTTGGGGCCGTGACACCTCCCTGGGGAGCCTGTTCCAGGGCTGCACCACCCTCTGGGGGAAGAACCTTTTCCTCATGTCCAACCTAAACCTCCCCGGCACATCTTCCCACCATTCCCTCAGGTCCTATGAGCTCCACAAATAAAATGTAATATGTATATCGCCTTTGCAGAAATATCTTTTTCTCCTTGTAAAGTGAATAAGTTTAGTTAATGCTTTCACAGAGCAGTTTTGGAGTGTTTAGCTACTATTCAGCAGAAAACACGTAGAAAGAATATGTATTTTTTCCACAACCAGTGATTCATGGCTTCTAGTACACCAGTGCAAGATGACATTCTTATCAGAATTAATGTTAAGTAATTACTGTAAAGAGAGTACTGTCATACTCATTGTTATGGCAGTATTAGTAGGGATTGAAGATAAAATTTATCTAATTTAATTTTTTTAAAGAAAAAAGGATTGCTAAATCTAAATCTTTCCTGTTATTAATAAAGACAATAGTTCTTTGTGAGGATAATATGCTCAAGAATTGGGACTGATACAATATTTACAATAAACCAATTGCAAAAAGAATAGTTGATTGCATTATGTAGACTGATGTTTTGATAAAAATGAAATCATTCTAATTTTTGAGAGAAGCATGAATCTCTCTAAGGCAAGTTATTATTCTTTCATTGCAGTCACCAAATTAAGATTCACTTTTGCATATTACATAGATGCTATCAAGGCTAAGAGTTGTAAAAACAGCTAGAGATTCATGCAGTTCAGTCTGACACCAATGAAGTGGGATTCCCTGAATTCTGAAACTGTTCTGCACTTCCTAAAACTTTGGACTCTGAAATATTAATTGTTTGGGCATCTAGATCCTCTAGTTCCTTTTATTAATCTTAGCTTAATGTTTAATAAAAAGCAGACACCTCAAAAATTGCTCTAAATTACTAGCTGGAGACAGAGGCGATTATTTTCTAGAATGTGTAAATCTTACTTCAGGAAACCCCAGGCTATCTAGAGTACAGACAAGTCTGGATTTCTGGTCTATATTTGTTTCACTAGTCTTTGTGAGCTGACCTGATAGTTTAAAACATTGAATTATTATTGATTAATTATGAATTGTCCTATCTGTAAAAATCTGGCTTGTGGCCTTAGAAAAATAGAGTTAGATCTCTGTACAATAGAAGGTGTATGACTACCATAGTTATAGTGACAGAAACATGGCTTTTTAAATGGCTATCTGTAAAATACAGGAAAAAATAAAGAAGGAACATAGGGGACCCCTTTGAAATATACAAGAAGTGCAGAAACACTTATTTTGTTTCTAAAGAATAGCAGATGCCAACTTCCAGACTCAAAAAGGTTGCACTGCATGAAAAAGGACTGAGTATTGACAAATAAATATGCATTGATCAGAAAATGAAAAGATAAAATAATTCAGATTCAAGTGATGCAACTGAGTTGTATTTAGTTCCAAATGAAAAAGATTGGCTGCAACCTATTTTGAATTGAGAAAGTGTTCCCAGTGTCCATATGTCAACAGCCCAGGAAAGATATTGAAACAGTAATGAAGAATCAGAGGAATGTCATAACAATATTTGGAAGTCATTAAATACCCCATAGGAAGAGATTGAAGGAGTTAAGTCCAATCCTTTAAGGGAAAAAAACAAAACAAAACAAAACAAAACAAAACAAAACAAAGAAACAAACCAAACAAAACCAAACACAACAACAACAGCAACAACAACAACAACAACAACAACAACAACAACAACATGTAAAAAGGAATTATTCATGGCTTTTACATACATATGTATGGACCAGCCATTTGATGATCGAAGAGGCTTGCTTTTAATTGACTAAGATACATGAAGATCCTCTGGCTGGAAGCTGAAACTAGGCAAATTCAGGCTCTATTCAGTACACAGATTTTTAATTGTGAGTGTAATTATCCATAGAAACAGCTATTCAAAGGTTATGATGGCCTCCCTAGCACTTGAAATTGTGAATATTAAATTTTATATTTTCTGAAATTGCTTTTTCAAAAAACCTCTGCTGTGTTTTCAACCTAGTTATTTGACTTGAAGTAGGAATTCATTCCAAGAAGACTTATTGGCTGTGTTTTGCTAGTCTTTAAAACAGATGACTGCAATGGTCCTTTCTGGGTTTAAAACTCTTATCAATAAAAAGGGAAAGAAGTGAACAGAACTACTTTAAAAAGCTGATGTGAAAACTTAGCCTGATCAAACTCATTTACTAAATATTATGGCTGTACTTTGAGCACCTAGATAAGACAGCATGGAACAGCTTCAGTG
The DNA here is from genome assembly GCF_036013475.1 of Columba livia. Lineage (NCBI taxonomy): Eukaryota > Metazoa > Chordata > Aves > Columbiformes > Columbidae > Columba > Columba livia. The sequence continues at coordinate 54,408,656 of NC_088602.1, forward strand.
AGGGAGACTTCTCTTGAAGTAATTTTTGTAGTAGTTTGATCCTATGTTCAACAGAACTGAAAGACCCCCACAGAATAATTTAACAGTAAGTTAGCAGAAGGTAGGTTACCTAAAAGTGGTGCCTGATGTTATTATTATTATTATTATTAATACTACTACTAATAATAATAACAATAATAATCTGTTATTTTAGAATATATATATATATAAGACCTCAGTCCTAGATTACAGACCCCATGTGCTGGGTGCTACACAAATGCAGATTTTCCTTGCACAAACTGTGTGTGTGAAGGAACAAACCTCCATCTTTCTTTGTCTGCAAAACTATACCAAGACAAACCAAGTCTCTGCAAAGCAAAGCCTATGCCTCATATTGTTTCTAATTTAGGGAGATGGTTTCCCATCCAGGCTAAGTGGATTTGATCAGATGTACCCAGGACCCATGAATGAGAAAATCTCTTCTTACCACTTTTAATTTTGTAACATAAAATAGATCTTGAGATCATGGAGGACATGATCTCCAGCACCTTCTCTCCAAGGTAAGCCTGGCGATAACATGTAGGACCTTCCTGTTTAGTGAACAGGATTTGTGGAGCTCTGCCGCAGAGTATAACCTAGATTAATGCAGCACAATGCACTGTTGGGAGTTTCAAAGCACAAACCAGGTTGGAAAAAGGTTTTGCACAAGTCTACCATCTGGACTGTGAGGTACACAAGGTATGCCTCTATTCACAAATAAAGTATTAGAAAAGTAAACTCTTTTTGCATTTGATATGACCTTTGCATGAGTGAAAAGGTAGAATGACTTCTCTTTCAGTTCAACTAAACCTTTTCAACTGTTTAGTCCAACAGGAAATGTTTTTATTCAAATTCCTCTGCTCCTTAAAGGGCACAAGTTAATAACCTTTCTTTGGAAAAAAATCACCTTGCTACTTTAAAAACTCCTGTGTTATCTAGAAGTACACATATTTCTTGTTCAGTGAGTCAGTTCTCACAATGTTAGGTACACAAACTGCATGTTGAATTTAAAAAGGTAAAATGGCTAGAGAATGAACTGGGCTAGAAAGGCGTCTCCATGCGGTGCAGATTAGTTTAATAGATATTTTAAATATGCATTTAGAATTGGTGACTGGGCAAACATGGATGCTTGAATCAGAGGAACAATTTGTTATTTATGAATGTCAGATTACATAAATAATTCTAATATCTTTTATGACACCAAGGTTTAAACAAAAATCGACCTAAATGTATGCCCAGAAGTCCTTATGAGCATTTAAATAAGTGGCGTCATGCTCAGTACTACAAAAAATCTGATCACTTATTCCAGCACCAATAATGATATAGTAGATTTGAATGAGTCATTCATTATTAAAAAACTTGCATAGGATATTAAAATTATTTATGTAAATGGCATTTGCAAATACATCTGGATATTAAAGCAATGTAATCCATACAGTAATGTGTGATCTTGTATCATGTTGAACATCTTGTTGCATTTGCTTCTGAGTGGGAAGCATGTAAAATTCCCAGTCTTCCCTTATCCTTTTTAGCACAAAAGTTATATCATAATAAACAATGGTTATATTTGGATTGTTTGTTGGGAAGCAGCAGGATTTTTCTTGTATTGAAAGCAAGAGCAAGACAGAGACAAGACTCTGTGGGAGACTGCAGATACTGAATTATCATGCATTGGAAATAATAATCACTTGAGTGCAGGCTTCTATAAAGCTTTTGTGAATGCTCTAGGTGCAACACAAAACAACATTTTCAGTCCTCTAGTTATTATAAAAGGGGAGAAAAGCTTGAAGTTATTGAAAAATGTGCAATTGGCTTCATAACAGTTACTCTTCAATGCATTTAAAAGCCAAATGTTTGAAATGTCATTAAATATTAGCAAAGTCAAAATTCAGCTGTGCCTTACAGGGCCTTTGTTAAGTAATCCAAAGAGAAACAAAATAAGAAAAAAATGCAAATAGATAACTGTTTAAGTAATCAGATAACATAATTTCAAAAACATTCATAATTTTTATGTATTTATTTATATTCTTCTGCATTTGTAAGTTCAAAAAATAGTCCTAGTGAAATAAATGCTAATGCAGAATACATTGCTAAGGCAAGAGACCCTGGCTGATTTGATGTGAATCTCTCTGAGCATCCAGTCCTTTGCCGTAAAGCTTACAATTTTGACCTGTACTATTCACAAAGCCTGTGCTATTACATTTGCAATCTATGGAGGCTCACGTTCAACGCTAGTGTCTTAAACGGCAGAATTACAACATGCTGTCATCTTGTCCACCGCAGAAAAAGGAAACGGTATCAGAAAGCCTTTGATACTGCGAAATGGGATTGCATTGATCCTGGCTGAACCTTCCTGCATATGCTTAGGACCCTTTACTTAGAGGATGTAGGAAGGCAGCTAGGATAGCCAAGGCCTCCTTAGAATCACAGCTGGCGAGAGGGGTCAAGGACAGCAAAAAGAACTTTTTCAAATACATAGCAGATAAAACTAATACCAGAGGCAATGTAGACCCACTGATGAATGGGGTGGGTGCCCTGGTGGCAGAAGATACAGAGAAGGCAGAATTACTGAATGCCTTCTTTGTCTCTGTCTACTCTGCCAGAGGCTGTCCTGGGGAGCCCTGTACCCCTGAGACCCCGCATGAAGCCAGGTCAATAGAGGAGTTTGCTTTAGTAGATGAGGACTGGGTTAGGGAACAATTAAATAGTCTGGATATCCATAAATCCATGGGTCCAGATGGAATGCATCCGCGGGTGCTGAGGGAGCTGGCTTAAGTCATTGCTGGACCGCTCTCCATCATCTTTGCCAAGTCTTGGGAAACGGGGGAGGTGCCCGAGGATTGGAGGAAAGCAAATGTCACTCCAGTCTTCAAAAAGGGCAAGAAGGAGGACCCGGGTAATTATAGACCGGTCAGCCTCACCTCTGTCCCTGGGAGAGTAATGGAACAGCTTATCCTTGGTGCCATCTCAAGGCATATCAAGGATAAGAGGGTTATTAGGGGCAGCCAGCATGGCTTTACCAAGGGTAAGTCATGCTTGACCAACCTCATAGCCTTTTATGAGAATGTAACAAGGTGGATGGATGATGGCAGAGCGGTGGATGTGGTCTACCTTGACTTCAGTAAAGCCTTTGACACAGTCTCCCACAGCATCCTCACAGCTAAGTTGAGGAGGTGTGGTCTAGACAATAGAGTAGTGAGGTGGGTTGCAAACTGGCTTAAGGAGAGAAGCCAGAGAGTGGTAGTCAATGGTGCGGAGTCTAGTTGGAGGCCAGTATCTAGTGGAGTGCCTCAGGGGTCAGTACTGGGGCCAATATTATTCAATATATTTGTTAACGATTTGGACAAGGGAATTGAGTGTACTATCAGCAAGTTTGCTGATGACACTAAGCTGGGAGGAGTAGCTGACACGCCAGAAGGCTGTGCTGCCATCCAAACACCTGGACAGGCTGGAGAGTTGGGTGGGGAATAACCTAATGAAATTTAACAAGGGCAAGTGTAGAGTCCTGCATCTGGGCAGGAACAACCCCAGGTTCCAGTATAGGTTGGGAAATTACATATTAGAGAGCAGTGTAGGGGAAAGGGACCTAGGGGTCCTGGTGGACAACAAGATGACCATGAGCCCGCACTGTGCCCTTGTGGCCAGGAAGGCCAATGGCATCCTGGGGTGTATTACAAGGCGGGTGGTTAGTAGATCGAGAGAGGTCCTCCTTCCCCTCTACTCCTCCCTGGTGAGACCACATCTGGAATATTGTGTCCAGTTCTGGGCCCCTCAGTTCAAGAAGGACAGGGAACTGCTGGAGAGGGCCCAGCGTAGGGCAACAAAGATGATTAAGGGAGTGGAGCACCTCCCTTATGAAGAAAGGCTGAGGGAGCTGGGTCTCTTTAGTTTGGAGGAGACTAAGGGGGGACTTTATTAATGTTTATAAATATATAAAGGGTGAGTGCCATGAGGATGGAGCCAGGCTCTTCTCGGTGACAAACAATGATAGGACAAGGGGTAATGGGATCAAGTTGGAACACAAGAGGTTCCACTTAAATTTGAGAAAAAATTTCTTCTCAGTGAGGGTGCCAGAGCACTGGAAAGGCTGCCCAGGGAGGTTGTGGAGTCTTCTTCTCTGGAGACATTCAATACCCGCCTGGACACGTTCCTGTGCGACCTCACTTAGGCGTTCCTACTCCAGCAGGGGGATTGGACTGGATGATCTTTTGAGGTCCCTTCCAATCCCAAACATACTGTGATACTGTGATACTCCCAAGCTCTCTCTGTCCAGGAGCACTGATTTTGTTTCATCATCCTAATATGTGGCCTTGTATACATCCTGCTTTTTAGCAAAGGTTCAGCTGTGGGCTGTGGCCCTACCAGGTGGAAACTCATCCAAAGTCAACGGGGAGGCAGATGGCTGCAGATTCTCCAGGTTATGGCAACTATTAGCAAATGTCGCTTCTCAGCTCAGACCTGCACAGTTTTCTGATTCCAGATGGCTTCATATAAGCATTTGGGTTTATCCCTTATTCTTGATCACCAAGGCTGCTGTTTAGTTCTCAGGAGCAGTGTGGGAACAAAACCTTTGCACAGCGCTCTGGTGTCAGCCTGGATGCTGCGAAATTAGTTCCCAGCTGGGACAGGAGCTTGACAACCCTCACCCTCTGCTCTGTGCCTGGAAGGTCCTTCTGTTTCAGCAGTGGTCTGAGATTAGACAAGAGGCAATTAGCAATCATCTCTCACAAACGGAAAGGATAGAAAGTACTCTTGCAGACATGTCCCCTTCTCTGTTGGGAAAGGACAGATGAGAGCTTAGACTTTTCATCCACCATGTGCGTCAGAGCTTAACGTGGATGACAGGTTTGCCTTGATGACACCAGAAAATGCGAAATAGATGCTTTAGAGCTTAGCAATCACACAGTGTGCACACATAGTAAATTGGGGTTTAAGCCTGAACTATGGCCCACTGTAAATATACTATACTGTGGCAAATATTATAAAACTATATATGTATATGAATAGTTATCTAAATTATAACACTGTGACAGTCAGATAGCCTTTATTTCTCAACCAGAGCTTTTCTGTCTTCTAATATTATTTTCTCTTTTTTTATTATTACCCTCCCATCCTCCACATGTTTTCTTCCTCTTATATGAGCTTGATTGGACACGGCATCCTTTAAGTATTCCCTTCCCCTTACCTATTTAATCAGCTACACCTCCAGCCTTATCTCCAGCTCTATTTTTTTAGGAGTTTTGTTCATCTGTTATTTTCTCTGCCACTGGATTCTTCTCTCTCAACCCTGAATGCAAACCCTCTGTTTGCAACTGAAGAGTATTTTGGAAAGTAGTTTTCACACTGTGAATAAGATATCTTACAATAATTATTTTTCCAACTTAATGTCCTTGGACAGTGGGATTATTTTATATTCCTGGAGTGCTTCCTTGCCCACCTCTCTGGTTCCTTTCTACTATGATACCATACTTTTTTAATTAAGATTTTATTCCCTCTATCCTGTTTGTTTCCTTCCATGTGGTAATGGATCATTATTATATTTATCCAAATAAATATCACAGTGGCCTGTGTGACAGGTAGGACATCCTAAAGTCAGTAACAGATTCTATGATTTCTGTTCTTCCACTGTCTATATCATTGGCATCAACCTTAAATCAGTGTTCTGCCATTCACTTTGCAAGCTATGAATAATATTCTTTTCTTATTGTCTACATATTCTTTCACTTTGAGAAGTATGACTATTTTAATTCCTTTCTCATGGATGTATCAAGATTTACCTTACTGTCAGGTGCTGGATTCTGCTCTTACAGAAACAGCAGAAATCACTTCAGAGTTCAAATCAGTATCATCAGTATTTAGGCTGGATGTTAGAAAGAAATTCTTTACAGAGAGATTGATCAGGCATTGGAATGGCCTGCCCAGGGAGGTGGTGGATTCACTGTCCCTGGAGGTTTTTAAACTGAGAAAATGGACTGAGATTGGACCAATGTTTGGACTTGATCATCTCTGAGGTCTTTTCCACTCCAGTCAATTCTGTGATTCTGTGATCACTCTGTGGTCCAGGTACATTCTCCTCGTGGTATATAGATTGTCAATGTGTTGGTAAAGAAAACAGAAGCAGTTCCTATTACCTATAGATATATTGTGGACTTAGCTTCTTTAAATTTCATCTGATCAACTGGCAATACGTTCTCTTTCCAGAAAACTAGTCTTTCTGTCCTCTCTGGTCGTTTTGTACAAGTGTTTTGAGGGGGGCTATTCTTCATGGTTTTCCTGTGTTGAAAACTACTGTGCTATTTACAGGTTTCTTTCTAGTGCTTTTTATAAGGTTAGCAAAACTGGAGCTACTACATTTCAGTCAGAAGAATAGTGAAGATAATTTTTCTTAACTTCAAGATGAAACTATTTTTACAGTATCAGTGTGAAACACTTTTGGTCTCACTTTATCATTTTGTGCCTTTCTTTGCTGGGAGAAAAATCAAGTAACGGAGTGTTGCCATCCTGTTATTCCTTCCTCCTACAAAACATCTATTTCTGCTGTAGGTGGCAGTTAACATTGTTTGTCCCACTTTATCTCGATTAAAGCAGTGGGAGGAAATAATGTGTCTTGGGGAGCTGCTCTGTATATAGTCTATTTCTCTATTAGGCAGTGAGTGGGTTGCACTTGAAGTTATAACATGCTTTCTTTCTTCCACTTGAAGGTCAATGGGACTGCCTAACTGTTAGATAATGTCTTTGTGCACTACCCTCATGCAGGTCAAAATCCCACTTTTCAGAAGGGAAGAAAATTAGAAGCAAATTCTACCACCCTTAAAGTTAAATCATTAGGGCTACTTGTAAAGCAGATTCCCTGGAAAGGAATGACAGAATGTGAAATGTTATCTACAGAATGGGAAATAGAATCACAGAAGTACATCATGGTCATCATGGCTCCATTAAAACAAACCTTCTAGTAAGTAGTAACAGATACACTATAAAATTATGAAAGGAGCTTACTCAGATAAATTGTCAGAGGGCTGGAACAACTCTGCAGTGAGGACAGGCTGAGAGAGTTGGGGTTGTTCAGCCTGGACAGGAGAAGGCTCCAGGGAGACCTTATTGCAGCCTTTCAGTACTTAAAGGGCACCTATAAGAAAGATGGGGACAGACTTTTTAACAGGGCCTGTTGAAATAGGACAAGGTGTAATGGTTTTAAACTAAAAGAGGTGAAATTCAAGCTAGATATAAGGAAGATATTTTATACAATGAGGTTGGTGAAACACTGGCACAGGTTGCCCAGAGATGTGGTAGATGCCCCATCCTTGGAGACATTCAAGGCCAGGCTGGACCAGGCTCTGAGGAACCTGATCTAGTTGAAGATGTCCCTGCTCAGAGCAGGGAGGTTGGACTAGATGATCTTTGAAGGTCCCTTCCAACCCAAAATATTCTATAATTCTATGATAGAAAATGAGAAGCCAAAACAGTAATTTCCTAACATTTCCAAACAGATCAAAACCTAACTTAGTAGAAATCACAAATATTAGCCACTCTTCAAATTTCCTAAGTCACTTAAGTAGGAGAACAAACATGTTTTTCTCTTCAGTTAAGGGTAAGGAAACAAAAAAGTAGTTTCTCCTCCTCTATTTGGAGTGCAAAGTTAGAATTGAAAGTCTGCTTTTTATCTTTTTTTAAGATTACTGAAATATCAATGTCAGATGGCACGGAAGATATTCTTAAAAAATAAGGTGTTAATTTCTTATTACCTACAGATTATAAAGTATCTTAAACACACATATAAAATCATTGAATTTATACTTCAATCTCCTAATTAGATGTTTATGTAAAATTATTACAGTCCATTATTATAAGAATTTTCCCTTATTAATTTTTCTCAATTAAACAATTTTTGTTTCCTATCCGTTTTTAGTGAATTACACCTTCAGAAACAGATACATGGTAAGGTTAGGAAACTAAGAAAATACCTGTAAAACTAATATAACTAAATTACAAACAGATAAAGCACCACTTTTCCAACTTTGGACTTGTTGAACTTCATCAGGTTCGCACAAGTCCACCCTTCCAGCCTGTCAAGATCACTCTGGCTGGAATCCCTTCCCTCTAGAGTATCAGCCACACCATTCAGTTTCTGTAGAAGGTCTTGAACCTGGTCTTCTCCTGTGGTGGGCAGTACTTAATTCTCCCAGTCCCTGCCTTTGGATTGTGTGAATTGGATGATGTGGCTAGAGCTCTTGCTAGTGAAGACCAAGGAAAAAATATTATTGAGTCCACATTGCTAATGTCCACAGTGAACATTAAAAAACTCTAGAGATATTTTATTTTAGCATATGTGTATTGTCCTTCAAATATCTACTGACTGAATGTCAATCTTCTGCAATCTGGTGGGGGGGAACTTATTCACCAATGTCTAAATATTTTTTCACAAATTTTAGCTGAAATAATGTGTTGATTGGATCCTGTGTTATGACATCTGGAACACTAGCCCCAGCTGTCTTTGGAACCAGTGTTCATGTGGCATCAAAATTAAGCAAAGCAAGCTCGCTCATTTACATATTTTGCATATTTATAAAAAGACCATTTTTTTCTGTATCAGTAAAAATCTATGTGCAGATAAAAATCAGCTTAACTCCATTGATTTTAAAGGACCTGACACCAGCTGAGATTTTGGCCTGCTGTGTTTAGCTGTGATTTACATTGAGTTACATAAAGCCAGGAAAAATGATGTGGCAAATTCATAGAAGTGTTTTAAATCTTCTCTTGAGAAGCTTCTGCACAACAGTGCTAATTTCAAATCCATAAAACTTTACAAGCAGAAGAGCTGGGATAAAGAAAAAGCAGCACTGGCCCCATGAAATAAGCCTGAAAATAATTTGTAGCAGAGAGTACTGGATGTAATGAGTAAAAGCTGCCACAGGATCTGAAGTTATGCTGCTGTGGCCACCACATAGGTTGAATGGTACCTCCAAGATACATTTGACAGAATCACAGAATGTTTTAGGTTGTGCCTCATCACCCTCATGGTGAAGTAGTTCTTCCTTCTACGTAATTTAAATCTACCCTCTTTCAGCTTAAAGCCATTGTCTCTTGTCCTATCACTACACATGCTTGTAAGAAATCCCTCTCCAGCTTTCTTGCAGGCTCCTTTTAAGTATGGATGACTGCTATAAGGTCTCCCTGGAGCCTTCTCCAGGCTGAACAACACCAACTCTCTCAGCCTGTCTTCAGAGGAGAGGTATTCCAGCTCTCTGATCATCTTCATGGCCCTCCTCTGGACTTGCTCCAATAGGTCCATGTGCTTCTTACATTGGGGATCTCACAGCTGAGCGCAGCACTCCAGTTGGGGCGGAGTACAGGGGGAGAATCACTTCCCTCAACCTACTAGTCCATCTTCTTTTGATGCAACCCAGGATAGAATTGGCTTTCTGGGCTGGAAGCACACATTGCTGACTCATGTTGAGCTTCTCATCAACCTACACCCCCAAGTCATTCTCCTCAGGGCAGCTCTCAATGCATTCTCTGCCCAGCCTGTATTTGTGTTTGAGATTGCCCCAACCCAGATGCAGGACCTTGCACTTGGCCTTGTTTAACTTACTGAATTTCACATAGGCCTACCTCTCGAGACTGTCAAGGTCTCCTTGGATGGCATCCCTTCCCTCCAGTGTGTTGACTGCACCACACAGCTTGGTATTGCTGGCAAACTTCCTGAGGGTGCACTCACTCCCACTACCCAGGTCATTGACAAAGATGGTAAACAGCTGCATTCCCAATATTGATCCCTGAGGAATGCCACTCATCATTGGTCACCACTTGGGCATCAAGCCACTGACTGCAATTCTTTGAGTACAACCTTCCAGCCAATTCTGTATCCACTGAGTGGTCAATCCATCAAACTCATGTCTCTACAATTTAGAGACAAGGATGTCTTGAAGGACAATGTCAAATGCTTTTCATAAGTCCACGCAGGTGATGTCATTTTCTCTTTCCTTATCCACCAATGCTGTAACCCCATCATAGAAGGCCACCAATCTTGTCAGGCACAATTTGCCCTTAGTGAAGCCATGTTGGCTGACACCAGTCACCTCTCTTTTCCATGTGTCTTAGCATATTTTCCAGGAGGATCTGCTCGATGATCTTGCTGGGCACAGTGGTGAGACTGACTGGCCTGTAGCTTCTCAGCTCTTCCTTTCTTCCCTTTTTAAAAATGAAGGTTACACTTCCCCTTTTCCTGTCAGTGAGAACTTCACTGGACTGCCACAACTTCTCAAATATGATGGACAGTGACTTAGCAACTTCATCTGCCAGTTCCCTCAGGACCCGTGGATGCAACTCATTTCTGCTGGAATATTATTTCTTGATTTACTTTTTAGTTTCCCCTGCAGCTGGAGACTCCCTTCGGTTTTAATGAAAATAAAAACACAGCTGGGTAGGAACATGATCTCCTGGAAAACAATGAATTCTTCACACTTCATGGAGTAGCATAAATAAAGAAAATCCACAGCAGGATACCAAAGATTACACAGAGGAGTGAGTGACTGTCAGAAATGAAGGAAGGAACTCCAGCTAAAAACACAAGCTTGGGGAATCATGGTCTCAGGGGAGGTTTGTTTGTTTGTTTGTTTGTTTGTTTGTTTGTTTTTGCTTTTTTTTTTTTCCAAGGAACAAGGGGTGGCTCCAAGCATGGTTTCCCAGGGAGGGGACGAGGTGTATCCCTGCAGCTGCACTGACATGCAGGCTCACGTTGTCCTGGTGACCTACAAAAGCCAGGACACACCTGCAGCACTTGAGAAGGGATTCAGGTGTGGCAGCTGTTGGTAGCCATATAAAAAATCTTAATGGGCTTTACTGCAGATGTTTTCTTATACATGTGTGCATGTGTGTGCATGTACGCTTGTGTTATATACAAACATGCACACATGTGTCCATTAGATTGTTTATATGGTTACCAGATGTTTAGCAGTGTTATGTTAAATAGGTGGAAGTACTGTGTTACTGACATGACTGCTTGATATGTTAATAGATTTAAATATTATTCTTATAAGAAGACATCATCAACCTAAAATTTCACTTGCATCTGAAAGTACTTATGCTGTTTCAAGGCATACATAAAGTTACAATAACTATAAAGTAATAGAGGTTGAAATATTTCACCTGTTGTTCTGTTTATTTAGCGTGATTGACAGCATTTCACTTACAGTGGGTTTCCCCAGGTACTCGGTGTCACCTTTGGTTTTAGAGATCTTATTGAAAACAAAGAGAAAAATCTTTCTCAAGGGGAAGATTTTTCTGCCTTTCTCTCTTTACTACCTGTCGCTGATCCAAGAATATTTTTAAACATGGCTCTAAATGTTACCGTGAAAAAAAAAAGCTGATGAAACTTAAATTATTCATATGCTTTAAAAAATAACATTTCTGTAAAGTATATGCTAGATCAGGCCCACTGCCAGCGTGATAAATGCACAGATGTAATCCTTGAAACTACTTTTGACTCATCTCATGAAACTGATGCAATTTTAATTTGATAATCACCCTTTAATGATGCTTGTTGTACAGTCAGTACTAGTTAATAGGAATATTCACTTCTTTGCCAGGATGTGGTTTCATGTACAATATTTAGTGGATATTTCAGACCTCATGCCACATATTATGGATACCTGAGAATTTGTTATTACCTTCATATATACAATAGTCCCTTGAATAATATCTTTGAAATCTGAAGAAATGTTGCATTATTTTTCAAATATGTGGAGATATCACAGAAGAAAATAGCATTACCATTACAGGTTTAACAGTGCAGCTTAGACTTGTTCCATTTTTACAGCTGAAAATGAGCCCTGTTCTATGATTATGATATCTTCTTATCCTTTTTATGTGACAGAAAAGTGTGTTTATATTTTATCCATCACAATGAACTAAAAGTAAGCCTTAGGAAATGCTTGCATTTGCTAGACATGACCTTTGGTTTACATTACAAAGAAACTGAGACTTTGGTGCTCCAAGGATGGACTGCCTTTTATAAGCAGAGCCGTCTCGGTACAGCTGTGTTTGAGATCTGTTTTAGGCATGGTAATGATTAAAAAATGCAGAGGAAAGGAGGCAAGTGATTCTGAGAAGGAAATGGACTGAAGTTTATTTTTTCTTGAAGCAGTGTGAGATTTGGGTCTGCTCTGTACTTCCACAACAGAACTTTTATTATACTCTCAGGAATGGTGGTTTTACCATCAACTTCCCATACTCAGTTTTTCAGCAACATTTCTTGTTAGTTTTCATCTTCTTATTTTTAATAGCCCTTTAAAAGAAGGCTGCCAACACTTTCTAGCCATATTTAAAATTGGCAGGTCAAGGAAAAGGATGAAATAATTTATTTTAATTTTCCCCTAATTTTGTCTCTCATATTGAATTTTTGGCTCAGTTTAGACCAAGTCTTCCCCAAATGATGGAATATTGTGCTGTTACCGGTAAATGGAGCAATTGCAGTTTGTCAACCAATTAGTTGCAAGTAATTTGTTCAGTAAGGTTGTTGGAGGAGTCACTGTGGAGTGAATGAGTTGTGTGGAAGGGAGAAGTGGCTGTAATGGGAATGGACTATGAATTACTTTGTTGTGAACAGTTAATCCATTCAGGAAAAGCAGTCTATTTACTACTTTCTATATGGATTTTTTTTTCCTTTTTTTCTTTTGAAATGTAGTTCAGAGCTCAGAGACTGTTTGGCCTCTTGGCTTTAGTTAATGTCTCTATTTTATTTCCATTATTTAAATAATTGACAATTCTCCAGAGTTCAGGATAGTTAGGAAGGGGCACGAATTGCTTCTTACTTTCAGTTCGGCTTCAAAACAATAATAAAAAAGTGCAATGTTTCATTAGTTACATAGCAGTCAAAGTATTGTCAGACAAAACAAGAATTTAGTGTTCCAGGATCAACTTACATAATAAAAGAGAAGAAACATAAAATGCATGTTTTATTAATTTGTTATTTAAATGGCACATCTTAAAAGGCTCTTTGCTTCAGTGGATCCAAAAATATAATTTATACATTATGTTCACTTTATAACATTAGCCTGCCTAAAGCAATAACACCCAACAGCTGAAGTAAAATGTGTTGTCAAGCAAACAGTGAAAGAGGGAATTAAAGTGAACACCTGTGTCTTGTTATTAGAAATCATATCCATGCTGGACTTGTAATAGCCTGAATAATACAAATTTAGCTAGAAGTAGCAAAGCAGATGGAAACATCTGTATATTGTATGTGGTGACAGTTATTGGATGGTAGAGTATCTGGCCCTGGTTTCCCCTCACTAAACATTATTTGCATAGTAATTTTCATCCTTTGCATCTTTAACCCTTGAAAAACTTTGATGTCTCATGTTTTATTAGAAGATTAGTAGAGGGAGACAAATCTGGTCCTAATACAAATGCACAGGTACAGATGTAAATCATGTAAATGTCCACTATAGAAGCACAACGACCATACTGACTAGCATAAGCAGACAATAAAACATCAATATTTCCTTCAATGTACCACTTTCTCACTAAGTGAAACACTCAGAGGAAAAGGTGTTGTGATGCCAGGTAAGGCTGAGATAACAAACAGCACATCAAATGCAGCCAGAGTGCCACATCATCTTAAGTCAAAGCTTAAGCCAAAGGAGGTTTGCTCTCCCTAACATCAGGTGTCTATGCTGGAGGTACAGAGCATGCAAACCAGCTGTCCCGTTCTGGTCAGTGCAGTCAGAGGAATGGGGAAACCATCCAGCCAGGCAGGTGTCAGTATCTATTTTAGTATGAGTATTTTAGTTTTCTGCAGCCTCCATCAGCTATATCTACCTCACTTACAGACACTTAGGCTGTAACACATCTTGTGCCAACTGTCAGAAACCCAAAGCTGAATCCTACTTTTGTGGTATCCTAACAAACAGATTCAGTTTCTAACATCACATCATCTGCAGTACATCAGTCACCCGAACTCTGTCTTAACTTTTAAGAGAACTGTTAGATGCCACCTGGCCATGGTGGGAATAGACTTTTTTCTGCTAGAGTCATGCAGTTTGCACATAGTGTCTTCTCCAGCCAAGATTTCCTTGGAGAATGGAAATAAACCCAATAGCAACAATAAAAACAGATCATACACAATGTATGAAACGTACAGAACCTTAAAATGAAATATATGACTCTTTCTAAGACGAATTTGAGAGAAACTTCTGTAAAAGAGAATTCTTTAAAAGTGTTCCCTCTTTACAAAATACTTAAAGGTACCCAGTGCAATAAATCTCTTACATCCAGATTTTTTGTTTTATCCTTTTAAGATGTAGCATTAAATATGATTTCCTTTTTTTCAGCTGGAAGGTAGTTGAGATGGTAGCACATGGGGCACATTGGGCCTGAATACCTCTAAGATGTTACAATGGCAGATGGTAAACCAAACCTTGAGGTAGATGAAGTTAATAATACATGGGATGATGAAAAAATACTTATCTGGGAGTGCTTAATGACATGTATTATGTTTTTTGAGACATTAAAGTGTTCCAGGAGGATATATTTGGAATGTGACTAAACACGCACTTCTTGTCTCCACAGACAAGTGAAGCTTCTAAACTGCTGTTCTGCTTCATTCTGTGTCTAATGCTTGCAAAGAAAATGTTGCCTAATGCACCTATTCAGTTGTGGAACTTCCTTCTGACAAAAGACTTTCTTCCTCAGACCATTTATGCAATCCATGATTGCATTAATGTTTCTGAATTATTTTTTGTAATTTTTTTTACATAGGTATAATGGCTTTAGATGTTATTGCTCTTTGCATAAATGCAGAATCCAAAATGTTTTTTAAACTCTCCCAGTGTAGTTGTCTCAATGATGTCTTACAGGTGATCTACAGAGGTCCCATTTTGCTTAACTTAATGGATTTGAGTTGCTTTCTGCAGATAGCTGTGGGTGAGCACACTCATTGTTAAAAGATTCTTCTGATATAAGAAGAAAATCCGTTGTAATTGCAGAAACAGTAATTTATTTTACTCTAGCTTTTCCTTTCATTCTGCTGAATTTATTAGTAAGAAAGAGTCATGTAGTCTTTTATTCTTCATCCAGCTATGGAGCATGTTATATAATAAAAAGGAAACATACCACTAATGAAATTACATTTCTTAATGTATTAACACCAATCTCCAGGGTTTCAGTACTATTTTGTGTTGCTAAACACTTACTATATTCATTATTTAACATGCAGCAAAAATGCAGATAAACCAGGCCATTTGGGTGGTAGATCAGAAGGCAAAGAATATGAATTAGCCAAGGAGTGTCTTTTCGTATCAAATCCTATTATGCTCTACCACCAAATTTTCAGAGACACTGCAAGGAGAAAATTTGTATTTTAAAAAGTGCCTTGAGGACTAGCTTTCCCTAAAATAAAATTAATCTGTTATGTTCTCACCTATTAATCTTCTTCCTCATTTGGAAGGTAACCATGGCTTTGTCCCATCTTTAGGCTCAGAGACCACCTCCCTACTTTCTGACCTTCCTTACTCTGCATTTCCAAGGTACTAAACACCTTCCTAGATTTCTTAGTCTCTGCTTGTAGGTTGCCCACACATATCAATGACAGTTGTGGTCTTGTTCTGTGGCATAATGCTGCCTACTGTACTTTGTTGAGAGATTTTGCTTGTTAGCTTTTGTGTACAAATCCTTGATGATGACCAATATCAATATCATAAGCTGATGAAGGCAAGAAAACTATAGAAAAGGAAAAAGAATGAAGAGAGAAAACAGTAGTGCTTTCTCTAATCCAGTGCAGTTCACTGTTGAAAAGGGCAATTTAATATCTTCTGGGGTTTGTACCACTTGTGTATGGCAGAATCCAGGATTCACACCTCACATGCTGCCTAAATGTCTTCTGTAATGACACTGTCCAGTTACCCCTTTTATAAAAACTTGGGGTTTTGTCTGAGTCCTATGCCATTGGTTGTGGATGGGCTATGCTCACTTATGGTTTTAATAATCAATCTTTTTCCCTCAGTTATATCACTACTAAAGCTTCGTGATGTGTTGAGACACCTGTGGTAGCTCTTGTCCTGGACAATGGTATGACATTTTTTATTCTGTCAAAATCCAAACCTCTAAGATATTCGTATATGAAATCACTATAAAACCTAAAATTCTTTCCACTTGAAAACTCTTTCCACATGAGATGGTCTAGCTGAGTCTGTCATGTTCCTTTGTCTTCAGAAAAACCCAGGGCAGAGGGCCATGCCATTCTTATATCCTCTTTCTTTCTGCCTCACCTTGTCCCACCATCATTTTTTCATGTTCTAGTTCCTATAGTGCTCTGAATTATATTTCTCTCCTGTGTGTTCCCTTTCCTGACCTTAGTGTGTTTTCTAAAAATCCAGTGGTCATTGACCTGTGTGTCAGATTATTATCTTTCACCTAAAAATAACAAATTTGTAACCTGCATAGTTAATGGAGAAGGAAGGGAAACAACCCTAAACCAAAAATTGTGGCTCACCTAAGCCCCGGAGATTTCACAACCCAAAGAGAATGACCTGAAAGCCATCAGTGTATGAAATTTAAAAAGGTGTTGAATAAAAATGAGCCTGGTTTTGAAGGAACAGACTGACAAGGGCTGAAGGCTCCTGGCTGGCAGGGCCGCAGTGTGAGCACCTGCAGCGGAGCCCCTGCTGTGGAGTCAGTGTCCTGCCAGCTACTCCCCGTGCAGTGGCAGCAGCAGAACCTGCAAATGCTCCACTGGGATTCCTGCTAGGTGAGTGTCAATGTATCTCATTTTGCAGGTGAGCCCAAGAGCAAATTATACTAATAAGGATTCCCAAAATCGGTATTTGGGAAGGACAGTGTTGAAGCATAATGATGGATATTGCAATGGCTATGTTAATACTTAATTAGGAAACCTTCTTATAGACATCTCTATAGCACTCATTACCAGAGCAGCTGTGTTCTGATTATGTCAGAGATCTGAACTTTATCAAATCATTAACTTATGGCATTAGCAGCTTGGGAACAGAATCACAACATTAAATAGCTGGCATTGCTCTTATTGTAATACATGACATAGCACAGTTGCAACTATGATTAACCATGTGATTAATACTTATTAAGGTTAATACCTATATATTTGTCAACCATGGAGCATTATAGTTTTAAATAAAACGGTGCTTAGGTTGTGGTACTCTGCCTGAAATGTAATCTGTTGGGAGGAAGCTGTGAGTAGTCTTGCTCTCTTTTGGAAGCCAAGTGCAGTGCATGTATTACTATGTACATTGTGATACAGTTTCATGCTGTACATGAAGTAACAGGGCCCCTGTTTGACAATGCCACCTGGAATAGGTGCCAGAAAACGTGTGCTTAGCAGTCTGTGAAAGAACTCGCTCAAACCAGGTGGGACTCACGCGTTTCTGAAAACAACTAAAACATGTCCAACATTGCTCTGAGTTCAGAAGTCTGGAAGGACGTGGATTGAAAAACACACCTCTTTTCACCCTCTGCCAGCCACTGTGAAGAATTCGTGTTTTGCTATGCTGACAGATAGCACACCAGCATGTTAGGAATTCTGGTTAGTACCTACCTGCATTGAGTCTGGAGTGTCACACTAACATAGGGAAGGCTGAAATCTGGATCGCATTTGGGTTTTGTCATCATTTGTGTAGTTATTCAGGAAATCTTTTTTTCCTCACTCGCTAGAACTGAATGGCCTCATTTAGGGTTACAGACTGAGTCAGCTTTCTGCTAACATTCCTAGAGTGAAATGTGTTGCTTCTGAAAGGGTGTTAGACTGGCAGCAGCAGAAGCTGAAGTCGTTTGCTTACCCACAAAAAAAGGTTCTGTGAAATCAGTGTCACAACACTTTTGCTAACACATATATCTAGTTGTGGTTTTGTTTTATTTTTTTATACTTGAAAAGCACGATTACTGAAGTGAGTGGAGTTCTTCAGCCTCGTGACCCATAACTTGATGGTCATTCAGCTTTGAATCTGCACCAATCTGCACTTGTATTTTTGTGTGTGGAACAAAAGCAACTGATTCATCAAACTGGGACCATCAACCCATTTTATGCATGCCCCCAAACAAGACCTGATCACAAATATAATGGGAGAACTAACATTGTGAAGGCATAAGTCACAGAAGCACAGAATGTTTGGGATTGAAAGGGACCTCAAAAGATCATCTAGTCCAATCCCCCTGCCGGAGCAGAAACACTTTGATGAGGCTACACAGGAGTGTGTCCAGGTGGGTTTTGAATGTCTCCAGAGAAGGAGACTCCACAACCCCCCTGGGCAGCCTGTTCCAGTGTTCTCTCACCCTTACTGAGAAGTTGTTTCTTCTCAAATATAAGTGGAACTTCTTGTGTTCCAGCTTGAACCCATTGACCCTTGTCCTACTGTTGGTTGTCACCAAGAAGAGCCTGGCTCCATCCTCATGGCACTCACCCTTTATATATTTGTAAACATTAATGAGGTCACCCTTCAGTCTCCTCTTCTCCAAGCTAAAGAGACCCAGCTCCCTCAGCCTTTCTTCATAAGGGAGATGCTCCAGTCCCTTAATCATCTTTGTTGCCCTACGCTGGACTCCCTCCAGCAGTTCCCTGTCCTTCTTGAACTGAGGGGCCCAGAACTGGACACAGTATTCCAGGTGTGGTCTCACAAGGGCAGAGTAGAGGGGAAGGAGGACCTCTCTCCATCTACTAAACACCCCCCTTTTAATTCACCCCAGGATGCCATTGGCCTTCGTGGCCACAAGGGCACAGTGCTAGCTCATGGTCATCCTGTTGTCCACCAGGACCCCCAGGTCCCTTTCCCCTACACTGCTCTCTAATATGTAATTTCCCAACCTATACTGGAACCTGGGGCTGTTCCTACCCAGATGCATGACTCTACACTTGCCCTTTTTATATTTCATTAAATTTTTCCCCACCCAACTCTCCAGCCTGTCCAGGTCTCGCTGGATGGCAGCACAGCCTTCTGGTGCATCAGCCACTCCTTCCAGCTTGGTGTCATTAGCAAACTTGCTGATGGTACTCTCTATTCCCTCATCTAAATCATTGATTAATATATTGAATAATACCGGCCCCAGTACTGACCCTTGAGACACTCCACTAGCTACAGGCCTCCAACCGGACTCTGCCCCATTGACCACGACTCTCTGGCTTCTTTCCTTCAGCCAGCTCACAGTCCACCTCACTATCTGATCGTCCAGACCGCACTCCCTCAGTTTAGCTGTAAGGATGCTGTGGGAGACTGTGTTAAATGCTTTACTGAAGTCAAGGTAGACCACATCCACCACTCTGCCAGTCTCAACATTATTTATCACTATCCTGCAGCAGACCCCATGTTTTTCATGTTGTCCTGTTTGTAACCTTTCTAAAAGAAGATTCTGAAAAAGCCTACATGATTGTTAGCGTATTTCCAATCTGTATCCTGATTCAGCTCTTTTTCGTTTAATCCAAAATATCTATTCTTTTAATCCAGAAAGAGCTTATCTTTCCTGTCTTTCCCCAAAAGATACTAATTCAAAATCACATTAAGGCAAATACTCTAAGTGACTCAACAGGAATAAAGGTATAAAATACCAGTAATCACATTCTCTCTTCCCAGCACTGTGGTCCCCCAGTGAAATGGAAAGAATGGGACATCCCACTGGGTCCTTTATAAAACTGCACTAACATTACAGAATCCCAAAGGCACAGAAAAACGTGATAAAACAGTAAGATCAAACCTATTTTTTATCTGTTTATGAAAAAAAATGTAGATGCCTGTGACACTCAGGCTTTTATTTCATGCTCCAAAATATTTCTCTGCTTGGAATCTAGCAGACCATCATTTGGACCCCTCAATGTCCATCTGAAGACTTCATATACATTTCAGGTTGGCTGAGCTTGTTTTGTGGATGGCTGTGCAAAACTGGTGTCTTTTGCTATTTTTCTATCCTATTTTTTGTTTGGTAATATTTTGGGGTTTTGCAAGTCTTTTTTTTTTGAGTGAGTATTTTGTGAACGTGTTTCAGTTTAAATGAAATGAAAGCACTCACTGATCACTGGATGTTGCAGTACTTGCAATGATGCAAGTACTAAGTAAGCATCTTAGGTATGTTTGACCATTGATGTGAGGGGTGTGCATGGAAACTCAACACCTTTCACATTGATCGGCTTCAAATTCACTGTACGGCTATAATAGGAAAAACGTTCACCACATGTAACCACAGCAACTGATCAGCTTATTTTGTAGTCTTTACTCCAAAGAAGAAAGAAGATGAATCATCTTGAAGTTAAAATGACAGTTGAGGGGGTGATTTCTCTTTAAAGATGTCAAGATACAAGGAACACTGTGCACCCTCACATTGCAACAGGTTTTGTGGGTTTGTTTTTCTTTTAGCACTTGCATTTGTGTTGTTAGTTTGCCATCTATCCCAGGTGCCACTGCAGAAATGAGCAATTTGTGAATGAAGAAAAAAGAAAAGTTATCATCAGGAAGATGGCACAGAAATCCAAAAATATGGAATGAAATAAATGGCAAAATATCTTTATTTACATGCCAAATTCTAGCTACAGGAATCAACTGCAGCTTGAAAAGGGTCCTGCCAGAATTTCTCTGCAATCAAATAAAAATTCAAACTTTGTCTTGGAGACCAAATGATTTTATTGCCACTCATGTGCATCCTGAGTAAGCCATCAGTGTCTAAACATTTCATACACTGGGCAATTTGTCAGATTCTGAAGATGACACCATAATTCCCATAGCATATTTTTGTACTGAGTAAAGTTTTCTGCACTTTATTCAGTACCGTGTGTTCTGCATACAAATAGGCTCCAAAATTAGTTATTTCAGTGAAGAGTTTTTCACCTTTTTTGTAAATAACTTAAGAACAATAGGGACAGGTGAAGGTGAGTGAGGGAAAGAGCTTCTTTTTTCAGTAACTAATATATGAAAAATGCAATAAATTTTCCTTCATGTTCATTGAATACCAGCTTAGAGCAATACTAGCACTAGGACATCATGCAAGGCAGACCAGAAGACCCCAAACAGTAGACAGGAGGGGACAGGCCCTCAAAACCCTATGGGAAGTGTTTTCCCATACAGAGGAGGAATATATGCATCTTAAATGTCATAGAAATGTTATATATTCATTCTTTTGATTGATTCTCAAGTTTTCATTCCATTGAAGCATAGCCTTAAAAACAGCTCAGCATTCATGTGAACAGAATACAATTAGACCACATTTCAGACTCTGTTGCAGACAACTTTAGGTTTTTATAAATTTAAGGTTTTTATATTTCTCAAGTTAGGAATCAAGCTGTAGAAATGCAAGGTGAGTCTGGTTTCATAATGACTTTCTCCAACATCCCTTTAAAAGGATGTCATAACTCTGAGTTACCTCTGTTGAAATTGAATGATTTAGCTTCGCAGCTGACCCACAAGATGAGTCTTTGTGTTTTATCATGTTTATGGCAATTTACCCTTCCACTTTGGCATGCAGCAGTTGCAGGACTAGCACACACCTTCTTCCTCCTTCCTGTAAGTAGAGTAAAAGTTGCAATGTTTAGAGGCCATAGAAGTAAATCAGGAAATTATTATTCTTTCACTTGTTGGAATGTTTACCTGCAAGGCTACAATTAAACTGTAGGAAGGACTGTGGTCTTCTGGAGTTTACAAAAGTACCGGAATTGAATGAATTCAGATTTTCCTAAGCCAAGTTGTTTTCATATATTCTAATTTCAGAAACGGTGGGGAGTTTTAGTTGCTAAGAACATAGGCATTGAGTGTTATTTTGTGGCTTTATAAAATGGAACATCCAAATATGGTTAGGTATTTGGTATGAAACAGCTGGCAGACATTTTAAAAACTTTTGCATTCCCTCAAAAAGTTATGGTAAGTTTTGAAACAATTCTGCTCAAAACTTTGCACATGTATATAGAAATTAAAAACAGAGTGCTTACAGAAGAACACACATTGCAATACTGAAAAGATTAATCCTGTTTCTACATGCAAGGGTTAAAAAATGCTGAAATTTAGTTGAGCAAAAACGGTCCAATTCTGTTATCCTGTATATTTTAAAAAAACTCCTCTAAGGACTGCAGTTTGGTAAATTGTAAATAAAACTATTCACAATGAGAATTATTGTAATATATGTTACTATGGAGATCACTTGAGAATAAGGTATAAAATTATATAGGAATTGCAAAAAATATTATGAAAACCAACCTCATAGCCTTTTATGAGAATGTAACAAGGTGGATGGATGATGGCAGAGTGGTGGATGTGGTCTACCTTGACTTCAGCAAAGTGTTTGACACAGTGTCCCATAGCATCCTAGTTGCTAAGTTGAGGAGGTGTGGTCTGGACAATAGAATAGTGAGGTGGGTTGCAAACTGGCTTAAGGAGAGAAGCCAGAGAGTGGTAGCCAATGGTGCGGAGTCTAGTTGGAGGCCAGCGTCTAGTGGAGTGCCTCAGGTGTCAGTACTGGGGCCAATATTATTCAATATATTCATTAACGATTTAGACGAGGGAATAGAGTGTACTATCAGCAAGTTTGCTGATGACACTAAGCTGGGAGGAGTGGCTGACACGCCAGAAGGCTGTGCTGCCATCCAGCCGGATCTGGACAGGCTGGAGAGTTGGGCGGGGAATAACCTAATGAAATTTAACAAGGGCAAGTGTAGAGTCCTGCATTTGGGCAGGAACAACCCCAGGATCCAGTATAGGCTGGGGAATGACCTATTAGAAAGCAGTGTAGGGGAAAGGGACCTGGGGGTCCTGGTGGACAACAAGATGACCATGAGCCAGCACTGTGCCTTTGTGTCCAGGAAGGCCCATGGCATCCTGGGGTGTATTACAAGGGGAGTGGTTAGTAGATCGAGAGAGGTTCTCCTCCCCCTCTACTCCACCCTGGTGAGACTCCATCTGGAATATTGTGTCCAGTTCTGGGCCCCTCAGTTCAAGAAGGACAGGGAATTGCTGAAGAGGGTCCAGTGTCGGGCAACAAAGATGATTAAGGGAGTGGAGCACCTCCCTTATGAAGAAAGGCTGAGGGAGCTGGGTCTCTTTAGTTTGGAGGAGGCTAAGGGGAGACCTAATTAATGTCTATACGTATATAAAAGGTGAGTGTCACAAGGATGGAGCCAGGCTCTTCTCAGTGACAACCAACAGTAGGACAAGGGGTAACGGGATCAAGCTGGAACACAAGAGGTTCCACTTATATTTGAGAAGAAACTTCTTCTCAGTGAGAGTGACGGAGCACTGGAACAGGCTGCCCAGGGGGGTTGTGAAGTCTCCTTCCCTGGAGACATTCAAAACCCACCTGGACATGTTCCTGTGTGACCTCATCTAGGCATTCCTGCTCTGGAAGGGGATTGGACTAGATGATCTTCTGAGGTCCCTTCCAATCCCAAACATACTGTGATACTGTGATACTGTGATTTAAAAGAATGAAGTAATGGAAAATGTGTATCTACTTATTCACAGAATTTTGTGAATTGAGGAGATCTTGTTGACAAAGTTATGTTTATGATGATAAGAAAAGTAGGTGTCAGAACCAAGGGAACCAAGGGACTAACTATTGTTAGTCCAGAGCAGTGGAGTATACAAAACCAATTCATAAGGAGAAGTTTGCCAATCTAAATAATGCTTATAGGAAATTGTACCTGGGGTTATTTTCAAAACTCATTTATCTGCTGGGTATTTATGGCTGGTACTTGAACTCTGAGAAATTATTCTAAATTAAAACCCCACTTCAAAGAAGAAAGAAGTAGACGAGCATTTTTTAAAGGACGTTCTAAGTAAATAACTTGTACACTCTAGCCTATCCGTATTCAGTGGTATTAGAGGCTGCAAGTTGTATAATGTTATGTAATTTTACATTTTAGTTTTCTGTTTAAGCTTGGTAAAGAAAATCTTACTCTTCGCTGGGAACAGTGTGGGAACCGGTGAGCAGTGTAACGAAGGGATACACATCTGAAATTAACACATGCCATTATGAAATGCAAAGGTGTGAGAAGGAAACTTGAAGCATAAGTAAAAGCAAAAAAGAAGAGTGAGAAGAAATGTATTAAAAAGATGGAAGAGTGAAAATAAAAGAAAACAAAGTAAAAGGAAAATAAAAGCTAAAGTTTTATTGAAAGCTATTTCAAGTCTTCACTTCTGCAATGGTCATTTGTGGTGTTCATTTGGCTTTGATACTTTTTTCAATGGACTTTCTCTGTGCCAGTTCTCTCTCTTGGCTGTACAAATAGCTCAGAGATTCTTCTCCTCATTTTGCTTTTTCCATTTCCTTCACATTTATCATCTTTTCTGAAGAAAAAATGTGGCTCCTGAGGGTATTTCATCACTTGTTTTTCAGGAGTCTTCTAATGAAAGGGTGGCTTCTTAGAAGCTCTGATAACCAAAGCAAATTGTTCCCATGCCTAGTTTTCTACCCCATTTCCAACATACTTTCATTGTGGATGTTTTCTGGGGCCTAATTTTCTGGTTTTGCCAGTGTGGCACCGTGTTTTATGCTCAGACTAGTTTAAGGTTATGGTCTTTCCAGTCCTACCGATAATCATTAATTTTGAAGAGGACTTAGGTAAAGATTGCCAACCTTGCTTCTATGGAAGACACTTACTGAAAAATTTGAAGCCTGTCTTGTTGTTCAAGCATAGTTAAAGACCATGGGCACAGCCTGCATGGGAAAAGAGAATTCTAGTACTATTTCCAAGCCAGAGAGGACAGTGATTCTCATGTCATTGTACTGTGACACTGTGATAGGGGCTGAGGGCTGGACAGGGACTATTTGGATCCCAGGATGACCAACCCATAGCACCATCATCATCAGCTCTCACTGTCTCAGGTCCTCGCACAGGTGTGAACAACTTTACTCAGCAACATATGGCATAATAAGAGCACGTGAGGTGCACTTGAATATCTTTGTGAGAAGGGAAAAGAACACATACAAAAAGCCTTGTATTTTTGCCACAGTTTCATCAGTTTAAGATACTTCTTGCCCACTTGGTATTTCCACTGAGCTGAATTAACCTTCTGTCAAGCCAAGTCATATAGCTTTGTATGTACATAGGCAGAATGACAGTGACTCAGCTGAAACAGTAATCTAATGTTCCTTATTTTAAAAGTCGTTTGTTTTCCATCAAGTTCAAATTTTCTCTTGTCATAAATGGAAACAAATTCAGTGTAATCTATAAGATATCCATTTAGAGACTTTGGACACTAAATTTATCCCTGTAGCTCCTTTGTTTATAATCTTAAATTGGCGTAGTTCAGCTTTCTTTTGAGAACGAAACAGTAGTCAATGAGAGAATGAATTCTGACACTTGAGAGGGAAATAACTAAAACTAGCTATTAAAAACATAGAAAAGAAAATGCAGCGCAGATGAGTGTGAGGTCCTTTACATTCAAAGCAGAGATGAAAGCATTGTGAATTTAAATTAGTATAATGACCTACAGAAACTGCGGCAAGGTCTCTGGAATTATTCAGCCCTGGCAACCAGAAGGTGTTTAGATCTTATGTAGAATGCAAGTTAAGCACAAGAACTTCTAGCAATCATTTCACCCTTTGTGTGGAAGAAGCACTGCAGAGAACTTGTTTTTCTGAGAAGTGCCTGTTGCAATGCTCCACATTGTGGTGTTGGGAAACAATGTTGCTGTTGTTTTTCCTCTTTTTTGGTTTTTCCCCCCTTCTGTTTTCCCTTTTCCTCTCCCTTTCCTCTTTCTTCTTTGCTCTTTCCTTTTTCCTCTTTCCTCTTTACTAGAATCATAGAATCAATCACAGAACAGCCCATGTTGAATGGACCCAAACAAACAGATCTTCTGGTCCAGACTTTTGTGGACAGGGAAGCCTAAATGAGATTACCTAGCAACCTACTCAATCACATCTTGAAAACCTTCAGCAATGGGGAGTCCACCACATCCCTGGGGAGGTTGTTCCAGAGAATTATTGTCCTTACTGTAAAAATGTATTTCTCATGTTGAGATGAAACCTCTCCTGGTACAACTTGTACCTGTTGCCCCTTGTGTTCTCCTTGTGCCTCCTGTGGAGGGAGAGCCTTCATCCTCTTCGTAGCAGCCCTTTAAGTTCTGGAATACTGTGATAAGTTCCCAACTGACCCTTCTCCATGGAGAAAAGAACTAATTCCTTCAGTCTTTCCTCAAAGGGCAGGTTCTTCAGGTCTTTGATCATCTCCATAATCCTCCTTTGGACCCTCTCCAGTCTGTATGCATCTTTGTGGAATCGTGGGGACCAGAACAGGACACAGTGCTCCAGTTGCACTCCTCTTTCTTCTTTCCTCTTTCCCTTTCCCTTCATTTTATTACAGAAATAAAGAGCTCTTCTTAATTCTAATTTTTTAGTTTTATTTTCTCGTGTTTTTCTTAGTCTTCTTTTATTATTATTATTATTTAAAAAAAAAAAAAAAGTAAAAATTTGAACTTTTAAGGCATCTGAAGGTGGATAACAAGTAAAACCATCCACTCACTATTTCAGTACTATGCTGAAGTTTTGTTAAGAGTCTTGCTTTTTTTTTTCATGAGAGTTCTGAGTCTCTAGAGCCTAGTTCACAAAGTTTAAATGGATAATGTTAACAATACTGGGAATCAAGCTTTTGAACTGTTTCAAAGAGGATGATTCTTAATTTCTTAAGGTCTTCTCAAAATAAAGCAAAATGAATCAGACTGTTACGATAACATAATTGCCTTTGCTTTCTTTTAAGCCTAAAAAGTGCAAATGCATTTTGCATTGAAACGGAAAAAGACATCGAGGCTGGTAAAAAGTTTTGAACTTAGACTTTCTTCTTTCCCAAGAAGGTTGTATCCCCGGATAACTAACCTCCAGTTAGCAGCATTAAGGAGCACTGTACCCAAATCAGTACATAAAAACTGCTTAGAAATGACATCTACACTATCTGTACATGTGATTAAGTTCTGAATTAGTTGTAATCTCTCAGAGGAAAAAAAAAATATATATATATATAAACTGTGGACAGTTCAATGAAGACATCTGTTCAGTGTACACCCACAGCCAAAGGAAAAATGTTATGTGTCTTTTATTGCAATGGAAGCTTTACACAAGAGAGAATGACAAGAGCAGGATCAGGGTGCTCAGCACCTGCTTCAGATGTCTTGTCTTTGGCCCCGGTAAGAGAGACGATACGAGACTGCGTGACCTATAGTTTTGTCTCAGTATGACAGTTTCTGTGTTCCCACAATGAAAGATAATAACCAATTAGTAGATCAAAGGTTAATTAGCTAAGTTCTAAAATAAAGTTTTGAAGGTGATACAGACAGCTAATCAGGGAACCATTATAGGAGAGGATAACTATGCTCTCTATACAGCTCAGGAAAAGACAACCAAAGAGCTCAGTGATGCTTGAAATGGTAAGGAAAAGAAATATGCTCAAATAAACATAACAAAAAATAAACTTCTTAAATGAGTGTTTCTGGAAGTCACTGGTGGAATTTTGACCAAATGAATGATAAGACTGTTGTATTCTATTTTAAAATAACTCATGTTCCTGTGTTTATTTCTTAGATTTGAGAATAATCAACAAACAGTAGAACACGAGCTATTTTTCAAAATATAAATAAACAAAGAAAGATATGGATGTGTGGATACACACACACATACAGTCACATAAACATCTTGCCTGTGGTTATCCTGCAGTATATTTTAAACTGAAGGCATAAGGCTGAGTTTGCTCTCGAATTAATAGTTAAGTGATTGTATAACATTTAGAGAGATGCTCCACTCAAAAGAGGCAAGTGACTTGTAGGTTGATTTATTCAACTTTTACAGAATCTAACCAGTTTAATGGTGATTCATCTGCTGAAGGGAATGTATTTTGAAAGAAGAAAAAGAAGGATGATTATGCCACGTGCAACTGCAAGCATTAAAAATCCAGACAGGTATAAAAGTAGTTAGAGGCGAGTAGTGCCTAAATCAATAGCAAAGCTACAGAAAGGACTCCATTGCCTTCCTTCATATACAGAGATACACCCTCTCCCCACAAACACTGGCATGCTTCCTTAGTGAGCAGCAGTCCTCACCAGGCTCCTGGGCCAGCCCATCTCCTGCTGCCTGGGGCTGGCTGTGGGACACCAGCCGTCACAGCTCAGATCCTGCTGCACATCTTGGCACTTGCAAGGCTGCACTGCAGGCCAGAGCAGGGAGCAGACTCACTTGAAAACCTGTCTTTTCTCAGCTTTTTTGCAGGATTGCTTTTCAGACAGGGTAGCTCTGTAGTCATGCAGTCATGTCAGCTCAAAGCAAATTACAGGAACTGGCCAACAAGGCAGGGCTGTTGCTTTCTGCCTGCGTATGGATTGTGTGCAGCAAATCACGAAATGTCACCTTTATGTGTTCTTCCTTCTTTAGTCTCCCAAATTTAAAAACTGGTTCATTTTGAGTATTCTGATCCATTTTTCCTACATGCAGCCAATATTTGGCTTTTCATATGGTAATCCCCTTTATAAGAAGCAAATAATGGAATATATAATATTTATAAGTTATTATAGTCTGTCTCCAAAAGTCACCATGTGAATTAATGTCCTCCCTGGTTCACTGCTACAGCATAAACTGCCAAAGAGCTTAGATACTAGCATACGTCAGCTTTCCGTCAAACTAATAACCAGAGACACCAAGTGAGCTGAATTACATTCAAAGATACTGAATGTTTTCCTCACTGAGTATTTTCTTTTAAAAACTTTGGGTGTTCTTAAACTTTGCAAAATTGGATTTGTGAATTGTGTCTTTGTTGCTGTGTTTTGTGATTCATACCACTGTTAATTTCATTCCTTATTGAAGAGCGTGTTACAATCCAGAGTGTGTAAAATCACTCTTCTTTCTAGGCAAGGGACTTAGTCATGCAGTTCTGGGGTCACCAAGGACAGACACTGCTTTCAAGATGTGGCCCCCTACAAATTGCCTAAAGGTCTTTGTGACCTTCAAAAAGAGCTCCTAAAATATGCCATGTAGATGGAGTGTTCCTACATGTTTGTGGGTTTTTTTTTCACATTCAAACATAAGAAAATATGCAGCA
Organism: Columba livia; assembly: GCF_036013475.1. Lineage (NCBI taxonomy): Eukaryota > Metazoa > Chordata > Aves > Columbiformes > Columbidae > Columba > Columba livia. The sequence continues at coordinate 54,437,688 of NC_088602.1, forward strand.
TTAGGGTAAAGGTACAGTCTGAGCTCCATGGCTGACAAACTTGACATGCTCAGAAATACACCTATCACCGATATTATGTTTATTTTTATTTAATATATCCACAAAGGGCAGGCTTCATCTCAATTGTAATAATCTAGAAATTAGACATTTAGTAGGTTACCCTAGTTATCTGTGCTTGCTGCCTCAGTGATCAGAGCAAGATGGCACCTCCAAAAGCAATTTCGTTCATCCTAGTATAGGCATCAGTGGTTGTAAGAGTTGCTCTCTGAGACCATATGTCTCATAGAGGGCTTAAATGAAACTACATGAATCACGTTGCTCGCAGTTAACTGTCTCTTCATATAGAAATTTCTGCTGTCAATGGGAAACAGCAAAAAATAAGATTTATTTGGAAAACAAAAACAAAAAGTGTACTTTTGACAATGAATTAATATATATTGTATAGGGATAAGACAATACCAGTAATGCTGTATTTCCTTTGGTTTTTAAAAATGTTGCCAGATTTTTTTTTTTTACTCTTTAATTATAATCTGTGTGTATTTATTGTATATGTATGTTGATTGATAATTTTTGCACACCACTATACAGGTTCCTTAGAAAGACTTTGTAAAGACAACCATCTTTAAGGGAGACAGATCATGCATTTTTTCTGATTAACTAACACCTCTGTCATTTTTGTTTTGCTTGTGAAGTATTCCCTGAGCTGATGTCTAGAAGGAAAATACATACTACTGGTAGCTGCAAATGGATGGGGCTTTTCCTTGGTTAAAATTTGTGCAAGTTCTGCTTTTTAAGTTGGAAAGCTCTTGCTTGCACTTTAAATATGTCATTTAGACAACAACCATGATCATGACAATGCTTCTTTCTGTGTTTCATTTTTCATTATATTTTCTATAGTGTGTTTGTTTCAGGGTTAATTTCTTGAAATCTGGATCCTCAAAAGTGCAGTTTATGATAAACTTACGTGCTGAATGTCATGTGAAAGTGAGGATTCTTTTCATGATATTTTATCCTACAAATTGCTCATGTACATTGTAAGTACATATGCAGGTGTATATTCAGGAGACGCGTTCCAGTATATATAAGAAAGTTATTCATGTAAAATAAAGGCTAAAGATGTTTAATACTTTGCATTCTGCATATGCTGATAAAACCCCTTAACATCTGTTTCATGCTTTTTAGGGCATAATTCCTCCATAATAAGTTGAGACGGTTCTAGCCTCATCCAGTAATGCTACAAATTATTTGCTTGCCCCTCTCAGCATAACAGTTGCACCAAATGTATTATCAGTTTTTCAAGGCCCTGGACACTGCACAAACTTTAGAAATTGAATTTGCACACTTTTGAAGATTATGGAGTTGTGTGCACCAAGGACGTATCATAAAAGATCCATTATCCTGCAAAGTAAGCTAGATATATTTTCTTGTCATAAGAAAAAGAGATACATGGTGTTCTTAATGTGTTGTTCAATTCCAGTGATTTTTTGGAGCTTTGCAACTGTTTCAGTGTAGTGCTTTTTCATTCTGAAATATTATTTTTTTCCTTATAATTACACCATTGATAGCCTTTCCACAGCCAGCTTCTTCTCTGGACCAGCCATAATTACCCCTCTCTTTTATGGAATGATTACAACTATTATTGAGATAGTTTGATCTTTAAAAGCTGTTTCTCATTTTCTTAACCAAATGTTTAACCCTCCTACCTTTGTATACATTATTTGAGTGGAAGTGACAGCTCTTATTTTAAAAGCAGAGTTCTTTTCCACAGTTCTGGCTTAAGCAGCTTCACCAGAAAAAAAGACCAGAAACACAAACCCTGAAATCAAACTCAATATTTAAAAAGCTCAGGGAATAAGGAAAAACTGAACAATAAAAGACATTGCTTCTCTTTTGTTATTGGATACTAACTGAAATTTTAGAGATATGGTATAATACTATGCTAAGTTTATGCAGAAAAAAATGACTTTTAAACTGGTTGAATGGGTCGTGGTTTTCTTCAGTTTTCTACTTTAAAGAAAAAATAAAGGTGAGCTCAAAAATATAAAAGTAAAATTACTTTTTTTTTTTTTTTAAGTAGGACCATAAGGCTTGATTTAAAGCACTGTTGACAGAGTGGGAAAAGGAAAAAAGAAAAAAGAGAATAAATTGTTGTTTAAGACAGAGAACTGTTTAACTGAGAGGAAAACAAGGCAATTTTGAATCTTCATCTTGGAGAAAAATCAATGATGTAGCTGAGGTCGCTACTGATTAACATATAGGCTAATGATCTGGGTGAGAAAGTAGGCAATGAGTTGGACATTTATTAATAATAGTGCTGCAAGTTGTTTTACTTAATTAACATCACTGGGCAACTAAAAGCCGAAGCAATACAGATATAAACACCTCTGTCCCCTATGAACTTCAACCAAGCTGAATATAGTGCTCATAGGTGAAAAAAACTGAAACAACTGTTTTGTTTAGGGTTTGTTTTTTTTTTTGGGGGGGGGGGGGAGAGGTGGGGTGGGTGTGCTTGTTTGTTTGTTTGTTTAATCTGAAAGATGAGAAACCATGAGTCAAAGATGGAGAGAATGACTCTTCTAAAGAAAAAGTTTTCTTGTGGGAGTAATCTGTCTGACATTATTTGTGCTGTTTGTGACAGACTAGCTAAAAAATAACCCACAGAGGATCCTCTCAAATAAGAAAATAAAAAAAAGCCAGAAAGCGATAAAGTCATAATGGTGACATGTGAACCAAATAATGTTACTCTCTTGATTCATTATGTCTTATATCATTGATCCTATGACTTTAAGGCAGATGTTGCTTTGACTGAAACAGCCATCTCACAAAGTTGTAGATAAAATAAATACCATCCCCCAGGAATGTCCTAGGCTAATGAGAAGCTATTATGTAGGGGAAAAAAAAAAAAGCCAAGCAAAAAACCCTACACATAATAAAATCAGTCATGGCTATGGAAAATGGGGGTGGGGGGAATTACATTTATTTATGTTATTGGGTAGGAGGTGTGGGTGATACACTACTTAAAGAACAAGAAACCCTTTGGTAAACTTGGCTGGGAACACTAGGGCACACTAAAGGCTACAGAAGGAGCAGAAGGAGACACCGTGACAGTTTTCCTCAGACTGTGCGCAGATCCTGCACTCTTTGATATGAGTTGTTTTGATTTCTGTGAAATGAAGCATTTATGCATCAGCCACTTCAAGATACTTGTTTCCATGGCAGGAAAGAAGAATCAAATTGAATAAAAAGCATGTGTCTGGTTTTACATATAAGTAATCCTGACTTGATATCCATTACCTCTCCAGTTAAAGAAGTGAAAGCATAGTTATAATAAAATCTTAAGCTTCAGGGAATAATCCATCACCTACGGAGGTCAGGAAGGCATTTACTCTCCACTGTGAAGAATATTGCCTTGGGTGCACTAGGCATATTTTGTCTTGCTCAAGAGCATGAAGTGTTTGATCATTGCCAGTGGCAGGCATGGAACTGTGACAGACCAATTGTCTTATCCGGTCTGACAAATACTATGTTTCTAGATTTAATTTATTCAGGTTTAAAGTTTGCTCACAAAGTTGATAGGAGCATAGCAACTAATGACACAATATCATTTAACTCGACCTAGAGAAACAGTTACCATTTCAGAACACACAGCCTCTAATTAGAGTAAATTACTCCTGATGGAACAGACAATCTGAGAAAAGGGAGAAGAAAAAGTGAGTTTAATTTCTAGTGCAACAGGGAGGTCTTGACTGTTCAAAACCTGTCTCTCAATCTTAGGCGCTCTGCTTTGAAAACAATAGGTAATGGCACTGGGAAGCAAATAAGCCTGGTTAATGTTTTGTTAGTAACTTCAAACACAACATATGTAATTACGACACCTAAAACTTATCATCGTCAACTGAACCTGACAATTTTTTAAGGAAAAAAAAGTAAATTAAAGCCGCTAAAATGACAACATTGAATAAATTAGAAATTTGTTTTATACATTGCTTATCACTTTCTCGTTTAAAAAATATGTTTGAAGATCTCTAGGTCTAAGGGGGAAGAGTTAACATTGATTTAAATGGATTATGACACATTTATATACATGGTATTCACCAGTTAATACTAGTTCATATCACAACAATCTCTGCTGCACTTTAATACAGCAAATCAATCAGCGATATCTACAATAAAAAGGCTGGGAGAGAAGTATTAGGTTTATTGCAAACAATTTACACCTGTAAACTTAAGGCCTTATTCCACAGGATTGATTTCAATTCTTTTCAATGCATGAGACACTAGTTATGATTTTTTTTTCCCCTACAGAATAATTCAATGTAGAGCTTGGATGGGCCACGTCCTTTTCTCTTTGGATTCTTGTGGTACCACTGCAGCAAGTAATTGTAAATGGATTTGGGAAAGGAAAGAGGTTTTCTTGTTGCTGTTGAATTGGTTTTTGGTTTTCATATTTTTTAATGAAAGTATTCCAGAGCAATTGCTCTTCTGCTTAGATTTTTTTGTTGTTGTTCGATATCTGTTAGCTCAGTTTTGTGTGGAACACAGAAGACAATAAGGGAAAGCTCACAATAGTGAAAAGAAACAATATTATCCCCTTATACAGAACAGAATAATCCCTTCAAAACCTATAATCACTATTTCCAAAGGGCATGAACTTTTTGTGAGCACACCTCTCAGTTGTAGCCTTGGATTTTCAGACGTTTGGGGAAAAAAAAGAGAGGAGTAGGGATCCAAACTTTAACAATATATTTTGTAGACTTTCAGACTTTTGTGGGCAACTCACTTTCTTGTAAAGAAAATAAAAGAAAAGAAAATGAGGAGTTTGAGAAGTACATGGAAAGGAATGTAAGTAAAAACCATGGAGACATTAATCTTAAGGTATTAATCACTGTGAGGTTTTCTTTCGGGGGTTGTTTTTTCCTTACTGCTTTAGTTTCCCGGGTAGTTTTGCTTTCACATGGGTTTTGTTTTCAGTTGTTTTCAGAGGGCTGAACATGCCTAGCTGGAACCTCTCAATGTTCCCTATTTTCCTGGCTGCCTGTGGACCATTCATTTCTGTCTGGAGGAGGCTTCTGAAGGCTGAACAGCAGGAGAAAGAAGTCTTTGTCACACTCAGCAACAGGCTGATAATAATAGATACGTATTCCTCTTCAAAGTGGCCTTTATGCATTTTATATTTTATTTTAACTTTATGTATAGGTATTGGCATATGAACTTACACTGGTATTTGTTTCCTAAGACTTGTTGTGGCTCCGGTGTGCAATCTGCTGGCTCTGTTCAAATCCTCTGTACCCCAGAGACAAGTTTGTTTAACCTAATCCTCCCATGCTCAAATATGAGCTTTCCTAGCCAGATGTTCAAATCATTGGCTTGAAACACTTAGAGGACCTTAGAACCTATTCTTGTTTTTCTCCAAGTATTAGCATTTCTTTTCTTTAAAATTAGTGCCAGGTGGTTTGTAAAAACACTGAGTCCTTCTGTTTCAAGTAATTAATTATTCAAGTTTCATCCATTTACTTTATATTTCACTCTAAAGGAGTTCTGATTCCTCAGTGAGGAAAGGGACGACAGAAAAACAGAAGTATTGGTATAAACCCAGTATTTTTCAGTACTCAGTATTGCGAGTGGGTGCAAATGTGCAAGTTTTTTCCTCCTAAAAGAATTCAGAAAACATGCAGCAAGTTAACTGCTGAAATTTAATTTCTCATGTTTCAGTATTTTCAGCTCTGAAGAAATGATGTTCAAAAAGCACATATCTGGGAATATATTTGATAGCTTATATGTATACAGCATATGTATGGTGCCCCAGGGCCAGTGAAAGTTTGGTCTGAGTCCCACAAGGATGCTTTTAAACAAACTTTACAACTGGTCTCTAGTCCAGTCAACGTCAGTTTTGCTCTTATGTTAAGAATTACCAGTATAAATAAGGATTTGTTCTACTTTCATATATCATTAGTTAAAAGATCAATACAGAGCTTGAAAGCCAATAAAACTGAGTCATTTTGACTTGGTCATGCACTAGAAGATTATACCTCCAGACATAGACCAAAGACTGTTATCTCCGATGCCTAGTTTTTTATTTAACCTGATGTCTTGCTGCCTCACTGAAAATAGGATGCTCATTCGCCAATATGTGCACAGCTTCACACAGTGCTATATGCAAGGCTGTATGTGTGCAGACTCTAAATGTTCAGAGGTTATATTAATTTCTTAAGCGGAAATGAATCTTAAATTGTTCTAATGCATATCATCACATCATGTGTTTTTATTGTGAAACAAAACAGCAAACCTATATTCTCTCCTTGTCTATCTCAGCACTGAGACACTTGAAGGAAATCAAATTTCTCCGTCTGACATCTCTTATCTCCAGATTTTGAAAACTGTTTTTCCTCAGAATATTTTACCTTTTTCTCCCAGCTTAGTAATAAAAAGAAAGTCAGACCATGACTGCAAACAGACAAACTGACTGAAAATCTTCAAGAATGCTTGCTGCAGGTGTTGTATTGTAGGATACCTGCAGCCTAACTTGAGGCGAAAATCTGCCCTGGATGAGATGATAGACCTACCTGTACCAGGGAAGAAGTGAGGATACAGCCTCTACAGACTTTGGCTGCTGCATTAACATTGCTTATTGCAAAGATTCTTTCTCTACCCCTACTCCAAAAGGATGTACCATAGACTGCAGGGAAGGCTAATTCATAGATTTTGTTCCTGGATCTCTGTACCCCAGGGCATGAAAATATATATCTATTCTAGGCAGAATATATATTCTATTTTCTCTTTTCAGAAGATATCTATTAGACAATCCTACACCTAAAGGAAGAAATATCCCTCAAAAAAAAAGAAAATGTGCAGGTGAAAGTTCAGATTTAAACTGCAGCATTTAAATTCATACCTGCTGATATCACTCAACCACCTGTTGTCTCAATAATTTTAAATGTTTAAACAAGAGGATTCCTATTTGGAGCTATTTGTAGACCCCTTGGATCAAGAGTGCTGAAAGTCTCTTGCAGTTATTCTTTCCAGACAGATGTGTCTTGAGGTCAAAGTGGAGTGAAGGGAATGTTTTTTTTCTAGCACTTTAGAAAATTAGGAGTTGGATTTGTTTCTGAGCTTGACCTTTCAGAAAAAGGAATTGCCTGTCCTCATTACTTACTGTAGGATTTTCTTAACAGACATGGATCAGTCAGGTCAAAAGGTGAAAGATATTGAGGCATATAGAACATGAAGGAGAATCAAATATCATCATCGGCTGCTTCCCTCCGTTCTCTTGCCTTGAACAAAGAAATCAGTCAGCAGAGGGTCTCTGCAGTGTACAGAGCTGCCAAATTCTGGGGCTATGCCCTTTTTATTAAACCAAGCATGGGAAATATGAAAGAACTGGGAATTCAGAATCACTTTAGTTGCTGTCTTGTTTTTTCCATCTCAGATGTGGTAGTGTCACCTAATATATGCCTTAAATAGTTTAACCATTCTATTGTGTCTGCTTGGATAGTCCATCACATTCCCAGATAAGTGAACTGCGATTATATTTCCCATATGTCAAAGTCAAAATATCTTTTCTCTTGTATTGTAAATGCATTCTAGGGTCGTGACTACCCTGTAAATTGTCTGGATTGAATCTTTGGGTAAGGCAAGAAAGAGTAAAAGCAGGTGTTAAGTCTGTATTGTGTGACGAAGCCTGGAGCAGAGACTCACAAGCTGCCTGTGTCTGAGGCATCTCCAGAGGTAGAAGAAGCACAGATGTAGCTGTGCCCCGTTCTGTGACAATTAGCCCAGTGGAAAGGAGTGCTCCTTCGAGAAGAAGGCACAGCAACAATTAGGGAAATGCTGCTGGATTTGTTTTGTTTCAGTGTCTCATACATACATCATTTTCTATATATTAATATAGAAAATGTTGAAAGGGTATCTTTTTTTTAACTTAGCCAGACACTACTTTGTTAGTGCTTATATACGCAATTCCCCAAGGGCTGGAGTTGGTTCCCCATTGTATTCTCTATATCATAGCTCCGATTAAAGGTTTGAGAAAGCTTTTCTGTTCTGCTTGCCTCCATTGGTGTTAATAATATCGATCTTTTCCTTGCTCTCATTGCGTCTCAGACATTCAGTGAGCAGCGGTAATAGCAGGGAGAGAAACAGGACAGTCTTACCGACATGGATCATTTCCTTCATAGATACCTATGGACAGGCAAACTTGCTCTTGATGACCAAGAAGGTCTAATTACACCGAAGTACAGTGAAAAACTGTGGAGGATACTAGTCTGATTAGGAAAAACAATAAAATTTAAGAAATTTCTTTAACATTCCCTCATAAAAAAAAAAAAAAGGAACAAACAAACAAACAAAAAAAAAAACAAAACAACAACCACAACAAAAAACTTGTAGTTCAAAATGAGTAGGAGTCTCCATACTAAAAAGCCACTTCACTCTCCAATCACAAGTTAACAGCTGATACACCTTTCAGTAGCAGTGGAGTGTCGACAAATCCGGTCTACAGAAGTGATAAGCAAATTTTGAAGGATCCAAGAGGAAGCCTTCTATAACTGTGGTCACTAAACTGTAACCTTACTTTTGTAGGAATCTCTTTGTGAAACATTTTGTTCTTATGAATATTTACACAGGTTTGAGTGATAGTGAGTAAGTGGCAGGCATAAAATGCAAAACAATTCAAAGAATAATAAAGAATAATTAATAATAATAATAATAATACTGCTGGATGAGTAGAGATTGAGGAGCCTTCACCAAAGCCTACAGTTATTTGCAAGTTTTCTGTTGTAATCCTTAACTCATGCATAAAAAAATAAAGTATGCAAAAAAGTATTCAGTTTTTAGTTAAGAATTTTCCATTTAAACTTCCTAAACAAAATTTCTTTTGCTTTCTGCATTCATCTTCTCCTGGATTCACCTCTGTCTATGTGCTTTCTAGTCCATCAGACATTTATAATTCTGCCTTAATAGTGTTTTCTATAACCTCTGTATTTTATTTTTCTTTCTTATTTTTCATTCCAAAAGAAAATCTTCCCATTGCAGTTTAATTTGGATGATCAGTTGTTTCTCTTTTCTTGTTGACATACATCTACTGAGAGGGTGCTACTTTTCCTCAAGGCATTAAAGCCAGATCATTTAACCCCCTAGCCAACTGTAACACAAATCCAAAAGAAGCCCAGACAATTTCTTTCCTTCTTGAAGAAGCACATGTGGATATGCCAGAATTCTTTGCAGTAATAATCCTAGCCTGTATATGGAGGTCATACTGGAAGCTTCTAACAGGTCATTGGTCCATCTGTTGAACACTTTGATTGTGTCAGTGCTGACTTATATGTGTCCAGCAAAGGTCATGTACCACCTGATAGATTTTTTTGGAAAAAAAAACAAAACAAAACAAAACACCACCTTCCACACACAAAACAAAACAAAACAAAAACACAATCAAGCAACAACAAAAACACCTTTCCTTCCTTTTAGGTCAGCACTGATATGATCAGCGGCTAGATAAAAATAAAATAGTTACAGTGCCTTTAAACTATGCACAAACACATTTCAGAGTACCAATTAAAAAAAAAAAAAAATTAATACTATTTCAGTTTATGCTCAAATAAAGCAAAACCTATGAGAAGGAGTGAAGTGACTGGATCTGCAAGCGGTATTGAGTGTACAGGCTAGTAGACAGCAAAGAATTTCCACTCTTTCCACTCTTCTTTTTCACTAAAAATTGAGATGTATTTCACTTAGGAGACAAATTTGATTCTGAAAATGTTCACGGTCGTATATTCTCTGTGTTGGGCATACAAGGACAAGTAGTTTTCCAGCTGATCGCTTTTTAATCCATGAGTGCATAACAATACATAAATATTTTATTCACTTTTTAATTTGCCTATTTCACCCATCTGTTTGTTGATATGATGTAGAAGAAGAGGCTGAAAGAATGGTGTTTGTTCCACCTGGAAAAAAGAGAGCTTTGCAGGGGTCCTGTTGCTGTCTACAAATACACAATGGGTGGTTGCAGGAGGGAGCCAAACTCTTCTTAAAGTTTCACAGTAAAATGAGAGGCAACAAATCTCAGATATGACACTGGAAATTTTGATTAAACATTAGGATTTTTTATTTTCTTTTTTTCCCATTGAGGACATCAGCCACCAGAACAGGGTGCCTTGGGATGCTGTGGAATATTCACCCTTGGAAATATTAAAAATAAAATAAAAATTGAAAAAGTTATATTTATTCAGTAATAATACCCTTAGTGACACAAATCTGGGCAGTATTTTATAGCTGTCAGCTATATTTTTGGCAGAATTGTTTCTACATGAGATAGTTAAAGTATCTGGATTTCAAAATTATTATATTACTTGAGGGAATGTGGAACTGAGCTAACTTAACTTAGAGGTTAATTTAGAAGTGCTCTGGAAATCAAGTAGTTCATGAGTTGCTGCTCAGTAATTATCTTCAGGCCACTGTAAATAAACAAACAGTATGTTGTGATTAAGTCCTGCTTTTTATGCATTATCTCCTTTAAACTTTAACTTAAGTGCTTAGTTTACAAAAAAGATGAGGCTCTGTAGCTTGACAGCAAAATCATGAGTCACTGAAGATGCTGAGCACCTTTGCACATCAGTAACAGAAAACCTAGTGCAATACAAGGCAGATACTGTGAGTGGGATTTCTGTAGAGCCGTAATGGCAATTTTAAGGAGTCCTCATAATTTGATATGCAAAAGGCAGAGAGTGCTGATGCCAGCTCTGCTCTTCATGTGAAAGTGAACTGAGCTTAAGAACTGACAACATTTTTTGTGTCTGTCTACCGCCTAACTTAAAACCATGCCTGAAGAACCCAAGGAGTTGGTTTTTTTCTTTCATTATATCAGTAGTACTGGTCTCAAACACTTTACTGAAGACTATCTTTGAGTGTCTACATCTGCTTGCACTGGCCAAACCTCAGTTATGAGTTTGCACTGACTCGGCATCACTATCAAGCATAGGGGAGTCTATAATGAAGCCTTGTAAATCCTTCCTCCTCTTCCCTTCTGCCACCTGTCTCATCCTGAAGTAAGTGGCTCAAGCAGAAAAACATACCATGTCACAGAGTTGCCTTGGACTTTCCATTGACTAGTCCAGATACACGCATCTACACTGGAGACATCAGAAATGAGGATTGATGGCCTGGCACTCAAGGGAAATAAATAGATAAATGCTTAATCAACTCTAGAAACAGCAGTCAAATATTACTGTGTCGAGCAGCCTGTTTCGATCCATAAAGCAAACCAAAAGGGGTTGAAGGGAGAGGACAGAGGTAGGGGAGAAGGGAATGAAAATTACAGGAGCAAACAGTAAAAAGTGATATATATCACAAGCTCCACAGGCCACATGCATAGACAAGAATAAAAAATCAGCTAGAAGAGGATTCAGCTTCGATTTATATTTCACAGTGCAAGGAAATAGAAACAGGCTGTAGAGCTTTTCTGTACAAATCTTCATAGCTTTCTCATATGTTTTAATCATCTCTCATTTTGGAAAACATTATCTCTTACATCCAAATAAAACCAACATGTTTTTTTAATTAGCTACAGTGACTTTAATTTAATGAGAACAAAAAGAACACAAGATGACTGCTGAAATGAATCAATTCAGCCAAACTTCATCAGTAAGTTACCGCTGGTACACTTTAACCCAAGGGTGGTCTGCAGCTGAGCAGAGGCTGCCTCTGATGACATGGTTTTCATCTCCACCATAGAAAGTCCTACAACCATTGCCACATTTCTGGCAGCTACCAAGGAGAAAGAGCGTGTGTCCAGCTCTGGAGCTCTCAGTACAGAAACGACATGGACCTGTTGGAGAGGGGCCAGAGGAGGCCACCAAGATGATCAGAGGGCTGGAACAGCTCTGCTGTGAGGACAGGCTGAGAGAGTTGGGGTTGTTCAGCCTGGAGAAGAGAAGGTTCCAGGGAGACCTTATTGCAGCGTTTCAGTACTTAAAAGGGGCCTAAAAGAAAGACGGGGACAGACTTTTTAGCAGGGCCAGTAGTGACAGAATAAGAGGTAATGGTTTTACACTAAAGGACGGCAAATTCAGTCTATACATGAGGAACAGAATTTTTACACTGAGGGTGTTGAAACTCTGTCACAGGTTGCCCAGAGAGCTGGTAGAAGTCTCACCTCTGGAGACATTCAAGGCCAGGCTGGACAGGGTTCTGAGCAACCTGATCTAGTTGAAGATGTCTCTGCTCATTGCAGGGGGGTTGGACTAGGTGACCTTTGAAGGTCCTTTCCAACCTAAACTTTTTGCATTATATGATTCTATGATTCTAATTACATGGGTTTTGTCTCCACCACAGAGAGCCCTGCAATGATCACCACATTTCAGGCAGCTACTGAGGAGAAAGAGCATCAAAAGCATTGGTGGAAATTGTTGTTATTTTCATGTAAAGCAGGCAGAAGCAAAAGTGACCCTTCAGCCTGCAGCTGCAGTTTGGTTGTGGTTCTGGGAGTGTGGGTTCCCAGGTGCCTGCACCCTAAACTGAAACCGTAAAAGGCACTCTGTGAATTCTTAGTCTTTAGGTATCCTTTTGTTTCAGTGAAACTCATTTTCTTGAAATATTCTTTATGCATTATACATCATCAGTACTATTTTTGTTTAGGCACATCAGGAATCATTCCACAGCGATTAAAAATCATTATTCCATTAACTTTCAAGGCTAAAAAGAATTAATGGCTCCGTGAATCACAATTAAGGCTTCTACTACTTTTGGCAAGTGGCAAACCCAGACCTTCAACAGACTTTCTTGTTATCTGTTTTGGCTGTTATAATGCTTCATTTTTCATCTTGCTTTCATGCTAACTGAGATCTCTGTGCTTTTTCTTCATGTTTCTTTGCTGTGCTTGGCTGTAAAGCTGTTGAACAGCTGATCAAAACTGATGAAGGAAAAGCTGCTGTATGGATAGGCAAGGTACTTTGGGTATTTTTCTAGAATTTTAAGGGAAAGTTTAGAATCAAAAGGTGTGGGTTGTTTTTTTTTTTTTTTATTTGATCTTTCAAGGTAAGGTTCGAAAAAGTTCACTGTATTTTCCCATATTACAAAACTGATAACTTGTATTACTGATGTCCTGCTGGTTTTCCCCAGCAATCAGCATTTTATCAAATACATTTGTTAGCATTTGTTACATTTTTTACACCCAATGAAGGGATATGCTACCACTTGAGATGATCGGATAACCAATAGTGTTAAAGCAGTCTTCAAGTTTATTGATTTATTTCCAGGTATTCATACATTCATCTAAATTAATTACATGAATCATCAACAAAATATTTATCAAAAACTTTCTTAAAGTATCTTCAGGAAAATCAGCTATGGACAGGTGTGGTGACATGTTTTGAAGTTCTATTAAAAAAAAAAAAAGGCAGGGATGCATTTCTTGTTATCATAACAATTCAGGGAAAGGTGTAATAAATACTAACTTGTAATTCCTTGATTTGCCACCAATCAGATATTCTTGAAAAACAAACTAATGTAACTTGTTGGCTTTCACACAGTTAACCTGTGCAGTAATCGTTTCCTCTTGAAGCACAACTCTTCTTTCCTCTTCATTTACCACTCTGTTTACCATCTGCATATTCCTCCATTTTCTGGTAGTCCTCTGAGCCCAGCTGGTTCAGCCTTCTTTAGAGTAACCGCTGGAGAAAGTCCAGCAATAATAATGCAACATCTAAGACAATGGAGGCCAAGATCTGTAGTTGCTTATAAACAGTAGTGCCGTGCTTCTAAAATGAGAGTAATAACCACCATGACTGAAACCGAAAGAGCTTCTCTGCAGAAGGCGCATAAGGCTGTTACCTGCTGAAGATCAACTTGCAGTTGTAATTCTTGCATTTTTCAGTTGCAGTGTAGGGCTTTTTTTTCCTAAAGCAATATTGATTGTAATGCATGTGTGTATATAATTAACATTAGGATTATCTAATATTTACACATAATAATTAGTTAAAATAAGGCACTGGTGATAGTGGCAGAGATGGCGGTTTCTTCCCTGAAGCATTTTTCCTTGTGGATGGCAGGAATCACTCATTTATCTCAAATACCACCCTCGTATGACATGTTTTACCCAGCATAGCAAGCCAAGCCTTTCAGCATGGCAGAGGTATGACATTGCCCTCTGTTTGCTAATTTTAGACTACTTTCTTTTTTTAGCTCTTTTTTTTCAATATTTGAAAGAGGCTGTTTTGAAGGTATCCCCGCCTTCCTTAATTCATTAGTCATCTCTGTGTCTCTGCTATCAAATAATACCCCCTGTCTCACAGATATTTCTAAGATGTTGGGGTTTTTTTTGAACTAGCATCAGGAAGTATCCTGTGAAGATACTTCCTTCTGCTGAAGAAGGTTTTGCAGGTTAGCAGGACCTCCACTGCTCTGCCATTACAAATCCTACTTCCACATTAATTCTGAAGGAGACTGCTGAAAGAACTGTTTATTAAACAGTGGTTCTTTTTCATTGTTGTTTTAGTTGGTGGCAATGCAGGCTACTTTTCTGCAGTGTTCTAAGATATGAATACAAATTATTTGTGTTCTTTTTCCCAGAGGCCTGGTGAATCCAGAGTAACAAAGTCACTTTGTCTGGTCAACCAGGAATTTACAGACCTACTTTTGTAACACCATAGTGAGAGCTGTCTGTGTCCTGGGTGATGTTCAAAGACGTCCATAATTCTCAAACTCTGATTGAGGGTTTTACAGAGGCATTCAACACCTCATCCATTAGTCTTAGCTCCTGAGTGACAAAACATATAAAAGAGTTTGATTCACTTACCATCTGACAATACTTTTTATTGGCAAACTAAACAACTGTTGCCAAAATGTAGAAGAGATCACACACTCCAGTGTCCGGGTGGAGGTAAAGTCTGGTCACAATGCAGTTTCCCAGAAGGTCTGGATTTTTTCACGTGCTCATTTATCATCAGCATCTACTACCATTTTGGTGGGAAGATGCTACAATGTTTGGCATCATCATCACTCTTCCTGTTCTTGTCAGACTTATAAAAATATTTATAGTGACGTTCAGTGAAAATCTAATGCCAAAATTTTCTGTAGATATAACAAAACAAATATAAATTTAAACAGAGATAACAAACAATAATTTGTTATGTCAAGTGTGGAATTTGGTTGTTGGTATAGTTGAATATTTTGTGCATCATCTACTGTTGCAGCTGAGATAACTTTTTTCAGCAACAACTTGAATAAATATTATGAGCAGCAAGTTGCAGTCTCTTTCCCATGGGGACAGAAGATTCTTGTAAAGAACCTACCATAAGTATTCCTATAAGCTGCTATTCAGAAGGGAACAATACACTCTAAATTCTTCAGACGATATAACAATGCTACAAAATAAAAATGAATAGTAGGACATTGAAAGATCCTCCAACCCCAGCCTTTTCTCCCTCCCCCAGTAAAGCAGACCATTTTCTAAGTTTCATCACAGCAGCTTTCAGCAGAGATGATTTCTTGCCCAAAGGCACAGGAAGATTAACCAAGTATATCCAACTGCTCAACCAATAACACATCTGAAAAAGAGTCTAAAGAGCAAATTGTAAGCTTCACAAATGCAATCAGTTTATCAAGGTCAGATAAGGACAAGAGCCTGAATAGATATGATTCAGGGTAAAATTGAATAGATACTGATACTGTATGATTAGAACGAAAATGAGGCCACCTGCTGAATCCCAGAGGTGAAATATCACATTCTGCAAAAATGCACTGTCACTTGAGCATACACAGGCTGAAATCCCTGCTGATGATGAGAAATTAGCTTTGTAGTCAACACATTTATTGATGCTCTCCTTTTACAAATGTACAGTGGAATTACTGGTGAGATTCGGAGGAAATTTGTAATGCATAAATGAAGAGCTTTTATGAACATTTTCTACTGTGCCAGTGAAATGACAGTAAGCCTCCAACAATGACCTCTGCTATAATCATCATTAGTGACAGGGCAAGATGGCATCTGCTGAGAGGCTGGCACCTGACAGTTGAAATATGGTTATCTTTTATGTAATTGAGGGCAACATTTTAATGGAAAAATGCTGCATAAATAAAATAAAGGCAGCAAACCAAATTGCTGTAGAATCTTGAGTGTGTAAAACCAGGAAAGAAGTGGCCTACTTTCTAGATGATGTGAGGGAAGAAAGTCAGAGAGGAGAGGTTTGTACCTGGATGAAACCTTAGAAGAAAGAATATATCGTAGCATATGTGCCATTCAGTAACAGTAGAAAACAGCAAACAGACCAAAGCAAGTTAAAAATATTTCTGATCTTAATCTTATCAGTAGAAAATACCTACTTCATTTTTGTTGTACTTTTTAGTTTATAATTCACAAGAATGGATGGCCTGGTATTTCCTAAATAAAGGTTCTTATACTTAGATTATATTTTTGATGTAGAGTTGATTGTCCCTTGGGATGGTTGCAAAGGACCACTGTCAATTTGCTGTGCTGCTGTGCTCATAAATCCGAGTCACTAGGACTTTAGGGTTCAAACTGCAATTTTCTTAACATCACAAAAAAAAAAAACTCCATAGGAATCTTTCCCTGAGAACTTTTTGTCTTCCTGAGCATGCGGATTGCAGAAATGCACGAGAGAAGCTGATTCATCATTTGAGTCAGTATTGTCTTTCTTCCACCCTGCTGACTGGGTGGATAATCACCTGTATTCCCCAAAGTGTTTTGTGTTTTGGTGGGAAAACACAGCTGAAGTAACCTTTCTGTGGTGGCATAAAGGTCTCTTCTCCAGAGATGTGAGACCACCACTGGGATTACTGTGAAAGAAACCTGTCTTCAGCCTAGTGTTTTGGTTAAAGCTTTCAGGGTTTTAGAAAGTAAGGGTGAGGTAACTGCTGGCCAGTGCCTCTTACCATTTCACATTAGCAATGTCCACTCATATATGGAAAAAAAATCATCACCTTAAGATTGTTTTAAAATAACATGATGTGTTACTACTTAATCTTGCAAGCCAGCAGTTACTTTAGATGCCAATGTAAATAGTTAGACGTTGAGTATGATCAACACCTTTTTTACTGCTTAGCTACTAAGTTTCACTAGTCTTCTGGATGCACTGATAGTAACCCTATGGTTAAGTTTGTTTTTACAAGTGTGATCTTGACCTATGATGTGCCCTCAGTCTCTCAAAAAGAAACTTACTACATTAAGCTGTTCTTGAATGCTCTTCAGCCAGAAAGGTTTGTGTGTACATACACATACATATGGTACAGTGGGGCTGAGATTAGTCAGAGATTAGTTTGACAAAGACTTGTACAAATCAGAGACATAGAAAACAAGTATTTCCTTTCCACTGTTGTTTGTTTCACATGCTGGGTTTCCTTTCCCTGCCAGTAAAATCTAGGCCATTACAATATTTTAGAAAGTATTGCTGTTTTCATATATATGTCAGCTGCAGAAAGTGTGATAGCTCTTCATTCACAACGAAGCATACCAACCTTACAAATACTACATAAACCCATGTGAAACACGTTTTTATCCTGTCACTCTTGCATGAGAAAAATAATACCTTGCCAATGTCAGTGAGGAGCAGCTGAGGGAACTGGGGCTGTTCGGCCTGGAGAAAAGGAGGCTGAGGGGAGACCTTATCACTGTCTGCAACTACCTGAAAGGAGGTTGTAGCATGGAGGGGGTTGGGCTCTTCTCCCAAGTAGCAAGTGATAGGACAAGAAGAAATGGCCTCAAGTTGTACCAGGGGAGGTACAGATTGGATAATAGGACTGAAAGGGTTGTCACGCATTGGAACAGGCTGCCCAGGGAAGTGGTGGAGTCACCATCCCTGGAGGTGTTTAAAAGGCATTTAGAGGAGGTTCTTAGGGACATTCTTTAGTGCTAGAGGTAGGTTATGGTTGGACTCGATGATCCTGAGAGTCTCTTCCAACCAAAATGTTTCTATGATTCCAGGATCCCATCCTCTGAGTTTGAGCAAAGCAATGTCTAGATGCCCCATCCAGTGCAGTTCTTATAAATGGTTCCTCCAACTATGCCCTCCAGAAATAGGCCTGCTGTATCCTGCGTGCCATATTTATACACAAATTTGCCGTTCAGGGAGAAAACCATAGTATAAAAAATGCATAGAGCACTTGGTTGAGTGAAGCTTCTGTTGCGCTTATTGTACTAATGGATGAAAAAAGTATCCACTGCCACACTCAGCAAGATGAGTAAAGGGTTGGCCTATTTAATTTTACTTATTTAATTTTACAAATAAGTTTCAAATGGCTTTGTGTTTTTAGTGTACCCACCTTTACAACTTTCGCTTGGTCTTTAAAAAGGATTAAATAATAACAAATGTCAGTCAGTTACTTTATTGTTAGTAAAATGTAACAAGGACTGACACACATAGAAAGTGTATATAGAGACACAGAAGACAAAATCTCAAACTTGGGTTCTATTGCTGCAAGGAAAAAAAGTAATTATATTGAGCTTAAGATGTCCAGAAGTAGATTTAGGTATCTGAATTCTGTAAAGCTAGAAACAGTGAAAAATCAAATATCGTGATGTAAAAGGTATTGGGTTTTGTTTGGTTGGTTTTGTTAGTTTGTTTCAAAGAAGTCCTGACATAGTGCTACTTTTTTTTGGTTTTGTTTTTTGTATCAGACAAACACAGAATACAAAAGGAATCTCAAAAAATGACCTTAGAAGAACACTAGAAAAAATACACCTATATGGAGTTGTAAATCAAAAAACTGAGATTCTCACGAACTTTACCAAAAGATACAGTCATAACAAAAGAGTAACTTTTAAAGACTGCGTAGTTCAGTCAGTGGTTTGCAGGTACATTTTGGCTACATTTTTATAGTACTTTAAGTACTGATGATCTGAAAACTTTCTTGGAAGAAAGGTTGTTTCAAATATTTGATAACGTAAAATGATATCAATGAGTATTTGCATCAGTGTAACCTGCCATTGCTTTTAAGTTTATGTAGATTGTCGTGATTCACTTTTGGAATCAACTTGACGATTTTTGGAAAAATACAAGGGCAATGGTTTCTTGTTCATCGGAGTAAAATAGTTTCAAGCATATATGGAAGGTGTCATATCCAGGAGTAAATTAATTTATTTTTTTTTAGTTTATTTTTGAAAATTCTAGATTGACTAAACCAAGCAAAGAGAAGGGTTTGGTTGGATGAAGAACTAGCACTATGAATAAAGTAATAGGAATGTATTATAGCATAACAAACAAAAATTGTTAGAAGAGGAACATACTACTTAAAAATCATCTGCCTTTCAAAAAGCTGGAAAACTTTGAATGTCTTCTCATCTATATGGACCAACACTTCAACAGAACTAGGAATAGGAACACTGAAGCTCAGCCCTTCGTTTGCAACAGGGGCAATGGTCATGCCTTTTCTTTTGGTACAGGTGCACATTATGTATCAGGCAGAGACTAAAGCAGAACAGATATGACAGTTTCAGTTAAGAGTAGAGGCTGATGCCTTGTGCAATGGACCAGTGCTGATACAGTGGTAATTAGGTGTCAGACTTGTGCAGTGCCAGTAAAATCGTTGCAATCCTCTATGAAAATGGTATATAATGAAAAAATAACGTATGAAGTAGGCTGTAAGTGCGTATGTAATTTGCAGACACTGCAACAGCTACTGTTCAGTGTGCTGTGCACAGCAAGAGTGCTTTGAATGCACAAAACAGATCAGATTAGTGCACCCAAAGCAGACTTGGGTGAATTTTGTGACATCAGGTGAACAGATAGAAGATAAGAATAATACCAGCTTAACATAGATATTGTTATTAATTATTATTACTATTCAGGATTAAAACATTTTCTTGTGTACAACAGACATTTCATCCCTCTGCCCCATAGACTTAGATGTAATATCTTCATATGAAGAGGAGAGGCTGATAAAATATATTATAATCATTTGTGGAGAGACAGACATAGCATATAGAAACAACTAATGTAGCTATTAAGACCTGTGCTTAAGAAGGTGAAACAAAACAAAACAAAACAGTATTTCTAGTACTACTAGAAATTAAGAGTCCTTGATCGTCTTCCGATAGACAGTGTAGTCAAAGCCCACTCATGGAAGAACATGAAAGAGGAGAGAACAATGACCTGAAGATAGATTTACACAGATCTTTGTGATAGGATTCATGCTTTAATTTGTGCATATAATTGCTCTTTGTGAAAGTCCCCCTTCAAGTCAATTGAAACTCCTTTCAGAGTTTGATTCACCATCTCTTAAAGCAGATCAGGTCAATTAGCTAGAAAGAAAGCCTAAGGTAACTGGCTCATACTTAGATGTCTAATTTTTGAGCAGCTGAACCTTACTTTATGCCGCCAGTGAAGATCACAGAGTACCTACTTTGCAATTGTAATGCTGAGCTATTTGCCAATTCTTTCCTGTAACCTCTAATCTCACTCTAATGAAACAGCCTTTATGAGAATGATTTTTCAGAGCTGAATTACACTGTAAAGACTTCATTTTTACCTTCTTCTATCTTTCCCTCATTTTCAGCACCTCTATCATCTTCTTGAAATCTTTTCAATCTCTGCTCACAGGCCTTTTTCTTTTCTGATTCTCTGCTTCTTTATTTCCTTTCCAATATACTGGTTTTAGCTGAAGGCCCTCTAGGGTCTGTCCTGGTCCATTCCCTCCTTCCACTATGCCAAAACTCAGTGTAAACTCAGTGAGCAGCAATCTAATTTACTATTTTTTCTACTGGGAAGGTATGTAATTTACTATCAATACCAATCCTGTTTCCCTCCACTCAAGCTAAAATCTCATTTCTCCAATACCTCCAGGTTACCTGGTTTTAAATTTACCTGCAAAATATTCCTCTCTTACCCTCCTCTGTAGCATTTTGAACAGCAGCATCATCTTTTCTGTCAAAAAGTCTAGTATAAACTGCAGATATTAGTCTCCTTTTGGAATTTCCTCTAGGTTGCATCTAAGTATTGTAGACTAATTGTACTTTAGATCAAATAAACACCTTTTTCCTGCATTGACATGCTTTTAGCCAGGATCCCAGCATCATGTGTCATCCTTTTCTGGCCTTAACCAATGCAATCTTGCTTTTTTTCAGGAATCTCACTAATGTTTCCAGAATGCTGTAAAGATTGTTCTTCCAATCTGTTGTTTGGATTTTTGTTTGTATGGGGCTTTTTTTTTGTTTTGGTTTGGTTGTTTGGTTGGTTTAGTTTTTTTAAATTTCTCTTTGCACTCCTCCATTGGATCCCATTGTTTTATTAAATTGAACGTAAGTTTTCTGTTACCTTCCAAGCTTATTCCCTCCTCTTATCAGCTCATTTGAAACATACAACTAGCTCACAACCAGCCTCCATCATTGGTCTGCTCCTGATCGTTATTAGGAGTATCCTGGAGTAAGCCTCTTTCAAATCTGCTGAAAATATGGCCACAAAGTAACAGCAAAATTGTAATCATCTGTGGTATTCATGTGCTACGTATTTCTATTCCTTATTATGCTTTTGAATTTTTGGTTCACACCTTGTGAATAACTGCTTCTCTCCATTTTTGTATTATAATTAGTCTGTAAGTTTTGGGGTTTTTTTATTTTTTTTCTTCACCATCTCTTTTTTAACAACAAGGTCTTGATTTCTGGCTAGATTTCATGGTAGTGACAGTAATCATAAGAAAGAAAAATAATGGACAACTGTAGAATTTGATGTAACATAAATTGATGCACTATTAACAGGGAGGGAATATTTACAGGAAGTGCTAGAAACTAATTTGTATTTATTTTGCATAACAACTTACAATTATGTACTTTGGATGGCCAAGGAATATGTAAATGATATTGCAAGGTTTAATTTTTCTCAGTGAAAAATTCTGTTGAAAAATTTTACTGCCAGGAAAAATAAAACCATGCAAAAATGAATGTATGCAGATCCATAATTTTGAAAATGACCATACAAGATTAGAAGTCATCATATGTTCATTTGATCACGGTATTTTGATGAGCATCACAAATTTATCATACCCTTCCTAGCGCCTGAAGGGGCAGTATCCACTCAGGATGGCTAACAGTGGATTCATGATTTTATTCTATACAGCTCAGCTGTATTGTGTTATATTATTAGTAATTTTAAACTTATAGGAGATTACTGTGTGCATTAATATATAACGCAGCAATAACTCCTTCAGTCAAGAAAAGTGTTATTTCTGAATTACCAGTCTCCAATAACTGAATTCAGCAACCACGCTTATTAAATGAAAACTTCTGAAAAGAAAGCATAAAACCAATAGTCCATGTAGATGAGAAATATGTTTCTCAAGATCTGAATTGCTCAGATGTGAAAATCAGTGCAAACTATATAATCACTCTTACACTGTGCTTATAAACGGAATTTCATAACAATATGATCTTACCGATTGCATGTTTTATTTCTTCAGGATAGCAGTACTGGCTAATTTAAAATCAATTGTAGAAGGTGAAGACATAAAGATATAAATCAAAAATGTTACATTTTGTGATGCATAGGGAAGGGCTGCATAGCTGAACCTGCTTTGAAGGTATGGGTTACTCCCTCGAATTAGAGAGTTGTTTTTTTCACCCCTCAAACTAATTTTAAGTTCTGGCAAACAAGCCTGTGAGACTTAGATACCCAGATCATAGTTTAGTCATTTCTTGGAATGGACAACCTGCTTTTCTCTTTATCTGATTTATCAGCATAATTCAACTTTTTTTTTTTTCTTTCAAATTTGAAACAGGTAGATTTTTTCAGATAACATCCCCTTGCTCTATTAGCTTTGGATTAGAATTCCTTCTTTCCCACTACTATTTTTTTCCTATGAACAATTATTCTGGCAGATGCAAAGGGAAAAATCTAATGGGCTATGAGGCAGGCAACTCTCCAAATCTAGGAAAAAAGTAGCTCTTTTAGTCAACTCTAAATAAAATCTTATAAACTACTTTAAGATTTTGTTTTAATAAGCATCTTTTTATATACTATATTTTTGGTATAGGCTTGTTTACATAAAGTCGTATCTCACAGTCAGAATATTGTAATGTCTAATGCAATATACTAGAAAAGGAGATGTCAATGACAACTCTTGTCATCACTGTACTGCACTATGTGGTAACTATGGTTAAATTCTCTGCTTCAATCACTTTGCTTGCCCATTGGAAGGTTTCTTGACACTTACCCCTCTCTCATATCTGAGGATTCTTTAAAAACATGTACAGCTTCATTCTCTAGGGAAAAATTATCCACTTAAAATTCATACGCTAAAAATTAAAGGTCTTCATTGGTAGTGTATGTGCAATGTATGATTCTAGATTACCATTTTCTGACGTGTCTTATCCTTACAAGCGTTTTATAGCAATTGCAGTTACTTAGCCATCTAAGTGTTCATAATGAGCTAGCGACAAAATCCAAGGAAACAGCATGTGCCGTAAAGGCTGTGTACTAGCAGACACCAGCATGCCCATCTCCTTCCTGCCTCCTCCAGCTCCATCCCATCTCCTCAGCTGCAGGCTGGTCTGTGAAAGATGCTTTTCCTGAGAGAATTCATTGTCAGGGAGTTGGGAAGATAGCTGAAGTCACCGGCCTTGTGGAAGATCAATCCCTAGACCTCTTTTATTTCAGAAAGCAAAGAGCTCAGGTGACTGCATTTCTGCTCTTGTAGCACAACTGATTAGCTTTTCAGGGGAAGGGAACATTTTCATTAAGCATCTCGTAGTTTAAGGTGGAAATGGGGAGGACAGATGATGTGTTGAGAAGCACGAGGACAACAGTTTTTCCCTGTTAGTGCATAAATGATTTAGGAGGCTTTACATACACACCATATTTTTCGACTGCTGTGAGCCTGTGAAACACCAGGAATATGACCTGTCCCCTCGCTGACATACTAGCCCATTGCAAATAGTAATGAGCAAATGTGTTGGGAGGAATATTCCATGCAAATATAAAAATAGAGATCTTACATTTGGGGTAGGAAGTTTGCTTTAGAGAAGCTTCAGATTTAATTAATTCCAATACCCTGAAAGCAGGCAGGAAATCGCGAAACATCATCTTTGGTATGTTTTGTGTGGTTAGTCTGCCTGAGGCTTATGCCTGGGGTTTTTAAAGATGCATGGAAATGTTAAACCACAAACCAGCAAAAGCAGTGAAGAACTAATCCTAAAGAAGGCATGTGCTCCGTCTTTTTCTTTCCCAATAAGAGATGTGTTTTAAATTGAACTGTCTGTACTTGAGTTCTGCAATTCTTATGACAGCAACTAACCACTGCTAACAACACTGGATATTTGAGGACATTCCTTTACTTTGAGCACTGGGTTGGGTAGTTTTGAGCTTAGATTGCTCATGTTTTATAAAACAAATGCAATCTAGAAAAAAAAAAAAAAAAGGTAACCAAACCAAAAGAAAAAACACTAAGTCTTAGTTCAAATGAATTCTTCTTATTAATCCCATTTAGAGTTACATTTTTCTTCTTTATAAGGAAAACTTTTTAATCCTAAGTGTTTCTTTATTTTTTTCCTAGTTAATTTAAAATTAGTTTCTTCTGAAACAAGACAAAACAAACAACCCTATGTTAAGATATAGAAGGGAAATCCAAAATTTTGAATTTTCTAAAATCTTTCCATATTGTATGCAAACTATTGGTATTATTTACTAAATTACGTGCATAGAGATGTTGAGCCTATTGAAAATTATTCGCAGATTTATCTCCTAATGAAAAAGTAGTTTTCTGAATTTTGTACAAGGGTATAAATAAGAGGAGATGAATGTAATGTCTCTACCAGCTATCTTGCGCAGGGATCAAGCAATCATATGAAGTGAAACCATTTTAAGGAGGAAGTATCACAGTTGCTATATGTTTCATATGAATGACAGCTGTCCCTTTCTGACATTGCCCTGCTGGGTAACAATATTATATGGCACTGAAATACTATTCTTACAGGTCACCAAAAACGCTTTGAGATGTTTTGTTATATTTCAACCACAGATAATGAAGCAGAAAATGATTGTGTTAGAAACTTGTCAATTAAAGAAGAAAAAAACCTTATTTGCCTTTCTAGCCTTGTTTTGACAGATTTATTTTTGTTTCTCTACTAGAAGATCTTTTTTTTTGAATTTTGGAGAGTGAAGAAAATGCTTATATGAGGAAATGAAACCCTTAGTTTTGAACAAGGGAATACAATTTCTGCTTAGTACAAGCATGTGAGATTTGCTAAAATATTTTTCAGTCCTCTCAGTGGTAGCGTTTTACCTCTAAATTGTGCTACCAGATGCATTAAGGAGTAAGGTACAAGTGCTCTGTACAGCTGCTTTAAATCTCTGACATACAAGCAGACATTTTTAAAAATGTACCTTGGGCCAACATCTATCCACTGCTCATCTCATTGGGACATGCGCATTACTAAACTACAATCAACGCATGAACTGCAAACAAGAAATATATGTATAGATGGAGAAAGATACTCCTCCTCTCCTCTCCTCTCCTCTCCTCTCCTCTCCTCTCCTCTCCTCTCCTCTCCTCTCCTCTCCTCTCCTCTCCTCTCCTCTCCTCTCCTCTCCTCTCCTCTCCTCTCCTCTCCTCTCCTCTCCTCTCCTCTCCTCTCCTCTCCTCTCCTCTCCTCTCCTCTCCTCTCCTCTCCTCTCCTCTCCTCTCCTCTCCTCTCCTCTCCTCTTCTTTCCCCACCTCGCCTCTCCCCGCCTCGCCTCGCCTCGCCTCGCCTCGCCTCGCCTCACCTCACCTCGCCTCGCCTCTTTCAAATATTCTGAATTAGTGATTTATAACACATTATAAACTGGTTTTAGGTAAAACAAAACAAAACAAAACCAACAAACAAACCAGATATTGCTAATGTAACCCATTCCCATGAACTGCACAAGCAGTTGACAGTTCATTATTTATGTTGTCTTGTTAATAAGGAAAACCCCTAAGCTTTCCAGCTTTCCAGCTTTCCAGCTTGAGTGTATAGATTTGGGTCTTAGGACCTAAAGACTGAGGTTGGGATACAGCTTCCTGATTTTGAGCAGGGGTTGAATATGATCTGTGTGATATGATCTTCACACTGCAAAGTGCCATGAGATTGACTGGCCTAATGGTTCCCTACAGAGTGAAGAGGATTTTTGGCCAAAATTTCACTGCTATTTGCCATGTCTACAGACAAACATTCATGGAAGTACTTCTAAGTCATCTGCTTGCTAGATAACACTGCGGTCACAAGTCCATGTGCAAGAAATGTCTTTTTTCACAAAGTAAGTCTTGTGAGATGATAAAATCAGCTACTGAAAGGTCAAGTTTCCATAGTTTCCTACCTACTCTCCCCTCTACAGTGTATCCTGTGCACCAATTCACGTAAGCTCTAGCAGCAGACTATAGGATTCATTAAGAGGAAAAAGTATTCCTTTCCCTGTCTCATCATGCATATTTTCTCACATATGTTTGAAGATACTGTGATACTTTACAGGATTTAGAGATTGAAAGCCTCACTAGAGAAGTTTCACTGAAAACCTGACGTACAAGTGACAGATTTTAGTCTTTTTTCAAGAAAAAGAAAAAAAAAATCTAACTATAAGCAACAATTACATATAGAGTTTTCTCTGCTTTCTTTCAAAAGCCAGAATGGCAGAAAGAAACTAAGTTTCTTGCAACAGGCAACTGTCTGTTTCTCCTCACTTTAGCCCATTTCTATCCCACTGAGGTTATATGGACCCATTATCTATACACATTTTGTATTAAGATATCTGTTCTGCCTGTTTTTCTATCAAAGAGTGAGGAAATCATTTAATAATACTGCCTAGAGCTTTCAATTTAAATTTTCATTGCATCTGGGAAAGCTGCTAAGTGAACGAACATTGACTTTCTGAGATAAAAATAAACCTATAGTGCTTTAAATTTTTGGCAAAGAATCAGCATTTCATAATTTCAGCCTTTTGGTTTGTTATGGGCTATAACTCAATTTTAATGATCTGATTCAATGAAATTATAAAAACCCAGCTTCTCTTCAGCTATTTGCTTTTTAATAGCCAAATTCATTGGTTCATACACAGGTTTTCCCATCTGCAGGTCAGACATTGTCAAGTTACTTAGACACGGGTGTGTATTGGTTACTTGGGCACAAGTGAACACATGGATTTCTGTATTTGAATTATCAAAAGGCCAGTGATTGTATCACTAGTGACATAGCAAAGTTCATCATTTTGTCATTTGCAAAAAACAACCATACGGTTTATTTGCTTACTTCTTAGGTACTATCACCTGTATGCTTAGCACAGAAGAAAGCAGTTTTATCAGAAACAAAATGAACAGTCTGGGAGTGATGTTTGAGGAACTGATGAACATTTATACATATGTAAGGTGAAGAAGATAATTCATATAATATTATGGTTTGAATTATGCTTGTTTAGCAAATGTGACAGAAATAATGGAATTGCTTAATATTTTGGTCAGATAGAAAAAAAAATTATGAGGAAGGCATGGAACAAACCTGTTTTGGTCTCAAAATTGAGAGACAAAGTGTAGCTATCAAAATTTACTTCTTTCCTGACTCATTTCTTTCCTTTTCATCAAATTAGGGGTAGACAGGAATGGTCACACTCCTCATCCTGCTGGCAACAATCTTTCTAATGAAATCTGTTGTCCATCTTTGCCACAGGGGCAAAATAGTATCTCATGTCCACCTTGTTGTCCTATGGGAACCCCATGGCCTTCTTTGCAAAGCTGCTTTCCACCTGTCAGTCCCCAGTATGTCCTGGTGCATGAGTTTATTCCTCCTCACATGAAGGACTTCATATTTACCAAGAAATTGATCAAACACTGGAACAGGCTTCCTAGAAAGGTGGTCAGTGCCCCATGCCTGTCAGTTTTTAAGAGGCTTATGGACAATGCCTTTAACTTTTTGTGGTCAGACAGTTGGACTAGATTATCATTCTTTCAAATGGAACTAGTCCATTCCATTCTATTTCCTTTTGTTGAACATCATGAGGTCCCTGTCGGCCCATTTCTCCAGCCTATTGAGGTCTCTCTGAACACTAATGCAAACAACTGATATATCAACCACTCCTCCCAGTTTTGTATCACCTGCAAACTTGCAGAGGGTGCAGACTCCCCCATCACTCAGGACATTACTGAAGAGTTTAACCATATAGTCAGGAACATCTTGTTCAGCCATGCAGGTCCCCTGCGACCTTTGCTTGGCTTCCTGCACACGGAGATGGACCATCCTTGAGCTCAGGGGAGATGATCCTTGAAAATCAACGAGTTCTCCAGAATTCGTCCTCTTTCCAATCCTACAGTTCCAGGAATTCTTCCAGGTAGGTCCCTGAACAGACTCAAGTCTTCTCCACTTCTAATTGGAATTTCCTTTCTTGGAAGTTGTGTTGATTTTCTCCTGTCTTATCGTTATCCACCTCCAAAAAGAGTCTAGTCTATCTTCTGTACAGTTCCAAATAAGCAGTTGGTGATAGCTTCTGTTCTCCAGGCTGAACAAGCCCAGTTCCTTCAACTCAGCCTTTCCTCATACATTGTATGCCTCAGTCCCCACCAGCCCCTGGGCTCACTGCAGTATGTCAATGTCTTTCCTGGAGTGAGAAACCCCAAACTGGACACAGCCATCCAGATGTAGTCTCATAAGTGTCAAACAGAGAAGGGAAAACATCTACCTCAACCTACAAGCTACACAGCCCAGTCTGCTCTTACCATTCCTTCCTGCAAAGCAAAGTATGAAGAAAAGTGACGAGTTACTGGTCCATTTGGCAATATCGTTCCTCAGTAACTGCTGTTATTAACGGTGAAACAGATAAAATATTCAGGCTCCAAGTAGAGAAAACTACCCATTTTCTTTATTGCTTTTAAACTGAGAGAGACCTAGACCATAGTTCCTTGAGGGCAACATCAGACAGGCCAAGTGAAAAAGTCAGGGTGACAGAACTGTAGTCAATTTGTCATAATGGGCTCTGGATTGGGAGCTGCTCATAGGTCTCTGCTCAAGAAAGGGTTGTGTAAAACAAGGGCAGGGCATCCTGTACTCTGCCAGATCAGCTAAGACTGTCATCAGTGAGAGTTTTGTGATGCTCTCCAATGGCCCGCAACAAGACTATGCTGTGCCTCTCTGGGTGGACAGTTCCCTGAGTTTACTTTTCTGGATGTGTTCCCACATGAAGCCTAATGAGCAGTGTCATTTGCCAACTTTTAGAGGCTGCCAGATTGAGTGGACATCAGGATGCAAAGGATTTCTCCAACATAAATCAGTTGTAACTAGATTTGGTGGTCTGTAAGGCACTTCTGCAAGGGTACAATTGGGAATATTTAAGACTAATTAGGAAAAAATGTGATTGGTTGGTTGGTTGGTTGGTTCATGCCTGGTCCAGACCTATTTTATACTGTGATAGTAATTCAGTAATGCTCAGATATGGCATTAATGTACATGGAACCATACCCTAATCCTCATCAGTGCTTCACCTGCCTCTCTCCAGTGGGAAAAACCATCTTTCCTGGAGCTCTAGGGGATAAAAATGTTTGTTTCTAATAGATGCTTCTCTTTAGACTCCTAATAGGTAATTCTCTTTAGACTTATCAGCTTACTCTACTTGTACATTTCTCATATGAAGAAACTCTTTTGTACTATGGTGAAGACTAATTCATCCTATGTCAGTGAATCAGATCATACTTGCATTGCCAAGGAGATAAAAAAGCTATGAAACAAAAAGCTTAATGCAACACTTTGTAATCATATAGTCAACACAGAAGCTATGTTGCATCTGTTCTTTCAATGAAGCACTGTATTCCCCTGTAATTTCAGCTTCACAATATCCTGTTACTAAAAATTTCATAAACAAGGACTGGAGGGGTTTCCCCTTGACTTGTAAGTAACCTCTCACCTGTGAGGTGGTCTGCAGGAGAAAGGACTGTGCATCACTAAGTGTGTTTAATCTTCAGATGATAGAGTTAAATCCTAAACACCATTTTTATGCAGCCCATGAAAATCATGCATTCATACCTAGCAGTCAGCATCTGCATTTTCAAAATCAGCAAACATTTTGAGATAGCTATACAGATATCAACAACTTGTGTGTCTAATATCTGCCTTTCATTGAGTGGCATTTTATTTTTAGCAGGATATTCTTTTCTCTTTTCAGAAATAGAATTTCAACACAGACTCCACATCTGACAGGTGAAGACACCTGTGCACTTACACGTGAATGCCTACATACATTTAACACACACTATGCACACCGCATACAAATTTATGTCATTCAAATATGAAATGGAAAAGAACATAAGCAGGGCTGTCTCTCAATAATTAGCTGTTATTGAACACAGCATTAGGCTTTCCTAGAGCTTGCTCATGGATAATTCTCATCTATTTTGCAAGTGTGTGAGATCTACAGTAATTTCCCTCTATGTTTTTGTGTACATCCATTCTTTAAAATGGGAGATGAAACAAGATTTTTGAGGTCCATTTAACAGATTCATATTTGGGGAATCAAATATTTACAAGTCAGAATGTTTACAGGTTCAATTTCCATTTCAAATTCAAAGTCAGCTTCATTCTTATTAAATAAGTATTGATTTTCTGCAGAGGAATTCTAAACAGAATGCTCCTGACAAAGGAAAAGAAATTGAGTATAGAAGAGAGGCTCTGTGAAAGAAGATAGGATATTTAGTGCCTCCTCTTTTTCTGAAGAAGAATATGCTTTTTGGAGCTTTAAGCTTGATGTCCAGTATTCTCTTCAAAGCAAAGACTGTTAAATTAAATACTGAAATTTTATATGTTTTTCTTGCTATCTAGGTTTTGTAGTAGCGACATACTTCAACCTACAGTGACTGTTATAACTGTTGGAATTATGAATCCTTTTATGAGATTTAAGGCCAGTCCTTACACGTAATCTCCTTTTTCCAGGAGCTTTGCATAAGATACGGAAAATATTAGGATTTCTTGTTTGATACTGGAAGAAGTTGTAGGCAATTCACAAAGGTCAGAGTGAGAAGGGACAACTAAGATCAACAGGGTTTGATCATGGAGTCAAGCTGCTGTAGAACTTACACCTCCTGATGGAGAGAGTCCTGATTAGGACTCTGCTTAGAGCAGGGTGTTATTTCAGATGACTTTCAGAGGTCACTTGAAACCTAAATTTTTCCTTGATGTTACGATAATCAATCAAAATAAATCTGGAGTACAGAACCCAGCATCTTCCAGCTCTGCACACCTGGTCTGCATCCTGGCTCCACACCAAGGTAAATTTTGGACATGCTTCATTCCTTCCTCCGTTTCCTACCGTTCCAGTTTCCATTTGTAAAGACCTGATGAAAGCAGCAGTGTGATCCAGCAAACTCCAGCTTGTCAGGAGCACAGAACTAAACTGTTTGTCTAGGAGGACCAGGTTTGGCTGTTGACTTTTTCCTTGATGTAATTTATTTTCATTTTTCTATCTAAAAAATATGACAGATCACCTTCTCAGCGGCCAGGGCTACATGGTATTTGTAATCATGGTCAGCAGCAAGGAAGTTAAAAGAGCAGAAAAATGCAAACTGTCACCCCACCTTCCTCACTACCAGAGGGCTTTATGAATGGACTTTTATGAATGTTGTTAGCTTTCCAGCTATAAGACATTTTAAATGATGGATGAACAAAAGCATCATCTGTGCAAACACTGGGATGTTTGAACCCAGAGGAAGGTTCAATAATTAGTCATGCAGAATATTAGTAACGCCCTTTGGTCATATTCCAAGTTCCTCCTGGATTACAGCACAATGTCACAAATCATCAGCTGCTGCAACTGGTATTTTCATAGAGAAAAAGCTTCCTGGTGGTAGTACTGAATCTTGAAATAATATTTAAATCTCTGTCTTCCCTGAAAACCGATAACGAATGGTGCACATTTCACTCAGCAAACAGCTTTTTAGCTTATACTTCTGGAAAATAAACTATTTTTTTCCTCTTCCCTTTCTGATCCCATCATCCCTACAGAACTGACTGTTCAGCAATAGAAAGTGGGTTAGTTTTCTACTGTTTATATTATCAGTATAACTCTGAACAGTTAAATACGCAGAACCCTCCCTGTTATAGCTTCAAATGAGTAATAAGATGCACGTTTCCAGCCCCACTGTGGGCCCTAGGCTACATGGAGGGAGGTAAATGAGGGCGGAATTTGAAAGCAAAGCTTCATCTTTCCCAGTTGCACCCGAAGGAAGCATTTGCCCAGCGGAAAGGTTTTCAGATTATATTGTGCATGGAAGAGACAACATAGTTTAGTTTCCAGACTCCAGGAAGGTTTGTAGAACAGACGCATAGATAAAAATGACCTTTCAGTCAGTAAGCTAAAATTTGATCTAGTAATCATTGGGATACAACAAATGTGAAACCTTATGCTACCAATTTTTGCAAAAGCACTTTTAAAGTAGGACTGAACTTTAAGTCATTCAGTCTCAAATGGGATTGGACTGCAGGGACAGTATGGAGATAGAGATTATGTAAAAAGCAGCAGAAAA
The DNA here is from genome assembly GCF_036013475.1 of Columba livia. Lineage (NCBI taxonomy): Eukaryota > Metazoa > Chordata > Aves > Columbiformes > Columbidae > Columba > Columba livia. Next base: position 54,470,133 of record NC_088602.1, read on the forward strand.
ATATAAAATGCTTTTCTCTTCAGCTTTAAGGTTCTCCAGCAACTAGCAGATTTCACCTTTATTGTTATTGACAGCAAAGGCCCATATGGCCTTAAAGATACCAATACACTGCTGCACATTACTCAAAAAAAAATCTTATTCACCTAACATTCTACCTTTAAACTCATTGTGCACTTAGTATCACTTCAAGATTAAAAAAAGCAGTTTGGGCAGACAAGTTTAAAATAGAACTCAGTCAAGCACACTTTACCGGATAAATCAAGCTAACTTCAATGCACATGTAGCTGAAACCTCCAGTGATTACATATTGGGTCTGTATGGCAAGGCATTCTCGCTGTGACTTCAATTTTAAAACACAAGCCTCCTGCAGAAAAAAGATTATTTAGTTAGCTAAATAAAGTGCTTGTTGAAAATCCAAAGAAGTCATTTGTGTGATAAACAAGGTTGCTTATTACCAAACTAGGATGATTATAGCTATTTTATGAAATTTTAATTACATTATGTGGCTTCTCAAATATTGGTTTTGAACATTAATCAAGTTACTTGGGAAGCATTTCACGGAAGGGAAAATAAAAATGAAATGGCTTATTTACTTATCCCGATGTATTAAAAACAAAATTCAGTGGGGAAATCATGAAAAAGCCATCAGGGAGAAAGTACTGCCTAAGAGTGTTCACAGTCAATAGAAGTCTGAAACAAATTTTCACTTGAGTGATTCACAAGCACTGAGTCAGTAGTATCTCCATGCTCCAGACACCACAGTATACTTAAAAAGCCATGCGTATAATGTTATAGGTAAGTTTATGTCTTGAAGCATTTGGATATTTTACATGTTTAGGAAAACATAAGATATTCTTGTGTGACTAGATAAACAAGATGTCTACCAATTTTGTTATTCAAAATACAAAGCTATTTATGGGTTCTGAAAAGTCAATAAAAATTCTTGGTCAGAAAGACGGTTTGCACTGAGGAAAGGTGAATATAATTCTGAATTAACTATACAGATATGGAGTGACACTGAACTGATGTGACAAGTCCCATGTTTTGCCACTGCATATGTTTCCCATCTCAGTGATTTATTTCCTGTGGTAAATTGCACAGGATGGAGACATTGCCAGAAGTCTGCTGCATTATTTCATTTTATGTTTTTATTAGCCTTCAGAAACATTCAACATTTGTATTAACATTGCTGTCTGGAATAATAATTCCAGGGCATTATCTGTGCATACAGTTTTACTACATACAGATCAGCACTGATGGTGGCAAAGCCTCCTGATGGTGCTTTATCATACACATCCATGAACTCACAGCTGTATTCAACAGAGCCCTTTAAAAAGAGATGCAGACAAGCATCTCTTGTTTACTGCATGACAAAAGAGAGCACTAAATGTGACCTATTTCTGCTTTTCTCTTATCCACAAATGGAGGGGTATGGAAGAAAACAAGCCTTTTCCTTCCCTCCCATGCAGAAGCTGAAGGAAGGCATTTCTGTCCAGATGCACGAATAAAACATGCCTTGTATGTTGAAGCTCGTGCCATGGTACACATGCTATTCATTTATCGGGAGCCCCAAAAGCTGTTGCTTCACCCAGTTACCTTCACACCACGTCCTTGGACATCCTTTTCCAGCCAAGGGTTGCATTTAGAAATTCTACAGTATGGTATTTTTTATACTGAGGGATGGAATAATGAGAAGCACAGTCAGAAATACAGCTAGTCACTTTACAGTACTTAGATTTTAATTTAAAAGAGCCGTGTTTAGCTTTCCTGTGTAACTAGTTGTGGAAAGGTGATTGTGGGTCTCCAGAGGTGATGAGAAAAATAATAATAAGGAAAATATCATAAATTTTCTTACATGATTAAATCTAAACTTTAAGTATATAGAAGTTATTTCTTAAGGTATATCTGTAGTTTTGTTTCAAACTAGTTCACATTTGTATGTGTAATGAAGAAATTATAACACTATATTAGACTGCTTGGCAATGAGAATTCTCCTTTATTCTTATGCCCTTTAAATCTAATTCAATGTTCTTCCCAAAAAACATTTACTTGTGTTGTATTGTATATATCCTATCAAGATCAATTATTTCATTTCAATTTATTGATAATAATTTCAATACTAATATCTGACATGATTTGTGGTATTTTTTTTCTCTTCTGACAAGAAAAAACATCGGAGAAAAAAAAAAGTAAAACAATCTGGAGTTTGAATAATCAGATAAAATTTTGAATCTGGATAAATTTTTGCCATGAAGGATAAGACAGTGTGAAAAACCAAGGGGCAGCCTAGGTACTCTAAGCATGATTTGCACAACCATTAACCCAGAAAACCCCAGCTGTTTAATCTCTATGCAAAGGCTGACTGTCAGCTCCCTGTTTATGTAGATCAAAATATTATTTAGATCACTTTGAAACTGGTGCCCAAGGTTGCATTTTCATTGAATATCAGCTCAGATCTTCTCTACTCTTAAAGATAGTGGTACTCAGCATTGGACATTTGTATCACTGAAGCATGAATATAATCTAAATGTATAGTAGGTATCATGTATATATGAGTCTCCAAAGAGATTCATTTTGTGTGTGCACATGCACAGGCACGTCGCAAGAAGAGCCAGAGGCCACGAATGCATTGCAAAGAGCAGGTTTTATTTTAGTTACCTCTCTACTGGGGGATCTCCGAAGTCGCACCTGAGCTCCCAGGCAGAGGTGACACAAGCAGGGACGCAGGCGCTGGTAAGTTCAGCCCTGCTGGAAGATCACTGGGCCTGCTGAGCTCACCTGTATTTCAAGGCTTCATGCAGGCACAGCCTCCCGCTCTTTCTCACAACAAGGCAGGAATCTCAGACATAGTGATAAGGTGCCTAGAGTTTCTCACAGGCCTATGTTATCTAACACAGAGGTTCTACTCATCAAGCACACAAGGTCAGTAAAACAATTAGTGTGATGTATGTGCTTTTTCTACAGACAGGTGCAAGTCACTTGAGCGTATTTACATTTCACTAGCCTCCTCGCCAAATCTTCCAATACATTCACATACATTTTCCATCTGATTTATACAAATTGCCTTAAACTGTCTTTGTAAGCACAAATATTCATCCTTCCTAAGAAGCCTTACCTAGCTGTAGCAACAAAGAAAAACTATTTTGTGCTCATCTGTGTAGGTTTGTCTCCTTAGTGAAATTTTAACTCCAAACTGAAAATTTTGATTCAGTGAGATCCAACAAAAAATTTCTTGCTTTTGTTGGTTTATTTTTAGTCTGAATTGGTTTTCTTGGGTATGTCAAGCAAACTCCCCATACTTGCCTGAATTATATAGCACCTAAGATTTTGATTCCAAGAGGAGAGTGTGTGTATGTGTTTTCAGTTTTTCAGCTACCTATTTAGCCAAAATGAAACATGGTAAATCTTACAAGGAACACACTAAAAAAGATTTGCTGAGGACTGCTGAAGGCTATGCAGCATTTCATAACTTCTGAAGACACCATTTGAGATGGCACTTGTTCTATTGAATTTTACCAGGGTATGTCTTAAATTAACTTTGTATAGTAGGAGATTGAGGGAGATATTTTCAAGGAAAATTAAATTTTCAGTGCAAGGACCATTGAGGTCCAAGGACATTTACATTTCTGTCTTTTGCACTTTTGAAAGTTCAATTGAATAAGAATTGAGTAAGAATATTTTATGTTCATATAATTATGTATTTTTTTTGTTTTATAATACCTTCCATTTTAAAGAATCCCATGAAACTTCAATATCCCTATGAAGGAACTGAGAGATGTTTTGGTGAAGAATATGAAAATATAGCTGGAGATTAAGTAGCCTCTTGTCAAGTCAAAGTTTCAGAATTTAAAACAGTGTTTCTCTAGTCTTTTCCCTTCATTAGTGAGCAGTGAACTCCTGTGAATGAGAAAGATTCTGTTCAATTCATGTTATGTGAACTTTAGCCTAAGTCTTCTTCATTCCAAAAAAAATTCATGACTAAATGTTTATTTCCTACTCTGAGAGAAAAGGAAAGGAATTTATAGCCTCTCCTGTTGAAACTATTCCACCCTGGATAACTAATGAATCCTTTTCTTGAAAAGACACTCGAGACTTTGCTTCCACTAGTAGCATAGGACACGGCTGTAGCTGCTGAGAGTTAGAATTAATCTGTCTTATGCTTTCTCTGCACTATTGAGTGTTTAACTGTATGTATTAGCTAGGAAAAAATCAACAAGAGACAGATTGTCATAACTGATTGGAAAAGGAGGAATCCCTCTCTCCCCTCACTTGCTCTTATATTGTTATAAAACCTAATGTTTGACTTCAAAATGCTCTTACTATAACTGGTTTGTCAGTGTGGTGTGTTGACCCTGGTCAGCAACTAACCACCCAGCCAGTTGTTCATCCATTTTTCCTCCACCAGGATGGGGGAGACAGTTCAAAGAGCAAAAGCAAGAAAGCATTTCAGTCAGAATAAATACAATTTAATAAGTGAAGGAAAGAGAAAAAAAAAAACACAGCGGTTGTGTTGTGGTTTAACCCCATGGTAGCCACTTGCTCACTCATCCCCTTTGGCCCTCAAGTAGGGGAGATGACCAAAAGGGAAGGGAGAAACGCATGGGTTGAGAGAAAAGCAGTTTCATAAGAAAACAAAATAATGATGATGATGATGATAATAATATTAATATTATGCTAATAAGAACAATAATAAAATAAAATATAAAATAAGTGATACTAAGTGCGATTTCTCACAAACTCCATCTGCACCTAGTAGCCAGTCTTGGGAAGGAGAGCACCCTGGTCCCAGACAACTGATCCTGAGAAGAGAGCAAAAAGGCAAAGGTAGAAAGGTCCAAAAAGCAAACTGCAAAATGACAGAACAACAAAAGGCCAAACTGACACTGAACTCCCAATGGAATGGAACTCCCAAGTGGAACTAATGGAACTAATTGTCTGGAAAAAAATTCTTCAGCTACATATGGAGCATGATGCTAATGGTAGGGAATATTTCATTGATCAGTCTGGATGACAGTCAAAGTGCTGTCCTGTCTGTGGCTCACTCCTACCAATTTGCATCTATAGCTGGATGGCCCAAGTTGTCCTTGGTTTCCCTGACAACAGCCAAGATATCAGTGAGTTTTAACGTTCCTTTCATACCAAATCCCTAATACTAGAAAGCTACTAGAAGGAAATTATTAAGTCTAACCCAGAGAAAAGCAATGTTACCTCATTATTCTTATACTAAATCCAAAATGAAGAGTGTGCTAGGTACAAAAGGGAAGAGCTTCTAATTGCATAAAAATTAACTCAATTTCAGTCTAGCCAGCATAGATTGAAAAGGCAGTCATTCTCCACACCCACAAGCAGACAGATGTGCAGCCAGTCTCCAGTTCTCTCCGGGGTCAGCTGTCCTGACTGTGTCTCTTGTCCACTCCCAGCTTACTCACTGGTGATGCAGCATGAGAAACAGAAATTCTCAATGCTGTGCAGGCACTGTTCAGCAATAGCTGAAACTGGTATATTATCAACACTGTTTTAGTCTCAAATCCAAAACACAGCACCATACAGGCTACTATGAAGAAAGCTAACTCTGTCTCAGCCAGACCCATTATCATCAGTTAAATCAAGAGATCTCAATTTTGATAATTCAGCATTTCCCAATGGAAAAGCTAGTTTACTGGAAAAACTTCCAAATTTCCCAGCAGCTGTATACTAATACATCTGTTCTAAAAAGTTCCATGTACATGAGAATGAACCTTGATTTCATTCCAAGGAAACCACACAAAATAAAGCCTGTGAAACTTAGTTCTTTTTACTTTGAAGTGACAAAATTCTTCAGTTGGGTTCACTTAAATTGGAAATCATCATTCCCTGGAATCTAGATTTCCAGAATTTTTAGACTATGTTATTAAATTTTGTCCTTCAGCATGTTTCTCATAGTGTTGTGTTCTCAATAAATGGGCATGGAAATTAAGGAAAAAAATGAGGAAAGTGTAAAACCATAAGTTTATATATTTAGAAGGAATACATTCAAATTACTAGGTGATTTAGCTTGCCAGGGTATTTTGGCTGTTTCCTATCCTTCTGTTCTTTGTTGCTATATTCTTCACTGTATAACTTGGTATTCTGTAAACTCAGTATGATCATCATGTTCTTTTAGTACATCTACTGCAGAAGACAATATTTTTAAAGAAAACAAAAAGAAAAAAAAAATAGAGTCCCTCATGCTCAAAGAGCTCTCAGAGGTTACAAAGGGAATGTATTATAAATAAGAAATAAGCACCAGCTGTAGAAATGAAGTTGGAAACAGCATTTTCAAATAAGTGATTTGGAACTATGTACAGAGAATGTGCCACAATACCTAAACTGGAATTAAAAGGGAAGGAGCTACAGTAACATGCAGTTCCAGGAAAGGTCACATTTAGAGCTGCTCTTTGGGCTGTGCTTAGAGGTTTAGAAGCCAATAGAGGTACACTCTTGTAAAACCAATGTGAAAGGGAATCACATTACACAGAGAATGTAAGTGATGCAGTATTAAAACCAAAACAGAGCAGGACCCCTGTCCTCCTTAATTTAAAAGCTGGTATTTTTTCTTCCTCACAAATAGTTTCACTGTGGATCCATCTTCTCCTTCTCTTTCCTTCACCTGGGACATTCCCTATGTTTCATTTACCTTTCACAAGAGCCCTTTGCATTTAATGGGTGCTCTGCGTATTTCCTGAAAGACACAACTTGTGTTACTTGTTTAGATATTTGAATCACAGAGTACCTTTCTATGGCTCCTTCAAATCTTACTCTTCATCTCTTGATACAAGAGAAACTTGTCTCTGATGTTCTTCCTTTTAACATTTATCTCTTTTTCTTTGAGATTTTCTCTCAGTTGGTTTAGACATTCAAGTATCCCACCGATATGCTAAACCTGGAAATCTCTGTCTCTCCGGTTTCACATTTAAATGGTCTCAGATGCCTAAATCAACATTTTGAATTCTGCTTCAGAATCAGCACATTGATTTTGCAGAGTGACATTCAAACCACTTCCAATTTGTTCTCCTGTGGAGTAGCCACATAGTCTGTTACCTATTTCAACATCTACTCCAAGGTGCTTTTCAAGTAGGAGTCATTTTATTTCCCGGAACCCATTTTTCAACAGAAATGGCTTGATTATTCTGTGAAACTTAGTTGACAAAGAGAAACTTTGATGTAGTGTGCCTAAAACATTTGGGTTTGAGAATATTTTATCTGAAAATGAACTAATTTAAAGAGTGAAAGGGGTAGCATCTAGGAAAAGAGAGACATGCAAGGACAGAGGGGCTTAACTGAGATTCACATTAAAATAGGTGTTATCCTATTTAATAATTCCACTCCAAAATGTGTTTCTTGAAGAATATAATTGGTTTTCATCTGACACTGTATTTGCACCAATTGTCTAAACAAGGTGGAAAGAGATGAAAATAATATTATAGTTTATGATAAAGCAGAAAAAATATCCAAGACCATTGTGCCTCATCACATGTTAAAGATTCCTGTTTGATCTTATGAGTTGGGGAAAGTGTCAACAGCTATTAGAGAACTTTATTTCAAGAAAATTGGCAAAAAAGTTGAACAAAGTTGTCTTAATAGCTTTTTATGATACCCTAATCTTCTAAATACCTTCCAAATCTTCTCTCATGGTGAGTTCCTATGGCTTCAAATTTGAAGGGGCTGCACTTGTTGCCTTTTGATTTTCCTTGCATGACTTGGTGAAACATGAGACAGGTACCCGCTCAAAACATTGTATTTACTACTGCAACAACACTGCTTAATTTGGTCTCTAGTGTGATAGTTATTCCCCTTGTATAAAAGAAAGAGAAAATACTCTGTTCACTCACTCAAATGGAAAGGGAATCTTCTTCATTTAAGATCTCTGTGTAGCATGGTATGGATACACTCACTGCCATTTAGAAAAAGCTAACAGTGTCGGTGATTACATTTATGCTTCTTACTAATCATGTAACTTACCACTCTTGTAGTAATTAGATTTTAAAGCAGCACCACTTCCTGATCCTCAAAGACAACATGACGGCTTATCCCTGTAGACATAGCTGCTATATCACATTACTTTGTTGAAAGAACACCTATTTTTCCACATAAGAATGATGATTTTCTTGGAAATCATAGTTGTTTTAAAGTGGAACTCCTTCATTGCACAAGCATTTGCTTGTAATATAAGGTCATTCACTCTATCTCTACTGAGAGCAGTTGATTCAATAAACTTACTTTTATTTTCTGAAGAAAACATCTTATCAAATGAGAGAAAGCAAATCCCTTGAAAGAATTGCTTAGTTTTCTGCAGCATGTCATAGCAGGAAAATGCCAGGCCATCAATCACTCCTGTCAGCTCCACTGGATCAAACCATTGCCAGCAAGCATTCAGTCCTTAGCAGAATCACTTTGGCAGGTACTGACTGGAGCTGTTGATATTAATTTTTCTGGGAAATTCACTCTGATCACATAGTATAGGGAGATAGAAGGACAGATCACATGTGACTATCTCTAGCATTTTTATTCCTTTTATTGTGATTTAATTTAAACCAAGAGCTTAATTCCACACTCCTTGTAATTTCAGTTTTTGTGTTCTGTGTTGTAACTCATAGGGTCTTTTACTGATAATAAAGACATATTTCACATAGATATAACACAAGAATCAATTTAGTATTAGCTAGTCAATTAACTGTTAACTTCACTCATTCTTATAGCTCAGTTCAGAACTATATGTCTTCAGTAATTATGACTATACTTCTTATTGTGTGTTAAATTTAAATGTATTTTCTATAAATTCCCAAACTCTGTACAGGTTTACTGGATTATTTACATTCTTGCCTCAATAGTCTTCTTACTTTTTCCAGGGCTTATGTTTAAATGGATATTGGAAACATAAAAATATATGAACAGACTTTCAAAGTTGCTGAGCAGCCAGAGTTTCTATTGTCTTCGACAAGAACTTTGTGCAGGATCTTCAATATTGTATCAAGAGTCCTAGTTGAAGAAGAGTTTTGGTACAAGTTATTTAGAATGTTAAGACTCTACAGATGTAGTATCTGAATGTTAAGATATTCAGATAAGTTTGAGAAGGTGGATGAAGCAGTAGATGCCTTCTGCAACTATGGTAACCACAAGAAATGGAATGGTATTTTATTTATGTGAAGTCGGAAGCTGGATGGGTTTTTATTGCGTATGTGTAAAATAAGTTAGTATTATTGATAGACCTATTATTGACATCTTTTTGTTCTTCATGTTGTTTCTCTCCATTTTGTGGCAGCCTTTGACAACCAAAATTGGTTTTATTTCATCCATCCTCATATCAGAGAAATAAAATAGCGAGTACTGACATGTCCAAGACAAGTTTATCTGTGTGATATCACTTCTCTTTCATTTTGGTCTGTCAGTTTGTTTTCATAACACACTCATCTTCACTCCCAGTGAAGAGATACACTTAATGCGATAGTTCTGCTGACTGAATGCATAAAGCTACCTTTTGTCATCAGTTATGCTACATCTAGCTCAAATGATGAAACACATTTCAAAACCTGATTTGAACTCCATTTAAAATATCATTTTTCTAAATGTGTTTCATGTGCTGTGTGCTTACTTACCTACTACTCATTCATTGGTTTTGGCTTTGATGTCAACATGTTTATGTAAGGTGAACCGTTAAAGCTGCTGCCTATTGTTGAAGTCAGAGGAAGTTTTATATATTTCATAGTACCTATGACTATTTATTTATTTATTTTACCTACAGTCTTTAAGGATGGATTTTGAGAACACAGCAATGGCTACCTGCGTGTTTGTGAGAGTATTTGTGTGTATGCATGGCAGAGAGCAATAGATAGAAGCCTGTACTACTATGCACTATACCTGTCTGATTATAAGTTAACTATTCCAATTACATTTCTCATCAGTGAAGATCTTTTTCTTTTGTGACACTAACATCACGATCATCAGTATTGTTTGTAGGAACCTTTGCAAAAAACTCCGCAAGAACAAGTGAGACTTTGATACCACTTAGAAAAAGGCTTAAACTTTGCCATTTGTTCCTACTGCGTGTATTCACAGAGTCAGATTCAGAGTGAATGTTTTATCTTTTTTATTTATTAACATGGGGACATACAAAATGAAATCAGTCATCACAAAATAATCAGGTATATTCTCAAAAATTAGATTGCATTAGTATCAGTCATTAGTAATCAATCTCTGTATTAGTGAATATCATCATACTAGATGTGAAATTACTAGTTTGTGTCTATTCTATTCTATTCTATTCTATTCTATTCTATTCTATTCTATTCTATTCTATTCTATTCTATTCTATTCTATTCTATATAGTATTAGCAATTCATAATATAGAATAATGTTATCATATCAGATAGAGTGTACACCCAGGAAAAAATTAAAATGTTTCACTAGAAAGGGCTTAAAGAGAAGTTGATCAACTTACAATAACATGGGTGGAGAATAACATACATTAGGAAGGTTCCTTTGCAGCAAATTGAGTTTTGTTTAATTTTTTTCAATAAAGCTGAACATTCTGCTATACTCTCACATGGACATGTATGTTTATATTTCACTTCACATTCAAGTGAAGGCAATTATAACTCTTCCACTCCTGTGTCACAGATCACTTGTATCCTAGAAGAAAGACAGGCAGTGAAGCAGGCAGGTATTTTAGGCAATTGAAGCAGAAAACAGTAGAATTTATTTCTTGCTATGTGAGAATATAATCAGGGAACCTCAGCAAAAATTTAAGCAAAACTTTGTTAACCCTGGTCTTGCTCATATTTAAGCCTTTTGTTTAAATATAAGCACAGGTGTTAAATAAAATACTGATGATTATTATATCATCCTCAAACCACTCGTCCTCAGATTTTTGCTGTTGGATAAACTCCTCTTGGCTCTGTGAGTGTGTTAGGTAAGTCACATTACATTTTACCTTCCTAGAAAGGCAAAAGAGTGGACATACCATCTAAACATTACTCAAGAAGAGAAAGTAGCTGCCTGTGTGCTTCTGAAATTACTTTATGAGGTCTACTCTGGTAATCTATAATGCGTAGTAGATAGAGTATGTGTACGACACAAAGCAACATTTATGTCACCTAACGATCATTATTTTTCATTATGCTTTGTTTTCAGAAGTCTGGATGGTATGAACAAAAGAAAAATAAGTTTAAGTCTCTGTCCAAACACTGGTTTTATTGCTATTCATTTATTGTATTAGGTTTTAAACAAGACTGAGGGATTTATATTGGCAATCAGTTCTCCCTGTTTACCTCTTTAATAACAGTCTTTTCATTGTTAATATTTTCATGAATTGCAATTGAAATGTTTCCTTGAGCTTTCTTTGGCATTTTTGGAAAATAGTGCTGATGTTTTGTTTTGTTTTGTTTTTTCCAATTTATTCATTGTCATGTTTACTTTAGAAAATGCACCAGAGATGTTTTTCTATTACACAAGAACTACACTGATAAAAATTCTACATTTGTGGATATTTACCATTGCTGCCAGGACTGGCAAGGAGAACTAGGCTTTTTTGAAGTTTTCTTTAAAGTGGAACAAGGATTTCCATATGTATAGTGTTAGAAAAGGAACAAAAAAAGTCATCTAGATGAGTCGTACTGCGGTAGTCATCCTGTAGACTGTTAGTTTGCTGGAGGTGTTCTTGGTAATGCAGAGCTATGCATTTCACCTGTATTTGTTACAAACACTTTGAAAACTGGAAGCAATCTAATCATTAAAGCCTAATTTCTGCAGGCACCAGGTGTGAGAGGCACCATGTGGTGAAAAACATATTCCATATTTCCAAATGTCATGAGCTCCCCTGATACAAAGTTCAAGTACTATCATCTGTGGCTTTCACTGATGACAGACATCTATACAGGAAAGTTTGTAATTGCTACTATCTGGGTGTTTTGATAACATGTCAGGAATTATAGAAACTATATATATGTATGCAAACCCACAAGCTTGTGTAGTTTTTTGTGCTGATGAAATTTGTGTTCAGAAAGATATGTTTGCTTTTGGATCATCTCCCTTAAACAGATGGTATCTTTGTGATTGTTGTGACTCTTCATTGTTGCTGCCGGCTGATGACTCACCAAAGGAAAATCCCAGCACACTCAGTAGGATAAAATAAGTCTGGTTTGTGTTCTTTACTACATCTAATTTTCTAACAGAATTTCGACAGATGTGACAATTTTTCTGAAATGTTGTCAAAATAACAGCAACAAGTTGACAAATCAAATCTGGCTCATGTTCAGTCCCCTGGTATTATACTGGTTCATCTGCAATAACAAGAGAATTTATATCAATGTCAACCTTGACAACTTGATCATTGTAGATGGCACATTATCTATTTTTTGTCCTTCCCTGGGCCTTGCTTTTTGTGCTTAATGTTGTTCTCTCTGGTATTTTTTACAAATAAATATTACCAAAACTAAAATGTGATCCTTGATTCCCAACTGGCAATAAAAAATAAGGAAACCATAAACATAGGAATTTTACATCTGAGGTCAAGATATGAAGGGAAGTAAGCTTTAGCAGAGGATTTTCCTAGTTTGTGCTATTTGCCAAAGTAAAACTGGGAATACAAAGACCAAAAAAATCGACATTTGCAGCACTGGAGTCCCACACTTGAAAAATACCAGATATTTGGGAATACGGTCTGCCTATGGCATCTAGTAAAATATGTTAAATATACTTTGTGAGAGAATTTATTTTGCTCATTCCACCAAGAATTCTTACGTAAAGATATTCTGGTAGATCCACGGTTACAAATTTTTTGCGAAACTTTTTCCTCTCTTTTGCTGAATAGAACTGATTTTGGCTAAAGTTTTCCTGAAATGACATAAGGGAAGAAACAAAAAGATAGATGATCTCTTTAGAGAATAAGTGTAAGGATCTTTGCTGTGTCAGATTCCAAACAGAGAAACACCAAAATCTCATTGCCCACTGCCCAAATAAGAGATTTACAAAGCACTGGCTGCTTATATAGTCTACTTCTCAACTTTGTATCTGTTCCATTTTACATGGGAGATTAAACAGTCATTATTCACAAAAAGAAAAAAAAAAAAACAAAAAACAAAACAAAAAAAAAATAACCACAAAACAGACAAACAAAACCACCTTACTTCAGAAACAGGTGGTCATGCAGAAGAGGGATATGAGGGATGTGAGCCTTAGCTTTCAGACTCTGTCCCTCTGTCTCTGAGAGACAGTATCTCTGCCTTCAGTATTTTACAGTCTCAGTTATTCTGTGTTGTGTTGTGCAAGAGTCATAAATGCACTGTGTTTAAAGGCATGTTTCAATTACTGAAATGATGTAAGTTACTCAAAACTCTCCACATAAAATACTGTTAATTAATCAATAAGACATTTAAAACTATGAAGCTTGATCCTTATATTGGGAAGAGAGACAAAGAAGAGAAGAGGAGAAGAAGAAGAAGAAGAAAGAGGGAGAGGAGAGGAGAGAGAGGAGAGGAGAGGAGAGGAGAGGAGAGGAGAGGAGAGGAGAGGAGAGGAGAGGAGAGGAGAGGAGAGGAGAGGAGAGGAGAGGAGAGGAGAGGAGAGGAGAGGAGAGGAGAGGAGAGGAGAGGAGAGGAGAGGAGAGGAGAGGAGAGGAGAGGAGAGGAGAGGAGAGGAGAGGAGAGGAGAGGAGAGGAGAGGAGAGGAGAGGAGAGGAGAGGAGAGGACTTTTCTTCATTTCTACTTTTTCTCTGCGCTTCTTGTTTTAAGATATTGGTGTGAAATTTGTTATCTATAAGTAAAATAATCTAAACACCAGCCTGGATTCTGATGTGTTGTCTGGATTCTTTGCCCAATGAGATTTGCTTTTTGAAAGAGATTTCTGCATTTACAACAGTATTTTGCAATTTAGTAAACTCAATATATATTTATATGAATTCAATCTGGTAGGCGATAAACTATTCTGCTATCAGTCCATTTCTCAGTGCATAAACATCAAGATGAGAAATGACACTAATTGGTGCATTTGTCATCACACTCTGTAGAAAGGTTAAGGGCTAAACAGTCATTCCTATCTCACAATCATAGTAGTAGCCTGATTTTTGGGGTATTTTGACTGATTCACCATTTTGCGGCAGTGGAAACTGAATAGAAAAGTTTAGAGAAAACAGAAAGTAATGTTGACATACTGAGGGAAAAGTATGCCATAGATAGTGCCATGAATTTTAATATTGATGTTCTGCACTTAGATGATGTAAGAAGAAAATGTGAAACGAATGTAGGCAGGTAGAGAAATTGCAAATCCACGTCAGGAGTGAAAAGGAGTGTGAAGCTGATTGATATGCAGCATACTTTCTGTAATCAAATAAAAAGCTGGTTGTTACAGTTGACAGTTTATTACTTTATAAAATACTAATGAAGATTTAAAAGAGATCAGATACTTGCCTTTATACGGCACATGGGCTAATGTCAAAAATATTATTTACAGTGGTCTCGGACCTCTAAATATCATGATGATATACTATTTTCTTGGTAACATCTTCTGACTAATTGAAGTAAATGTGACCATGACGCTGTCATGTGATGACAGTCAGCTAGGGGTAGCACACGAAAAAAGTGAGCAGGAAAAGAAAGGACTACAAAGATTAAATGAGGAAAAAGTAGCTTTCTGAAATACATGTCGTCATCCAAAATAAGGATTTTTGCTTTTCATATGCAGTCCCCTTCCCTACTTTTTTAGAATTAACTTGAAAATATAATTTGAAACCTGTCAAATATACTGATTAAATTATTTATAAATGAAATATTATTTTATTTTAATAAAATGAGAAGAATAACAAGTTTGGGTTAAAATCAGATCCTGAATTCAAGTCAGATTAGACTTTACCACAGTCACAGATGGTACGGTGTGCAACATTCTTACCCCTGTCTCCAAGCACTTCCAAGTGCTGAAGAAAAGAGCAAACCCAGCAAACCCAGCACTGGAGTCTTGTGCTGTTGTGCTATCTTTCAGCAGCAGCTTTATGGAGAATCTAGAACTAACCTGATGCTGGTGAAGATGCTCAAACATAGTCTGGGCCCTGAATGAAATTTCCAAAAGTGTTCCAGTGAGTTGAAGTTTAATCTATCAAAATTCAACAGGCCTTAGATTTCTAAATTGCTTTAAGACACAACAGTTAAGCTCCTGAATAGGTTTTTAGATTTTCTCATTGGACACTTTTGAACATTTTCTCTTTTTTTTTCTTGCTCATCAACTGCTTTGTCCATGTAGACAGAGAGAGATCACAGACAAGCCATTAGCAGCAACTTAATAACAATTGGTGTGAGGTTGCAGGTTTACCAGAGTTCAAGGACCAAAACCTCAGCCTTGGCAAAGAAACATTTTGTTAATTCCAGTCAGCTGAAAATACTGCTGCATTAGTTCTGCAAAATGCCTGAAAAAATGCCAAACTAAAATAATTACATGTGCATAGCCTATAGATTGTCACAGAGCTTATACGAAAACCAAACCAAAACAAAAACAAGCCGAATACCTTTGTCTTAGCAGCAATAGGTTTTGTTGTTTGGTTGGTTGTTTTTTCTTTAGAGGAAAATAAAGATATGTAGAATGAAAGGCACTTCTTCACAGCAGTATAGAGCCCCTTTGTTAACTTCTGATTTTGGTATGGGTTAGAGCTGGATTCCTTCTCCCCTTCCTCTCCTGGTGCAGACTATCACTCTTTAGATCCCTAGACCCTTCCTTCATTGCAGAAGAACAGAGGTTTTCCTGTTAAGTGCAGATTACCTGATTATGGGTAACTGGGAATAGTGAGGGTTTTCTGTTATGAGGCATCTGAGGAACTAAGTATCTTTGTGTAATAGAGTACAAGAATTTATTTTCCTTCTCTGTTTTCAACTGACCTTTTCACAAATATTTTCCAAAATCCAGTAATTTGCAGAGTCTCTCAGCTCCGTAGTATAACAGTGATTTCCACTATATGTACTTTTATGATACTTTATATGAAAGAAATCTTATAAAAACACACAGTCTAACGTTTTATTTGATAGGTGCATTCTGGCTTGGAATAGTTAGTCGAAGAATTCATACATTTGCAGGGTGAAAATCCATAGCATACACTTCATTGTGGTCCAGTGTGGCTGCAGTGGTCAAATCCCACGAACTGTGGCATTTTGAAAGCTTTAAATGTTATTAAAAAGAGAGAAAGACTATGTGAATCAGTTTGACTAACATAACCTGCTCTTCTGGTCTCATGAAGCACAGAGGAAAGTCTGTGGGGTTTTTTCCTCTACTAAAACCATTCTTTTTAACAGTAGTCTTTAAAGATCTGCAGGAAACCATCAGGCTTTGTGTATCAGTTTTCATTTTCCTTATTTTTTTCATCAGAAAACAACAGTTGTTGTTTATTTACATCTAGGGCTTTTTGAATGACTTGTTTTGGCTTGTATCATATTCCTGATCATGATCATTTAATTGCAAGGTGATGCAATATGGCAGAGGATAATGTTTAAGTAGAGAGATAAGGCAAACATCGTGTGTGCTGTCTTGAATTTCTTTTATATCAGAAGGCAAATCTTCATAATGGAGAAGATGCTCTGGGTCCAGCTGAGGATGCTTTTTCCCTACATGGTAGAGCTGGGAAGAAGGAGTAGTAAAGTGCCTGGATCATGACCTCTTCTCCTCAGGGTGCTGACTGGGTGAAATTAGAAGTCTTCCCATGTTGGCTAGTCCTTGAATTGACTGTGATTGCTCAGAACAAACTGAAATAGGTCAAAGCATTAGTGACATTGAGGGCGGAACTTTGACTCACTCCTGATTGACCTTTGGGCCCCACAACAGACCAGGACTCAAGCCTGAGCTTGAGTAGTTCCATCTTTTGCTATATACCTAAAACACAAAGTTTCTATGCAAAGATAACATTTACCTTAATAGATATAAAAAACAGACATATTTGCCAAAGCCAGGTGCAGTGAACTTACCTACCTTTTTCTAGTTCTTTGCTAATCTGTATTTATATAGTCAGCGCAGACAAATCTTTTGAGAACTAGAGACTCATTTGCAAGAAAACCATGCCAGGAGCACTGTGTGGTATGTAACCTTCCATTTCAAATCAGAAAATTTAAAAGAAATACAGGTTGAGATAAGTTAAAAGCAAATCTACAAAACGCAGTTTTGCACTGAGTGAGAGCTTGAAATAACGCAGGATTGCAACACAGAATGCTAGTTATTGCAGCTATTTTTACAGCACATGTGATATGCTAGGCACATTACTGTCCTCATCATGAATCATAATTCCTGGTCCTGTAAAACTTTAAAACAAATTTCAGCTATTACTCAGTGAAAATGTGGAAGGAATGAAGTAGAGATAGGTAGGCTACCACAGGGCAGTAAGGAATCTAAAGGAAAGTAGAATGCATCAGTATGTATTTTTTAGAAAGCACAACTTCATATTATAAGTCCTGGACTGATTTCAGAATAGCTGCTTTTAGTGACTCAATATTTCTGTGCATAAGCCCACTCAGAAAACTGAAAATCTGAAAATGGATGTATTCCAGTTCTACACTGCTTATATTGTTAATGTGTGTAAGTGAGCTGCAGGGATATCCTTGACCATGTTGTAAGTGTATAATAACTTCCAGAAGGCTTTTTAGCTTAGATCATAGTAGTATGCTTCTACCAGTTCCAGAGTTTAATAATCTTCCAGCTCAAGAGTCTCCATGCTATGCTTTACTATTTACTTCAAGTATATACCTAAGCAACCAGCATATGTTAACAACAGTAGAATGCAAATTCAGTGGATTGCCAAGTCATAGGAGAAGATGCAGTCCTTTGGAGTACACTGTTCATAAAGATCTATCAAGGAAGTACTCAAATTAAATTACTTTGAAGCCAGCTACTGAATTCTGTTCTTCATGAGAAAGCTTAGCTTGGTTATAACCAGTTATGAGTTTCAGATCCAGTAAAGATCAAGTGAACAATTCCTGATATATCTCCATAGATTGATTTGATTAAACAACATCATGAACCTTTACAATGGTCTTCATGTTATTCTGAACATGCTATGAACTTCGTGGTGTCTTACATCACATCTCCTGTTATTTCTTTCACCATCAAAACCTCTGCTTACTTTTCAGCTCTGTATTAAGGTCGCTTGAATGTGATCTTAAAAGTAAAAAAAATTTCTTATTCCTTTATCTTAAAATACAAAGCAGGAAGCAGTAATTTAAAAACTTGAGGGAAATATGCTATAGTTGAGCATGCCAACATTATGTTTTGTTTTATTCTACATGTGGCTGGGAAGAGAAAGAATGATCATTTTCAGTCAATAATGACCTTGTTTGAGGGACCTGTAAAACAAACTGATGGGTTATTCAGAGCTCCATTTACATCTCTTTGTCTCCTCTTATTTTCCCCCCCTTTTTTTTTTTTAATTGACATTTCACAGCTAAAAGGGACTAAAAGCTGCTTGCAAACCTCCCAGTGCAATAGATCCATAAAATCAGGACACCTTCAGGTGACACCAGATCAGAGGAAACAGCTCATGCAGCACTCCCCTGGTAGCACCTACATTCCCACTTGAGGACAAACACCAAGCAGAATGTGGTATGTACCCAAAATCCTGGAAATGGTATCTGACATGCAAAACCAGACACCGCTGGCAGCTGCCTGCTGGTGCCTGGAGTCAGGAGCTGTCACAGACATCCTTTTTCCCCCTCTCACTGCACCAGAACCACAAGGGATGCTTGCTGGCTACCAGGAGCTTCTACAGATGGCCCCAGCCCCCTCCCTATGGCTCCACAGGGGTGGACTCCTGGGTGCCAAGTTTTGCAAAGATGCAGCTCTTTCTCTTCCTGTGCTTGTGCTCTATCTCCTTGGCCCAGGAGATAGAGCAAGACCACTCGATTTAAGGGTGAAGTGCTGCAGAATTTGCTTCTCTTATTGAGGTCACACCATTCAAGTGATTTGCAAAGGTCTAGAAATGCCCTTTCTTTCCTCCTCATATTTTGGGGAAGTTATAAACTGAGGAAGCAGCCTAAGTGATGATGGGAAAATATGATTTAAGTGGGACTGAGTGCATGATTAGACTCAAAGTAGGGGAGCCAGGATCTGACCATCTGTTGTCATGAAGGGTGAAATGTGCACATGCTGTCGGAGGGGTGTAAGCAGCTTGTGCAAGCGGTGTGCTTTGAAAATTACATTTCAAAAGAGGTGCGGAGGAAGTGGAGAGAACAAATTCGGTTTTCCTTTGATGCTAATGTGAAAATAAGAAAGAACTGGGAGAAGAAGACATTACATACTCCAAAATAAAAGTTCTGACCTTTCACATCTGGAAGCTCTTTTAAGGGGACACAGTCTGGTGTCATATTGAGTCAGGTAGGATAACTGGTGAAAACGCTTTGGAAGTTTTTCAGCAAAATGTCTCATCTATATACAAGTAGTATGCTCTCTTAGTGTCACCTGACCTTGTTATGTCTTATTCATTCTTAATTAGAAACGAAGCATCCAGATGTGAAAGGTCATTACATTAGTTTCCATGACACCTATCATGGTGTATTTGTGTCACTTAGATTTTTATTAGAAATGCACTGAACAAGCCCAGCACTCTCTGCCATATGTTTATTGCCATGTTCAAGGACCCGCAGGTAAAAAGAATATTTTGTCTACCCAGATGTTTATTGCCACATTTGGTTCTTAACTTCTACAGAATTTCATAGTGCTAATTGGTTCAAACTCTCAAGGCAGCTTACAGATATTTCATTTCTGGAAATAACACCATGGATAGCAATTCCTCTGTAAGGGATGAAAGAGAAAATTTAGGGACTTTCCCAGGCAAAATCAAAGGTCAATTTTTTCTTTAAATACTAATTCATATTAAGTATATTTTGAGTGTATCCTTACTTAAGAGTGTAAGTTGTGGGTTCTTCTTTTTTTTTTCCTGTTGCAGCTTTTTGAAAACTCATTTCATAAATGCTTATGGAAATACTTAGAGGAAAAAAGCAATAAAATTACAAAAAGTCTCCTTTAAAATAAAAAAATCAATTTGTCTTTACACAACAGCATTTACATTTAAATAAAAAAATTTGTATTTCAGCATATATGAAATGTCTAGTAGTCATCATATTTTTCATTTTCTGTTATGGAAGGTGACTTCTGATACCCTATTTAGTCTGAATAGTTTCTTATTTGGCAACTACTATTGAAATCAATTCCACCACTTGCTAAAAAAGGCACCGTTCCACCTGAATCCAGGATAACAGAATCTGGCGCAGAATTGATACTGTCAAAATTGATTGATTTTACTTTTGTCTCAAACTCACTTGAACACCAAAAAAATCTGAGGCTTCTCAAAGTCCTGAAACATACGCATATAAGGGCTTCATCACTCTCCGTTAGTGACATGTGTAAGGGTTATTGTTTATTAGTTTGGAAAGAAAGAGCTATGATTCAAAACATACACTATTGCACAAGAACCAATGCACATCAACAATTCAGAAAATTACTTATCCAATGTTAATATAAGGGTGTGTTATTATCTACATACTAGAATTAAGTTCTCCATTTTGCTTGAAAATAAAGATATACTCTCAGGTCTGGAAGGATTACTGTGTATTCATCTATTTTTCCCAAAGTAAAAGAATGTAATTTGTTACTAAATTTTCAGGTAATTTCCAAATACATCTGTTGCATTTTCTTAGGGTTTCAATATGCTACAGAATGATGGCACACATTAATCTTTGTTACGGTACAGTAGAGAATTTCAGTGAAGACATCCAGGCTCTTGCTGTAATACGGTTTATGTGTTATATGTATCCTACATATGTATGGCAACAGAAGTCTCAATGGGACTGGACATGTGTCATTCAGACAGCATGTTCACAATTTCTATTCCCAGTCATTTAGCAAGCACTGCTGAGAGTAGTACAAATGGTAACATTTCCCCGTTTGTAGCTCAATCAAATTTAAACAGATTTTCCTAAGGGTAGCCACAGACATTTTTCTAATCTCTTCCGTATTTCAGACATTATCTATAAATGACATAAGTTTGCTAAAGACTGCTTTGAGGATTTTTAAAAGCCAGAAATATATTTACAATGTCAAGGGTTCAGTAACCTGAACAGGAGGTCATTTGACTGTCTGTTGTAAAGATTAGCCTGTAAAACCAATATCACTTTCTTTTCATATTAATTTATTGGCAAGTCTTCTGAGATGGTCAACAGATGTAGGCTAGACTATGCATATACCAGGAAACAGGTCTGGGGACTATTCTCTAGCCTGTAGACCAGGTGTGTCAAACTCATTTTCATCAGGGGCCACATCAGCCTCATGGTCACCTTCAACGGACTGAATGTAATTTTAGGACTGTATAAATGTAAAAGTAGTGCCGTAGACAGTGGTGGCATGGAGTAGGTCATGCCATAAGGGCTAAACTCTTTTCTACCCCAAAGTAGGCTGACATTTCCAAAAGTGTCTTTTGGGAATAGATATTGTCTGGTAAAGCTCCAGGCAATACAAGCCATAGTCATGTTTGCCACATAGCAACTGTGGCAACAGTTGGGCATGTTGACACATATACCAGCTCTCACCCTGGCCAGGCTGAGGTTCCAGTACAAACTGTGATGCTCCAGATCCCTCTGGGATGCATAGGGTAATGTGCTCAGGAGACCCCATCTCCCAGGCATCCACGCCTCCTTCCTACTTCCTTACCTGGGTTTACTTTAGAAACTGGAAGAGCTCCTGTAATCAGTGATGGAGATGTCAAATAATGGTAAATGTTTGTGATACTGATGGTCAAAGACTGTATCAATGGAAAAGCCCTAGATCTTTTTCAAACCAATGTACAATACAATAAATTGAGAGCACTTGTATGTGTCAGTAACTAAAACAATCCATGTACATTAAAACTAAAGGGAAAAGGTGATACAAATCTTAAGGTTATAATTTAAAAATAAAACCAGATATGATGATAAGGCAGGGACTCTCCAGTGTTTTAAATGGCTCCTCTGCACAATCTTAGCTTGATGACTGTTGTATAGAAGATCAATAATTTCTTATCCATATAAAGTGGAATTTTAAAATATAAAACCTTCAGCCATTCATTTTATTGTTAGCAACAGGAATTATCCAAATTTCTTATTTGTGATATCAAACATAGGTGTAGATGAAACCTTGTGGTTGTTCATTATCTACTGTCTCTAGGCCAATCTTTTGAGAAACACTGGACACAGAGACTTAAATGCAATTTAGCTCAGATGAGGCCAGGTCTTGAGTGAGTGATTTAAATGAATAGAAGTCATGTTAGCTCTTCAAACAATTAAAATTTCAGGAACATTGTGCTATGTAGTTAGTCTGTGAGAAATTACATTTTACTACAAATGTGAAAAGTAGATCTTTCTCTGAGCACGCACTAATTACATTAGTCTAATTTGTGTGTTTGAGGATTTCTCAGATTTCTGAATGTTTATTTTAAACTACTCATTTATTTTTAACAAAACCCATTTAAGAAATCCCTCAGATGTTTGAAGAACTTCTGTATAAATTTTAAGTCATTGACTATAATAGCTTCAGGGTTTTTTTAGTTCATTTTCAAACATCAGTTGGGTTTTCTAAGGACATAAAAATGTTGATCATTTGGATTGAAGCTTTCCATGGCATTTCTTATTCCCCTGGGGTTTTGGGGAAGAAGGAAAAAAAAAAAAAAAAAAAAGGGGAAACATGACTTGAATTTTTATATTACACAGTGGGATCAGAAGTACCGTTATTTGTGGAGACTGCTGTAGAAGAACTGGGTAGCTGATGTGTCATAACCACAGGCGAGTTTTTTGTGGGTTAGATATGGGTTAGAAGTTTGTTATTTAAACATAATATTAAAAATCAGAAGGGGAGAGGAATTACTGTCTCCTTCATTTGCTTGGAGATTGTGAGACAATTGATGAAATTTAAAAAAAAAAATACTTTTTTGCTGCCACTAAGTATATCAGATATGTAGCAGGTATTTCCTGTGGTGTTGATCCGCTTGGTCTAAAGCAAGTGCTCAGAGTGAAGGATCACAGGAGCAAGACAGAACAAAGTCGGTGCAGTTCCAAGACATATAGCAGCCTGAATTGGCTTAGAAAATGAAATTGCAATTCCCCTTCTCTGCTTGCTCCTTTCATCTTCACTTGAAAGAAAGTTGTATTAGTATTGGAACTGGAGCACAGTCAGAATACTGGATGCAGAAGCAGCAGGAACGCTTGATCTCTGTGTTGGCAGATATGTGACTTGAGCCAAAGGAAATTATTTCTTTTCAAGCAAGTTTAACAGACTCTAAATTATTGTGTTTCATATTAAATGTACATTTGTACATCTCCACTCAGACTTGGAGGCTGAGACATAAGTACTCACTGGTTTTCCCACAATCCACCTTGTCAGAAGGGTTATGACAACAATCAGGGAGAAATTGGTCACCTCAAAAGGCACAAACTTTGCCGTTTGCTAACTTTGAGTAGAGCAAAGTTTGTCATGCTGTATAGAGAGACCTTGAGGTTTCCAGAAATTGGCACTGCAATTTGTAGTCCTTGCTTTTTCAGGCTCCTTGCTGTAGGAAAATAATGGTTTTGCTTGTGGTATGCATCCATAGGAGTGTAAGCAGTCCACATTACTCAAGAGAAATGGGAAGATGTAGAGCACAAGGCAAGATTTTATTTTTTCAGTCCTGGTGAATTAATCTTTTGTTTCCACTGATTCAGCTTTAGGATTCTTGAATTAACTCTAAGAAAGCTCCATCCAGAATTTGTACAAAATCCAATTTCCCATTTCTGTGGGTTTTTTTGTTTTGTTTTGTTTTTCAGAAGCAAGTTCTACACTGGTATAAATGCTAACATTGAAGGTGATTAAAATCCTTTCAGTTTTCTGGAAATCCCATCGGTTTTCTGATGGGACTAGTAATGCAAAATAATTTATAATGGTAGAAAAGAAGATGCTTAATGTTATGAGCTACATCAGATTCTGTAGGCTTTTTATTATTAATCATTATTAATTGTTGTTATAAATGGTCATGTTTTAACTCCAGCTCTAAAAGGAGACAGCTCTCAGTTTGCTCTGTAAATCCTAGTCAAGTGACCTGAAAGTGCTATTTTTATGCTTCTTAATTCCTTCCTATCAAATTTCTACCAACTTGAAATAAATAAATTATTGATTGAAATGCATTATAGGAGACTTACTGTGTTCAGGTGCTCTGCAAACTAACTTTGAAAACATTAGCATATGACATAATGCACCTTCTTTCATTCAAGATTTAGCCAAGTTCCCGTTTATCTACATGACATGGCCATCTCATCATCTGATACCTGGCATAACTGCAGATCTGCAGATGGAGGACATTAGAGTCTTCTTGGCAAACAGCTGAGCAAGCTGAATATAGAAATTATTAAAGGAGTGTTGACTGAAAGGAATATATGTTGTGAAAACTTGGCAAGCATTTTCTCTTGTCATCTTTTCTGGTTGCAAGCCCTCCAGTAGTTACAGTGACCATAGTTTTTTGTCCAGATTTAAATGTGAAAAGATAAAATTGGATGGGAAACAGGAAGGGGAAGGGTGTTTCTCCCATCAATGCAAAAATGCTATTTCAGGTCTCTTTGTAAATAAAGTTATAGGATATATAAGATAGTTTTAAGATAAGTAAGTCACTGGCATTCAGCGGCATTTCTATTCCATGAGATCTTAATTGTCATGACTGATTGGAAGTCCGATGAAGAAATTATATTTTTATGTCAGTCACCCACACTGGTTCCATGTTTGCTCAGAGTCACATGAAGTTTACCTACTGATTCACAAAGACTTTACCACTGTATATTCATCCTTCTCAGCTCCCAGGTATAACTGCTCTATTGCCATGGTGGAAGCTGGAGATGTTAGGGCAAGCAAGCAACAGAGCCATTTTTAACAGTGGACCAAATATTTGTATTGTCCATCCATACTATACTCACTATACTAAATCATTAGACAAGTATAATATACACATAAATAATTAAAATATAGTTAAAGTTTAGCAGTTTTCACATGGTATATCCTTTGCCTTTTTACATGTGAAACTGTGTATTACTTGATGAAATTGTCTGCTATCACCAGAATTTGAAATTATGAGCTTTTGAGCTGGTACACAGCAAACTTAAAGATTTACAGTATTTATTTAGTACTTTGTCTTCTTAACTTCTTGGAGTTTCGCTTCAAATATTTGGTAAATATTCCTATACTATGCTAGATGCTATGGAATTTGGGCCAAAATGTTAAAGAACAACAATTGCTGATGTGCTATATGGGTAATTATTCCTAGTTGTATTCTCATCACATCAGTTTTGATTTAGGGCCTCATTAAATATTAATCTGGATAAATTTGCTTAGAAGTTTGAAGTTTCTACCTAGTTTAAGTAATAAGTGGACTTCATTTTTCTTTATGTGTTTGAATTAGCTGATATACATTCATCTATGCAAATAAATTTCATTGCAAATGGATGTTTTGTGAAATCCTATGAGCAAGTATTAAAAGCAGCATTAGGATCTTAAGGAGGCTGTGGTAGTCTTAATTAGTTTTATAGACTGAATTCAATTATTCTTTATTGGAAGCCAAGCTGTGTAATTCCAGTACTTGGTCTTGGTAAAGAGTTTACTTCACTACTGTGAAAGAGAGAACATTTTTAAGAGGTTATCAAAATATTCTTTGTGGACCTGGAGAACTGTTTGTGTGAACATGATGCCTGTCATTTTGACAGAATGCCAGGGACCTCCAAGACTAAAACCATGAACTATTACTGTTTGAAAAGAAGAGCCAGAGCCATAAGACTGAGGACGGGAATGCTCTGTATCCCATGCAAACCAACCCACAGTGGCAGCAGGAGTGCATATGCTCCGGTGGGTCATCTTTTTGGCTACTCAGTGTTTTCTCAGCACTTGAGACCTACCACTCACCTAATTCCAGGTGATCTCCCACTCAGGAGAAGGGAGATGGCCAGCTTTAGGGGCTGCAGCACAGGTCACTGCTCCTGGATGCAAAACACACTGAGAGTAGAAAGGAGTGAGAATTAGTATTAACTCCTGTCATCTGTTTAGTAGCAAAACCAGTGGTTTACGCAAATGTTTGTAATTCTAATGAAGAAGGTGTGATTGCATGTAATTTAACAGAGACCTGATCAGCCTTGTTGTCCCTCGATAGTGAGAATTCAATCTTTTGCTATTCAAATACTAATTAAAAAAAGTCTTCCACTGATTCTAGTGATAATAATTTCACTATATCTCTTTTCTTTACACTGCTGAATGTCTTAACATTTAATTACTGTTAACAAGACCTTTATGGGCAGAATAGAAAATTTCATGTACTATAATAGCATTAGCATATTAAATGTAATTGTCAGGTGGCCCTCTTAGGAATACTTCTCCTGATTGAAGCCTATTCAGCTTTTTCTTCATTGTCATTTAAACTTCATTAAGTACAGAAATTCATTCCTTTTACTGCTTTCCATGGTAGAGTTTCAGTCAAAGTTATGTAAGCAGATAATTCATTTTTTTTATCAATAGAAATCTGATCTGATTTAATTCTGATTTGGAATGATCTGAAAGACAATTTAGATTTTTCAAAGTCAAAATAGCCATAGAAATAGTTGTTTTACTTAGAACTAAATAAATTAGAAATTATTACATTTTTATTTTCTTTCAAGGTTTTCATATTTGTACAAATTTGCCCTTAAGTGGCTGGAGTTTAATATTACTTCAAATTTCTAATAATCTGCTTGTGGTTTTGAAAGGGCAACCTTGATTACTATAAGGACGTACATTTTTAAAGGTCATTCTTGAGATCATAAAGCGTTATCAAAGTTGGTGTTCTACAGCATCAAGACTCCTATTACTATATGAACAGAGTTAAGCCTTCCAGAAGTAGCATAGTAGTAAATTTCACTGCTTCTGTGGTTAAAATAGCAAAAATAGGATGAGAAATTGTTTTCTTCAAAGCAGTTTATAATATTCCCCAATGCTGCAATACTGTCAAGAAGCTTCTGATGCTTGGAAGAAGAGGACAAAACATAGACAGCGTCGAGCTTTATAACAAAAGGTTACTTTTCAGTTATTCTGCCACTACTTAGCATTAACATCGAAGCATTATTTTGCATTGTTTTAACTGGCAGTTCTACTAAGATCAGGACAAAAAGCAGGTGATGTTGCCAGGCATAGCAGCTTTGCTATTGTTTTCTCCAGTCTCATTTACTTTGTTGAACAATAATGTGTGGGTTTCCTTGGCCTTGTGATACAAGTATAGCAACTCACATTTTCAGGTGGCACAACACATGTTGGTTTAGAGCAAAGACACATCTTTTTTATATCTGATTTGACTTGTACAGCTCTTCATGATTGTTAAGGAAGCAGTGAATGCTTTGCTTTCAGGAGATAGCAGCTTTGGAGCACAAGGTCATGTTTGTATCAAGGAAGCATTCACATGGGGCAGTGATGATGTACCAGCCTGAAAAAAAGTGCACAGAAAAAAAGATCTTGGTTTTGGTGTCACGAAATGCATAAGCTGGTTCAACACATGCTATAACTTTATATAAACAAAACTCCCCTTTTTTTCTCCTTAGCCGTAAGCATTTGCTATTTAAGCTTTTTCTATATAATGCTTTTGTAAAGAAGCCTTTTCTTTCTGCAATTTGATTTGACTTTGTCATTTGTATCCTTGCACTGTAAAGAAGAAACATTTTTTAATCTAAATGTATATATTTGATTGTTCATTGTGCATCATCACATTATTTTTTCCTCTCTTCCTTATTTAAACTTTTCAATATGTGTCAGTTTGAGTAAACGTGGCAAAGACTTTGATGGGTAAAACAAGTTATCCTAATTATGGAGCAAGTGTCCTATTCCAATACAGTATGGTTGAATGAGAAGTAGATTAATATTGCCACAAATACAGGAATTTCTTTCACATGGAGAAGATGGAGATTATTATTACCTAGTTTTTTACATGACATGCTATCAAGACTTCACAGAACTGTTTCCCTCTGTACGCACTGGTGGCTGTGGCTCAGCCAGGCACTTGTGAACACCAGACAGACCTTTCCCGACAAGGCAGAGCTGTCCCCTCAGCCTGGGCATGGACACCATGGTGAATGAGGTGTTTCTAATTTTCGTCATCCTTGCTGAATTTGGTGAAAGGTGACAAAGGAATTAATCAGCTGAAACTAACAATTTGTATTCACTCGGCACTTTTCACATAAGCTAAGGGCACTAATCACAGAGACAAAAAATCCAAGATTCTCAAGAATAAGCACTAGATGGCGAAAGTTTTTTTGTTTTTAGCTTTAGTAGTTTTCAGGCAAAAATATTTTTTCAATGAAATTCAGTAAGCTATAATTTGGAAATAGAAAACAACGACTTATCAAAAAATTTATACTTTGCAGAGAAGCTTAAACTGTAGTTTCTTTTATTTGATTTTACAGTTATTGTAAAAAAACTATCCAGAATCTTCAAAGCAGAAAAGATTCATTTCACTATCCCAGAATTCTTTGCTATTTTTTTACCAACAAAGTGAGTTGTAAGTCATTTTCAGGTGGTTTCTCCGATAAGCTTAGGCAAGCGTAATGTCATGCAGTGCAATTCAGACTTACATTCCCACTGTGCAAGAGAGCTCATCAGTCTGTCTTCTGGACAGAAAGGCAAAACCCTTCAGAATTACTTAGTGTCAGTTATATTTCCTTCACAGTGCAACATAACTCTTCTCTGGCAACGAAATGTACCTTGTGCTTGTTTCCATTTATGACCAAGAACAACCAATATAATTTTAATAAAACTTTTATAAGTATTTAGAAAACGGTGAACTTACAAATAGTGCCATATTAATATAATGGAGAACTAAATGCTGTGTTTAGCCAAAGAATGAAGGAACCAGTGAAAGTTTTTATCCTTTTTTCTCTTTTTTAATTTTCCTGGAGATTGACATGGATAGCAGACTGATCCAGCATCCACAATATATCTTTTCAGTTTAGTTTGCCAGCAAGAATGCCACTTAATGTAAAACATTATGGTGGTGGTGTAGTGGATGGAGCTCACTAACTTGTCTCTTTGTGTCACACTGGCCACCAAACAGCCATCAGACAGTATGAACAGAAGCCAGGATCCTGCAGTGATCTCTGCATGGAAAAAATACATCACAGGATTGGGGCCATAATGTAGCCATTATCAGTCTGCCTTCAGATCAGAGACTGAAAATTAAATAGTCTTTATTTTCTTATCCAATCCCAAGATGTCAGGGCTGCTTGCTGGGAGATTTTGTTCATTTCTTGTCAATCATACAAAATTGAGAAAAAAAATAAGCCGATCACTTGATTAGTCTTTTGTCAAGCTGATTCTCTTATTTTGGTATTAAGTACCAGTCCTTTGTAACTCTTAAAAAGAGCAAAGAGAGAGTAAATTCCACACTATTTTTGTATTTGTACCTTATATATAATTATTTTACTAATTATAATTTCATTTAACTGCTTCATCTCTTATTCTGAAATCTCCACTTCCAGAGGAAGCACCATGGTATTGCAGAACTTCAAGGTAGATGAAAAGACTAAGAAATTGTAACAGAAGTTTTTCATTTTATTTTTCAACATTATTTTTATTACTGTATGACATATATAGAGACAAACATGTATTTGAAGATTAGTTGCCTTTCAGTCAATAGCCCTTTAAAGACACAAAACTGCCAACATTTTGAGAAGAAAAAATTGTTGGAGTGGATCAATCATCATGATTTTGTTCTCAAACTATTAATAACATCAGAGTGTGAGTGAGTTATCATAGATCCTTGCACTATTGAATTATGAAACGAAATTTCAGTTCATGAAAGCTACATTTGTATAAGAGAATTACCTGTTAAAAAATGAATTGTTTGAAGTTAAGAGAGTTGAATAAGTAGGTTATTTACAAGACACACTGGCAGGAATGAGGAAATCCTACAGAGGGTAGGAAAAATTGTGTAACAAAAGTGAAAAGACAAGATAAACACAAATAAGAGATACTTGGTAGAAGATATTGTGGTACCAGAGGATGGATTCAAACTAGGAAGAGTACTATTTGCAATAAGTTTTTCATTTGGGTTTCTTTTTGCTCAAGAAAACATTTTTATACGGTTGTTTGAACTGTTTGAAAATAATTCTAAAAATGCTTGTAGTTCAAGGCAAGTTCTATATGTTTCTTTCCTGGTCCATTTCCTGATGCCTAATGTACCTACTGTTACATTACACTAACTTTCCCCTGTGCCACCCCAAAGTATCCTTATGTATGTGCAAGATGTGTGAATACAGCAAGGAAAGAATTGTCAAAAAAGCATTCAGAACTTTCAGTTCTGCTGATGGACTTGAAGAGGGCTTTTCACAGGAGATCCCCTTGACTTTGGGGAGTGGGCTAGGCAAGAGAGGTGGGGTTTTTTAATTTGGACAAAGATAGATGAAAGAGGGTCTAGACAAAAACGGTTGACTATGTCTGCACAAAGTGCAGCCAAACTACTCACCCCTACAACCATATAGCAGTTTCACTTCTCTGCAAGCTATTTTTTTTACTTCTCGTTGTGTTCCCATACTATTGTCATTGATCACTTACCTCCTATATATGCAATCAGTTCATCTACTGCTTTATTACCCTCCTTTTTCAGGGATGTTTTATGACATTTGTGGCATCACAAATGGTATATCACTCTCAAAAACAGTTTGCCTCTGTACATTATAGTAGCCTCTATTATATTACAGTTCATTGCACTCTAAAACCATAAAAGCTTTCAAGGCAGTTGACTCTGTTAAGGTTGCATTTGCCTGTTGCACTGGACATTAGACACTTGGACAATAAAGCAGCAGAGAAGTATTTAAACTGAAGAGGTCTTCCTCTTTTTCTAACTTTATGTGTTACACTGGAAGGAGAGAAGCTGTGGATGCCCCATCCCTGGACGTGTTCCAGGCCAGGCTGGATGTGGCTTTCAGCAACCTGCTCTAGTGGAAGGTGTCCCTGCCCATGGCAGGGCGGGGCTGGAACTACATGATCTTTAAGATTCCTTCCAACCCATCATTCTATAATTATATGATTCTATACTTCTATTGAATGTTTTCTCAGTTGTCTAGAAGAGTTTCTATATGTCTTTGTTATGATTTTCTTGCACCTTTAAATAGTAGTCCTATTTTAAATTCTATGAAGCATTAAATTTCTTTTTCAATTGATAAAAATTACTTCCTGGAAAATGGGGGGGGGGGTGTTTGTTGTTTTCCTTCTAGTTTGTTTGTTTCTTTTTTTTATTACAGGAGCCTCATGATAAGGTCTTAATCCCATATTTAGATTCTTAAGTTTAATCACCTAGTTTTCAAAAGGGCTGAGCAGACAGTCTCTTTCATTAAAGTTAACAGGATTTGTTAAATGTCTGGGTTTGAAATTACCTGAAAACTCATCTACTCAACTTTTTTACAGATTCTTAGTTGTTTTTGGTGGTGGTTTTGTTTTTGTTTGTTTGTTTGTTTGTTTTAACCTCGGGCCAGATACCTAGCTGGATTTTTTAACATAAATTAGGAGCTGTAATTTTATGGATAGCTTGTAATTTATCATCTGTTTCTCTCAACGCCCACCTTGTGCTCCTTCCTCATTTGCAAATGATCATCAAGAAAGCACAAAACTTGGCACCAACTATAAAGAAAATCAAATTTAAATGAAATAACACTAGAAGGAAACTGTTATCGTGCCAGAGAATTCAAAGAAATTTGGCCTGTTAAATGAGATGAACTAAATGTAAACAGTAGCACTCTCCAGACAAAGCTCAAAATTTGCAAATCCTTTTTCTCTACTTTGAAATATAAGTGTGTTTCACTTCAACAAAAAGATGTGCCTTTTTATCTTCTTTATGAGGTGTCATGTGCATTGTCTAGTGTATATGAAAAATTGTACCATGTGGATTCAAAATTCCTTTTCTTTTCCTGCACGAAATCTTTACTTCTGAAATGTAATGCAAATAAATCATGATATCAATGAACAACAGCAATCAGTAAAAAAAAGGGTGGGGAGGTAGAGATAGGTGGTATCTTTATAAGTTTAAGAAAGAGCAGGACTGCTTTGTCCAATACTGAGAATCTGTTGCCCTTTGGCTCATAAGGAACTTCTGCTTTCAGTGCTCTTTTTTAACACCTTAGGTGAGTTTCCAAATGGAAGTAGCTGTTTGGCTCTTGAGGCCAGGTAACATCTTCCTATCAAATTCACACGGGTCAGGATTTCATTCCTAGAAGCTGTTTGTTGTTTCTGGTGGTTTTCATCTTCTGTGAGTATAAGGACTATGTGTTACATCTGTAGCACAGAAATGTTACCAGCAGTGTTGTCCTTGTCTTTCAAAACCTGTGTCCTCTTTCGTTACATCTGTTTCTGTTCTACATGGGATGCTTTAGAGGAGTGAGTATAGTATAGCTGTTAGTTTAATGGCTTGGAAGGTATTTTCACTTGGGAATCTAATACTTCTAACCCATTAAAGGGCTGGGTGGGCCAACTATTAGGTGTTTTTCTAATTCTTCTCTTAGGATTTCTCAATTATTTTTGCAACTGCTTTCAGATTAATTTTCTCTGAATCAAAAAATATTACTGGATGTTGAAGGTGTGATTTCAGTCACTTCTCTTTTAGCTTCCAGACCCAATGAAGAGGTTTCATCGCCACTCCTGACATTAACTTCTATCTGTGCTCAGCCTCAAGCTTTCTGCAATCCTAGAAAAAGGGCTCACTCAAAACCGTGGTCCATTGTCGCCAAAGCAGACTCTCTGTTGACTCTGTCACAGGGAGATATCAATCAGATCAGACTCCTTTGAGCACAACTGCTTCAGTCTCAGCAATCTCCCTAAGCACAAGTAAAGTATTGACTTGTACTAAAAACTAGACTCATTTTTCACTTCAGGTGTGAAAAGTCCAGCCTTACTGCTAATCTTGTTTGAGCGTCGCCATCAAGTTTGTATCATAATCCTAGAGCTGGCAGCTGTGCACAAAATAAGCCAGCTTTGTATTTGGGGCATTTCGATGTCTGGCAGAATTTGCCCTAGGTTTTTTGTCATAGGCTTGCATCTTTTTCAACTCTGCTGTAGTCATGGGTTAGCCTGCTCATACATCCTCTGTATAAGAGAGAGAAATCTCTCATTAAATAGCTTCCAGGCATTGTAACTGCATGTTAGCTTGCAGGAGAGCTCTGTCTCTCATTTGGGAAACCAGAGGCATGCAAGCCCTGTGAAGAGAGTGGTATATTTATTCCAGTGACCCTGATCTTCAGGCCACATGCAAAAAGGCATTGCAGGAAGGACAACTTTTCAGTCACTGGAAATTAAGCCCTCTTTTAGTGTTTCCTGAAGAAGGACAGACTAATACTGTATTGTCTTCAGTGAGCAGTTCAGTTTTTTATCTGCAGAATTAGCATAAGGGAGATAACAATGTGAATTTTAATTTACATTCTGTGAGGCAGAGGCCATAGTGCAATATTACACATAAATGCTTAGATGAAAAATAAAAGCATGCAGCAAAAATAAAATTTATATTTCCATACATGATAATCAGAAAGTTATTGTAGTCAGGTTTCTGCCGTTCATTTTTTAAAAAAATATTTTACTAGTTGAAAGTTTATAGCAGAAGAACTATTATATGTTTAGAAAAACTTGTTTGATTTGAAATCTCTTCTGGGAGAAAAAATCTTTTCTATAAAGTTGAATGTCATGTCAGTTTCATAGATTTTTCTACTATGATTATCTTCATTTACTTTTTACGGAACTGGTGTATACAGCACAATGGGAAAACAGGCTCTGAGACCTATCAGTGGTAGAAGAAATGCTCTTACAGGAGAAAATAATGAAGATTCATAAGGAACTGCAGTAATATACTTTATACAAATGGCCTTCCCATAACCTGCTTCTTCTTGAATAGCAGTCATTTACTGCAAGACATGGCTGGTTCATGAAGAGTTCTAGGAAGGCTTGATTCATTGTTGTGACTTTATTAATAGGAAATCATGAGCCTGAATTAACCAACCAATTTAGATAAGACCATCTGTTGTTTAATAAGATGTGACTGTAATTTGAATAGTGGTTTTGTAATAAGTGTATTATGGGATGAAGGACAAGCAGATATTAGCTTTGTCTCATTAGCTTCCAGGAAAAAAAATGTAGTTAGTTTGCCAGTATGGAACACAGAATATCTTTTCTTTAACTCTTAACTCATCCTGTCAGAAGTAAACCCACTGTCTGTATCTTCTCTACCATATAATAATGTCAAAACATAAAAGAAAATTACTCTTGTGGTCACTCATTAGTGGCAAGAAATCTATTTTGTTCTTGCTTGATTCTCTTT
Organism: Columba livia; assembly: GCF_036013475.1. Lineage (NCBI taxonomy): Eukaryota > Metazoa > Chordata > Aves > Columbiformes > Columbidae > Columba > Columba livia. The sequence continues at coordinate 54,504,458 of NC_088602.1, forward strand.
GGTGCTACTGGATATTTTGACTGCTGTGAAGATGGAATGGCAGGCTTATCAACATTGCATCAATGTTACTTTGGTTTGCTTTGTTTAGTTGCCCTCTCTGGCCTAATATAAGAACCTAATGTCAGTTAAATACTGAGAGTGCTGGAAAATGGTCCTTTTATGTTTGGATGTTTGGCAGTAAGAAAATTGACAAAGCACATGTAATGGTGACTTGTCAGCTTTAACTCCCAACAGCTCCCTTAGTTTTTTATATGGATTTTAAATAATACTGTAGAGTAGATTAACATTTACTACTAACTATTATGTTTTTATTAAAACTCTAAAACTGAATTTTATAGAATAATTGTTCAGTTAAATAACAAGGATAAGTCTTTTCTTTAGTCATACAAAACCAGGCATTAATCCATATGCATGAAGATTAAGACAGAAATAAGTGCAAATCTGTATGGCAGTGGCTTTTCTAAAAGCACAGTTAGACGAAGAATGTTATATATTTTGTACCAATTTCTTGTTGAGCTGTTGCCTTCTCTTGCTTCTGAGTGTCCTTGAACACAGGAAAGCAAAACAAATGGTTAACAAGGAACAAAGTACTACTAATCATAAGATTGTATTAAAAATGTAAATTATGCTGGATGAAATAATAACCTTTCAAAAGCTTGTTCATTTGCCCTTACGACTCTGTGTCTTTTGGAGAATTCAGTAGATGCAGATCAGCTGAGCTTCTGTTTGCTTAGTTTTGCAAGTTTAAATTTAGAAAATGAAATGAACAATGAGTATTGGGAAACTCCACAAAATAAAACAGACTTGTGATTTACGGTTAGTACGACATTGGTTTGTGTGTGATACTGTGGGTGTTGGATGCCAACAGTGCGCCCTTGAGTGGTCATAGCTATGAGTACCTGAGTATCACCAAATTCCTGAGTCTGTGCTCTTCCTTCATTTATTTATACTGGTATTTATACTTCCAAACTGCCAGAAACGTTAACACAATATATTACAAGATAGAACTGCCATGAAAAACACTCATGAAGGAATTCTAAACATACAAAATACTAAACTTCCTTTCACTCTTTGTAACTGAGTTTCTTGCTATGGATGCTGTGATGTAGAAAATTACGTCAGCACGTTTTCTGCTTCCGTGTTGCACAACACACAGATACAAGAATGTAAAATGGCAAATGATTCCCAGCTGTTTGATCTCCTGTTCTCTCTGTTCTGTTGGTGCTGTCTTTGCAGTCTGAAGGCTGAGCTTCATTGACCCATGCCAACTCTCAAAACTAAGGCACCTTTTAGGTAAACAGCTAGTTATCCCACTTCCTAGACAAAGGCAGAAGACAATCCAGTATCTTGCTGAAAGCAACCTAGCCAAGTCTGGCACCAGGATCATGGTGGGCTGCAATACATAGGGTGGGGCCCTCCATGGACCTCAGACCAAGAAGGCGAGGATCACATTGAGCTCCAAAGGCCAGGAGCTTCTAAGTCTCCAGGAAAGCAAATAATCTGAAACTGATTCTTTTACTAAAAAGATCCAGTTATTGTATTGACTTTTTCAGAGTGAGAAGATAATGAGTTTTCTGTGCAACTTAATGAAGTATCACCAAAGAAGAAATTGCATAATATGAAATCTTTAGACAGGATTGAAAGAGCATGTTTTGTATTTCCAGAAGAGTAAAGATTCATTGCGGCTTCTCATTTCTTAACAAACCCTGAAGTGAAAATGCTGTCTCTCCATAAAACCCGGTCTATCAGCCTGGACAGGGAGCCACTTTATGTTTGCATTCATATGGTTTTAAAGCGATAAAGTAGTATCCATAAAATTTTCTGAAGTAATTCATTTTTCAGTAAATCTGTAAAGAGATGTAAGGAGCAAGAAGCCTTTTATGTTTGCAGGAATACAAAGTCTCATCCAGAAAATACAATCCAGTCAAAATGAAAATGTATTGCAGGTGCTGATCGTCGACTTGCAGAAGATCAGAAGGTTCTTTGCACATGGAAAAAAAAATAAAATACACACCAACAGTAGGCCCAAAATCTTACAAATAAAATTGTAACTTTTTGACATTGTTTTTTCTTTGCACGTTGTATTTTCTAACACATTTTTGGATTTACTTCCAAGGAGTATGCGAGGGTTCAAGAAATTGTTTTTCAGTAAAGATTTTCCTAAGTTAAACATGTAACAGTTTTCATTATGTTATGGAAGACATTTTCGGCAAGGACTGATACACTGTTACACCTTTAAGAATTGAAGCTCCTGTCTTGTATACATGAATTCTGCTCAATGTGATTAATCCCAGAAAGCAGTCATTGAAGCCTTTGGAGAGGGGAAGAAAAAAAAAAAAGCTTCTATTTTAAAGCCAAGGTTATAGTCAAGGTTAATTCAGGGTGTCATGAAAGTGTGACTGTGACAAGATTTAGTGACGATGTAAGGGCAAATTAATGCAAGATCAGTGGCCTGACTATTGATTCTTATCATGGGATCTTACTGAAATGAAGTCATTATTTAATTACACTTTTACTTACACTATAAATGGTTCCCAGAATAGACTGCACTCAATTTTGATGTCTGCAGCTTCATCTTCACTTTTCTTTTGTGTTCATAGGTGAGTAGGGGATGGCAATAAGCACTCAAGAAGATTTTCATTTATTATACTTTCACATGCTGTCATTTTCCCACAAAATGCAAGCAAGCAAATGTTTTCATTCTTCCATTCAGAATAGTCTGCGACCTCAAATAATTCAGAGTGCAGTAAACATGTCTTGAAATCTCTGAAGATTTTCAGATCAAAATTTCTCTAAATTTAATTCAAACAAATCAATGTTCGAATGGTGTTCCTGCTCCTCTTGAATGGTTTAAAAAACATTTTTTTTCACCATCTCTAGAAGAAGACTCTAAAGTTACTGTTCACACTAAAGCAAGTCATTTATTTGGGACCTACAAGGAGTTAATAAGTTCTTCATTGGGACTTAGGATACAACAGCAAGGGCTTTGCTACAGGAATCTATTAGGAAAGCTTAAGCATCTACAAAACGACACCAACATTCACTGAATAACCAACATTAATGTTGTTTTCCTATTGTATCCTTAGTTCTTTTGATTCTGAATCAGACCTATTTGGCAAATTGTGATTAATATGAAGTTATCATTAATTCAGGTTTAATTTTTCCTGTGGACCAAGTCCCACATTTTGTGTAATTACATAGATTTGAAGACTCAACAGATAAGAAAACATAACGGGTAGTCATTATAATGTTCATGTCTGAAAAATAATATGTAAAAATAGGAAGAATTCAGATTTTAAATGTATGATTATGTTTATAATTTTAGAACATGAAAGCATCTAATTCTGTGCTTGTATAATGCATAGTACCATGCGAACACAGTCTTGGTCATGACAAGAATCTTACATAAATAATAATTGTATTGAGGAAAAAATCGTAACTTAGTGGAACTAAAGTTTCATAAAAAATTGATGAGATATTTAGATTCCAATTAATTAAATAAAGGAAGTAAAATTAACTTTCGTTTTGGATCAGAATAATAAGTAAAATCAATCTGCAGAGTTTAATCTGATCCTCATTGTATCCCACTGTACTTATGAAACCTTCATCTCCCTGCCCTCTTTTTTATCTTGTATACTCTATTTTTACATTATTTTTAAACAAAATAAGAATAAAACATATAATTCACAGGACATAAGAGATAATAAATATAATGCATGAAACAAACACAGCCTTCTGCAAAACAATGTACTGTACTCTTAGTGAGATAGCCAAGTGTTATTTAGTCCATGGTCTGGACTTTTCTCCTGCAAATGTTATTCTCATTTAAAAACTTTTCCTAAGAGAGAAAGAGACATAAAAAGTCAGTGTATTAGATGAGTAAATAACATAATAACTTCCTGTAATATCCATCTCTACTTGCCACTTACTAATCAAACAAACAAAGACAAACAAATAAAATGCAGAGCATAACAGATTTGATTGCTAGTTCAGTATCATGTTATTAGTCATTAAATGATAATATAGCAAGATCTTTATGTTATAAACAGAAGATTAAAGAAATTTCTTTCTTGTACACCTGTGTTCCTAATAGTGTTAAAATTTTCACATCTGTTTTTACCTACTACAGAGGGAATATGTACATCTAAATTGGAAAGATAATATACAAAGAGTTTTGTTAATGCTTTTCTTCTGAATGAAGACATCCAGCTATAGTGAAATTATTTCTGGTTCAGGTTGTCTGTCACTGCCCTTGACAACTGTAGGGAGAGAGGGAAAGAGAGAGTATGAGAGAGAGAGGCCACTTTCTGCGTTTCAAAATTTTAGGCTTGGCTCAATGTATTTCTCTTTGTCAACCCATTATTTTTTATTTATTTATTTGAGTTTTCCTCATCATAATAGGTGCTCAGCAGTTCTTTTCATCCAGTCTCTTGCAGCAGTGATGTCAGTGATCTCACCATTTTGTAAGTACATTCATGCAATGAGTCGAAAGTGTGGTAGGTAGAGGGGATATGGGAACATGGGTTGTAAACGGCTCATTATAGTAGGAACCCACTTCCAGGAGTCATTTTGTACAAGGAAATATTTCTGCAGCATTATTTTGTACTTTGTTATTTGAATGGTATTTGGTAAAGCTGTCTTTGGGTTTTACACATGCAGTTGTAGCAGATAGAAGAACAACAGGATCAACTCTGGTGTTTTGGCACAGAGCGAAGGGCAGGTCTGGGCCACCTGACATACTCTGATCTTGTTACTAAAAACTGACCTTTCTATATTAAGAAAAAAATCAGCCATCCTCATAGCTCCATTTTCTGTTCTCCTTGAAAGCCCAGATAGTCTCCTGCACAAGGAGAGCAGGAACAAAGTCTGGGTGAAACACGTTTCTGTGGTTGGAGGGTAATCAACCGGCCAAAACAACTAACTAGGTCAACTAGCCAAGACAAGTAAAGAACAGTACAGGGAAAGTGAAGGCAAATATAGATAGTGTTTGGTGTTGACATCAAAACAACTCCAAGCTTTTTCATTTGTGTGTTTTATAATAATTTCCTAACTAAAATCTGTGACATGTGGACCTACTTAAACCTAAGATTGACTAAGACCTGTGTTTGTTTCTCTCCATTATCTCTAAAAGGGTTCCAAATTACTACATCAGAGATTGCTACCTAAATTGTAGATTTATACACTTAGGTGAGACTACTCCACATCTATCTAGCTCAAAACTGAAGGCAGGAAAGGTCCGTTTGTTGTACTTTTTTATGATAGTTTGTGGTACCTGGACCAAAGTTGTTGGGTTCAGAATCTGTTCCACTGTTCGTCTTTAGGTACACAGGATGCTATCAAGCTTGTGACATTTCTCATATCCACTGGAAAATTTGACCTCTTTGTCAAAAGTTTACAGTAGTGCTAACTTAACTGCGATAATATCTGTGTTGTCTTCTTCACTGAAGGTTAATGATGTTACTGCAATAATGAGGAAATCTCTACCAATTTGTGAGATACCTTTGTGTTTTTGACATGACTGAGACTTTCCTTACTCTTAAAAGGTTTGGAAAGAGGTTGTGGTAGTGTAGCTGACAGTTCATCCATACCGGAGATGATAATAATGAGACATCTTTCAGGAGGCATTATAAATGGATATCTGGCATTAAGAGTGCCTTTATGGTTTGAGCATGTTTATCCTTGTGGTTCTGGAAGCCAGACCACTAGGTGGATTATATTGCTGTATATAAATTGTATGCCAGCATGTTTTATAAATCGGGTGGCTTAATCAGATAAAGACAAATGGCAGTGAAATAGCTTAAATACAAATTTACTGCCAGGTAGCCATTATATAGTGCTGTATTTTACTTTTACTGGATTTTCTGACTTAGATGGCAGTAAATTCAGTCATTTGACACTTAGAGACATGGGTCAAATTATCATTCAGTCCAATCTGTGTGGTCGTTTCAGTTTCAACATGAATGGGGATTTTACCATCTAGAAAGGACTGACATCTTATTTAACAAGCTAGAGAAATCTTTTGCTTTCTTATAGGAGAATTTAGCATGTTGGTGGAGAAATACAAAAATCCTTGCCCTGGTCTGACTGCAGATGTATTCAGGAATGGCTCAGTCCACAGCACAATTCTTGTCTAAATTATTTTGGAAAAATCTATGAAAGTCTGTTGGGAAGAGTGACACCAGAAGAAACAAGGGTGGTCACAGCCTGGAGGAGACTGGGGGGAGACTTCATCGCAGTCTATGGCTTCCTCACAAGGGGAGGAGGAGGGGCTGGATCTGATCTCTTCTCTCTGGTGACCAATGACAGAACCCAAGGGAATGGCAGGAATATGTGCCAGGGTAGGTTTAGGCTGGACATTAGGAAAAGGTTCTTCACTCAGAGGGTGGTGGAGCGCTGGAACAGGCTCCCCAGGGAGGCAGTCACAGCCCCAAGCTGAACAGTGTTCAAGAAGCAATTGGATAACACCCTCAGACACATGGTGTGAACTGTGGAGTTGTCATATGCGGGGACAGGAGTTGGGCTTGATGATCCTTGTGGGTCACTTCCAACTCAGGACATTCTGTGATTCCATGATCCTATGATTCACAGTTACAAGCCTTCCTCATACACACTGTGTATCTGGCATGAGATTTCAGGAGTCTTCCATGAAGCACATAGCTGCAGTGGCTGCATCAGCCCTATGGAGTACATAGATGCAGAGGGGTGGGTGACATTGTGGCTTTTGATTGCATCACCAGAAGATCTGCAGAAGCACCATGGGTCTAGATTTGACCAAAACAGAGATCAAAGCACACAGGGTGGTTTTATGCACAGATAGCACATCCTGACACAAGGTCATAATGCAGCCACAGTACCTGGAAGTACTGCAGTTTTGGGTTGATGTATGGAGTGGATGAAGGAAGTTGTTACTCCTTCCCCTTCCCTCCAAATCCATTTAATATAAAATCTTCAAGCTGAGGATAAATCAGATATTAAAGTGGGAAGAAGAGATGATTGTCTTAATCTTAGCCAAAGGCTGGAAAGTGTGCTTCTGGAAGAGGGGCTTCAGCATGTACTGCAGAGCACTTCCATCCCACTGAGGATGATATAGCATCAGTGCTTTCAAGGGCTACTAAAATATCTAAATCATAATACATAAATGAATTATTTTTGCACTCAAGAAAGTGGGAACTGTAAATCAAGACAATTACAGTAGTCAGTAGTGAAAACTGAAATTGTTGGTTTTTAAGTTACTATGGCAAAAAGTCTGAGCAAAAGAAAATAATCTTATGCTATATTTTTACCCCAGTTTCATATCTACTTTAAATTTTCATATTTATAGATCTGCTGCCTTTTAGGCCATAGCCAGTCCAACACAGAACGCATTTTCTTGCTTAGTTTTGGGTAAAGGAAAAAAGACGTTAACATCTTAGCTGCTGAGAATTTTTCAAGAACAAAATATTAAAGGGAATGTTTACATATGCTTGTAGACTCTAATTCTGTTTAGTACATCGATATAAAATTCATGGCTGGTTAAATGAAGATTTAATAGTAAATTACACATTTTAGTCTGTCTCTACAGAAAAGGAAAAAGTGAATCTGATTATCAGATATATTTTTCTTGTGTAGGTCCTAGTCTGCTTCCTGCAAGTGTAAAGTGTGAACTTTGTTCAAATAACCAGTTTAAACTCAACAAATCTTCTTTCATTGGATACATGCTTATTTCATACCCATGCTACAAAGTCCTTACTTTCCATTAGAATATTTTCCAGAAATTATGTTTATAAAAACTGTGAGTTTATGATACTAAGTATAATAAAGGCATTTTGCTGATGCAGTTCACCCTACTGTTAGCTATCAGGGAACAAGACAGTGCATCTGATTTTGCTATATATGTACACAATTTTAGGTTTTGTATGTTTATGTGGACATGAGTGTGAAGGAGGAAGATAGTTGTATATTTTAATATAATCCAATAAAACATTCTCAGGGCAATTGCGTATATGACTTCCTATTATATGCTTATCCAGGGGTAGTACTTTGGACCATGTTTGTGTTTAGTGCATAACTCAGAGACAAAACACTGAGAGGCATTCCTGGTCTTACTGTAGGGACATTAGTTCCCCTAACTATTCCCTGTTTAATTGTCTTCCTGTGCTTCTATTTCACTTGGAAGTAGGACATGCTGATGCTTATGAGGACCCCTCTGTTTTTTACAGTTTGTGTCTATAGAGAAAGACTTACCAGAAGAGACTTAAAATAAAATAAAATTACATAACATTACATAATACTTAAATGATGAGATGAAGATGCAAATTTCTTTTCTACTATGCAGTTCCAAAAGCTGCAAGTGCAATACTCAGCAGAAAAGTGGGCACACGTCCCATAAACAGGTCATTCCAGACCATAGTCATCATCCCAAGGTGCACTTGAGCATCTGTTAAATACTTTATATGTAGTATTCATATTTACACGTAACTTTGTGAAAATCTAACAAGAGCATTTGAAAGACCATAAAAGAAGAAATGTTAGCATGGAGCTAGAAGATGATCTCACATGATTTAGGCCCACATAACGCAGTGGGAATTTATGGATCCTATAAATAAATGGTGAGCTATTTATAAAGCATCTCTTCACTTCTGCGCTACCCTAAATATATTACCAAGACATTGCATATCATAGTGAGGAGCCTGTGGTTGATTATTAGAACCCAGCAATGGATCTGACCAGATCCTTGCTGGGATACCTTAAAGAACTGATACCCTTCTTCACTTTAGAAATCAGGAAAATAGTTTAAGATATTCCCTTTCAATCTCTGTACTTGCGTACAATCCACATAGAATTTGTTTTACTGTCCTGTTTATTGTGTTCCTTCTTGTGCTTCATTCATTTTGTGAAATGAAACAGGAGTATAAGCAAAGCATTAAATTCTGTTGTGTTACAGGTAACCAACATCTTGCTTTCTACTGGGCTGTAGGGTCTTCAGCAAATACCCAGTCTTTAAAGCAGGCTTTGCATTCCTTGATGAACTGATGACTGTATTTTTGTAACCATCTTGTCTCTGACAAGGTGTGACCAGCTTATTGCTAACAATCAGATTTAAAGTTTCATTTCAAACCCAGCATTCTTTGTTATTTGGCCTTTTGAATTTCATGGAGAAAGACAAAGGATATGGGCAACTTGAAAAATCATGTTTTGTTTCTATGGAGTATGGAGCTTCCTTTGCTTTTTGGGGTTTTTGGGATGGTCTTTTTCTTTTTTTTTTTTTTTTTTGGTTGTTTGATTTTGGTTGTGTTTTGTTTGTTTGCCTTTGTTTTCTTCTTTGTTTATTTGTGGTTTGTTTGGTTGGGGTTTTTTTTCCAAATAGACCAGGGCATTTTACCTTCAGAACACACTTGAAAAATATACAATGTAGGAATATGATTAAACTTAAAAAGTGGACAAAGCTATCAACCTTGGAGTTGCCTACTTCACTATCCCTACAATCTTATTTCTTTCTCTAGGAGAATACCTTCCTTTTAGTCCTAGTCTAGTCAGTCTCTACCTTTCAGTTGCTGCTAATAGGCAGAAAATTCATCAGTCACACAGGGAGGTACTTGTAAGGAATCTGCATATCCTTATTTGCTGTGTCTAGGAGATTGCCATTGTCAACAAATTCAGATAGTGATCACCTTCCTATAAAGTATCTTTTGCATTGTGACTCCATCCATGTTTATTAGAGCAGGAAGGAGCTGGAACATGTTTGGTCAATCTGTTGTCACCTGTCACCTCAAATTATTGCATAACTCATCATTGACCAAGACTGCCAATATAATGTATGCATTTATTTCTTCCTCATCAGGGCTAGTGTGTTCTTGCTGGCATTGCACAACTAAACTATCCCCAGTCCTCTCCACCACTCTGAGCTTCCTGCCCTTTTAATGTCAGTAAAACAATTCACAGGTCAGTGAACAGCAAACAAGACTTACTTGTGAGTACTTGTGAGTACTTACAAGTGACCGGAACACTTTTGCTGCTCTCTCTCTCTTTCTCTCTGAGAGAACTGATTTTCTTCTCGAGTGTTTTTCTGTTTTGCACTGTGAACCATAGATAGGCAGTCAGCAAGACTCTGGTATGTACTCTGTATTTCAGGCTTCTTGGGTGTGTAGGTAGGACTGACTTTGACCATTCTTCACATCATTTTCTTATCCAGACACTGCTGCACAACGTGTCTGACTTCTCTAATTTGATCATTATCTCCTGCTGTGGCAGCTCTTCTCTTTTTCTATCATCTCAACCCTTTCTCAGAGTTTTTGCTCCTGCTTATCTGGGGGTTTGATTTCCAGATTATCAAGGACTTCCCATTCTATTTCTGATTTGTATCTGGGCAATACTCAACCTACTTCCCTGCGATGAAGTTTTTTACTCCCAGTGAGCACAAAGACACTTTTGCTTGATCATGCAGAGCCTAATCCGGCATTTGTTTCCTCACCATTCTTTCTTAATGCCTCTTCCAACTTGGCTCTTCTGACTGCTCTGCAAAGGCAACTGCACATCATTGCTAGGTAACATCCTGCTGCTTTTCTAGTTGGAAAAAAAAAAAAAAACAGCAGATTCATCTTGCTTAACTTTAAACATATGCATGAAGATATTTGCACACAGATGAGTCATTAAAACACCGCAAGAGAGAGTAATAAGCATCTATTTTACATGCCTGGTTTTAGGTTGAAATGAATCTGTTTTGTAAGGGAGTATAGGTCAGATTTTTATATGTGTCTTGTCCAGAAATCATACTAAGGACCTCTTCTAAAATGCTGGACTTTTAGGGATTTTCTTTTTACTCCCCAGATTATTTGAAGTAGGATTTTCAGGAGTCTTCTGACCCTGTTGCCTGCACTCATGTCCTATTTTATTTTCAGTCCTGGAAAAATGAGCACATGCTTTCCTCTAAACCAAGCCCCTCTTATCTTGTGGAAGCCATAGACTTTTCTAAACAAGGCTGTAAGAAATGAGCACACTCCGTTTCAAGTGAGATGCGGTGGGTTTTTTTCTGTGTGAAGAAAGCAGAGGAACTACTTTTTATTAAGAGAATGTCTTAAAGTTTATATTCCAGAAGAAATGGTGGGATTTAAAAAGCCTAACAGATGTGAGATTCCTTCCTTACTTCTCTGTAACAGAAAACTTCTCATCTCCTGGGAGTAGAAGGAAGAAATTATTTCAAAGATTGTTCACCTTAGCTTTGCCCTTGAAATGCTAGGAAAATGACAGATGGAATCCATACCTAAAATTCTATTTAATGTGGGCTTACTCTAACAACAGATGAGAAAGATAAATTTTTTTCCAGAAAAATTGCAGGGCAGATTTTTCAGGTCAATAATATCTCATGGGATGTAAACCCCATATCCTGGAGTATTTTCCCAGCTTGCACTGTTTTCAGTGTAAGAAATTCCTGTTTTAAACATATTTATAATTAAACAGCATTTTTCCACCCTGTTTCTTTGAAATTCATTATGCCTCTGTCAGGTAAAACAGGATTCAAGAAGAACTTTTAAATATTTACATCTGAACATTCAAATATTTTATTTTGTAAAAACTTACATTGTAAAAAAAAAAATAGCTTTAAAGCATTACTCATAAGTGATTCAAGAGATTTAAAATACAGCTATACACAAAATATCCTTGTGACTGCAGATTTTGAAGTGGTTTTCTAAGTCTGGATTTTCTGTTTTCAGATAATCTGGTAAGTAATTTTCCTACTTTCCTAAAAATAGGAGAAGCTATTCTTTTCCACTGAAAATAGAGGTTCACTCTCACCCAAGTAAACATCTGAACATTTTGTCCTTGTGGTTTTTTTGCCCTTGACTTCTCTGAGGATATTGTGAAATTCCACAACTCATCTCTCCAATACTGATTTATTAGTTGATGTACAGCTTCCCGATGTAATCACATAGAGACTTGCAGTCCTTATTTTCCTGCAGTCAGTTTCAGAATTACATGTTATGATAATTTAGGCAAATCACAGATGAGAGCAATACTTATGAGCAGTGTTGAAATATTCTATTGCATAACTTTAAGGGATTTATTCATTTCAATACCTTTAAAAATTGCTTATGATGTTTTAATTTTTTACCTGTAAAATGGAGGAGCAATATTTGTACTCCTTCCAGAACTATAAACAAACCAGAATATAACTACAGATGTGTTGAGATGACCAAATAAGTGTGAAAAATGCCTCAAATTTTAATAGGTGTTGCAAAGAAACCCAGCTGCCATATTGCTCACAATTTCAAAATCATAAATAAGGGAAAATGGCATCTCACTTGGACAAGAACAATGGCTATATGTTCCTCTTATTTTGGAAAAAAATTAAGTGATTCCTCTGAGTTGCAGTGGGCTAAGTTCTTAATGCTGTACAGTTTGTATCACACGGTAAACGTGTAATTACTCTTTTTACAATATAAACATTTTCTAGGGCTCAATTGTATTGCCCTGAAATTCTTTCTAAGAGTTTAATTAGTATATAGATCTAAAAATTATATCTTTTCTAGAATAATATTTTATTGGTTATGAAAATATTAAAATTAAATTTACCATGGTTTATGTAATCATATTCTTGAGATATGATATCACAGAACTGTGGGAGTCTTGCAGTTGTTTAACTGGCTATAGTGTTTTATTTTAGTGTAACTCAAACACCAAGTCAAAGGCACTAGGCCAACTACTGAAACCAGGCCTTCTAACTTTCAGTCATCTGGGATGCTATCAGTTGTTTAAAAGATAGCTATTTTTAACTTTAGGAGGTTAGTATTAGACCAGACTTTCAGTTGATATAAGCAACTATTCTCAAATTGACCTTCTACAACATAAATTCCCAATTGAGCATGGCTTATACAGTATTTCCATTTTTATCCCAGATTGTGCAATAAAGGCATCTAAGAGCAAGATTGGGACAAGGAGAATTACTTCAATTAAGCATTCAAATATATTATGAATATTTCTACAAAGTTCTTCTAGATACACAGAGACATATTTTCTGCTGAAATCTGCTGAAAAGGACTTGCTTGACGTCTAGATTATTAAATGAAATCAGCAGTAACACACTGCTCATGAAAACAGAAAAAATATGGACAAGGAGAAAAATTAATCACTTGCATCCAACAGTGAGCAAATCTTGTTTGAAGAAAGGTAAAAAGGAAGAAAAACACCATTGCCAGCTAAGCTTTACCCACTTTTCCCAGTATTAAAACCAAACAACAACAAAAATCAATAGGGAGTAATTGTAACTTGTTGAGAAGACAGTGTCAAAGATACATAATGAAAAGTAGTGAGTGATTGTACTGAACTTTAGTCTTTGTACTGAAGTTAAGTAAAGATGAAAGGAAAGAAAAAAGGACAGGAAGCACTAGAACTGGACTATGGAATTACCCACAGATATATTAACTTTTTGGTGGAAGAATGCAAGGGGACTGCTACTCTTAGTGGAGTTTGCATTTCTCCTGGTATTGATCAAGGCATGCTGATGTGTTCAAGATCAAACTCTAACCTGGCCACATACATAATAATTCTGTTATTATTGCCATAGTCCTGTTTGAAACTCTTGAGATAATTAGGCTATGAAATAAATTATGCTTGGGAAACTTAGCTCATTTTTCCATCATTAAGTTATATATGGACTACATAGACATCCAAAAAGTGACTTAAAGATGTCGGTGCCCCAGTTTCTCAGACGATGTATCATTCCTGGACACACGTCAGCTTGCCAAGTGGGAAGCTGGATGATTTAACCAATACACAAGTGCTAAAGACAGGGATTCGTTTCAGAACTCTCTCCAATTATGGACCATTTACATGGGACTGCAGGAACATACCTCATCCTCTTGTATAAAGCAAAGCATTTTATACCTCTTCTTGAACACCAAATTGGAAGGAAGTAAAGTTTCCACTTTTTTTCAAGCAGCTTGGTTGTTAATGCATTCATAAAGCTTGTGAGAAATTAAATGCAAACATCTTCTCCTTCCCAGATTATGGGTTGTTCTAGTGTAAAAGCATTTTAAAAGAGTATCTACTTCCTGGGCCAGTTGGCTAGAAATCAACTGCTTCTTCCCAGCATTTTCTTCCCAAGGTCATCTTGCTAAGGAGTGACTCCATGTGATTCCAAATCAGATCAGTTCCTTTGGGTGCACAAGAAATGTAGGAAGGAGTCATGTACCCTCTTGTGGCCTCTGAGATTGCACTCAGTTTTGATTCATTTTGCTCATCTTGACAGATTTTATTATATGCCAAGAAATCACAGGATCTGGACCTAGGTATGGCTTTATGCTGTGAGTTTAGGTACAATCAATGTTACTTTGGAAGAACAGCCCTATTTTGTTTTCAGATGACATATAGGACCTACTTAAGAAATCCCCTATAAATACAAGTAGAGAAACTCTGCATCAGTGCACTTGATCCTTCTAAAAGTGACCAATTGCTTAATCAGTTCATCTGATTTTTTGTATCAGAAAAAAAGATTTATATTTGTGTACCTGACAAAACCAAGGCTTTTGATTATGAAAACAGGGTGAATACATAACAAAGCACTCTTTGCAAATGCAGTGTTATAAGAGACTACAATTTCATGGCTTTTACACAAAGAAGTTCTCTTCTCAATTATTTATATTTCAAGTCCACCATTGCAAAATCTGCCTTCTAAATGAAACAATATTCCTCCTAGAATTTCTGAAGGGGGAAAACAATGTTCAGTAATGAAGCCCATAAGACTCTTGCTTTTTGGTTTTTTTTGTATGTATGCAAAAACATATATCTAGATAATGCTGAAGCTGTCAGAACATGTTACAAAATGCCATAATGTAACATGTCCTGCAGCTGCTAGACTCAATCAAAGCTCAGAAAGGCACTCTTCTGATGTGCTGCATTCCATGTATGCTTATGCCAAAATGAAGATGTCCTAGTCAGTCAGGGAGACAGCATGATATAATTAATTACTCCTCTACAGCAGTTTCCCCAGTTATGTCATTCACTGTGATCTGCTTGATTTCTAATATACTATTTACATAAGGACCAGTTATTTCTAAACTTTGAAGTCTATGCAAATTTCTCTGCTGTTTTTAGCATAAAGCAAATTACAATGTATTTTAAAAGACATGCAGAAAAAAAAAAAAAAAAGCCATATCAAATATTAGTTACAGAAAAAACATTGAATCTCCTGAGCTGAGGAACAGCTCTCCTCAGCAAATGCAGGTTTTGAGTACTTCTGAATGAAATTAATATCTGCCTTTTGACTGGTCTGCAGAAAACTATTATTAGGTGTGAGAGACTCTAAATACTTTTTTTTTGACAATGGGAGTGAAAAATGGGCTTTGAAAATACATTTCATAAAATATGCCAGCAGCAAGAAGTAGCAAGCCAATTATAGGTGGTTGAAAATCAACTTTCTGTGGTAATGTCCACATTCCATGTATTCATAGCATTCTGGAATACTCCCACTCAAAGCTGAATATTTTTTATGTTTTGTTTTGGGTTGGGTTTTTGGTTTTTTTTCACCAAGATTTCAGAATGTAAGACCAACATTTATTATTTTTTGCATGAAAGGTAGTCCAGCTGTTGTTGAGGGAGGAAAACGACCTGACTGTATTCTTTGAAAATAAAGGTACAGAAAAAAACAGCCAAACCTGAGAACAGAAACTTGGCTACTTCATTGTTTCCCTGTCCCACAAGTAGGAAGAGTTGGTCACCTAAAGGTACACCAGTACAGCTGAGTAATGGGGGAATATGGAGCAAGCTTGAGAATAGGGCTCATCGTGTATTCAGCTCACTGCCTACCTGCTAGCCCTCCTCCTGGGTGTGTTTTGGACCTCTCCATCTGGCTCTCTCCACACAGTGCCTCTGCACTGTTTGGAGGACAGAGGCTGCCTCCAGAAAGCTGCATCAAGCTGCATGAAGGTACCCGTCCCCTCTCTTCTTTCCAATGTTAATCCGAGCACTATCAAATGTAATGTCCTGTCTCACTTCAAAACATGCAATATTATATTTAGCTGACATTTACTCCCATTGCAGTACCGACATTTATTATTCCAAATACTTTGAGCTGAAAAACAACCACACAAAATTAATTATGTATTTTAGTCACCCAGGCACCAGGTGGGACCCAGAGGAAATGTAGTGCCAAACACTATATAGGGGATGTGGCCATCTCGGAGCAGCAGGTGCTAGCAGTAAGCAATGTGAATGTAAACCAGTCCCTGCCACTTGGCCTGAGAGACAGTGATTGATCTATGCTTGTATTTTATTTCACCAGCACAGCATCTTCTGAAACAGAGGTCTGCAACATCTATCTTGATCAGCAACTAGCTGCTTGTGTCGGTCTTTGTCAGAACCTGATATAGATGTGTCAGAGGCTTCCCTAGAAAATTTCTCCGTTTTCTTGCTTGGAGTCACAGCTTGGCTTCTTATCTCGAAAACTGTGTTACTTCTCTCTAAACAAAAGCAGGGCACCATCCTTTCTTGTAAAATTATGTTGATGATATCACCATTTTGTACGGGGGGATATTAAAACATTCAGACAAGATATAAGACACCTGTTTGCAGTGGACTGTATCTGGGAGTACTCTGGTTAAAGATGTTCTGTAATGCAACAAGAATTCAAGATTCACTGGGCCAATGTAAATAAATATTCTAACAGGCCTTTAGGGTCCTGTTCTAGCAGTTCATGGATATAATCTGGACCTCTGGCAGAGAAAGACATGATAACTAGTTAACTGTCAGTCTACATTTGTGATTTATATAAATATAATATAAAGACAGGTACTGTCTTCTCTCCTCTAGCTATGTTTTTCTATAATGAAATTGCCAAGAAGTTTTTGTGTAAGGTCAGGATCCTATAGGTATATGTGGTCAGCACAAATAACAATGTGGCCTTGGGAAGGTGCAGATTAGAGAACCTGTGGATTTCAGTTGAACTTAGGAGTCAACCAGGTGCTGACAACTTTGTATTGACCAGACTTCTGGGCCCGGGAAGAAACTTAACTGTTAAAACTGTCAGTTACAAAAGACAGAAATATCTCTGTCTTAAAGCAGCAATTTCAAAGTAATTTTGAATATTCTGCTGTTGACCATAACTATATGTATTCTGCTTATGTCCTGCTTTTGATGCTAACCCTTTTGTAAAAATGGTCCTCTTCAAGATTTGGAGGTAGAAAGATAAAACAGTTGGATAAGTGAATCTAAAAAGTAGATCTGAGCAGTGGAAATAATGAAGTCCAGCTTTTCTTGAATTTGGATTTTCTGCCGTTTAATAAGTCAAAAGTTCCCCTGTGCTTTTTTAACTTGTGGGTCATTCATAGCATCATTCCTCCACATGGATTCTTTTATATCTGTGAGGAACTGACCTCATGCTTCAGCCTTTTCCTCAATAAAATCAGTAATAGAGCCTCTCTCCTTTTCTTCTCCCAGTTGTCTATTTTCAAGAAACTTGTAGGATCTTAATTTACTGAAACCAGAAGTCGTCAGTCAAATTTGATTGAATCTGGCTGACAGTTCAAAAGCTATTGGAAAAGGATGGATAAATATACCTTCACAGACACCATCAGAGTGTTGTGGTAGTAAAGTGCATTTCCCTAGGAAACCAGGGCAAAAATCACTTCTAAGCAAACTCAGAAGCATCTGATATAACTCTTAACAGAGCCATTTTCATGTAAAAATGTCTAGCATAATGGGTATGTTCTGCATAGTTCTCCATAAATCAGTGATTTAACGTCAAAAAGGGAAAAAGAAGTTCCAGAGAAAAGGAAGTTCATTTTAGTACAATCTCAATAACAGAAGCTACACCAGTCAGATTAGGATGTACTGTTACAGTGCAAAGTCAGATTCGTGCTTTCAGCACAAATTACCATTAATATAGAAAAACAGTTTAATCCCTTCCAAATCATATTAGAGGTATTGCATTTATTCATAAACCAACAGAATGGGTGAAAGGAGTTCCATTGCTTTGCATTCTCCTGTCCAGGAATTTTGAAATCACTGAGGAACCTGTGGCCCTTTGTCATTGCTCTAGATTGTCACTCCAGCACAAGAAACTTATGCTCCACTGCACCATGACAAGATGCTATGGCAAGTAGTACCTAACGTGCACTTTTCCAAGGTAGAATTTCTGACCTGAAAATGTACATTGTAGCGGTACATATGATTTTAAAAGTCTGAGATGAAACAATTAAATTTAGAACCAAAAGTGTGAGGGGAATAATATTTACCCGAGGAACTTTACATGGTTGTCGAAAGTGACTGGTTTGTGCTATTTGCATTTAGATACGGAGGATTCAGTAGATATCCTCCAGAATATAATTTATCCTACCATTCAAGAGGTGGGATAAAGAACCAACCCGAAAGAGACCTATTCCTCTCCATTGAACATGGAAGGAACACATTGCTATTGTCTATAGTGCTTTTTGTCACTAGAGACATTGAAAGCATACCAAAAAATTGTTTGAGATAACAAAAGGGTATTTTTGCCTGAAAACAGAATTATATCCTTTTGTCATGGTGTAGTTCTGAATACTTTTCTAGAAATCATCAAGATTATCCTGGATTTACTGTATTTTAATAGAGTAGAATCTGATCCAGTGATGGTATGATCGACAGTTCCAGCTTAACTAGGAAGAGCGTTGGGTCTCCTCAGGATCCTCTGTGTGAGGATCAGTCATTTACTGTCCAACTGATTCCCTGGATGTTTTTCCTTCACTTTCCAGTAGACTTTGTGTGGGAGGGCTGGGGAGGCAAGTGCTGCCATCAGTAGGGGAGTGTTGATTTTTACATTCCTGAAAATCACTGCTGGCTGTGCTAAATGAACATAATTGGCAGGAATCGATTAGTCTCATAGGAGGATGTTATTAAGGGTTGAGCTCTTTTCACAAATTGCCCCTTCTGCACTTACTGCTCAAGAGGCATAATCTCAGTGATCCCAAACTTCACAGAACGGGAGATTGATTTCCTCCTTTTTCTTTTTCTTTCCCCCCCTTAAACTCTGCAGGTGAGTCCCACCCCAGGGTGCATCCGGGCGTTAATGAAGATGTTGTACTGCCCTTACTGCAGAGGACTTCCCACTGTGAAACCTTGCAACAACTATTGCCTCAATGTAATGAAGGGCTGCCTAGCAAATCAGGCTGATTTGGATACTGAGTGGAATCTGTTCATAGGTAAGAAGAGTTTAAATATTAGTGGAAGGAAATGCTGGTAATAGCAAATATCTGCAGGGTTTTGTGAGGTTAGAAGACACTGTCAATATTCCCAATGAAGCAACTGCAGATACACTTCATTTACTAATTGACCTTCCTGGCTTGTCATAAGAAATTACTCTTTCCCTGCCCCAAGCCAATCGCATTTCGTATTTCAGGTTTCAAAAGGAATGGTGTGGTGTTACAGCTTCTGAGCTAAATTGTTACATGATATGTGAAATCTTGAGAAAGCTTTGGTTGAGAATTTGATAACAAGCTTAACATGGCAGAAATAGGATGTATTACAACCAAGAACTAGGCTCTTACAAGCTGAGAAGATGATAATAACATTGTATAATATCCAGTCAACATAAATCACAACAGCTGCTGTTCTTCATTCTGGTAGTATATAGGCAAAAATCTTAAAAGTTTGCATACATGAGAAATTATTAATTCCTTCGTTTTGATTAAAATGCATTAATGTCTTCTTTTTCATATGTGTCGAATAGAAAGTACCAAACATGAAATCAAAATGTTAAAATGGAGCATGGAATATGTATTTAAGGAAAACCACTATTACAGTTTTATTCACATAATACTTCACTCGAGTTAACTTAGGGAAAAAAAAAAAAAAAAAAAAAAAGAATAAATAGCCTTTAAACAGCCATAAAGAAAAAAAAAAAAAAAAAAAAAAAAAACCTTCCAGAAGTAAGAGCTTCAAGTTGCTTTTGATGATACACAGGTTAGGATGAGGAATTAGACAAGGCTAGTTATAATACAGAAAGAACAGAAACAGCTAGTTACACCAGTCACTAATTAGCATCAAAACTCAGATTGGAGATCAGGAAAATAAAAGCAGCTGGAAAACATGGGGTAAAGCTGTCTTTTTGCAACCAAAGAAAGGAGATGTTATTTTCTACTTTTGGAAAGACAAAAAATGATCAATCTCATTTCGCTTAATATCAAACCCCACCAACCAATGTGACTTTGAAAGTTTGACTCTGACTCATTCATGGATTTTCACTTTACTCAGCACAGAGGTGGTACAAGATGGATAGGAAGAAGAAAACAGGATGAAAAATGAATCAGAGTATGAAAAGTGAAAGACAGCATTGAATGTGCTATAAAAATAGCATAAGCCAAAAATGCAAACAACAATAATAAACAAATGATGCAAATAAACATGCCTTCTCAGTCTCTTGTACCGGTTAAAGGAGCTGACATTGGAAGCAGCACTATATGGAGGAATGCCAGTGATATTACTGGTGTGAAAAGAAGAGTCAGTTCATCCTCAGAAATCTGAGTAGGAGCTGGTCGAAAAACAATGCCAACCTGTTAAAGACATTGCATAAGCTACTTTCACATTGTCATTAAAGAGTACGCAAGAGATTAATTGTCACTTGTTCTGATCAAAGAAAATAATGTAGGCTATTAGGAAAAACAAACCAAAACAATACCACACAACACACACATACAAAAACCCCAAACCGAAAATAAACAACAGAGATTTTATTAAGGCAAACCAAGCACCTGTTCAAATCAAGAGCTAGAAGGTAAAAGCTCAGGTCTTAAGAGAAGATTTCCTTTTCGTGCTTTAAATTCAGTAAGAGTGCTGGGCAGGGTGAGGTATGTGTTGGAAAGTGTGGAAATGCTTACAGATTCAGACTTTGAGAGTCTTTGATGCAAAGCCCATTTCTTCATCAATGTCTTGATTGTTCCTACTCTCAGAAAACAAAAAAAAATGTATGAAAGCTTGTACACTATTTTAAAATAGTGCTAATTTATTAAATACTGTGTAATACACTGTGTGTTTTCTTAAAAGAAGGCAGGCTGCTATGTAATTGTCCCTTCAGGTCAGTAGAGACAAGGCAGTATAAAGTACAAATACAAGATGTATTTCCTCTTTCTTCTAGTTAAACAACTTCCCCTTTACAACTTGATGGGGAATGGAATAGAGAAAGAGAGACAGAGATGCTCCTGTGTTTGTAAAAGGTATTCTATTTCATGCCATTTTTGAGTCCCCTGACAGCTTTGCTGAAGATGAGGGTCCTTAGTCCTTCCTTTATGAAAGACTGAAATACAGCAACTCGCCTCCATCTCTGGCAGCTGTCAGAGGCTTTCTAATAACATATGCAATTCCCTTAGTACTAAACACAACAAAACTTCTACTCACTGAATTAAAACGAACGGCAGCACTTTGCAGCACCAGTGAGCTATGAAAAATTGGAAATTATGCATGAACGGTTTTTATCCCTGTTCTGATACTAGGAACCATGCACTAGAAAAAAAAATATATATAATTTTGTGCACTAACAGTCTCTGCGTAGGCAGGAATCCCAAATATTAGTGCATATTCATACACAACAAGATAGTTTTGCTTAGCTCATAATCTGCGTAATGCAAGGTTGTTTTGGCAAAAGTTGGTACTAGGAGAAAACTTTCAAATGTGTTTGTCAGTAAGTAAGCAAGCAAATACTGTAGTTCAGACTGCATGTCCTGGTATTGCTCTGTAATTACTGCAATTGTTCAGCAACACCTAAGATCTACAAGGAGGAAGAGCAGAGGAAAGTAAAGAGGCTCTCTAACAACAGGATGTGTTACATGTTCCGCCTAGTTTATAAATATAAATGTCAGGACTGAAATCACATTTATATAGCACTAATAAATCTTGCATCTACTTTCAAAGCTGGTGAGAGTGGGACAGCTCCCTCTAAACATCTGCTGCTTTCCAAGATTTTATAGACTGTGAAAACTGGTAAGAGGTGAAACAGCTGCAGCAGCATGAGACATGGTTTATGATATTTTTCCTGTTTGTGTCACCTTAAGGTCTGTGCCCTTTTTGTGTAACATTTCATTATAGGCTTTTTGTATTTTGTTGCTTTTGTTATTGCCTTTATTATTGCACAATAAAAGTCAAATGTAGCACATCCCATTCTAGCAAAATTCCTCTGAAACTCCAAATTTGCCTGAGAAAGGAAGACAGTCTTCAATAATTACGTTATAATTATGAAACTATAATGAATACATGCTTTTTCCAGGTACCTATGTAAAATATTTAAGAGGTATTTAAAAGTAAACCAGCCACACTGACTTTGAAAACATGTTTGACAAAGCTTGCTTCTCATGTTTTGCCTGTTAGTTACCCCTCATAATTTCCTTTGCACCAGTCTCAAGCAAAGTTAACAAAGGCAAGATAAAAAGAAAGAGTAGAGGAACTGTATTGCTGAGGAAGGGGATTGCTTCAGGGGAGGAGCTGACTGATTCTGTCGAATGGGGAAAAGGGGATTTTCTTCGTCTCATGGCCCAACAGATATAGTCAAAATTATGCTTCTCTCCATGGAACTATACCAATTAACAGTGATAAAGATCAGGGATCCCACTGAACATTCTGTCATGGAAACACAGAAGGGATGGTGAAAGCTATTCCCACTTACAAAGATTCAAATCCCATCTATCTTAGGGAATTACATTCTGTTTAGCAATACTTTTACTCTTCTTTCTCTAGTTAGCCTATATTTCAGTCCCTGTCTTGAGATCCTTTGACTTTCTCTAACGTAAGCTTTCTCTACAAGTGATCATTTACTTCCCTTTAACTGCTCTTTTTCTCAAGCAAGAATGTCAGTTGAGGAATTAGCTCCCCTTAGTGGGCATCACACTTTCCCTTGGTGCCCTCATTCAGCTTCAGAATTAACACCCGCAAAAAAAGAGATTTCCGTGAAAGCAAGTGCATCTCATTCTGACCACTGCCTTATCCACAGGCTCAGCATGGCAAAGGGGTCATGACACATTTCTTTTTGCAGGATTAGCAGTGGCTTTAACTTCCCTCTGTTTTGAGACAAAAACACAAATGATACTAAATCTGAATGTCAAGCAGAATTGTGAGCCATATACAATAGTCCTTACTTAAGTAATTCAGAACAACAGAAGACTGAAATTCCAGGACTGAAATTCCATAGCAATGAGTACACCAGGACTTTTTTTTGTGGACATCTATAGTAAATCCTATACGTTTTGCTGCTGTATTTATTGACAAAGTGTACAGTAATGTAGTGCCTGTGTAGTAGTGTAATCCATGGACTGATTCTTTTGCTGCAATCCATGGAGGTTTGGCACTGCGAGGCTACTTATAGCAGCAGAAATTACAAGGTGCTTTTTTTTTTTTCTAGGAATTATTCACTGGTAAATCAGGCACACCTTGACCTTGCTCCCATGTTTTAATAGGTGGGAGACAGTGGAAAACACTTCATAAGTTGTGGAGTAACAGAGACGTGCAAATGACTGTGATTATGATGACTCGAGATCGCATCCCTGTCTGTGAAAAGAAGTCCAGGGGCTCCTGCACTAATTCATGTCTGCAGCCATTCTTCTGCTCAGATTGGAGAGCAAGTGGTTTTGCTAGCAGGGTATTCAATATTTGACAAGCTCTGTAGTGGAGTGAGGCAGACGAGCATGTGGTGTGTTCACAGAATCAAAGAATGTTAGAGGTTGGAAGGGACCTCGAAAGATCATCTGGTCCAATCCCCTTGCCGGAGCAGGAACACTTAGATGAGGCTACACAGGAATGTGTCCAGGCGGGTTTTGAATGTCTCCAGAGAAGGAGACTCCACAACCTCCCTGGGCAGCCTGTTCCAGTGTCTGTCACCCTCACCATGAAGAAGTTTCTTCTCATATTTAAGTGGAACCTCTTGTGTTCCAGTTTGCACCCACTGCCCCTTGACTTATCATTGGTTGTCACTGAGAAGAGCCTGGCTCCATCCTCATGACACTCACCCTTTACATATTTATAAACATTAATGAGGCCACACTTCAGTCTCCTTTTCTCCAAGCTAAAGAGACCCAGATCCCTCAGCCTTTCCTCGTAAGGGAGATGCTTACACTGCAGTATTCAAGGCCAGCAAAGCCAGCATCCAGGCTGGAGAGCCAGAACCACCACTTAGTGCCACCATCCTGCTAGACCTCAGCCACAGGAGAAAACACGTCTGCAAAGTTTCAGCAAAAGCTTCTCCTTCCAGTCTTGAAGTTATTTCACTTACTGTCATTACAGCAGCTCTACACTACTAATAAAATTTCTAGTTATTGTGCTTGAAGAATCCCTCTTTTTTTCTTCCTATCAGTATGGCTCAGACACCTTAGGAGACCTCTTGAGGTAGAGCATACCATGCAGTCTCACAGCAACTTGATCATATTGAGCAAAACTGCCCATCAAACCCTTAACTACTGACTCCTAGTGAAAGCCTTAAAGTGATTAAAACATGCAGTTTTATTTACTGCTTACAAAAGCCTTCGGGACTCTGTGTTTTCTCTGTTCTGTGTGCAAGCACAAGGATAAACATTTTCCTTTCAATGCTTCAAGAGACCACCTAGACTTGTCATTTTTTAATGAGTTATTACAAGATAACTGTGCTATTCAAGACTCCCTTTGGTTCATAGAAAAATCTGTCTACTATTGTAGTAGTAATTTTTTACAATTTTCTTTTTCCTGTGTGTGCAGCTACTGGAAATAAATACAGCCATAGCTGTGTAGGCAGCTACATATTAGGTTCATGAAAATAGGGAACCTCTGAAATTTATCAATATAACATTCAAAACACATTATGGTTTTTGCCCCTTCTTTTCTCTGAAACATCTGACACTTCCATTTACCCTTACACACTAAAGACTGAAGGCTGGCAATCTGCTGTAACTCTCAGTAGGCAAAAGCCTTGCTTCTGCTTGATCATGGTAAGTAAGAGCCAAAAAAGGGATTTTAGCAGACTTGGTTATTTGGCACCTGAATTTCTTTTCTCTGCCACCCTCCTCCTTCATCATTGTATGAAAGCATGCTGTGATATTTATTATATGTTAGCCTCTCATAAGGACTCTGGGGAAAAAAATAAGTTACATTATTCCCTCCATGGGGAGGCACTGCAGAAGGCTCCTGCAGTCCTGGGGTGCCATTACTCCAAATTCAGAGTTTCTGGTAGAAATTCATAAATTCTGGTTTGACGAGTATAGAATGGGTACTTGAAACACTAACATTTCATTATGTGCACCCATACTTAAGGCAGCCAAGAAATCGAAACCTGTAATAAAGTCTTATTTTCAGTTAGTGTCAACTTAGCAAACATGTAATTGTTCTGGTTAAAATCATCCTTTCTTGCTTCCTTCCTGAATGAAAAACATCATGACACCTCTAGTGAAACCATCTTTGGCACTCATCAGAATAAGAATAGGTGAAATTAGCCTAACCTAATGCCTTTCACCTTTTATACCCATTTCTTAAAGAAACTTTAGTGCCTCCTGAGTTTGGAGAAATAAAATTTTCTCTTAGTCTCTTGTCTGTGCAGACTGTAGTAGCTATTATTGTACACCAATGTCAGTTCCACTAGTTGAAGTGGCAGGGCTTGTTGGGTGGCTCTAAAGGTTGTGGAGCCTGATCTTGATTATATATAAAAAAATTGAATCTGTAGTTTAGAATTATTTTTCCTGCTTTAGCTTATGTTTTCTAAAAGCAAGGGAAAATAAGTAGCATGCTCCATCGTGGGATACAACTGCAATTTCAGTTGCTCAGAAGTTGGGAACAACCAGATTTTGGGCTGTAAATCTAATGTTGTTTATGAAAAAAAACCTTCAGTGTGCTTCAGGCCCACCAGTCTCCACAATGCATAGGTAGCCTATGTAAAGGAATTTGCAGTACTATGAAAACATCAAACCTAACATCATAAAACAATTACATCAGTTCAGGATAAAAATACATAGTTGCACAAAAGGAAAGTGAACTCGATGATACTTAATTAAAAGGTTACAGTATTATAATTTTAAAATTACCTAATAAGCTGTAGCCTCCATGATCCCACATTTTTGCCTCATTTTACAAAAACAGTAGAATCACTACCTACAATTTAAATACAATACCAAGACCTGATGGCTTAGTCAGAGTATATAGGAGTGCACCTGAAACAAAGGGAACATAACCATTCAGTGAGGTAAATAATGTGTGGAAGAGAAGAACTTCATTTGCTCTTTCCTTACAGTTCTCTTCCCTCAGAAGTGTAAAGGATACACAACCTGGACATGTAATTCTTCAGGTGGTAATGAATTCAGCCTGAGAGAAGTGCTCTGAAGTTGTGGGGCTGCCAGCAGCATGCGAATAACACCAGCACTTGCCTGCTGCGTAAACTCTACTTACCCTGCAAAATCTCTGTACCTCCTCCTGTGGCAATACAGTTTCTTGCAAGCAGCTCACAGCATCCATTGCCCTGTATATTTGCTCTAAGATGTGTCACTGAAGAAGGAGGTCCCCTTCTGTGGGACTGTGGGGAGCTGCTGCTCCAGTTACTGGTTCCAGAGGGCTGGGACTCATCTGGCTTGATCATGCTGTTCCCTGACACTACGGGTAGCTGGTTACTAGGAGGATGTATCCTGGAAGGATACTAATGGCTTCACTCAGGGCGACTCTTGAAAACTGCAGCTTCTGAAGAGGGGCTGAAGATTTCTGAAGATGCAGATGCTTAGCTCAATGACAGCAGCAAACTTATTGGGCTCCTGAGATTTGATATGACTTGTGGAAATGAAGTATGGTGTTTAACTGTGCCATTTTTGTTAAGGATACAAAGATACTCATGCATGTAAAACACATTATCCATCATCATGTCACGTGACAGTTACAAATATAAGATATTACAAATACAGCAGTTCTAGAATTCTGCCTTTGCTAGCTGTATACCGTACTCTTGAACTGTATGATTTCTGCATTTGCAGGAAAGACCTTCCCAGAACCAGCCCCAGACTCAGCATTTTCACCAGCCACAACAGAGCCCTAAATTGACTGTAGCATTTAGATGCCACAGCACCTTTTGAAAATAACAAGGCTGATCAGCATTGTCAAAAAAGTTTAAAAGATTTTATAATGAAACTATTGGACCCAAATGATGACTTTTTAGTTCAGTTTTCATTCCTCATCTCCAACTCCTTCACATCATTTTACATCAAAGTGAGATGTCTGTCTAGTACACAGGAGCACAGTTTGGAAGTTGCATACAATAGCAAATTTCTCAGTGTTTACATTCAGGGGAAGTGCTGGGGAAGCTGTTTTGCCACTGCCCTTCAAAATCCTATGAATGAACAGTCGGTTGTTACATCAGACATCCCCTAGAAAAAGGAGAATATGTTAATTATTTATTACTCAAATCCTGCATGAATCAAGCATTATTATTTTGTACTTTTCCAAGTCAATAGCTATGCTCCCTCAAGGGAATCCTTGCTTCCAGGAGTGCAATAAACAGCACTGCTCTTTCTGTCCTAGGCTACTGTGTATATTAACACCTCAAGAGACTTTTCAGTGTAGGAATTGATGTCTCAATTAATTATGCTTATGTAGGGTTACGTCTCTGTGTACCTGCATAAATAAGAATAAGTTTTCATACACTGAAAATAGAACTTGAAACTGTGTGGGTTTTTAAATGATCTGTTCTTTCTGGTGGATTGATTTACCAACTATTTCAGATTCTCTAAACTTCATATCAGAAACAAATGTCAAATTATGTTCTCCATTATTCAGGTAAATGTAATGGAGAGCTGCATGTAACTCAGGGCAAATTTCTTCTACAGCAAGAAACCTCCCTACCTTACTACTACTGAAACACTTGGTTATATCTGAAAATACTTTGCTGAGGTTATTATACAATATCAATAAAAGGTGATAGGTGCAAATCCCTTACCACAATGATGTCAAAGTAAAATTGACATTGATTAGCTTTGTGTTATAATTTTGAGCTATTGCCTGATGAAGGCTTATCTGTTTAAGATAATGTCTTAGGTAGTACATTATCTTTTTATAGTCATGTCCCATGAGCTTAAAAGGAAACCAAACATATTTCTTGTCAAAATACAGAAAGAAAGTGATCTTGGCAGTCAGCCTTAATTTCTCCTTACCAATAAATCTTAATACTGTACATGAACAATACAAAGGAAAAAAAAAAAAAAAAAAAAAAGAAGATTTTGGGTTGTTAATAATAATCTCCCAGATTATATTAATAAAACACTTGGAACACTTGGGGGTTTCTTAGTTTCATTTCCTTATGCTTTTTGAGTGCTTGAATTTCAGAGCAAGGAGCAAGTTTCAATTTGTTGTTTCTTGAAGAAAAACTCAGTAAAATAATTCAAATGTGCAGACAATCTCAGTCTAAATCACTAAATTTTCTTTACTTTTAAAATGCTTATGCAGGTCTTTTTTGAACCATATCTAAATGACCTTATATTGCCAGAAGCTCCAAGCTTTTTCAGCAATATGTCAAAACTTACTCAAATATATAATTTTATATGGATATTATATTAAATATGTATGATCCTTAATGTAAACAAAATTATCTTTTTTTTCTAATGAAGCCACATAGATATGTGAGGGCACAGGTTACACTCAGTCAATGTTCTCATTTTCGAAAGACTTTTTAAGGATAAGCTGATAACAAAGGCTGAAGCGTGGTTGACTGAGCTATAAATTTCTCATGAGTTGGCAAAGAGGCTATGATAAAGATCCCTGCACAGTACCCCATATCAGTGCCAGATTTAGTGGAGCAAAAACTTAAAACCATCAAAGAGATCAGATTTTTAGTAAAACAAAAGAGTCAGGAAATAACTATTTATTTCTGGTAAGAGTCCTACAGATTCCTTTCTTGCAATATGTCTACCCTCCATTTCTTCATGTAAAGAAATATTTTTTTCATATGCAGGGTTTATTGGGAAAAACATAGCTATTTCCTCCTTTCTCTCTGCCTTACAAACAGAAAATCTTACCATTTCTATAGTCAAGAGAACTAGTTTGGCCCAGAGTGCTGTGAGAGAACTGGTATGGCCAAAATTCATTGAGCATTTTTGCAACAGTGAAATCCAAGAGTGTTCTGATGCATTTGGGAGACTCTGATGTGTTTAGAAGGTAATGTGAAAAACTCAGCTCTTATATTTCTTATTTCTGTGTGTTACTTTGTGTCACCTGCCCTGTAATATAACATTCAACATCCCTTAATGTCATTTATATTGCAAGTTAACCTATGGGAGTTTGAACTCCCATGACATGTATTTTTCATTTAGCCATGAGAAACATATACTGAACTTTCCATGACTGTAGAAACTCACCTTCATAATATCACACTTCAATTTGCAGCAGCAGTAAAAAGCCTTTCTATCTGTCCTGTCTTGTTAACTGTTAAAATACAGATAACCATGTAGGAAAAAGCAGCATCTTGAAAAATAAAGAATGAAATTTTGGTTCCACTGGATATTTGTTGCTGACCTCAAAAGAGAAAACAATTTTTCAACCAAGCTTTGCATCTCACTGTGACATGAAATGAGATGAATATCAGTCTTTGATTTCAGTTTACAGGTTGCAAAAGTATCTTGCACTTAGCTCAGCTGTAGGATGAGATGGAAACCATCACTAAAACCAAATGATGTATTATAGTAAACAGAAAGTGCCAAACAGGCAATAAGTTACCCTGAGCATGAACTAATAAAACATAGAGCACTCACGAGTAGCTAACTTCAGGTTCATAGATGAAAAGATACAAAAAGTCTTCCAGTAGATTTCACTGTTCTGATAAAACATGAAGGATCATGCCCACTGGTATTTAGTTATGCTTCAGCATCCTTATTTACATGCTTTGCTTACAGGAAGCTGATAAACAGGATATAGACTGTCTCTACTATAGGAAAGTAAGAGTGATAGTTCTGGCACACATAGGTACAGTTTATGATTCGTGTTTCACTTATACAATCAAAAGAAGGGATTTACGCATTTCTTATGACAAAATAAAATTAATCCATCAATAGTTTGTTAGTTAAAACTTTGCTGATATCTGCAGTGCTGAAAACATGCTCTGATTCAGGTTCTCCTCTTTGCACTGTATTTACTCTTTGGTTAGCTTTTCATGTCAATTAGAAAATGAAATCATTGTTTTTCCTTTCTACTTTATCCTGGGAGATTTTCTGTCAGGAAAACCTTTCTGTAGGAGGCATGAGAGGTGGCTGCTCCAAGCTATACTGATGGCAAAAAACACATTTTAGTAATATGTAAATCCTCTATTCCAGATATTAATGACTTTCTAATTTTAGCACGATAACTACACGCAGGTAAATCACTTTTAAATTATTTGACAGTTGTGAGTCCTTTCATAATATTTGGTTCGACTGTCTTCTCTGTATATGAGTAATATATTCTTACAGTATCTTTCAATCTTTTAGTGAAATAAATGCATATTATATTTGGTCTTTTTCAAACGCAGCTGCCAGAAAAAGACCTATAAAACCTAGTTGTCTGACTGATGCATGTTTTGAAGAGTGCATATGTAAGTTAATATTTAAAAAATTAAAAGGAAGCAAAACTATGGTAATGATATGTTAGCACCTTTTTAAGAAGCCTCTGACATTTCAGTTGTGATCAAACTTTTCTATAAAAGTTTAATAAAGTCTTCAATAAATTAGGCTGAAATCAGGAGTGACAGTGAGGCAGTACTTTAGCAGATGAAAATTATTTAGTAATGGAAATATGACAGTGAACAATACATGAAGATCTAATTCCACTAATATTGAATGTATCTCTAAAAAAAATAATTCCAAAATGCATTCATTTTGTCCAGTTATTTGTTACTGACAGATGAATAAACCAAGTACTTATTTTTCTTTCTGTGAAAAAACTTTCAAGGTCCCTGGCCCCCATTCGGTTCAGGAATAGAAAAGGCTCTTGATTCTAAAATTTGTGGAGTTTTCTCTGCCCTTACAGAAAGGAATTTGATAGTTTGAATATCTCTATAGGCCAGGAAGTCAAAGGCAGAGCTTCTGCGTTAAGTCCAATGGGTAGGGGAAGATGAGTCTTGCATAACGCTTCAAGTTGGATTCACATTATTTTGAAATCTGGCAATATTAAACCCCAGCACAAGTTCAGATAGAGTTTACATGAAGATACCCCTGTTCCAATCTTCCTTGTTGCTGTTGTCCAGCCTGAACAAGGTGCAGCCTCTACGCAGCTGCTCTTTACAGGGAAAGAAATCATCGAATGAACGTAACTTGCACTTTTTGAACAACGAGCAGTCACAACAGGTTACAAATAGATTTTTCCAAATACATTACACCGATTTGTAATTTTCATTTTCTCCTTGTTTCACAAATAGTGTAATACAGGCCCAAATTGTGTAAAGTTGCATGACTTTATAGTATTTCATAAGTGGCAAGAATGCAGCCCTTTTCAGCTGATGCCAGTATACATAGTTTTATTGTAGGGTTTTCTCCATTTGTGCTCAGTTCTTAGATTCTCGATGTTCCATATAAATATGTGAAACCTGTTGCAGGCAAGAGTCTTGTACTGTAGCTTAATCAGCACTGTAGGAAATGTGTTTCTACTTGCCACAATTCTTCACTTATTTTTCTAAAAACATTGTATTTTGTTGTAGCTTTCACCTCCGTGGACTTCTGAAACAAATGTTTAAACTGAAGAACATTGCGTTTGCTATGGATGAAAATAAGAAGTATTTCTTAAGAAGGACAATTTCTCTCTTTTTGATTTTTAACTTGGTCACAAAACCACTGTGCTATCAGAAGACTTTTTTGTTCAAAATTTGACTTCTTGTCTGTAAATATACATGAAGTTTGAGATTTTGGCATACTACACAAAGCAAATAGTTCTGCCTGAAAGCAAGTCTTCATTTATCTTATATGATGTTTTAGTATTCCAGACCAGTTTATATGCAGATGTTATCATAACATCTTTTTCTTGGAAAATCTGCCTCTCAATATATCCTACACATGTGCTAACCTTTTTGAAGAGAGATGAAAGACACTCGGATCTCTGGTTTACTGTGTTTCAGGAGAGGATTTTTGAGGTGGGGGAGCAGATTTTCTGAAATTTTTCTCTCCAGTTCATAGTAGAGCTCAGGGTCGACTGCAAGACCTTCAGATATAAAAGTATTATTCTAAACACTAGAGATCCCTAATGTGTATATGGAAAAAAAAATTAGCTTTTCCTCTAGACCAAATTGCTTTTCAATACTAATAAAAATATATTCTTTAGAATAAAAAGTAAAAACGATACTAAATTAGTAGTTACTGGATGTGCACTCTCTGCTTCTCATTACTTTTACTGAAATTCTATTGAAATTAATAGAATAAATAGCTACTATATTGCTGTAGAACTACTTGCAGAAGAGTTAGAATTCAAGGCGAACGAGTTGCTTATGAAATATCATTATTTTCAATGGAACTGGGTACCTATTGAATTTACTTCATTTCAGTCTGAATTCCATAGCTATTAATCTGTAAAGAGCTTTGGTTATCTATCAGATTCCTTTAATTTAAACAGATACAGATAAGATAGAAAATTCCTTTTGTTTAATGTCTATTTGATTAGTGGATATTTTGCAGAAACTTATAAAAAAGCTCAGCAAATCCAAACCGTTGTAGGTGACCTCATTAAAGATAAAATTGGAGAGATTAGGTAATGTATGTGAAAGGAAGGACAAAAGGCATAGAGATATGCTATTCCGTGTTACATATACAGAAGCATTTTATTTATTGTTCTTATTTGTTGAATGAAAGGGTATGGGAGGTGAGTGAGTTCTCAGGAGTATATTGCAAGACCTTTTAATAAACAAAATTTAGGCACATTAAAATATTCTTACATTAAAAAACTGTATTTAAGCAGAGTCAACGAACTGCTGCTTGAAGAATAGCAGCTGTAGTTTGTTTGTTTGGGGACGATGGAACAAATGCCCTCATAGGCTTTAGGGAATTGCCAAGGATATGAATGGGCACCATCCCAACCAAAACATCTTTTTACAATACTACTATTTGAAAGAAATAATGTTTCAACACTCTGCAAATGTTCATGTTGCCTATCAGTGAGTTAAAGAAACACAGAGAGATAAAATCCAGGCCTTTGGGAATCATGGTTTTTTCTTTACTTGACCGTAGGCCAGCAGAACAACAGGTTTCTTCCTGTTTTCCTAATATTTATACTAGAAAATTTTCACAGCATTCATGGAGTTATGTGGATGATCAGTAACATAGACAGAGCACGTGGATTAACACACACAATTTTCTAATTATTGCAGTAAATTGTGGGGTGAGTTGCTGTCATTTGGGACACCTAGGAGCACCATGATGACCTACACATCCCTTCCCACCATTTGAACAATTAAGCCTAAATGTCATTGTTAAATGGAGGATTGCCTGCCTGCCTAGTGAGAGCAGCACCTTTTTTATCAATGCATATCTATTCCCACAACAGCTTACTGGAATAGGGGAGTTTGTATAGGTTGGAAATTCAGGTCACACCAAAAACATTGTTTTTACTAAATGAGCAGTAAAACACAGATATCGATAAGATGCTGTGCCACATGTTTTCACTTTAGTCAAGGTGCAACATGACCCTTATTAAGTTTAGATACTAATATCTGGTTTGCATTCTAATTAAAAAAAAATAGAAGCACAGAGTTGAGCCTAAGCTTGCTGTCTACTTTTCCCTGATCTCCCAGCTGAGTCTAATAACCTGTACTGAGCTTGGTGAGAGCCCAGTCACATCTATGAAGCTAAAGCAGATATTCCCAAGTAGAATGCCATTTTCCCTCTTGCTACAGAGACTGAAGGAATGGGTTAATTGCCTTTTTTTTTTTTAAGGAAAGAAATGCACAGGCAAGAAGAGATGTTGAATAACAGTCTTAATCTGTTTGGCTTCCAATATGTACAATTCCTGCAGGTATAAACCTGAAAAGAGATTAATTATCACAGTTTAGGGCTTATGTACTCATAAACTGCTACTAAAGCATCTCAAAATTCCCAGAATGATTCAGAGTCTGTCTCTATATCACTGACTTTCAATCTAAAAAGGCTTATTCAGTTCCCAGTTTTTACAGCCATAATTTTTATATTTTGATGTACATTCAGATAAGTTATCATGACTATCTAAAATTTCACATAGATGTGGAGACTTGTGCCTTTAGGAAGCCTTAACCCAAGACAGCTGAAATTATTTGTTTCTCTGCAGAGACTCACTGTGTACATAATGTATGTAGCAGTGATCCATAAGAGCATGGGAAGAAAACAATACAGATCTCACAGGCTCTGAGCAGCTGCTGACCAACACAGATTGCATCCAGAGATTGGAGTAGGTGTGTGGTTTACATGTTTTTTATGCAGAATTCTGCATGTTTCCTGAAGGTGTGGCTTCAATATTAGCTGACCTAATTTGATCTAAGCCAATGCTGCTTCAGAAAAGAGTTATCCAAGATACATCCTTGCACTTTCCTATGTTCCAGCTTCAGCACTTGAGGCCAGAGAGCTGATCTCTATGAAACCCCAATTTTTTATATTTTTTAAAATTTTTTTGAATTTTTTATTTATTTCAGTGAGTGTGCGTTTAGCTGAACTTGTTCTCTGATTTAGATCTTCATGTGACTCAGGGAGTTGTGGCATCATGGCAAGGGACAGGATTTGTGGTGGGCTATAATACCTCGATAAACAATGAAACAACACCTTAATTTGCTTTGTGTTCTAATTTCTTTGTGTTAGTTGTCCTAGTTTATAACCAAAAAAAAAAAAAAAACCCTCTATATTTCAGTTCAAAACCTTTTTCATCACAATAGCAACAGTCTAGCCAGACCCTCCTCAGGGATTCAATAGTGTGAGGTCTAGTCATAGTCATAGAATCATAGAATAATTTGGTTGGAAGAGACCCTCAAGATCACCAAGTCCAACCGTTAACCTAACACTGGCACTAAACCGTGTCCCTAAGAGCCTCATCTACACATCTACACCTCCAGGGATGGTGACTCAACCACTTCCTTGGGCAGCCTGTTCCAATGACTGACAACCCTTTCCATGATCTAGTCAACTTTTGACATTCAGAAGTCAATACAATACCCAAAAACTAGCACCTGATCTCCCTCCTCTTCCTCAGGGGAAACAAGGAGAGCCTGAAAGTCTCCTCCTGTGTGTCCTCCTGTATGAAGAAGCAAGAATCTGCCACTGTTGTTACTACTGTCTCACATGGGAGGGGGGATTGGGGCCAGTGCCATGTTTTCTCTTAAACATATGGTCTGGCACAGTGTGGGAAGGTGTGTGAGAAAATACTTCTAGTCTTATGAAGTGTTTTCTAAGCATGCTACATTTTGGAATCTCTGTCTGGCCATGGTTTCACATTTGGCACCCGTCCTGCTTGTGCTCATGAAGGCCGTCCCAACACAGCAGCCAGTTGTGTTTGCACCACTGTGTCATCAGCAGTGCCCTGATGGTGTGATCCTGTACACAACAAACAATACTGACAACACAGACTGGGGACAGGCAGCATGGTGGGAATGAGCCAGTGGGAGAAGAGCATGGCTGGGAGAGAAAAAGAGCTCCCTAGGCCAGCAGCGTCAATAGAAATACCGGCCAAGTTGTGATTTAAGAGATTAGTTTGACGTTACAGAGACATGAAGTTTTGGGTAATTGCCGTCAACAGGTCAGTCAGGTTTCTTGTCCTTCGTCATGTGCTTCTGCTGTGTCTTTTCCAGCAGCAGTGGAACACTCATCCTGCAGAGAGCTGACTGGGACCAGAATCAGCAGGAAGCTAACCCAGTCACAAAACTGGGAGAGGCTTTCTGCTGCCTCAGCTACCTGAATTAATTCATATGCCACAATGTCACCTTATGGCAGAAGGAAATAATTCAGGACATGAGGTGCAATGGTAATTTCGTTTTCATCAGTAGATCTTCAAGTGGATTTCACCTCCCTAAGGTGAAGCATCCTGAAAAGGCCTGGTAGAAAATGAACCATGAGGGGAAAAAGTGTCTGAAATTCTCAGCCAGATTAGTGAGCAGCATCAACTCAAAGAGTGGCCGTCTTAAGTAGAAATGTAAATCGTAGCTTTACATGAAATGGCTGAGGTCACACTTGCTTTTCACCTTTTTCTTTCTCCATTCCTGTGACCTCTTTGAGGCTGTATATTTGCACTGATTCCTTTGCACTCACTTGGATACTGATAGATTTTTGTGAACGAGATCATTGCCCAAGCATGAAATAATCCCTCCACCCAATCTTTTCCTTCTTTTTTGTTTTGTTTTGGTTTTGTTTGTTTGTTTGTTTGTTTGTTTTTACTACTTTGGTTTTCTGGTCGATTGCTATCCAATTTATTATTATTATTATTACTATTACTATTACTATTACTATTACTATTACTATTACTATTACTATTACTATTATTCAATTGGATTGCTGTCATGGAAAGATGCCGAAATTAGTGTTAAGTGGACAACAAGATCCAAAACAGGCTTTAATTCCATCCAGGAAAGTCCAGGAAAACAGCCAATTAGAAACGGGGTTTATGAAATCAATTAATACTCCAATAACATAAAATACAGATTCAGATATCAACTTGAGGAAATTATTGGGGTATAGCAAAATAAGAGTAATGGAGATCCACAGTGTGCATACACGTGGCTTGCCATAAACAACACCAGAGCCGTCCCTGACTCCAGGAAAATACACGTGCTTATATTTAAGTACGGAATACACTCACTGGTCTAGTGAGGAAAACACCCACCCAAGCAGCAAGGAATTATTTAATACACTCACTTATCTGGTGAGGAAATATCTAAGTTATCACTCACCCACACGCAGACATGAGGCACTCCCATTTTTCTTTCGGGAGGTTACCTTAGATGGCATCCCAGCCCTGGGAAGGCTCTCAGCAGCAGCATTTGGCCCATGCTCCGAGAGGACCACACAAAAAGCAGCCTCGGTGGGACCCCGTTTATAGTCTGGTCGGGTCTGGTTGTGGGCATTCTAGAAGCTTCGAGGCTTCTCTGCACCCCCCTACTGTGGCTGGTGCTCACCCTCCTCTCTCTAAACGACTCTGGCCTGGGTCTCGCAATAAGAGCCATTAACTTGCCCCATTGCAGGAGAAGGGAGGGAGGTGTTGGGGAAGAGGGGGGATGTGCACACATGCAGCTGCCACATCAGTTCTCAGCAAAGGGGGATTTGGGGGGATAGTGTACTGCCACAGTCGCCAGCCAGTGCATGCTAGAGCCATTGCAAAAGGTGATGGTAAAAAGGTGATTTCAAAACAAAGAGCATGGATAAGATGTGAGGTGAGAGAATGGGATCTCCTTCTATCCTTTTAATGCTACTAGCTTGGCAAAAGCTCTTACCTATAGCTCCGTTTTAAAAGTCTGCTTTCAGTTCTTCACTAGAGTTATATGCAGCACAATGCTGAAAAAAAATGCATCTCCCTTAGAGAAAATATACTGTCAATTACTTTATATACTTGCCATATATGTCAGTTTATTATTCTAGTTTTAGTAATTGGTAGATAATTCCTGGTTCGCCAGCTCCCTTTTACAAATGAAAAAATTATTTATGTATAATTTTTGACTTTTGCATTTGTGCCATTTGTTCTGTTTCGTGCTCTAGTATGAAGAAATTGTGATTTTGCTTTATTTTAATTTTTATCTGATCTCATAAAGGACATGTCACAGTATGGATGCAATTGTAATGTATACTGCATCCTCCTATATGCAATGAACAAAAATGTTTTAGAGACTTAAATACATTTATGAACTCAAAATAATAAAGAAATAAGTGAGGGAAAGAGCAATGAAAGTGGTGGAAAAGGATAAAAATCGTGTTTTCTGATGTGATTTTGAATAGCAGACTGCTAAGCAGGGATAAGTAGGAAAGCTGATAGAGCAAAAGCTCTATTTAAGAAGGCTCCTGCATAACTAATGGCAACAAAATAAAAAATGACAGAGAAGAAGATGATATTAGACAGAAGGAGTGGTGAATATAAAGCACAGACAAAGTCTGGATGGTACCTTGCAGTAAATGTGTCAGAGTATTACAAGAGGTCAGCTTTAATGTGGATTCTGAAATTAGTGCCATTTTTAATATATTTACATTTCATTGTATTCATGAGAAAATAGCAAAGTAATTATGAACGCAAACCAACAGTGCAGAAAGAGCTGAGAAATACTGCTTCACCCCATCTCAGAATTGTGTTGACGATCCTCCTCTTTCTTTGTATTTTTGAGGTGTTTTAGTGAGGAAATTAAAACTGCAATAACATTTTTAGGTAATCAACACTGACAATAGAACTGAGGGAAGGCATTTGTAGAGGAGCTGAAGATGAAAACTGTGATTAAATTCACAAAAAAAAAAGAAAAAGTTATAATATAGAAAGAGGAAGTCCTCTCCATTTAACAGACTATGAGTATTTCAGGCAATGAAATGTCATTTCCTCATAGCTGTACTTTAAATAACCAGGTTGCTTTTTGTATAGATATTAGCAGGAGCTAGAACACAATGGGAAGAGTTTGTGCACATGAAGGAACATCACTTTTGATGAAACTTAGTCAAGATGTGTAAAATACAATTTCTTGTCCGGGTACACAATGCACAATCCTAAGTTGTTACAAAAACCACCTCTTCAGAGATGGTTAAACAGGAAATAAGGTTTTCCCATGTTCTGTAGGAATGACCTAGACTATTTTGGTGTCATATAGTTTTCCTCTTATTAAGGGAAAGTGTATTTTCCCTTTACATAATAAAGCCGTGGTTTTAGCCTGATTTTTAATAAGAAAAAAATTAACATGTCAAGGTTTCATTGAGCTGTATGTTGTCTTTAAAAGCTTTTTGTATGGCTGATATGCTGTTACAGCCTTTTAAATGACAGTAATATCACATTATGTTAACTACAAAGAGCTTCCCAAATAGATATTTTAGTTAACAGAGTGTTCTATGTTGTTTCCTAAATAAACATGAGGTTTTCTGTTACCAGAATGTTCAACAGTAGCACAGTTCTGAGATAAGAGTAAGCACATGAGGAGAACTGTAATTGCAGCAATTAGGGAAAAGTAATTTACTGGTTGTATAAACTGAACAGCTTTGAAAGAGAGTGGATCAACCATAAAAAGAAGTTCAATATTGAAAATAAATATTTTGGGATCTGTGAAATGGTTGTTATGTGGATAAACAAACTGCAAACATTTTGCTTAAAATGCATGTATTTTCATTTTGGAGGCCCTTATAAATATAAGTTTGTGTTTTTAGAATTATACAGAGATATGCAGATCTGTCATTTCCCATCTGGTATATACCCAGGGCTTACTAAAGAAACAAATAAATACAGCTGAATTTACATGTCTTTGAGGAAAAAGAGCAAAACCCAAACTTTTACATTTTGAACCAGGTAAAATAATCATCTATTTAAAGGAAATTAATAGGTTAGTGTGAAAGCATGTGGTAAAGAATAGAGTTATCTGGAAAGAAATTTGATTTAAATACTTCTCCCAAAATGTGGATGCAGCCTTACACTGTATTTAGATGTCTCAGAAGCCAAATCTGCATGTAAACAGTTATATTCTAGCCCAGGAAGGTTCAACCTTAAATTTTCAATTCTTGGTCAAGAGAACACCTGGTGTTTGTCACCTGTTTCTGAAGACTCTGCAAATAGGGCTTAAGGAAAGCAAGCCCATGTATCCCATATGAAATTGCCAAAGAGATTTGCACCTTCACCACGTGGAGTACAAAAGAGTGTATAAATAGAAAGATGAACATTCTAGCTAAGAGTTTCATCAAATCAGGCCCATTTTTGCAGTGGCTACCTTAAAAGCCAGGGCCATGTTGTGGGTGGCTGTGTTCTGCAGTACCCCCCAGCATCCTGCTCTCCTGCACTGTACGTCTCTGTGCCTCCACACTTACCATGGACATCAGAAATTAGGAAGGAGAGCTTTACACCTCAACTTTATCCCAGATGGAAGTGGGACAGGGCCTGGATGCACCCCAGGGGCCTGGGGGACACTCCAGTATCTCATGTTTAAACAAAACTTAAATGGTTTACTTGTGGTGGGAATGGCAATATTTAGACCTTACTTACCCATCAAGTCAGAGCAGCTCAAAACCTGACATAATTAATTGGATAATGAAAATAATCTTTCTTTGATCCAATGCCTGAAAATGGATGATCTGATTATCAGTTGCCTATTACCTGCACATTGCAATTTTACATCCACATTTGTCTCTGATTAATAGCATCCATTACCGACACTGACCATACTCCGCAGTCAAACTAAGTCACATGGCAACTGTATGTTCCATTGCTTTGTAGTAAGTCACAGCATTTAATTGCATTATCACAAAACTAAGCCATTACAAGCAAGTCAGAAGAAAATAACAAGGCCTGAATAACTATTTACAGTCATTCAAGCTTTAAGGGCTGTTACATAAGAAGCCGTCACTTATGCTTTGCGGGGAGAAAATTAAGATTTCTCTCTATGAGCTAAATGCTATTAAAAACTAAGGGGCTGGGCCAAAACCATTATAGAAAATAAACTGCTTTAAAAACAGCCCTGCTGCTGTAAATGCTTCTTTTTATACAAAGCATTTGACTCAAATGGATTGCAGCTACTCTTGTCTGTATGAACAAAGGTACCCTGAAATGTTTTAAAAAGCTCTTGTATTCCACCTTTAAAGTTTTGGTGTATTAACTTGGCAGAAAATGGCTTAATAAAAAAAACATACTAACGTGAATAACAAAGCTGAAGAGGTCTGTATGCTAGGGGAAGAATACATCACCTTTTGTCAGTAGGAAAGAACACAGGCAACAGTGGGAGCTCATAAAACAAGGAAAGAGTTTGTAAAGGAATGAAATGCCGTAACCCTCCATCTTTTATTTTCTAGCACATCCAGACTTTTTCACTCCTGTTTATAACCCATGTTTATAAAATCAGTGAAGCTTGAGCCAAAGGGAAAAAAAAGTAAAAAGGATACCTATTTGTACTGTACTACAATTCTCATTAAATACATCTGATTTCTTAATTGTACCTTTCTGAAGTAGTCCTGAAGAACTGTGAAGGTGTGGAAATACGAGGGCTCTGCAGAAATCTGGCAGGTATTTGTATACAATACTGTGAGATCCTACTTAATGAAATCTGCAATATAATGTTGCTGGCTTTAACTATCTAGCTTTAACTAGAATTAAATTCTATACCGTGGAAGGTATGGAAGGTATAGATGAGGTTTTAAAATGTATAAGATGGCTCAAAGCATTTATGATTATTCCAGAATATAAATTATTGTCTTTAATGTATATTTGTCTTTAGATGTTTTGCTTTAAAGTAACTTCATTCAAATAAAAACTACTCTCCTACAAATTCAGTCTTTTAATTAAACAAAATATAACTCAAATGAAAATATACACCAGGAATATAAGCCCAGCTCTGTAGCAGAAACGATCTTATGCTTTCAGAAAAGCAGACAAGCATCAATAAATCTTTCGTATCCCAAAATTTTATTATGCTTTTCAGAATACCCCCCAAAAGTACTATGAAAAAAAACACTGAACTTTTTCCAGATGTCTAGGGCTCAACAGGCCAAAGGTATCCATAACAAAATTGGGCTTGAATTCCTTCTAAGCAACCTTAAAAAGAGTCTCACTATCGACAGCCTCTTCTAATGATGACTATGATTTTTATTAATAGATTTCTTTGTGGTAGCGAATGAAAAGGATTGCTATGCACTACTTTTGAAAGATATGTTCTTGTATAAAATCCTGATGTATTTTAAGTCAACTGAAAAAATAAGACACAAGTTCTGCCAGTGGAGAATTAGGAAATATGTTATTTCAATTTTCTAATTCTTCTCTGAGCAGAAAACTCATTTTCTAAAAGCTTATTAGAAGAGCTATTAAAATAAAGATGATTTTCATGTTTAATTTGTTGTAAAAACTGCAGAGTAATGTGCCTTGGTATCATTTTAAATTCAAATTTATCCAAAACATTTATTTTCTTAACAATGCAGTAAAGTATGTACCAAAAATTGCAAGAAGCTGTTGCAGAGTTACTTTGGGGTGAGTGAACAAACATTTTTCTGTAGGATAAATTATAAAGAATAAATTGAGTTGGAATATTAGGAAGCATATATGAAGGAGAAAAAATTCTGATGAGGTTTAGAAAGGTAGGAAGTTGATGAGATGGAGAAATGCAGAATGTTGTGGTAAATGGTAGCAGGTATAGATGAGGAGACATTCAGAATACTGGTGCAAAGTGAAGCAAATACAGTCTTAATTGGGAGAAAAAGAACAGTAATTGAAAGCAAGCATTTTACCTTAGTGTTGAATAACCTGTCAGCAAGCTGGACAAACCTTTAAAAGAGTAGTCGTGATTCTGAAGGTCACGGCTCATCTGGGATAAAGGAACTCACTGCTTTGTTTGAAATTAACTCTGCTTGTTTTCTTCTTTTGTAGGCAGGACAGTTTACTTCTGTTCTTTCTCCCAGATAGACTTTTTTAAGAGCCACAAGTCCACTGCTTTCTTTTCACATGGGAAAGACTACCACATGAGCTTCCCCTATATCTCTGTGGCACAGACAAGCAGTAATGCATCAACCAAGAAGGCTAGTTGGGTGTCTTTTTACCTCTGTGTATCTCTGTTGTCTTGGGCTGCAATATGGCCCTGAGAGAGTCAACTAGGCAAGCTAAAAGCAGGTTCATAAACAGCCTTGCCTTGAACATGAAACACATTCAAAGAATCTCTGCTTTCTTTTTGCATCTTAAGATGAGTAATACACTTGTCTGGCATTTGTGAAAAGAAGAGAGGAGGTGAGCTCAGAGATCAAGTAAGTCTATGCCTATACTGTGGGAAACATAGAATGGTTTGGGTTGGAAGGGACTTTCAAAGGTCATCTAGTCCAATCACCCCTGCAATGAGCAGGGACATCTTCAACTAGATCAGGTTGCTCAGAGCCCCGTCCAGCCTGACCTTGAGTGTTTCCAGGGATGAGGCATCTACCACCTTACTGGGCAACCTGTGCCAGTGTTTTACCACCCTCATTGTAAAAAATTTCTTCCTCCTGTCTAGCCTGGCAAATATACCCGTGTCCCACAGCCAGGGGCCCTGAGCAGCCTGGGTGGCAGGTCAGAGCACACGGCTTTGAGAGTGAGGAGGGGACAGTGCTGCAAGCCCAGTCTGCATCCTGCCACAGGATGAACAATTAAGTCACTCACATGGAGGTGGGAAGCATTTCCAATCCAATGATATAGACCTAGCCAAAATGAACATATAGGGTAAGATGTGAAAACTTCAAAATGCTCATGAGATCAAGGCTGATGCAGAATGTGTGGATGGACCTAAGAAATACCAAGTCCATCTGTGTAGCGAAAACTGGAGCAGAATAAGTAGCCTGAAGAAGATGACATCCAGGTGATGCAGTAAAGAGGCAAATTAAAGGGAGTATTTCTAAATTATTTAGACAGTAAACACTCTGGGGAAAAGATTGTGCCCTGTAATGGATTCATGAATTATCTTCCTATCATGGAATGATCTGCTTGTTACCAAGAAAATGAATAATAGGAACATCAGCATTTACAAGATGATTAAAACATTCCAGTGGTATATCAATAACCAACCAAAAGCCTTTCTTTCTAATGTCAAGGTAGCAAATTTGAATATAGGTAACGCATGGTGGGAGAAAAGAGATTTCTTATACATTTCAGAATTGGTCAAGTTCATAAGAGTCATGAGCAGTTTCCTCAAGGGCTTGTATCTCTCTAATGGAATTTTGCTGAAGATTGATTACACTACCTTAATAATTAGAAGGTCTTAATAAGCGGTTTACCTGTGATAAATAGTATTGTTAGAAACTAATGTACACTTGTTGTAAGCTAATAAGGTTGAAGTGTCAGGTTTTAGAATGCAT
This sequence comes from Columba livia, assembly GCF_036013475.1. NCBI lineage: Eukaryota > Metazoa > Chordata > Aves > Columbiformes > Columbidae > Columba > Columba livia. The sequence continues at coordinate 54,548,317 of NC_088602.1, forward strand.
TTTAATCTTGATGTTACATGATAATTAAAGGTAATTAATAATCCAGAAATAATCAGCAAGGAAAAACTACAGTCCCTTCTCCTTGTTTAAGAAACTCTATACGAAGTATAGATGAGGTATTAACAGAAAGGCTCATATAAGGGAATAGACAGTTTCCTTCATTTTGAATCAGAGTGAAGGAAAAAAACTGAATAGGACCATGTCACGGTGGGACCCCAAAGTCAGTTTTAGGGGGCAAAACAAGTTCCAAAACAGACTTTATTATGGCCAGAAAAGTACAGCCAATGAACTGACCAAAACAGGGTTTATACAATTAATTAGCACTCTGATAACATAAGATAAAGGTTCAAATATCAGTTGAGGAAATAATTGGGGTGCAACAAATTAGAATAATGATGATCCACAGTGTGCATGCACACTCTCAAAAGAAACAAAGCCAGAGCCCTCTGACTCCAGGGTACTACACTTGCCTGGTTCGGCAAGGACTACGCTTGCCTGATTCGGCAAGGATGTAAATTATCACTCACCCAAACAAGGAGGTGAGGCGCTTCCAATCCCGGGAAGTTTCCTTAGATGGTGTCCCAGTCTAAGGGGAGGGCTCTGGCACAGACCCGCTGCTCCAAGAAGACACCCAAAGGGAATCTTCAGCGGGAACCCCGTTTTATAGTTTGATCAGATCTGGCTGTGGGCATTCCAGAAGCTTCTAGGCTTCTCTGTTAAGGACCCTGGCTAATCGACTCAGGGTCTCACAAAAGAGCCATTAACTGTCCCATTGAAGGAAAGGGGGATGTACAACTGCCACAGCAGTTCTCAGAGTGGGGAGGAATGCAATTGCCATAGCAGTTCTCAGAGGTGTGGTGGGGAAGAATAGCTGCCACAGGCCAGAAGCCATGACCAAGGGCTCAACAGAGAAAGCTCTCAGGAGGAGCAGGGTCTGCAGTGAGATCTGTAGGCAGCAAGGCCATGGGCTGTGTTGACACACTCACACATCTCAGAGATGCGGTTTCATGAACTATGTCCACATCTGCACTGTCACTGAGTTGCTGAGTCCTGGGAGGGATGAAAGCCTGTTCCTGATGCCCAGACTGTTACAGATTCTCAGCTTCTTCCTAAGGTGATATATCTGCCTTTCTAGGAAGGACTGTGAACCACCTTTTTTGCCCAGTGTTGATCATGTAAGATCAGTGCAAAAGTGAATAGGCTGATGCTGCCCAGTGCTTTGGGATCACCCACATTCTTACTGAGTGTGGGCTTTAAGGGATATGTGAAGTTTTTTGGCAAGAACTATCCTAGTTATCCCAAAGGCAGCCCTGAAGTGAATTTGGCCCTGGTCCTGGTCTTGGGTTTTATCCTGCACACCACCATAAGTGCAGACAGAGCAGCATTCTGGCAACAGTTGCAGCTTTACCAAAAATCCAAATGGGAGGTTGGATTTGGGGAGAGGGAATAAAGCTGGAAGCCTGGAACTGGGTTTTTAAGAGTGTGCCCATTACTCAATCAACCTTTCACCTCATTGACAACTACTGACAATGTACTTTTGGACGCGCTCCCTCTTGAAGAGCGTATTCTAGGTATCAATTGTTTTTGAACATGTAATAAAAAATATTCATCATCCTATAGCAGTGCAAAATAAAAGTGTTCCTCACATGAACACTGGGATTCCTGCACAGTTCATAAAGTAGGTGGTCACCTTTCGCAGTAATACCACATGCCTTAAATATTAAGCAAGTGAAAAAAATAATCCAACACAGGGTAATTAAATATGTTAATTGCCCTTGCTGTCCCAAAAGGACTGAGCATTACTCTTAAGTGGACAAATTTTGTTTACGTTTTTTTAAGAACAGATGCAGTATAATCAATGCTAAATTTCCTGATTAACCGTAAAAGCCCGGTTTGAATAAGTGATCCCTGGCATTTTAATAGTCTTTGATATAACTACAGTGTGCAAGCAGAGTTTATTAATACCATAGGACTGGAAGCAGAGCGTGATATGCGTAGAATTGGTTCCCGTTTTGTATAACTGTTAATATCCTGTGTAGATGACCTTGCACTTCCTTTCACATATATTTTAGCTCAAGGCAGCAAGTGAAATTTAAAGCGTAACTACAAATAACATTGTGGCAGAAAAGTAATTTTGATTTGTGAGGAATTAAAGTGGAATTTCCTCTCATTAAGAATATGGATAAATAATTACACATCTTAAAAGCTAAACTGTGTAACAAAGATAAGGAGGTGAACATAAAAAGTAGACAGCATTATAGATTCACTAAATATGCTCACTAAATATGTGCACAGTGTAATGAAGGCAAAGAGTTCCTTAAATCTTTGGGATTTATGGGCAACCAAGGCAACTCACTTTGCAGGTGGAGGGTCACATAAAAGCAGTTCCAATAACAACATTTTATTTTAAAAGCTTGCTAAATTTTTTTTTTCTTTAATGCTGTTGCTGTGATGTAGTCTGTGTGGCATGACTGAAATATAATGGTGCATGTTGCTGTAGAAGTTGTTTTGCCACTTGTTTGAGATGACCTGCATAACTCACAAGCGGCATGCTGGCAATAAAACCTTTATAGCACTCTAAATGATTGCTGATTCTAACCATATGTTGATACATACACTTACGTATATCATAATGCACAGGCTGTGTTTTAGCATATCGCTTAATAAGACAAACGTCAATGTGACTTAACAATAGCAACAAGCTTTACAAAAACAAAATCTGTAAACTTTAGTTCAACAGTATAAAGCCAGGTGGAAACCTGGCTGAGAACACATAGCTAAGATCAGTCTGGCCCTTGCATGGGTTTAAGTAGACTATCTTAAGAAACATTTATTTGCATTTGCTTCTCTTACAAAGCCTCATGCCATTTTAGATAGATTACTTATTTAAAAAAAAAAAATATTTCTAACATCAGCAGTCCTGTTTCCATTGTCATGGCAAAATGGATCCCAGAAAGACTGGGCATTAGAAGTGCTGACATAAAGTTGGACTTATGGAAACACTGATGAGCAAGGATCTTTGATTCTCCACCCCTGCCACAGAAGGGACAGCAGGCAGAAGACTCACCTTCCCCAGAAAGTGGGGAAGAAGAAAGGTTGGGCAGAAACATGCGAGAAGAAAGGTGGGGCAGAACACATGCAATCCCATCTTGGCCATTGTTTCACTCCACAGACCCATTTCTCACTATGCACAGTTGAGAAATGTGTGGAAAATTCATACAGCTTGAACATTATTTATTTATTTTTTTTAATCAAGGTATGTTAGTGCATCACAACAGAAATCTTTTCTGGAAAGATGCAAGCTTCCATGAAACTGTAGCAGCATCTATTCTGATAAGAGCACTCACATCAGGTGTGGGGGACTGAACTGATGTTCATAATTTGTAAGAGGCACCTAATAACATGGTGGTTTTGTTCTTTTTCTTGGTGAAAAGTGACATGAAGTTGCAGGACAATCCCAATATGAAGTGATGAAATTTTTTGAAATAATTAAAATTTACAAAATGAGGAATTAATTTTTTATGTATTTCTAGTAATCTCTCCTGGAATTTTCTTGAAAGGAACCGACTAGTGAGGGTACAGTTCTTCCAGTGAGGACTTTTCTTGCCAGTAGCATGATGATCATTATGATGAATATCCTTTTAAGCGGATGCATCTTGTAATTAAAAGTAAAGGAAATAACTGTTTCTGGAGCACTTAGAATGACTTGTTTGAATTCTCATGTGTTTATGCCATAAAACATATCTTATGTAACACAGTGTTGTCACTCATTATTCAGTACATACTTAATGAGACAGACCATCAGAGGAACAGAGCAAAGACAATATATTTTGTCAAGGTTATCAAGAAAAGTTAGGGAAAGGAAACATTACTAGATTAATTGTGTGTATGTTAACACACTGCAATCCCAAAGACACTACGCCTTTTATCTTGTACAAATATTGGTATAAGAGCACATATCATTACTAAAAGGAAAACAGAGACAGCTGATTTGGAAACACAGAGAGCAACACTGACCTAGACTACAGCTAGGGTCTTGTTTTGGTATTCCAGCATTCATGATTTAAGTCTGTGGTTACATTACTGATCTTTGCTGTCCTGCTGGTTTCATCTTAGTTACTGAGACTGTAAAATTTTAAGGCCAGCATGCATTCTAACTAGAATGTGCCCAACCATGCCACAAATTCATTTTTGGCCGCTTCTGCTAATATTCTATAACTAATGTTTATGTACTAGTAGTCAGAATCAAACACTAAGGAACTGACAAAGTCAATATTCTAGCTTTATGATTTCGTGCAAATTGGTATTGCAGCTCTGGTCTATGGCATATCTGATGTTCAGTGGGATGCTGCAAGAAGGAGTTGCTGTGGTTTAACCCAGCAGGCAGCTAAACACCACGCATAATTGTTTGCACACCCCCACCTCAAGTGGGATAGGGGAGAGAATTGGAAAAAAAGATAAATCTCATGGATTAAGATAAAGACAATTTCATAAGACAGAAAGGGAAAGCAATTATAATAATAATAGCAATATGATGGTGGTGATAATAATAAAAGAAAATATAAAACAAGTGATGTCCAATGCAGCTGCTCACCAGCCATAAACCAATACACAGCCAGTTCCCAAGCAGTGGTTCCCCCAGCCAGCTTCCCCCCAAATATGTACTGAGCATGACATCATAAGGTATTAAATATTCCTTTAGCCAGTTTGGGTCAGCTGCCCTGACTGTGCCCCCTCCCAGCTTCTTGTGCATTTGGCATAGTGTAAGAAGCTGAAAAGTCCTTTAATACTTAGCAACAACTGATGTTTTCATCACTGCTGTTCATCAGTGTATTATAAACATTATACTCATTCTAAATCAAAAACACAGCACTATACCAGTTAATAAGAAGAAAATTAACTCTATCCCAGCTGGAACCAGAACAGGGGTTTAATGGAAAAAGCAGATTTTTTTATTGGAGGGATTGCCATATTTCATAAAGGAAGTTGAATCAGAAACATTAGTAAAATGATGCAGTGTATGTCTGTCTTAGGCATGGAGTTTTGCATTTCAGACCAATAATGAAAATAAATGCCTCTTCTCCCCCATTTACAAACTCATCTTGTTGCTTTTAAGTTTAGGTACTGTGGTGGGTTCACCTTGGCCAGCAGCCAGATCCCCACCTAACCACTCACTCACACTCCTTAGCAGGATAGGGGAGAAAATAGAATGAGAAAGTTCATGAGTCGAGATAAAGACTGGGAGATCATTTACCAGTTACCTTCATTGTCAAAAGAGACTCAAGTTGGTGAAAATTAATTTAATTTATTGGCAATTAAAATATATTTGAGTAATGAGAAACAAAGACAAACATTAAAACAACACATTTCTTTCCCTCTTTCCCATGTTCATCTTTGTTCCAAGCTCCAAACTCTATTCCCTACTGAACAGTGCAGTGGGAATGGGAAAAGGCCATGGTCTGTGCAAAACAATTTATCTCTGCCTCTACTTGCCTCTCATGTGTTTCCCCTGCTCTGGTGTGGGCTTTCCACGCACTGCAGTCTTTCAAGAAAAAACCTGCTCCAGCACGGCTCCCCCATGGCCTGCCGGGGACTCTCTGCTCCAGTGGCACCCCTCCCCACCCTTCTTCTCTGGCCTTGGCATGTGCAGGACTGTTGCTCACTATGTATTTTCCTCCTCCACTGCCTGTCTGTCATTGTTATGCTTTCTTAAACACACTTTCCCCAAGGTGCCACCATTGTGGGTGCCACCATTGTGCCACCATTGTTCAGCTGTGCCCTGCCATGGGTCAGTGAGAGACAGCTCTGTCTGGCATGGGGCAGCCCATGGCCACTTCCCACAGAGGCCACCCCTGCCATCACCACCACCACCTTGACACCTACACCCAATATAGATACACAGCTGATGAGCTTTTAGTTTGTAGTCTTCCTAAATATTCTGTATAACCAACGGAGACAGATGGGCATCTCTAAAGAGTAATTCAAGACTTAGGGAATCACACACTGGAGATGTCCATGTGTCTCCAGTTTTTCAATAATATTGCAATCATTTCTGTTAAATTGAACAACATAGATCTCCAGAGTATAGCACACAACACCTAGTGAGATCTATTTATCCGCTCTACATACTTCACTAAAACTGAAAAAAAATTATAGACACTGAACTAGATGACACAAATATACCACTGAGCTACCTTAGTCAAACATAATTATATATTTTTATTTGTTTTAAATTTGCCTACAGGTACAATAAAATTTAAAAATGTATGCAATGGAGGACATTTGTAATACTAGCAGGGATGGCAAGTGGGCTGTAAAAAACTGTAATAGTTTTCAAAGCACTGAACCAGATTAGCATGGATTAACACATTTGTTTGAAAACCCATGGCAGGAAGCATCATCCCTTATTATTTGCTTATTTTTTCAGCAGTACAAAATAAATACAGCATGAAAATAAAAACATTTTGTTGCATGTTTCAGTTTCCCACAAATGGAAACCAGTAAACAAGATGACAAGTTCATTGTTGGAAAACAGAATAGTGGCAGGTCCACGGCTTACAGTGCAAAGTCTTTTTAACTGGTACACAATGTAATGTCCTTGTAATTGAACATCAGAGTTTGCATTCACTTTTGTTCTTCTTATTTGAAAAGAAGATACCAAGCATAAGAAGCATAAAAGACATTTTGCAAGTTGCAAAATGAGGAGTGTCAGGTGGCAGTTCTCAGAATGTAAGTTGTTCATACCATCTGAATCTTCCCACCTTTTTTCTTCACATATTTTTTCCAAAGGAGCATCTCTTGGTATTCAAAGGATGGCTGGTTCTCCAGAAAAGAAGCTGGGAGCCAATATGACCTGTGACAGTCTGTAGCAGCCCTGTTTCCTTTGCTTTAGAAGCTGGGAAAGCTTCAAAAGAAAACTCACTAAGTAATTTAAAGGAAAAAATCATTTGAGCAGGTGCTCTAAGTATATTAGTGTTGCAATAGTTGCACTACCACACAGATTTTGATGCATCAGAGCTGTTTTGAGAGGATTTAGCAAACTGAATATTGAAAAATATTATCATTTGGGTTGGGTTGTTAGGCAGTGGAACAGGCTGCCTAGGGAAGTAGTTGAGTCATCATCCTTGGAAATATTTAAAAGATGTGTAGATGTGGCACTTAGGGACATGGTTTAGTGGACGACTTCGCAGTGTTAGGTTTACAATTGGAGTTGATGATGTTAAAGGTCTTTTCCAACCTAAATGATTCTATGATTTTATTCATTCATGTGATGACAGTAATTTGCATTTGGTAATGTTATGTCCCAGCTAAAAATCCCCAAACAAAAGTATGACTTGATGCTGCATGAATGTTGATATCTAACAGCCAGATCCAAACTGATCTCATGGTCACAGATAAAGAACACCAAATGACAGAAAGCAGTTTTAAGTATAGGTTCTATAATAGGTTCATCCCTTTTTATATGTTTGCTTCTATCCCAGTAACTTTAGCTGGATGTTCCCTGTGTGGATGATCCAAGTGCCAGAACATTGGATCAGGTTTATCATTTAACAAATATTCGACACACGTGGTTTTGTGGTTAATACAGATTTTGATCTCAGGTTCACCATGGTCTGTCTTTCCAGTCAACTCTGGAAACTCACTAAAATTTTTCATTTACCTGCTAACAACAATTTCCCCATCATCCTGCCCTGAAATCATGTAAAACAGCATTTTTACAGATTGCCACATTGTGTCCTGAGCTCCCAAGTACTTATTTTGTATCTCCAGGGTTTCACAGCAGAAATAAAGAGCATGCACAAATTCAGTGCACCCTACTAGGGCCTAAGATATTGCAGTTTATCACAAAACACAAGTCATAGTAGAAAATTTATGGCTATTAAGTAAAAAAAACCCCATCACTTATTTATCATGAAGTCCCAGACTCAGATGTCACGTGAGGCTCAAATATTATCCAGAAAAATATTATAATACTTACAAATACAATGTATTTATATCACTACAGGCTTGTTCTATCCTCTGGCTTTCCTGCTGGCTCCCCAAAATCAGAGACAGGATGCTGGCTTATAGTCTGACCTGGTTTGAACATCCATATGTTCATCACATTTGAAGGAAATGTATCATGTCTCAACATGTGCCTGGCAGTCAAGTGATCCTAAATTATAACCCTTCATTTACTGTTGAGCCCATATGTTGCCTTCTAAAGACTTTGTCCTTGTTTCTCCAGCTGTGAAATGCATAATGTAATATTGGTGATGAAATGACTGGTCACAGGCTTCCAGGTTCTTGAGCAACATACTGAAAAGCTTGTAAAAGACTGAATTACAATTTCACAAAAATATTAAATCACTTCCTGAGGGAATATCTTGAGCATTATCCATTGTGCACATTAGATGAAGCAGGCCTCTTCTGGGAAAAATGATATGCAGGCATGGCATTAGAAGCCGTCATACCGCATGTGTACAGGGGGCAGCAGTAGATTTAAAGTTTTGTGTGCAACCTAAATCACGAAATTTCCTGCTTTTTCAAGTTCTTGCCTATGCGGTTTTAATACTTTCTAACATAGTTCTACATAAGCAGAAAACAAACACACAGATCCATGCCTCTGGAGAGCTGCAGAGAGATTTTAGAATCAACGTACATAAATGTGAATATTCTGCAGGGAAGAAAACCCTTTTTTCAGGCGTGGTAGTGCAGGTCAGTACATCACAACTTGAATTGATAGCATATTTTCATTCGTCCTTTTCAGCCATTTGTGTGAATGATGTTTGAAAGCTACAAATATATCTTATATCCTGCAGGTGCTTGATGCTATCTCTAGAATGAGTAAGGAAAAATAAAATTAAATTATGGTATAAGCAAAAGTAACACCGAGCTGTTTTCTCTGCTACTGCCAATAAGTAATGGACAGTAAAGTGGGAAAAAGAAGTGCTGCTCATAAAGGGGAGGCACTGAGAAGTGATAGACACAAATGTGGGTGGAGGGGCTCAGAAAGAGAGAGGCAAAAGGATTTTGTTACTTGGCGCCCGGCTGCTCTTTGATGAAGCTGGACCTGCAACATAGACCTGAGCAGTAAACACAAGTATCCTTCTAGCAAGGTCACAAAGCTGGCCTTATGTTTAAAACCAAGAAAGCTGACTTTTCTTGGAACAGAGTGTCTATGGTTCATTTGTCTTCATTCCTTTGGAAAGCTGTAAACCCCACTTTCTGATGCCGTATACCTCCTTTGTTCTAGTTCTACCCACTAGTTCACTATTTTTTTTTATCATTTTTACTTTGCTTGCAGATGTCCTACAACTGTGTCCACTTGTCCCTTTCATATTTGTTAAACAAATTAATTTAATTTTGAATTCACTTCTGGAAGGGACCACTGAGTTAGGGAACCACTTTCCTACAATTGCTGGCAAACATAGTGCATATTTCCCTTTATAGTCACAGAAATTAAAAGCGTTGGTTCTTGGACTGTCTTGATATGGAAAAACTGAAGAAATAAAAGCTTTCTGGTGAAAAAATCCTCCCATCCTTTCTCTGGCTGTAGAACATTCATGGGGTCTAGGTGACAAACTTGGGATAGGTTTCTGATATTTTCTTGCTTAAAGACAAACTTTGGGATAGACCCTGTATCTTAATCAGGGTGGGTCCAAGAATACTTCCTTCAATTGCAAACATTTGTATATGGTCTCACAGATCAAAATGTGTGCATCAATCAACTCACTTCAAACTGGAAACAAAGTTGTGCTCTTGGGGAGAGAGTCTTAATACTTCCAGATTTTCTAAAAGCAAATAGTGCTTCTTAACTTGGAAAAGTGACCAGTATGCCAATGGTATTTTCCTCAAACCAAATGTAGCCATGACTGTGCACACTATTTTGAAGTGCCAGTAGTCATAAACGGTTTTGAACTGCTGGAAAAAGCAGGAGTATTGGCAACATCAAAAGTTTATATCGACAAACTTTTGAAACCAAAATCAAAGCTCTAGTAACATCTGGTGCTTCATGACTGTCAACTAATACCTTCTAGGAGCCTCTGACCAGTGTGGAGAAGTTTGTTTAAAAGTACAGTCCAAAATAAAATAAAGTGCTGTAATGTTTATAAAGTTCCTAGTAACATGTCACCACCTTACAACACTAGAAACTGATACTTATTTTTTCCAGTATGAATAAACTAACCCTAGCACAGAGAGTTGGTTGGACTAAAGGGAGTAGAGCTGTTAGGTATAGCTTTGGCAGCACTTCTGTTTCCATCTCTGATTCCTTTGCCTTAGTTCTAATACATATTTACCCTTTTGTTTGTAAATTAATCCTTTTCAAAAGTATAGTGTCATCATTCCATGAACTCTTCCCAGTAGAGCTTTTATTTAATGTTGAAATGCCCATTTTAATTAAAAAGAAAAGGGTTCACAGATCCAGTACGGCAAATTGTGAATGGCTTGTCAAACTGAACCCGAACTTTTAATTTCCCTTACTGTTCTAAAGTTGCAGGAGTTTTTATTTCTTTTACTTTTAGAGCCCTATAACTTGTAGGTCAAAAGTGTTTTAAAAAAGAGCTATCCCTTAAGAAATTTTGTGATTCCATTAAAAAATGTGATATTCATTTTCTGATCCCTAGTTTACTTATGTGTGTTGTCTGTTGACCCAGCCAGTAGCTAAGCACCCACACAGCAGCTCATTCACTCCCCCAGCAGAAGGATGAAGGAGAGAACTGGAAGAGCAGAAGTGAGAAAATTTTTGGGTCAAGTTAAAGACATTGAAAGAAGGAGAAAACAAAAAACCAAAGTTGTTGCAATGGCAATCCCTCACCACCTCCCACAGGCAGACTGGTGCCAGAACAATGTCATACAGTATGGGATATCCCTTTGGCCAGTTCAGATCAGCTGTCCTGGCTGTGTCATCACCTAACTTCTTGCCCACCCCCAGACTACTAACTGAGGGACAGATTGAGCAATGGAGAAAGCCTTGACACTATGCTTGACACTATTCAATAATAGTCAAAAACTGGTGTGTTATCAACACCATTTTAGACTCAAATCCAAAATGCAGCATCATACAAGCTGCTACCAAGAAAGTCAGCTCTATCCCAGCCAGATCTAGTACAATTAGCTATTTAATTCAATAAGAATGAAATATATATATTACTATTTCCTGATGGTTCTTGGGTACTCTTACTCTTGCCATTTCTTTTATTTCTTTTTTTTTTTTTCTTTCCTTTAAAATATGTCCTTTACTAAGACAAATTAGTACCAGACTAATTTCCCAATTTGCTTAAGCAGTCAGGACAGTGTATGGGCAGTCCAGTCTACAGCCTCAGCAAAGGAGAGGAAATCTGTACACCACAGTATAAATTATACATATATGCACTGATTGTATACCATTTCGTGTCCATGCATTAATCACAGATGTAAAGCACATATCTTTAACAAATTTGAAAAATCATAAAATATTTTAAAGAAATGAGACAGCAAAATATTCGGAGGTGGAGTTTTTTCTATCACATGTATTATTTGCACTTTCATATGTTTTGCATAAATTGAGGGAAAAAAGGTGTATTAGAGCTCTCATTTAAAAATGCAACTTTTAGTGTCTTTGATGCTGTTTTGTTATGTTTGATAGAAGTAAAAACTGACTATTCCCATCCTGATTTAGGATAAGATTTTGTAAATGAATTACTGGAAACAAAGTTCCATCACAAAGATTGTTTCTGTTACTAGTTCTGATCATTTGCCTCTTTTTCGTGTTTTCTTTTAAATTGTGGCAGTATTCTTAGGAACAGTAAAAATTCTAGAGGATAAATAGCACTGAATAGTAGGAAAGTTGAGTCAGTTCATGTACAACAAGCTACCCTAATCTCTTGCCAAATGAAATAGTTGAACGAGTTTTTCTTCGTTTGAGAGGGTCCTAGATAGCTGAGAAAACAAGCTAAGGTACTACTCATCTGGGAACTCTTTTAGAAATCAGCAAGCATAATTTGCTTGCTTCCGGGTTAGTGAAATAATCTAAGCACACCCTTCATAAGGAATTCAACGGCACTGTGGTGATTGCCACTGGTTCTGCTTTGCAATTAAAGCAAAACTCCATCACACCCATTTGCAATGGATCCTAGAAGATCTCTCAATAGGAACGGGGATTTTTGCCACTCAGCCCATGAAGTGTGTTTGCTTGGCTACAGAAGCAATGGACAGCTTTGTTGACTGGGACCTAGTTACACAGTCCTCCCAGGTTTTACTTGTGACATTGGCAGATTGTCTTTCTCCTCCACATTCTGAATTATCTACCCATTTTCAAATCAGTCTCAACCCTCTGAAAGTTGTGCAGAATGAACAGAACAAGCACTGGGCACACATCAAAGCATATTGATAAAGCATTGGACACATATCCACATTTTTATTCTTGGAAGCAACCTTTTTTGTGGGTAAAGAAAAAAAAAAGAAGGAAGTGATGAGGAAAATTTTCAGACACATAAAAGTAACTCTAAATGACAGGCAATAGGAAAATAAGATCTTTCCATGCAGAACTCCACAAATATTGTGTGGACTAATGGTGTCTAAAATTACTTTGAGTACTTTGTGACTTTTAATTCGTTTTTAAACCACAGTCACTATTAAAACTTCTTGAACCATGCAAACTATCCTAAAATGAACACTTTTTCTCTCTTATTTTCCCTGGGAGATTTTGTCATCAAACAGCCTGGAGGTATTATAAATTCTCATGTTCTCCCTGCTTTCAGTGGTGCTTTAGGGTTTATATAACGTAATAGTCTAATTCACAAGGTAAAGAGGCGTTTAGAATAGTCCTAGTCTTGTTAAATTAAACAAATAAGTGGTCAGGTTTTCAAGAGTACTCTGCATGTGGTTCTTAATAGTTTATTTAGGGCTTACTGAGTGCTAGAAATGTGAACTTAAATTATAGCAACCCTGAAGGCGAGTTCATGTGGATGGGAGGACTAGGCAAATTTTGATGCCTGCTTAACTACCAAGACATGTGTCCAGTATCTGCATCAGCAGCTTGATTCTCAGGAAAGAACAACATTCACAGCCCGTGTCAGGTCCATCTGACAGCTTTCAGACAGCTTGCTGCTTCCCTGCATAACAGCTGTGGCAGTGGGTCAGAGGGATCCTTCTCTTTTTAATGTCTGTAAGTGGCATATGTTTATCCATTCGAGCTTTAACATTTTCCTTCCCCGCCTCGAATCAAGCATCTTTTTTACCCTGGGCTAACAGGGCTGTATCTGGGATATAGTGCTTAATCCATGGATGGATTCTGTTTCTCCCCCAAGACAGCAAAGGAGATATCTGCCTGTTCTTACTGATAAAATTTCTCCTTGTTGGATAATCACAGATGAATCGGAATCTGTACTAATTTGTTCATAAAAATAACATTTAAAAAATACTTTATTTTAATGCTAGCAGCTGCTTCTGTAAAGGGAGATACATGATGTTGGTACATACATGCTGTTGCTAAACTGTCTTGAAAATTCAAGAAGAAGACTCTACATTCAAGCCTAATTATGCCAAAAGCAGTGTCAATGACACCAGAGTAATCTTGAACATGACACTCACAAAAACTAGAGGTGTTCTTCTGGGACCTTTGATGATATTAATAAGGGTTTCATCAAATCAAGAGACATTATTAAAGAGGTGTGCTGTATATATCTTAATGACAGACTATTTAAGAGTTTATCAGGATCCCAAATGAGAACAGTAATTACCTTAATGGGATGCTGATTCTTTCCAGACGTAGGATACTAGCAGTTGAAAGTAATGTCTTTGTCTCCTAATTATTTTACTTACTGTAATAAAATAAGAAATGCAATTCCTGTTATAAAAACAAAAATAATCACTCCTTTAAAGTTAATCTTTGTAAAGCTCCATTAAAATATCTGTACTAAACTCGTGTTTACCTTTTTAATTAAGTCTGGGTTGAGTTTAAGTAGAATTTATGGGATGGGATATACTGCTAAATTTGTAGGGACTAACACTATTGCCTCTTTGTCTGCAGTTTAAATTTTCTTGGTTGTCTTAGAAGGACCTCCTGCTGCACTCAAGAAAATTCCACTTTTATCCAGTTTTATCCCAATCATGTATAATGTATCCAGTAAAATTTAGTATATTTGAGGAAATGGCAACTAAATCTGTGCTAAAAAGATACTGTAAGGTTATTTGCAGAAAAGGGTCTGGAAAGAAAAACAGGGAATATGACTTTTTGTGCAGATATCTGTGTTTAAATATCCTTTACTAGCTATCATGCTTCTTGATTCATCAGGTAACAGTTGTCTTGATCACATTGTTTCACTGGTAAGATCCAATCATGAGAATTATGGAAAAAAAAGCAAAAATAACAGCAAGCCACAGTATCACAGTATCACAGTATGTTTGGGATTGGAAGGGACCTCAAAAGATCATCTAATCCAATCCCCCTGCTGGAGCAGGAATGCCTAGGTGAGGTCGCACAGGAACATGTCCAGGCAGGTTTTGAATGTCTCCAGAGAAGGAGACTCCACAACCTCCCTGGGCAGCCTGTTCCAGTGCTCTGGCACCCTCACTGAGAAGAACTTTTTCTCAAATTTAAGTGGAACCTCTTGTGTTCCAGCTTGATCCCATTACCCCTTGTCCTATCATTGTTTGCCACCGAGAAGAGTCTGGCTCCATCCTCATGGCACTCACCCTTTACATATTTATAAATATTAATAAGGTCACCCCTCAGTCTCCTCTTCTCCAAACTATAGAGACCCAGCTCTCTCAGCCTTTCTTCATAAGGGAGGTGCTCCACTCCCTTAATCATCTTGGTTGCCCTACGCTGGACCCTCTCCAGCAGTTCCCTGTCCTTCTTGAACTGAGGGGCCCAAAACTGGACACAATATTCCAGATATGGTCTCACCAGGGCGGAGTAGAGGGGAAGGAGGACCTCTCTCGATCTACTAACCTCTCCCCTTGTAATACACCGCAGGATGCCATTGGCCTTCCTGGCCACAAGGGCACAGTGCTGGCTCATGGTCATCCTGTTGTCCACCAGGACCCCCAGGTCCCTTTCCCCTACACTGCTCTCTAATGTGTAATTTCCCAACCTATACTGGAACCTGGGGTTGTTCCTGCCCAGATACAGGACTCTATACTTTCCCTTGTTAAATTTCATTAGGTTATTCCCCGCCCAACTCTCCAGCATGTCCAGGTCCTGCTGGATGGCAGCACAGCCTTTTGGCATTGTCAGCCACTCCTCCCAGCTTAGTGTCATCAGCAAACTTGCTGATAGTACACTAAATTCCCTCATCTAAATCATTAATTAATATATTGAATAATATTGGCCCCTTCTTTTTTTTCCCCCCTCTGACTTGAATAAAACTGTATCTGATCTCCACATCAAGAAACCCCTGGAAGAGAAAAGCTACATGAGTAAACCACTGATACTAGACCTCTCCTTGCTGCAGGTGATAGGTCTGCTGCTTGAAAGAAAAGTACTTGCAAAGTTCTCCTAAGAAAGCACCTTTAAAATGAAAACAGGAGAGGTTGGGTTGATCAGCTTTTCCTTGTGGTTTTGACTGGGGCTGGGTTGCTGCTCATTGAGCATCCTCCAACTATTAAATTATCTCAGGACCTAGCATCACTGCCAAATAAAAGAAAGCCAGGTGGCAGGGACTGACTTGGATATCCCCTGCTGAAGAGTAGTTGTGTTCACAGAAGACAGGCCTTGTCCGCATGACATGCTACTAGGTTTTGGACTCCATTTGATGTTCCTCTGACCTTAGGATACAAATTGTGTGTGTGTGTCTCAGTTCAAAGTGTCTGATATGCTTTGAGGGCTCTATAAAAATACTGTGGTATTTCTATAGTATGAAACATGATTGTGTTGCATGTCCAGTGACATATCAACTGGCATGTGGGGATGTTTGTGGGCATAAAGCTCTCTGGAGGAGTGCTGTATGGAGGAAAACAAACCTGGTGCACTTTTGCTTCAAAAAGTATTGACTTTCAGAAGAGGTATCAGAATGAAACATCCTTTTAGCATGTCACCTTTTAAGGGTGGAAAGCAGAATTGGTTCTGTCCTAGTCCAAATCAGGGCAAAGTAGTGCTCCAGCAGAGTCTTAGGGAATGTTCATTGGAGTAATCCAGATCATAGATGGGGAAGTGAACTATCAGTTGAGCAGTATAGGTGATCAAATGGTTCAGATTATCATTGCTGCATATGTTGTTCTTCACAAAAGACTTATTAAGCTCCTAGAAAATTAGGACCTGTACATAGCTACACCAAAAATACCGCGACAGCTGCCATACAGGAGGAAAGAGGATGTTTCTTGAAATCCAGTTCACTAGTACATTCTCTTCCTTTGAGATATCATTTGTTGAAGTCGTTACAGTCTTCCCAACATTCAAATAGCTTGAAAAAAAGCATTTGCAGTCCCATGAATGTGCTTGGGATGAATGAGGAAACTATTACAAATTCTGTTACGACTGTAAACACACAGTAACTTTTATTAAGACCACGTTTGTCCAAAATATATTCACATTTAACCATTAATTCAGAAAAGGTACTGATTTTTCCATTCTTTCTCTTTGTCATTTCTGATAACCTGAAAATTTGGGGGTGAGGCATTAGTGGATGAGAACTTGCAGTGTAAAGCTGTGTTTTATACGAAATTATCTTCAGCAGCTGGTGACAGATGAGAAGACTGAAAAGAGCTGGAAATTGTGTCTTGTATGGAATACTCCTTTCCTTTACATAACCCTGTATAACAGTACAGTATCTAAGACTGCAAAAAAAACCCACTCTTAAAATGCTTGTGATAAGACTGTGTAGCTGCTAATTCAAGAATGTGTAAGGTGAAGATAGAGCAACATTTGAACTGGCCTCAGAAATACCCTAATTTAGTTCAAACCAAACATTAGTAGTCAAGCAATTCATGATTTTTTTTTTCCATGTCCATGTAGCTATTGACCTGTGACATGGTTTTTATTAGAATATAATTTATTTTTCATCCTCAAAATTTCATGTGGTCATTTCTCATTAAAATGTGAAAGCAAAGATGATGAGAAGGAAAAGCTGCCTGTGTGGATGTGTTTCTGCTCTAGGTATTGAACAGCTGAAGTGAACTGAGGCCCTTTGCTCCTAATCCCAGTGCTGACTGCTTCTGCAAGTAGTTATTCTGCTGAATTTCTAAGAGGAGGAAAAAAATCACTAGTACTTTAAAAAGTGTCTTTGGCAGAGAAATGTTTAAAGTTGCAAAGAAAAGTGCCACTTGCTCTAGGTGTTATTAACTCTGCACTTCTGTCCTTGTGGGGCATATTCTGGCTTATTTCTGACCGCAAGTTGTCACTCAGACGCAGGAAGTAAAAACTGAGATGATAAAGGTGTGTGTGGTCCCCAGCTTCTTCACCTTCCTCCTTTATACTGCTAGAGCTCTGCTTGCCTCCTCCCTCAGCCTTTTTCTCAGGATGTCTTATGGATCATGTACTTTTTTATCAGCTTCTCATTTGACTTCACCAGCTCTACTGTTTTTTGTTGTGGTGTGGGTTTTTTGCTTTTTTGATTTTTGTTTTGTTTTTTTCTGCAGTCACTGTGCATTTTTTTATTAAATAATGCAGAAAACAATTTAGTGTGACTGATTTTCCTTCACTCTTTTTTTCAATTAAGGCATTTGTATATCGATAACGATGCAAAATTTGGCTGTTATCTGAGTTGTGGTTGTTTGGTTCGTGTATTTGTTTTTCTGATGCAACAGGCATCTGTGTATTGATGCACTCACAGCCCTGCTCAAGCCTTGTACAGTCAGTAGTGCAGACAAGATTACAGGCTGGATTTTTGCATTCAGATAACCTATTGAGCCAAACACCTATTATCTGCAAGCTAACACTATTTCAGAAGTGCTGACTTGTTTATACTTAAGGCTGTACTGGAAGTTTTGTGCTCCCTTGTTTACTGCACACTCACTGCCTGACTGTTGACTATGAATATGACTATTCACACATATTTAACTGGTACTCTTAACTTCATCATATAAGCCTCATGCACCCTTTCACGATTTTTACACATCATGCCTCTTTACAGTCTCTTGTTGCAGCGAGAATTTTCAAATATACACAGGTTTAGCTTAGTCTCTTTCATGATCAACAGATGAGAATAATCTTCTTCTATAAACTATTTTTTGTCAGTTTTGTACCATTTTCTAAATGGGCAGAAGTAATTGAATGAATGGATTATTGGTAATTATTAGTAAAATATCCCCAGCTTGTCTCCCCTATCTGACAAGAATAGAAGAGAAAATTGTTCTGACACTGAGCTGTGATTAATCAAGTCAAAAGAAGAGTTAACCACAAACCAGACATGATAAAAATCTAGCTGCAATATGTTACTCTTGTTCTGAGAGTATTAGGACAGGTCTATGTCCAGTGTTTAATCAGTTGGAATTGCACAATTTCTGGTCAGAATGACTGATTCGCCATCCCCCGTGGGTTGGCTTCTTTTTCCATTAAGCCATAGCTGTATGTGGGTGATATTTTTGTTTGATGAAGGCCATCTTGTTTTCACATGGATCATATTATACCAATAATCATGTAATTTTTATTAACAAAATAGCTACCATGAAAATATTCCATCTTTATTTTGGCCCATGTTAGGAACTGCTAGAGCTTTCCTGGGGTATATTTTTTATTTGTTTGCAGTGGAGGATACAATTATAGACCAATTTTGTTCTTAGGCAGTAGAAAGATGTTGTGTAAGCAGAAAGCAAAGACAGCTGAAGGTTTTTTATGTGTCTCTGTAATTCACTAATTAAAAAAGATCATTCTAGCAAACAGAACTGCCTCTTGAGATAATGCTTAATGAACATTTCAGTGACTGGATACCTTTAAACTTTGGTCAAGATTGCTACAGTTCATAAGATTGCATTCAACATGACTGCATATTATAGCACAGAAATTAGTTTTAGCTTTCATCAAAGAACAGTTTAGCATATTTATATCTCTCGTATTTACATTTGCTGAAATAATTGAATTTGTAACAATTATAAGCCTGCACAGATCTCTTTAACTCTGTGTATTGATTGTTACACAACATCAATTTTACATCATTAATAATAGAGTCTTTTGACATAATTCCTCAGTACAGACACTGGTTACCATTCTTTCAGAAATCATCTGTTTTGGGAGATATACCCAGTACTCCTTACAGTGTGACATGTACAATGCTGACTGACTGAACCTTAAAAAATCCAGCTTTCTGTGACTGCAAGCCATTGCTTTGGAAAGACTCCTCGCAGAAAACTCCCAGTAGGATTTGATGAGGTTAAAAAAAAACCTCCTCAAGAGCACTTGCGAAGATGACTAAACTTTCTTGATGATCTTCATGGATTTCTCTGTCTCTTGGAGGGGAATTAAGAGCAGTACACTCCCCAAATTGAAAACATAATGATATAAAGCCAGTGCCCATTAATAAGCCAAAGCAGCTGTTCTTCTAGTCTTCTGGGATACAATATGGGACTCAGCAGCTAATTGCTGATGTCCCACTACTTCCAGAAAGAAGAGGGGATTTCTGTTTGTTCAGATTATAGAACCTCTATTTAGAACACAATGATCTTTAACATTGAGAAGCTGAGGATTTTAGCATATCTTGGGCTGGTAGTTGTTTCCATGGTAGAGCCTCACCACGTGCTCTGTCTTAGAAACAGACCCTGTGCGATGGTGCCTATAGCAAGAATCCAATGAAACAATTGTGGTATGATTTACATTCCATGAAGGGGGTTGGGAAAAAACAAACAAACAAACAAACAAAACAAGCTTATTACATGCAATATGTGTAGAAATTTTTCAGATCAGAAGTGACTGAAGATAACTGTTATGGAAATAATATGATACTAATGTAGCTGTTTTAACACTCTGTTAAGCTTAATCTCTCTTTCCTTTTTTTTTTTTTGTTGTTTTTTTGTTTGTTTGTTTGTTTGTTTTATTTACTTTTTCCAGAGCTCATTATGTCTGTATGCAGAAGGGTTGATACAAACCTGGTATTCAGTCAGGAAAGTAACACATTTGAGATCATTTCCTTTCTATTTCATTTTTTATTAATTTTCATCATCACAATTGCCATATTCCTGCAGTTCTTTGGTAATGGTTCACAGAAGCTGGACAATACAGGACCATATTCACCATATTTTGCAAAACTAACAGTAAGTGTCATCAAAGCATGTAGGCATCAAGTGTTTTTCACTTGAGCATACAGAATTTAAGATGCCTAAATAACTTAAATGCAGGGAGTATCAGTATATCTGATTTTCAGGTGTGCCACTACCTATGCAGACTATATAGAAGAAGACACATAGAAATGTACTCCTCAGCAGCCACCATGCCATTAGCTGAATTTCTTGAGAGAGATTTCTCATTTTGTGGATAGTGCCTCAAGCCCCAACATTGCATCAGATTGAGATTCCTCTTCCCTTTGATTTAAATGGGCCATTGCTTTCGATTGGATATGGCATCATTTTTGGATTTACGCCTAAGTGCAAGAGTGTTGTTTTGTTCTGCATGTTTTGTTAGATGTAAAGTGATGACAGTATGAAAACTGTTTGCTTCCACAGTTTGCCTTTGACAGTAGTATGGAACTAACATTTGGGTTTGGAGCCCCCATTTGTGCAGGTGGTTTTGTTTTATTTTGTTTTCCTGACATATCACATTAAATCACATTCTTTTAGCTTGTTCTACTTTTCTTTTTTTCTTTATCCACATATTCTCCACCTTAATCCTGAGGCCATAATAATTATGAAAAAAAAAATGCCAATTCTGGATTTGAAAATATAAATTTAGGGTAAAGTTTCACATTTTCTTCAGTTTCACACATGCTTTTAATTAATAGCTGTTTTAACATTACTAATATCACCAGAGCTGGAGATTAAACAGAAAAAGTATTAATTTAAATGGTATCAAGTATAAGCATATAACGTTCCCTTATAAACTAAGAAGGCTGAAATAGTAAGGAAATATAATAATCGGAAATTACTCTAGTGTCTGCCATATGAAATTATGTCAGTTTTAATAAAACCTGTATTAAAAGAGCTGGAAACTATGAGAAGTAGTGAGCAGCATTAACTGAAGAGTTCTTCAAATATGTTTACCCTGTCAAAGTCTGGTTCTCCCTTTTGTTTCTGGCCTTACAGATTGCATGTTATCTAGGGCAGTGATTTCTTAATTGTATGGGTTATTCTGCTTTTCACCCAAGAATGGACCTGACCTTTCAATCAGAGGCTGAACTGAAAAAAGATGAGAACTGCCCTTATGACTGTAACTCAGGAGCATGCAGAGCCCTATTTTCTGCCTGCCTTCTCAGGCTGACACTTGACACATGGGCAAAGCAGGTTGAAATCTAATGTGCATCACTTTACAATCTTTCATGCTTGTTTTATGTAGCTGCCCATGCACAGATCAGTGGACATTCAGAGCTGTTATTCATGTGACAGGGTGAGTGCTAAAAGAGTATGGACAAAGTAAGAAACCTTGCTTGCAGTTTCCTAGCTAGGCTCAGGTCTATGTGCTGTGCTGCCTCAGAGCATCTCTCCCAGAGCCCCCCAGGCCAGCAGCTTGTCCATGGCTGTGGCTGGTAGACAA
The DNA here is from genome assembly GCF_036013475.1 of Columba livia. NCBI lineage: Eukaryota > Metazoa > Chordata > Aves > Columbiformes > Columbidae > Columba > Columba livia. The sequence goes on from NC_088602.1 coordinate 54,569,897, forward strand.
TGAGCCACATGTGCTCCTCTTTCACCAGAAAACTCCTCATGGCACATTTTATTCCTTCTGTGAGTCATTTGTAGTTCTTGCTTTGTCATTTTCTCTTGCTGCCCCAAGTGGAAGGTTTACATTTTTACCTTTTGTTCCCTTTTAAGGAGAAGGAGGAGGAAAAAAAATGCTTTTCTACCTTTAACTGGCCTCCTGAGCATGCCTTCTGTGTAGACAGGGTGGTCATTAAGGTTAATGATTCTTCATCGTGCCTATCTTGTGAAGGTACAAAGCTTTTCAGAAATGATAAAATTCCCCATCCATAGATTGAAATAAAAAAACACAGGCTTTTCACAATAATTTTATACAGATGACTAGATCTCATAAACTGTACATTGGCAGAATCCCAAATCTTCAAAGCAAAGAAATCTGAAAGTATTTCTCTGAGATAAAAGGATGCAAGTGCTTTCTGCACTTCAGTTCTCCTGGAGACTTTGGGTCACTGGCCATTTCCAGCGTTTACCACTGCCACTTCTAGATATTGCATCTTTAAAGTTCCATGGAATGTATTTTGGGTGCTGAACATAAAATGATGGGGTTAACAGGGTATGGGTAGGTTGTTTCCTTTTTGTGACAGGGAACTGAATATAATTATGTACAGTGAACTTGAACTCAGCATATATGAAGTAGGAGGCTGAAAATTATCTTTGAGATTCGGTTTAAACTTAGAGGGTCTTGAGGGAATACACTGAGAAGCACTTGCCAGTCTCACAACATCTGCAGCAAGGATCCTGAGCAGAAGGGCAAATTACCATATCTTCTGAGAGTGTGAATGTATCTCAGAGTAGCCAAAGATCTATAGTGTTAAGAAATGCCTAATAAAATTCAATCTAAATTTGTGCAATCCATTAATCATCATGATATGAGTTACTTAGGTCAGGAGAGCCTTCAGCGCACTGAAGAAGAGTTTACCGTCTTTGACTTTAAATTAAGATTATGTGCTAGTTAGTTAAATCAAACAAACAAATAGAAAAAAGTCTTTAGTGAGTGGTATCTGAAGGTAAGTATTGTAGCTTGAATTCTGCTTAGAATTTTGCAGGTTTGAGAGTTTATATCCATTGCTGTTTGGAGCAATGTAAAGGAGCCGCCATTTGTGCTTAAAAACATCTTGTGAGAGTTAACTGGAGGCACTGTGAGACAGCCATATCAATTGCATACACTCATCAGAGGCACAGGATCCCTGCCCTGGCTGCTGCTCTGGGGAAATGAGACAGAAGCAGAGATCTGTCTAACACCTCTCCCCTGTGGGTCTTTACTGGGCCACCTGTAGGTCAGCTGCACTCAGCACTGCCACACTGGGATGGGAGTGCAGAGTACGGAAGAGACATGGACATACTGGAGCCAGTCCAGCAAAGGGCTGCGAAGGTGATGAAGGGGCTGGAGCATCTCTCATGAGGAGAGGCTGAGACAGCTGGAACTGTTCTGCCTGGAGAAGAGAAGGTTCATGAGGTATCTCATCAATATATATAAATATTTGATGGACGGGAGTACACAGCCAGGACACTGGACACAGCCAGGCACTTTTTGTGGGTGTCTACTGAGATAGTGAGAGGTAACAGGCACAAACTGAAATATAGGAACGTCATGTAACAATAAGAAAAAACTAATTTTCTGTGAGGATGGTCAAACACTGGCACAGGTTTCCCAGAGAGGTGATGGAGTCTCCATCCTTGGAGATGTATTCAAAACCCAACTGGGCAAGGTGCTGATCAGCCTGCTGCAGCTGACCCTGCTCTGAGCAGAGGGTTGGACAAGGGAATCTCCAGCAGCACCTGCCCACCTGAGCAATCTGCTGTGATTCAGTGCAACGGGGAGGACACTCCACTTCAAACATGGATCTTCTGCAGGAGAATGGCTGGCCTTCCCCCTTGGTTGTGTTACTGACAGAATAAGCATGTAACAGTAAGGAAAGAAAGGTGGTGGGTAGACAGGCACAGATCCCAGATGCTACAATTGGAGTGGTTTTAACTGAAGAGCAAGACAAGCAGATGGACTCTGATAAAACACCTATCTGCTGTTTCCCAGAGAAAGCCTGTTGCTCTTCACAGAACCACTCTGTAAATATTGCATGTTAGGTATACTCTGTCCCAGAAGAAAAGCACTACATGTGTAAATGTTCTGCACATACAAGCATTTTTCGAGTTGTAAAAAACAAACCCATTTTTGTTACAGCAAACATGTAATGCTGAAATCTTTAAGAAAGTGCTTCTTAGGGAGATAAATGGCATAGCAGGATCCAGCAAAATCCCGAAAGGATAACTCAGCAATAAGCATTCTGGGACATGAGAGTTTAATTTTTCAATTGCTATCACAACCTTTTCTAACAAAATAAAGAGCTTTCATATTTTCAAACGTGTTAAATATATCTTTCTTGTGTCTCAGCTGTATGTGTTGGAAGTGCTCGAGAGATTTTCTTGAATATTCCTTATAGATTTACCTGTTCCCTGATAGAAATCTCAGTAATGGAATGCTGAAAACTTTGTTCACACAAACTGTCATACTGGTACCAGCAGAGCTATCAGGGTGTCAAAGGTATTGCAATGAGGTAAGGGTTTGCAGAATGGCCACCTGAGACCCATGGAAAGCAATATTTTCAGAATTATGTACAGAAAACTTCTCAATAATCTTTCTTTTATTGAAATATTCCTGGTTTGACATAACCGTTGTAATCTCAGTTTATGAAACAAAATCTTCGACAAGACTTTATATGTCACAGGGAAATTACTTCAGTGGTGTTCCAGGTATGCAAGAGGGTAGGAGTATGAATCTCATTTTTAGTTCATGCCACTGTTTACAAAGATATATTTAGTAAAACAAAGGGAACAATATTATTTCTGAGAACTGATTATTATTTACAAAATAATTGGCTTGTGGCAAATTGTTTACATAATGAGCAAACTAAGAAACGGAAAGTGGTTAATCCACCCATTTTTAGATCTTATTCTGACTTTCCAGGCCTCTTTTTGATCTTTGCTGTTAGGTCTTCTCATTCATTTGCCAACAATATGAGCCTTCTTCATTCAGCTCTCCTGCAACTACCTTCTTCATGGATCATCCCTTGCTTCTTACTGCAAAGGAAATGCTCTTTGTACCCCAGGGCAGAATCACATATAACAGTACACATAAAAGTAACATTCATAGATATTTGGTAGTGTCATGAAATAATCTGAACATTATTTTGCCTAAAAATTGTGAGTAAAATGTTAGCACTACTGAATCAAATGAATTTTTCCGATTGACTTGAGCTGAGGCAAGACCATAGGCCAGGTACTCCGGTATCCATTGGTTAGACCCATTACTCATAGAGAGGCACAACTATTTAAATCCATAAAAAATGAGACATTGAATATTTTGACAAAGAAGAATATTAAATAAATAACAGTGACAAAAAATGTCAATTAAATACTAGACTTTAAGTTCACAACAGTGTTCTTACACCATTTGCTTGTTTTATTTGGGGTTTTGTTTGTTAGGTTTGTTAAGAGGTATTAAAATAGTCTGGCTTCTGGTACTTTGATTTCTTTATGCATTTGATTACATAGGTCTAAATACAGAATGCTATTTGATAGTATGTCTCAAGATACTATAAAATAAAAAGAGTACATCTTTTACACAGGATACTTTCATATAAAAGAATATATCTTTGTAAAAGGAAAGTAAAAAGATACATTATTTACACGCAATACATCAAATCAGTTTAACTTTATTATAATGAATAATATTTCAGTTTGGTCTGTGGATTTTAAATATCATTACCAAATACAGAAAACCTGGGGCATTTTTATTATTGATGTTGACTAATCAAAGTAAGAACAGTTCTGCTCAGAAATAACCCAAGGTTAACAAGTAATGGTTTCTTCCCTCTACTCCCCAGCAGCAGGGGAAATGTACTTTTAGGAGAGTGCTATAATAAAGTTTTAGTATAAATAATAGTGAAATCACTTGGGAAATGAGTCACTGTTCTCAATGTTCTTTTAAAGACCTGCCTCAATATATTGTTCTCAATTGCCTTTTGGTTTTGAAGGTGGGATTTTTTTTCCTATCAGCTCATGTATCCAGTTGAAGAAGCTTAACAATCTCTGTACTCAGAATGGATGTTTCGTATATTACATTTTTACTCACCATAAGTAGACCATTGCAGTGATCTGGCATTTGAATTTGGACAAATTATGCTGAATAACAAATAAAGCAATTAATCAGAGGCTTCCTTAGGTAGCAAAAAAATGAGGATAATCAATCTTCAAATGTTTTACCTTACCTTGCAGTTTTGCACTTTTGATTAACAAGTGTGCTACAGACCCCTGTTGTGCCTAGCAAGTCTTATTTCCAAAGCTATCCAGAAGAAATGAGATAAAATCTCAAAGATTATTTAGTTATACAGAATTCAACATTTTTTGAGGTTCATGAATTGGGAGCCAAGAGTCTTTTTAAAATGTGAGTCACCTCTAGAGACAGGTGAGTTTCTAGACTGACTATGGAAGGCAACTGTATTCTTGAATTCAGTAGGTTCCTACATGTTGGCTATGATTCACTCCATAAATTCAGTTGCAATGACTTTGAGACCAACTATCTTGAATTACATTTGCAAATTCTAGCTAGTCTCTGAGTTTTGGAAATCCACTTTAAAATTCAAAAGCGTGGAGACTGATCACTTTTCTGATCTGTACTCCACTCCTTCTCCTCCAACTCTAGAGAGACACTTTTATTAGAATTTGGGGTAGCTTTCTCACACATCCAGAGTTTCCACAGCCGACACTTCTGTTCTGCATTAGAGTTTTCACTTAGAAATTATCTAAACCAAAGCAATGTATTTAGAAAGAAACCTCATCATTATGTGAAAATTAATCAAAAAAGTTACTTGTGAGATGGTCAGAAGCACACGTAAATGTGACACAAATACTTTAATATTTATCCTACATTTAATCTATTAATTCAAATTATACTGCATTTTCTGTTTATCTTGGCCTATAAAATTCTTATGAAATAACTAATTTTTATATATCCAGTTATTCAAATATGCTTTACATTTTCTAATTTGCTTATTACCCTTTTTCAAACCAGATTTCCATTCTAGCACTTGAGTCAGATTCAAAGAGAAAATTCAGTTTACTGATTTAAGATTTAGCAACCTTATCATTCTTTCCTTTAATTAAAAGTACAAAGATAACAATGATTCTCTTGTCAGGCAGTTGTGACCTCAGGTTTTTTTAGCACCATATGACTTTGCTGAAATTGGATCAGATCTTTAACAGTAAATAATGACCTTCACCGAGGAACATTCCGAAGTCTTTTTTAATGAGGATGTGCAAGTTATTCCTCTTGTTAATTGTGCAATTGTATGCCTTTATTTTCCATGCCTTACAGTTTTCTCTCTTGACGTGTGAGCTATTACACTTCCCTCATATAAAGCTGTTTGGATTGTTTTCTACCATTAGCCTTTGCTCTGATATTCATGAGTTGTACTTTATGAAAAGACATTTGAAATAAAGACAGACATGAAGCAACAGCACTTCTCTTTTGTTTGCTCATAGAACAACACACCTAAAAGCTGTATTGATTTTTCATTGCTTCATGCCATGGCAATAAGCACTGCGGTTTAATGTTATGGTTCACAGTTACCTGTCTAACCTAGAATGGAAATCCATTGAGTCTATATTTATACTTTTGTTCAATGCCAGATACTTCAGTAAAACTAAAGAGATTAGTATTCAGTAATATGCAAATTCATGATTATTCAGGCTGCTTATGATCCATTCCTCCACTTTCAGTGGTAGAATTAGGCAGACAGTGTTTCTTATATACAACTAAATAGTTTTAAATGTTCTTAAAAATACTCTAAAATCCTTCCCATTTTACACTGGAATAAATTTCAGGGATTTTTACGCCATGGATGATGTAATAAGGAATATGATACAGAGTATAAGAAGCTGTGACATAGAGAGGAGGGCAGAGGAGCAGAACGTAAAATAAACAGGTAGGTCAGGGAAATAAACCTGGACCTGCCAGAGCCTGTCAGAGTACTGTAATGACCAGGACATTCATTGTCATTTCCTCAAGCATTGGAGGAAAATAAATAAATAAATAGATAGATAGATAGATAGATAGATAGATAGATAAATAATTTTTTTTTTAAAAAAAAGTTGTCCTTGACCTAAGAAACCACTTAGATGAATTTGGTCAAATTCTTCCCAGGAATCCTTTTTGGTGGAACTACATCTTCTGATGAAGTAAAACAGTAAAAAACAAAATAGTTTGATTAGCTATTTGTTTTAAATAACTGATGATTTCCTGCAGACTAACTAGTCAACAAGCAATATTCAGTTCAGATTAGTAGATTGATAGGGATCAAAATCACTTCTATTTCATAGATACACAGTACTCTTACTAAACATGGTCATGTCAGTTTAGTTCATCCATTGCAGTGATCTTATACGAGTTTGTCTTATTTGAATAATAATGGAATTATAGAATTATTTGGGTCAAAAAAGACCTTTAAAGATCATCTAGTCAAAGCCCCCTGCTATGGGCAGGAACATCTTTGACTGGATCAGGTTGCTCAAAGCCTCATGCAAGCAACCTTGAATACTTCTGGTGATGGTGCAACTCTGGGCAACCTGTTCTAGTGTCTCACCACCCCCACAGTAAAAAATTTCTTCCTTACATCAGCTTTGAATCTACTTATTTCAGTTTGAAACCATTACCCCTTGTCCTGTCCCTACAGGCCTTGGTAGAAGCCTTTCTCCGTTTTTCCTATAAGTCCCATTTAAATCTTGAAAGGTTGAAATAAGGTCTCCCCAGAACCTTCTCTTCGCCAGACTGAACAACCCTAGCTCTCTCAGACTTTCTTCATAGAAGGGGTGTTACAGCCCTCTGACCATTTTCATGGTCCTCCTCTGGACCAGCTCCAACAAGTCTATATCTTTCTTTTACTGGTGTCCCCAGAGCTGAACAAAGTACTCCAGGTGAGGTCTCATGAAAGCAGAACAGAGTGAGACAATCACCTCCTTCAGCCTGCTGGCCACTCTCCTTTTGATGCAGCCCAGGATACAATTGACTTTTTTGGTCTGTGAGTGCATATTGCTGGCTTATATTCAGTTTTTCATTGACCTGTATCTCCAGGTCCTTTGCTGCAGAGCTGCTCTCAAACCATTCATCCCTCAGTCTGTACTGATATTTGGAATTGCCCCAAACCAGATGTAGGACTTTGCACTTGGCCTTGCTGAACCTCATGATGTTCACATGAGCCTGCTTCTCAACCCTGTCAAGGTCCTTCTAGATGGCATGCCATCCCTCAAAGGCATCAGCTGCACAAATCAGCTTGTTGTCATCTGCAAACTTGCTGAGGGTGCACCAAATCCCACTGTATGTGCCATCAATGAAGATATTAGAAAGTGTTGATCTCAGTATGGACCGTTGAGAGACACTACTCATTACTAATTTCTACTTGGATATTGAGCCATACTGGTTTCCATTTGGATAGTGACTCTTTGAACTCAGCTGTCCAGACAATTCCTTCAAGCCCTTATCTCTTCAATTTAGCTGCAAGAATGTTGTGTTGGACTGTATCAAAGGCCTTACAGAAGTCCAGATAGATGACATCTGTAGCTCTTCCCTTGTCCACTGATGCAGTCACTCCATAGTAGAAGGACACTAGATTAGTCAGGCACTATCCCCCCTTGCTGAAGCCATGCTGGCTGTCTCGATCACACCCCTGTCTTCCATATGTTTCAACATATCTCCCAGGAGGATCTCTTCCATTATCTTACTGGGCACAGAGGTGAGGCTGACTGGTCAGTAGTTCCCACGGTTGTCATTTTACACTTTTTAAAAATGGGCTTAATGTTTCCCTTATTTCAGTCACTGGGCACTTTGCCTGGCTGTCATGGCTTTTGAAGTATGATGGAGGGTGGCTTGACAATTACATCAGCCAGTTTCCTTAGGACTCTGGGCTGTATCTCTTTGGGTGTCATAGACTTATGTATGTTCAGGCTCTTTAGGTGGCCTCAAACCTGACCTTCATTCCTCCAAACCCTGCCTTAAGGTTCAGGAACCTGAGAGGTGTGAGAACAGAGATTACCATTAAAAACTGAGGTAAAAAAACTGTTGAGTATCTCAGTCTTCTCCATGTTGATTGTCACTGTTCTTATTGGAGACTATATATTTGCTTCAATCTTCCTTTTCTTTCCAACACCCCTTGCCAAATACAGCCTCAGCTGTGCCTCAGCTTTCCTGATTCCATCCCAACATGTCTGGGCAGCACCCCTGTATTCTTCCAAGGATTCATATTCCTTGGTTCCACTGCTTGTGCATTTCCTTCTTCCTCTTTAGTTTGACCAAGAGGTTCTTACACAGCCTTTCTGGTCTCCTGCTTTCCTTTCCTGATTTCCTACATATGGGAATCAAGAGCTTTTGTGGTCTAAGAAAAATTTCCCTGAAGAGCTGCCATCTCTGTTCAGCTACTTTATCCCTGGGGGCAGTTACCTAGAGGGTCCCATCTACTAATTCTTTAAAAACTGAAAGTTCACTCTCCTAAATTTCGAGGTCCTGACTCTACTCTTCACCTGACCCATATACCTCAAGATTGTGAATTCCTCTAGGGCATGATGACTGCAAACCAGGCTGCCACCAATATCGATGTGTCTAATTAGTTCAACCATGTTGGTAAGCAACAGCTTGATTCTCCAGTGAAGACTTAATGAGGGAAAGATGAGATTATCAATGGATTGAGCACTGAACCCAGGGTATAATTTCTTGTTTGTATCTTGTCCATCTGCCCTAACTATATTGCAGATCCACACCAGGGAAACCTTTTCTGAAAGCTGGGTTGCTGCACCCACCACTAGTGACAGAAAATGGGATCTATTTCATGTACTAGACATAGAAAACTGGCACTCAGAATATATTAATATTAATAAGATATCTTTGGATATCTTCTGCTGAGTGGTGGCTTTTTATCAGCCTCCTACACTATGTATGTACTTCAGTTTCTCAACTCTCTCTCAAACTCTTCTTATTGGACTCTTACTCCTTTTTTCTTATCACTTCACACCCTCTCTTCATCTGAAGTCCACTTGTGTATACTGTCCCCACACAATAATGTTTCTAAAGTAAATTAATAACATCATTTTTCCTTTCAAATTGCTGCATTCTGCTGGTGGACTCTGATTTATCCCTTCCTGCTTTCACCAATGTATCCTTTATCAAGTCTCTTTAGAGAGTAGTAGCCAAGAAGCCTGGATTGTCATGTTTTCTGTTTTCTTTGCACAGTGTAGTGCCAAAGCCCACTGGAGTTCAAATGACTGACATGATTATATTATTATTAATAATAACAATAAATATTTTAAGTTTTTCATTAGAATTTAATTCTCTTTCCTTTCTTCTTATTACTCATAGTCCCCAGATTTTTCCTTCTGTTTCCATTCAGCTGTGGTTTTGGTTTCTATTATTCAGTTTGCAAATCTGATTACATCTGTCTAAGGACTGATACGTGAACAGGTTCAATACTGGCAACATCTGTTCATAGTCCTGTGTCACTGAACATAAATAGAAGAGGCCTACTGACTTCAGAAAAAAATGATAAATTAATTTGGGGTGATATTTGGGGACATCTTGAAACTAATGAGGTGACCTAAGAAAATCAATCTTCAAACTAAAAGACATATTGAAATGAAGAGCTAATATGTCAGCATATACGTCAACATCTGTGTAAGACAAGAGCTAACAAGCATGGAAAAAATAGACAGTTTTATCATATAAGGAATTAAAGGACTTCAGTGACCATGCACATTTTACTCAGATCCCAAAAAAATGGCTGAAAATCAGGATATAGCACCTGTAGCTGACTCATTCATTTTGATAAAAGCCTATCAGAATTCTGACCCAGGAGGTGTTTTTCCTTCACATCGGAAACAAATGAAATACTATGCAATAAATTAATAATAATTTAAAATATTAAAAAGAACCTTAAATCAAAACATTCACCTCAAATCCAGTTCATGTTTGAAAAGGTATAACTAACTGCCCATTTTAACCACTTGCTTTGATCTAAGTTGCATTGTTAAAATGCCGTCACTTTTATGTATTTAGGATGAAGCACAGAGGAAGATTACAAATGTTTGCATTCTCTGATTACTTCTGTTAGTATGTTTGAACACATCTTTGGTAATCTTATCCATTCTCAATGGTATCCCCATCTCATCACATTTCTGAATAGTTGAAAAATCACAGCATTATGTTTGTGGACTTTATTTGGAGCAATATTAACAAATAATTCCTAAACCCACTGATTCTCTCAGTAACACCTATTAGAAGTATTTGCTAGCTGGAATTCAGGGCTTTTTTATTGTCTTGAAGGTCTTGAGAATCAAAAGGCTGGAGAACCTGCCCTCTGAGGAAAGACTGAAGGAGTTAGGTGTTTCCTCCATGGAGAAGAGAAGGGTCAGTGGGACCTCATCACAGCATTCCATACTTCAAGGTCTACTACAAAGAGGATGGAGGCTTGTTCTCTCTTCACAGGGAACCACATGAAGACAAGGGGCAATGCATACAAGTTGCACTTGTTAGATATTTAATCTTTATATAAGAAAAAATTTTTCTACTCTGAGAACAATCAAACCCTGGAGACTTCCAAGATGTGATTGGAGATGCTGCTAGATAATTTCATGTAGGCTCCCTTTCCTGCAAAATGTTGGACCAGATGATCTTTCAAAGTCTCTTCCAACTTAAGCTGTTCCATAGTTCCATCATTCTATTATTTGATTCTGACTTTCTACATTATTTTTTTCTTATATAATTGAAACTTTTTTAAAGCACAAACATTGGCTTAACTTAGTGATAATTTATTCCCTCAAGGCTCTTTACAGTGGTACTATCAGATCAGTGTCAGCCCTCAGCAGTATTTGGATGCAAAATCCACTGACCAATTTCAGCTAAATTCAGTAGACAATTAGTGATGGGAAAAGAAGAGAGACAGAAACCAAGGATGTGGAACACAACAGCAAGACATGCTGGTGTATAGAGAAATGCCAGAAAGTAACTGATAGACACACTGGACGTCATGAGTTCTGCTACTAAAGAAACAACTTGTGATAGCTAATATGTTACAGTAATATATTGCTGTTGAGCTAAATAGCTACACAAGAAACTGCTTATTTATTTGGAATTATATACGGAATTAATGAATTGCAAATTGTAAACCAATCCAGCTTCAATAAATATCATTATGAGCAGCACTAGGTTTACCTACACAAATGTTCAAAGCAAAATTATTCTGTGACTACAATAAGATTTAGAGAACAGTTATGCTCCCTAAAATATAAGTACTTAAGAAGAAGCTTACCATATGTTTAAAATTATCTGTAGTTGCATTTATGATCTGTGATAACAGTGCATATATTTTCTGGATTGCAGCACTTTAGAGGTTTTTCCATTTTATTTTTATAGTGTTAGCGTACAATTCACCTCTAGCAATTTATAGTAAGGCTTTAAAAATTCAAATAATAAAGAGTTTCTTTCTATGGCTGTGAGTAGTAATTTAACTTTACATTAAAAGGTTCACTACAGAGAAACCAAAATAGCTATTGCTGACAAATTTAATAAACTGTATTTGCGCTTCAGTGCAATACCAAATTCCAGGTAATGAATACTTTCTAGGATTATCATTGATGTTATTTTTAAAAATGGAATTTATGGTAACATGTTTACTCATGTATAGTGTGGGACTTTATTTCTTTGTCTGAAATCAACAGAGAAATATAAGGCACTGGTAATCTGCTGTTTCTAAAAGCGTGTTCCCCATAACCACCTGGGCCTTTGCATAGTCTGGTATGATTCTCCTTCTCTTTTCTCTGGTAATTCTGCATAGAAGTAGGAGGTCAAGGCACATTTCCACATGGATGACATTACTTGCAAGTGCTCATGTTCCACAGAAAGACAGCTATTTCCAGAGAGAAAAATCGTCATCTACATAGATTTAGCAAGGCTGTGGCTGTTTGGAGCATTTTGATCAACACAAGGCGAAACTTCCCAACCCAGTCTGCAAGCCGTCCAACTCATAATGCTTATGGGAGGCATGCAATTGCATGCCAAAGGCTCTCCTTGATGAGGTTCCATCAGCATTTGCCATGTTCATTTGGCTCTTCACTGCAATGTACTACCTGAGCCACGAAGTCAGAGAAGCCTCACTGTGAGTGAATGTGAATCAGAAAAGTAAACGATGCTGTACAAACAAAACCACTTAGTATTCAAAAATGAGATGCAAAATTACGTTAAGAGATTTGTAAAAAAATGATCATGAGTGTAAGTCAGGGGAATGCTCTTTCTCTAGAGATCCAGTACAAAATATTGGATTGTTGAGATGTAGAGTTATCAGATGTCTGTATTGTTAATTAGTTACTTCACAGCAGTTTGTTGATGTTTTGGGGAGCAGTCCCAAAAAATAGAAGTAAGCCCTGCAGGCACTGCTAGAGATGTTTAATACCAACTGGTTGTTGTAATAGAAAGGAATCATTCTTTATAACCTATTGGTCTCAAAGGCAGATCTTTATGTTCAAAGCAGTCATCTGTCTTTGCTGTCAATAGAGATAAAGACAGCTTCAGAGAGTGGCTAAATTCTTCTTGAGAAAGAAATCTGAGATAGGTCAGGTGAATCACCTTTAGGAAGCATTTGTTTCTTTCTATCATCAATCATGAAATAAATCCAAGTTGTGTAACTCACACCTGATACCCAGTGCTTACAGACCTAGAAGGAAGAAGAGCTAAATCTCACCTGGGATATCTGTTGAAGGCAGCAGGAGTTTAGTCACAGTCACTAATTCACGTTAACATATCTATGCTGTAGACATGTACATATATCTAAACTCCACCTGAGGCATCCAAGAGCGTGCCTCAGTGGTACAGACTAACAATGTAAGGAAAGATATCTTCAACGCTAGAATTGTTTCAGTGAAATTAAGAATTTAAAGATGTCTGTCATGGTTACCAGCCTGGGTTCCATACTGCCTCTTTTGTATTTGCTCAGTTTGTAACCATTCAAGAAAGATTCTGATCATGAAAGATAGGAGAGTGCAATATTTAGGAATTATAAAAGTATTAGATGCTAGATTTGTTATATATTCACTTACAGAAAAATACCACTTTATTTTGTATTGATAAGAGCTGGATTTTTAAATAATATATTCTTTTCTGCCTTTGATTTGTATGCCGCTAGACTGAAAATGGCAGTCCAGATTCTGACTGAAAAGAGGGAAAAGGTATTTCTGACAAAACATGAAGTGTCTCTAAAATATTAATTTTTTTTTCTGTAAACTATTGATCTGATAAAGAATATGTGATGAATTGATGTGGCAAGAAAGTTTTACAGTGACTTGTCTGAGATGAGTTTACAATGTGCTCCTGAATTCCCCCTTAGGAACTGTGCACCCATTGATAAACTCATGACAACTGAACAGATTATGCCTATATGCTATATCATGTAAGTATGGACATTGAGCACAGATACATGCAGATTAGATATGCATTTATGGGTACACCTTAATATTCAGAGGAAAATACTTTCATTCTTGTGCAGACAGCCAGAGGTTCTTTCTTCTGTAAGTCAAATAATTTTGTATAAGCAAAGAGTGATTTATTTTGTCATTATTAATGAATAAGATAAAAAGACATTGCTGTCCACCCATGCAGCAGTCTTTGTTCTCTACTTCTTACCACCATTGAAATTCAGTTCAGCATCCAGCTAGAAACTTTCCCCCAGAGCCTATGATTAGGCAAGACAGTATTCTGTCAAAGTGTTATTTAAATTCTGTTTCAACTTTATTATGTGATATCAGACAACATCAGAAATCTTTAACACCCAGTTTAACACTTCATAATTGTTCTCTGTGACTTTGAGCATTTTTGTAGTTCTCTCCACAGGAATTCCTCAGACACCCCAAGGGCCAGATTAACACATGTATGGATGGAAGTCTTCACCTGCCATAGTGTTTAATAGTGCCCCATCAAAATCAGAATGTGTAGTGGGATATTTAGAAGACTATAAATCTTTATGTCCTTAGGATACAATACTCAATGTATCTTCAACTATAGCTATTATGTCCCTTCTTTATCTCAACTAATTCCTTCTTGTGACCAATGGTTTTTTGCTGTTTTTGTTGGAACCATACCAACTACAGAATCCTGATGCTCTAGATTTGAAAAATGCCTTTATTCTACTTCAGTTCTAACATTTGTATTGGTTTGTGGGTTGTTTGTTTGTTTGTTTGTGAATCAGAGTGGATTTAACTGTTTAACTGTTGTGAAAACAGGGTCCTGATCTTAAGTCATGTTAAATTCCTGCCACTTCAGTGGACTGAGATCTCTGTTAAGGTGGATATTTGCACAGGCGTTTCTATTGGTGTGTATAACTACTGCATGAACCAGGGTTGTCAGCTGGCTGACTAAATAAACCTGATACTTTAAAATCAAGCCCAAAGTTACTTGTTCCCCAAAATAAGTGGTAAAATAGGAAGGAGGTCCCAGGACCTGTACCTTAATGTGCTCTGTAAAGTTGCTGCTATTGTTTCCCAGGTTCTAAATAGTACATTTTTTGGTCACCTTTTCTATCCCTCTGTACTCTTCTTCCCCAGAGAATATGAAAACTCAGATATACCTCCATATTCCTCCCCCGCTGAAATTAAGAGAAGATTTGCTGTTAGCTTCAGTGGGACTTAGCCTTTGCTTTGTGGCATCCAGATTTAGGTATGCTGTCAGTCCTTGAAATATGACTCTCTTTTCCCACATTGATGATCCCTTTTTTTCCCCAGTACTGATTGCAGGCTGTTTTAGTGGCATTTCATTACGGAGTCAGAAGGACATCTCCTCTGAGAGGCTTTTTTTGTGTGTGGGTGTGTGTGTGTTTATGTTCCAGAGTAGATGGTGTAAAAATAAAGTAGCAGAAAGCAGTTGAAGGCTAGGTTGAACTGGATATTCCTGAAAGTCACATCCACCCTGGCCCGAGCTGACACAAATATCTTAAACTTCTTAAAACTTTAAGCTGGCATTGATAATGAAAAAAAAAAAAAAAAAGAAAAAATATTTTTAAAAAAATTCCTGAAGGAAATGTGAATGCATCATCATAAAAAAAAGTGTAAAAGGAATGCTGCAAACTGAAGCTGTCCATCTGTTTTCAAAAGTGTCTGGACAGTCACACCAGGTAAAGAGCCTCCTGCAGCAGCTGCCTTTGTGGCTATTACTGTTGTTCCTTCAAGAAGTCATTATGTAAAACTTGCTTTATTATCTTTTTCTGCTCCTTTTTAGATGAAATGTAATGCTGACATCTTTTCTATTTATACCTTTTTTAAAATTGTTTCTACTAAGACAATCAGCTCTTTTGGTTTTCTTGAATTTGTTGTCCCAGGCACATGGGTACCTAGACAGAATGCAGGGATAGGGTTTAATTGGATCACAACATTACTATTTAATTAATTCACAATCCACCAAGCAATAAATTATCCAGTGTAGCTCCTTTCTGACTGCTTCCAGCTGGTGGAACTCAGCTGTCTGCCCACAGCCCACTGCCCTGTGTCCTTTCACAGCTAACCTTTTCTGAAAACACCTTACCTTATTTCCAATTTTAAGGTTAACAGACTGAGGAAAGAGATTATATCAGACAATAAGAGCTCATCTTCTTTCTTACCTTCTCTAGGGGATGCATTCTCCTAAATCCCCTTCTGTCAGCTAACAAAATCTCTCATACTGGAGGCCTCTCAGACTTGGGTGATGACCTTGAGTTCCCCTATGGCTCATTATAGCTTGTGGCTTCTGCTCTCTCCTACTCTATAGATTTATAGATTTATAATAGTGTGTTTGGAAGCGTTGTGAGGTTGTGGTTTGGAAGGTAAATGGAGCTGATGTTATATTACAGCATTGTCTTAATCAGGGCTGAGAGGACACAGGATGACAGGAAAGGATTCAGTGGCCCAAGAAATGCCTTTCCAGCTGAACACACCTCCATCAGATAACTGCCTATCATGAGCAATAAAACAGCCAGGACGACAGGGATCTTGATTTAAGTTACCACAGTTTAGCTGCTCTTCAGTGCTTGTTATAGAGTGATATAATGGAAAAATCTATTCTTTATTATCAGGAAAACCTATTGTGACCAAGAAAACATGAATGTGACCAGTAATGTCCCTTAGGATAATAAATACTTCAGTGTACAGAAAAATGTGAGACTCGTTAGAGTTTCTCTTCTGCCTCTACATCCTGATTCCTATTTAAGTGTGTTTTATCAAACACTCTCATAGAAGTTTTCATAGGGAAGGTCCTATCACTCAAGGTAGAAAGATGTCTTAAATCAGTCAAATGTCTCTGTATCAGCTGAGAGTTGTTGATCTGCACAAAAACACAGAATCATAAAATACTATCCATACATAAATTGGTACATATAGTAGTTCCAACAGCAGAACTATTTTCTACCAAATTTGACAATTATCTCAGATATTCCAATAACAGATGGTTTAACTTAATGATAAGTGAACACTAAATATCAGTCCTGGTTTTCGCCTTTGGAAAGCAGAAATTATTCACTTAGTCAGATACAAAACTATGATCTCTCAGAAATCCCCTAGCTGATATGTTCCTAGCAAAAGCTGCTTTATTCCAGATGTTACAGAACATATGTGTATACGCACAGCACAGCAGAGAAGATTTGTACAATATGTCACAATTTACCAGGGAAGACTTAAAATGTTGTTACAGAATATCCTTTGACCTTTCCAATTTCACCATTAAATCATTTTAAGTGTCTTCTTTAAAAGGCTTTTGATACATAATCAACCCAGATATTTTATTTTGGTTTTATGCATGTGCCTCAATATTTGCTAAAAAAGAAATTTTTTAGGGCTATAAATTCTACTAGAAATTTTAAGACTCATTAGCTTCATGGCATTTAGATACACTAGGAAATCCATCACACACACACTCCAAAAAGGACAGCTGTCTGTACTCTTTAGGCACATTTGACTTCATTTACACCTCACCATATCATGACACACTAAAATACCAAAAACAGCAGTGTCATTGAGTAGAACACCAAACCAGCAAGTAAAGCTAACGCTGTTTTGGTTCTTTCTTGGTTACAAATGCTTAGGACACCAGCAACATTTTGCAACGTGATGGAAGGTTAGTCTATTGGTATTTTATATGATAGTAGGCAACAGGTGCTGCAGCTAGTTCATATGATACAGCTTTTTAGTCTGTAAAAGGTAAAAAATATTTAGCTGAGCTAACTTTCACTAACTAACTAAATCTAACAGACCTGTTTTCTGAAATTTCTGAAACATTGTGAGAAACAGAAATTGTCTTAAATGACACCTGCTCAAAATGTGAACTGCATCCTGAATCACGAACTACTGGATGAAAATGAGCCAGCAGTGTGTCCAGGTGGTCGAAAAGGTCAACAGCATCCTGGCTTGTATCAGAAATAGTGTGGCCAGCAGGACTACGGAAGTGATTATCCCGTTGTACTCGGCACCGGTGAGGCCTCATCTTGAATCTTGTGTTCAGTTTTGGGTCCCTCACTACAAGAAAGACATTGAGGTGCTGGAGAGAGTGCAGAGGAGGGCAACAAAGCTGGTGAGGAGCCTGGAGCACGAGTTTGATGAGGAGCAGCTGAGGGAACTGGGGCTGTTTAGCCTGAGGAAAAGGAGGCTGAGGAGAGACTTTATCGCTGTCTGCAACTACCTGAAAGGATGTTGTAGCATGGAGGGTGTTGGTCTCTTCTCCCAAGTAACAAGTGATAGGACAAGAGGAAATGGCCTCAAGTTGCACAAGGGGAGGTTTACATTGGAAAGTAGGAAAAATTTCTTCATGGAAGGGGTTGTCAGTCATGGGAACAGGCTGCCCAGGGAAGTGGTTGAGTCACCATAGTTAGAAGTGTTTAAAAGATGTATAGAGGAGGTTCCTAGGAACATGGCTTAGAGATGGACTTGGCAGTGCTAGGGTAGTGGCTGGACTCAATGATCTTAAAGGTCTCTTCCAACCAAAACAATTCTTTGATTCTCTCTAATTAAGTAAGAGCCTGTATCATGGTCTTCCATGTGTATACATGGTCTTTCAAGAAACTATAATCAGTACCATGACCCAGACATGCTGATCTAAAGATGAGGTTGCAGAGCATACTGAGGCATGCTTGTGGACCCAGAATGTGGTGTGTACTATGTCAAAATGGTGAGTTAAGTTGTAAGCAATGACAACAAAAGTTCAGAAATAGTCATCAGTCAAATCAATTTTTACTCATTTTCTTCTGATTTTTTGTTTTGTTTTGGATTGGGATTTGTTTGTTTGTTTGTTTGTTTTTTAAGAAAAAGCTAACAACATGAACATAACTCTACTGTTACAGACTTCACCCCTGCTAGAGCTCTCTTTGCAGTCTCTTTATGTTCATGACAGCACCTAGAGAGAGTTAATAGGTTTTGGCCTGGTGATCTGGCCCAAAAATTACCAGCATGTTTGATTACCTATAAGCCTGCCTATGTAACTGTTCCTAACACTTTTTGGCTAGGTTTCCAACCACATTCACCATCTGTGTTAAGTGTCTCAACTTTACAGACACCTATAAGCCCTTTCACCTCGGGATCAACAACTAAATAAAATAATGACTGAAAATTGTATCTTCAAACAGAGCAGTATGTGATTTTGAAAGGGAATTTTTCATTCATGAAACAGTAACCCTTTCCCCACCCCCAGACATAACAAAGGTATTTCTAATGTGGAGAAGCCCAGATTCCTCCAGCATCTTCTCATTTTGTCTTTGCTTGCCAGTCAATTCCCAACAACATTTGCATTGTTCCTGCATTACTGTAGTAAGTTCATGTTTAACATCTCCTAATTTCTCCTAAGAGTGAAGTATTTTTAACCAGATGAAAGTAAATAGAGTTTTCTCAATTAAGAGCAAAATCTTTATTTATTTAGCATTTCTTCAAAAAGAATTCCATTGTTTTTATTTTCTTCCTTGTTCTTTTAGCTAACACTATGATCTATGTGTGGGCATTCTTGCTAGAAGACGTAGCATATATAAACTCAAACATTTATGACATTTACTAAAAAATATGTCCCTACTCTGCATGTTTATAGAGATCAGAAAAGAAGGAAATCCAGACATCTAAGATTGGATATTTTGTACTTTTTTATTATGTAAATGAGTTTAACAGTATGTGATCCTATTCCTTGAATATTAGCAAATGAAACATAACCTGTATTTCTGGATCTTATTTTGATCCTATTTTTGTGGGTGAGAAATGAGTCTACTGAAATCAGTGAAGTGTCACAAAGGGAAAGTGAGTGCAGATGAAATCAGTTCAATTTTGCTTGCCAGTTCTCCACATTCACTTTAGAATCAGTTCATACTAAATTGCGTCAGTAATCTCCACAAGATAAAACTTTAAATGTAGGAAAAGGAAGATTCACGTGAACAATATTCGGAAAAGTTTAGTGACTCCTTGAATCTGAATGAAGAAGTAGAGCTTCAGATGAAGCAGTTTAGCTCAGCTGAGTTGACTTGCTGCTTAAGGTCCCTGAGTGAAACATGTTATTCTACAAGCATGAACTTGAAAGTGTTTTCCTTAATCGTAGCATATATATTGACAGCTACTGTGCACTTCATTGGCACTGTCCATACATCTTAATATTTACATTTAAGGTATTTCCCTTGTAATGGTGTAGACATTACTCTAAATTAAATTTTATAAACCTGGCTCTAAATTGTATACACACAGAATCTGACTTTCTTGGAGCAGCCACCTTTACTGACATATGGAAGAAATTGGCTTAATTTTGGCAATTAAAACAGTCATATTTCAAATGTGGTTGCTGGCCATTAGCGCAAATTACCTTGGATTGGGTACATTTACATAACACATATTTTGCCAGGAAAATCCATTACAAGAAACATCTTGTTTACTAGGTTATTTAGGGTACAAAAAACAGTATCAAAATGTTACTTTATACAATAAAAAATAAATTAAATTTAGTTAACATAACTATCTGTGATGACCAATAATGCAATAGACCAGTAATGTGCAGATGAGTCATAATTCCAGTCTGAACCCAGTTGTTGCAGCAAGTTGAGTGATTACTCTGTAAAGGAAAATGGTTTAAAAATTGTCCACTGAAGATGAAGAGGTCAATAAAAGCATGCTCTGAAATTTGATTTGTTATCGGATTGTTCCAGATTTGTATCTGCAGCACAAATATCTTTTAAAGATTATTGTATTAGACTTCAAGTAATGCTCAGTTTCTACAGGTCTTTAATAAAACTTTCTAGTAATGACAGAATTTTGGAAAGCAAACTTAATGCAGATTAAATGGTCTGAGTCTTACCAAAAGACTTCTCAAATCATGCCAAATAAAATGCCCTAATAAATGATACAAACAGTGAAACTACTCCAGTATCAGTCAGAACCACTGGGAACATTTCCATTCAATTTAGTGGGTGTTGGATCAAGCTCATTTGCAATTTGGGAGCAATGTTAGACAGTAGCAATGTTAAATCAGTGAAGGCAATTATAGTAACAAATTTTAACTAAGCCAGTCAGGCCCCTGGAATGATAGGAAAAAGTACAACAAGAAGCAAGCAAAGAAGCCATTGAAACATCATAGCTCTGATTGCTGTTCTCAGAGTGCCTCTATTTTCATGTGAAATTTTAAATTCATTCACATCTCAAAATACTTATGAATTCACACTTTATTCAGGAAATTAAATGAACTAGCTGATGCTTCCTACAGAGACATTGCAGGGTTTCATTCACTTTTTGGTCTGATGCAACATATAGTATGAAATGCTTGACCTGATCCTTTTACTGCTTTCTTGTTTAGATTATTATGGATTATATTGCATGTTCCTGCACAATTCAGTAAAATATTTTGAGATACTTAGAGGTCATGACACGTTACTGAAAATATTAAGATAAAGCATCATAAATGAATAGCATAACTATAAAAATACTTTCATTCCACTCATTTTTTGGACCAAAACTATAAATCATAACATTTTGGCATACCTAGCATAGCCAGACTAATTTAATTAGTAATTGTCATATTTCAATTATCCTTGTGAAGAGAGATATGTAACAAAATTACAAGTGTTTCTCTTCCGTGAAAGGCAGAATGGTATTAGAGCATAAATTCTTTCTTGTAACTAATCAATTCTATGAAAATTTATAGACCTAATGTAATATAAGGCCAAAGGTAAGAAAAAAGATCATAAACTAATGAAACTAATAATATTAACAAAGTATTAAAGCAATCAATTATTAAAGAAACATAAAGGTTAACTGCCCATGAAATTAACATACTAATTTAATGTTATTTTATGATGTACTCACGATTTGTTTCTAAATTTACTTGAGTGGCTCAAGAGAAAATCTACTTACTCTTACTTGTGTTACATTAAAAAATACTCAACTACAGGTCAGATTTATATATGCTGGTCAGATTTATATATGCAGATATATATATGCTGGTGACTTCTGACAGCACTCTTCATTTGTCAGGGTAGAAGTATATCCATATTATTACCTCAAGGTCTGAGCTGATTCCCTCTCCCTTTGATATCCAGGCAGCCCAAATCAATTTTTCTCCTAAGTAGGGGTCTGGCTGTGTGTGAGGTGGATCCAAGCCCAAGCTCTGAAAGCTTCAAACACCTCCACCTAAGAATTGTACTCACAGAGATCACCTTCCTTGCAGCAATGAACAGACTGAGATACTTGTCAATATAAGAAAAGAATCCTTAAGGACTTATTCTCCTGGGTGAAAACTGAAATTACTTACAAAACTACTCACCCAGGTTAATATTATCTATTTGGATCAAGAGTGCCCACACACTTGATTGGCTGATAGTGGTTTGGTTCATTTCCACTTGAGATGCTCCTATCTCAGCTTTGTGAAGATTGATTCAAAGAGAGATGATGACAATACGTACTAAATTTGAAAAGCAGAAATCATAATATATTGTTGCGGAGTTAATGAGGTGTTGAAAGATATGAACAATTCTGCTGAGTCCTATCTGGTTTCACAGGATCACCCAGACTGGGAAGGACCTCAGGAGATCTACTTCAGCTTCCTGCTCAAAGCATGGTCAGCTGTGAGATTACACCAGATTGATTAGGGCTTTTGAAGGGCTCCCTTATACATGTGCAATAAATCAAACATATTTCTGTCTCTCAATTAAGGCTTCCTACATCTATTTTCAACAAAGATCTATGGTGCAACATTTTTGATAGCTTTCATCTAATGCTTTCTTTCTCAAAAATTAAAGAAATAGTGCCAAGCTTGGTGCTTAGAATGGGCCCAAGTGACTTGTGTACCTTTGCCATGTTAAAAACTAAACTATAGTTTTTGCTTGCCTGTGTTTTTTTAGGTACTTGACAAATAGAAAAGCAATAAGCGCATGTATCTAGGGGATGAGTGGAGCAAAAATACTACAGATTAGCCCATAATTGCAAATGGGCTTAGTTTTTTAGTATCGTCCATTAACAGCAACACACATAGACACGGCTGGTTGCATTTGCTATTTCATTGCAGGTAGTGATGAAGAGGTGCCCCCTCCCAATGGCCTTGGGTCTGGCAGCATGACTGTTGTGTCTGTTTTTGTCTCTCAGTCTCATGAAGTGGTACAGATTTCCAGCTTGTACCAGCTTTGTTACTTCTACCCTTCCTCTGACTCCACCATAGAGGGAGCTACTCCTGTTTCTCTCCAGGTAGCATTTCTTCTTTTCCTTACCTTCCTTTCTCTCTCCCTTCTTATTGAGAGGAATTGGACATGGAAACTACCTCATGTCTTGGCTTGTTCACCTCTGTTCTTCCTGATTTGTGAACATTTTCTCACTCAGGTTTGGCAGTAAGAGACCTGTGGTCAGCCATGGGGAGAGGCACAGCATATCTCTGCCCTGCTCCTGGAGTGTAGTGGCAGGGCATTTGCCCAAGAGTGAAGTTCACCCTCACAACTCCCTGCTGTGAGAAATCACTCCATTTGTATCCCATCAGAGGATAACTCCACTACTATAAGTTATTTACCTCTCCTTCAGTATCATTTTCTTTCCTGAGGGGATTATCACAGAAGGTGCTTCTGCCTTCACCTGCCCAGCTTTCTTTATTCATTTGATCTAAACCACATCCTGAATTGCACTTCTTGACCAGGGTTCCGGGGGGGGGGGGGAGAGGGGGGGGTGGAAAGATGGTTACTTATGTGAAAAAAGGATAACCTAGTTTCTGGCAGAAACTAGTATCTTTTCAACCTGACTCCTTTGTGCTGCTGTCTGCGCTGTAGACAGCCTGAACTGATGCCTGCGTAATTCCTGTCCTACTGAGTAAGGGTATAAACCACTTATTTGAAAACTGGTATAGCATGATTTGAAAGATTTCATATTCAGCCAGTTGCCTCCCTATTGGTCATTATTTGCAAATAGGTTTACAAATCTGATCTCAGTTTACAATAGTGGGAGACCAGAACTGGATCCTTGCTTTCTAAATCTTTTAGGTCCTCACCTGGAGCAGAACTTGCAGGCTCTCTCCTGCAAGCACACAGAGAAAAACAGTGAATTCTTCTCTTCCTTGCAAGCTCTTGCAACCTTACTTTCACATGACTGAACTATGTAAGATTTTTTTAGTGTATGAGTAGATCTGTTGGAGCCAGAGAAATAGTCATATCAATTAGTACTTTATATCAGTGATTCAATTTCGAACACAAAAGCTTCTAGGTCTGTTAATTTTTCTCTTTATCCTTTTTTTTTTTTTTTTCATCAACAGAGACAGGTGGATTGCACAGGCACAGATGTCTGGCATCTGGCTTTAAATGTGCTCATTTGTTCACATCTGAGTGAGCAATGCATCCCAATAAATTGGATTTGAAAAGAGCAACACTAAATGGAAAGACTGAAATTTCCTCCCATTTCCTACTGCCATTGCCTACTGCAGAGACCATTGATTTGTACCTAACATCAAGGAGGTGGCACAGGCAGGTTCTGGATGGTGGAGTTTGGAGCTACAGCCTCCTAAGCAAGACTCCTTGGAGAGAAAAGCATTGAGTCTCTCCAGGTTCCCAAATCAGCAAAACCAGAACAATAAGTTAATGCCAAGAGAATGAATCCCTGGAAAGGCAGAGCATCTCTTGGTCCCAACACCTAATAAATCTCTAATATAATCTGGCATATGATCTCTGAAAGATTGTCAGCTGCCAGTCTTCTTGGGTTAGCTCTGGAAATTGCATACTTTTTCCAATAGTTTAGAGGGTTGGTTGTTTTGA
Organism: Columba livia; assembly: GCF_036013475.1. Lineage (NCBI taxonomy): Eukaryota > Metazoa > Chordata > Aves > Columbiformes > Columbidae > Columba > Columba livia. Next base: position 54,594,213 of record NC_088602.1, read on the forward strand.
AGTTTTTTTTTTGTGTACTTAGGAAAGCCTTTTCATTTCAAGTTGGGGGATTCTATAAAAAGTATGAAAATATTTTTTTCTCAACAGGTTTTTGACCTGTTCAATCAAAAAGCCCTTGAATGACAAGTAAATGCTTGGTCAAAATGAAGGCATTTCTACTGCCATTGAAATGTCTTAGAGGGAGAAAAATAAAACTTAGCCACGTCCTTTCTGTTTGTTTTCTTTGCACAGAATGTTTAAACCTTCCCATGGCATTTTTCTTCAAGAAAGTATGGCATAGGCCTTTTGCAGACATTTCAAAAACAAATGCACAAAGTTGTCTACTTGATTTCCACTACTACAAAGTTATGCTTGCTATTACCGTGGAGAATGAATGCAAAACCTATTTCACAATGGTCAGCCAGTTTTAGTTTACATTTCATAGCAGATTTTTTTTAATCAAACAAACAAGTGAGGAAAATGTCTAATGTAGTTCCCTCTGCAGAACAAAATTGATACAAACCGGTAGGTTTCAGGTATCACAGGCAAAGTCATTTGCTTCACAGGTCAACCACAGTCTGTTTCCTAGAAACCTCACAAGAAGCGACTCAGACTAATTTTGTAAGAAGGCACACAGGCACAGGCACTACAGCTGCACAGTGTTTATGCAAGAGAACCCTATCTTTGAGATGGTGCATAGCATCTTTTGGGAGAAACTGCATAGCCACCCAGTTTTCTGACTTTGCTCTAACCAGGAACTGGGAAAATAAAAGCCTCAAGAATGTAAGCTCTGCCCTTTGTCTCACCTGCTGTTTAAATGGCATATTCTCCATACTTTGCCTCAGATCTGGATATAGGATAGCACTACCTAGAGAAGGATTCATCTCCTTAAACTTCTTCAGCCGTCTAAAATCTGGATATTTAGTCTATGGTAGCCACCTGGAATGCCCTCATAGTAAATGGAGACAGACGGATGTATAAGACTGGTGAGATGAATCATCCTCTGGAAGTACCTGCTCCTCATAGAGTCATAGAATTGTTTTGGTTGGAAGAGACACTCAAGATCACTGAGTCCAAATTCTGCTTCTTCATTTTCTGCAGAGAGAGAGCTTAAATAATGCTTTGGTACTAGACACAACTTCCAGAAAATTAATCTTACCAGAAAGAGTAAACAGTTAATGACGCACAGCACCAAATAGGCAGTTGCTATAACTTGGAATATTTTTTAGTATTGTGGTATCAGATTTCCCTAGAAAGTCTCTCACCAAAAATCCTTTGCAGTTGGTGCCCAGAGGGGTTTATGTGACAGTATGTTCTGTATTTTCCTATAATAAGAGAGTTTATACCTGCCAATATTCTAATAAAGAAAATTGTAGGAATCCAAAGTGTTCATAAAACCATCTGTGTGTGTGCTGCCAATCTGGTCTAAACTGTACATGCACAGGTCAGCTCTTGCCTGTAAGTCCCAAATGAGGCTGGGTTTCATGTGGGTTGGTATTGTATCTACATTGACTTAAAAGTGACCAGGTTGTGTTTGATTTTCTGCACACAGAACATGGAGTTACTTTGGGTGCAGATAGTGACTATTTTTCTACATTCCTGGATGACCAGAAACCCTGTGCATTGCACAGTCAGAAATCTAGTATCTTGTTGCTGAAAGTCATCAGATGGCACATTATTGCTAAATGTAATAAAACTGACAGTATATGTATAAGATAAATTTCTATCATCAAACGAGAGAACTGTTCAAGTAAAAAAAAATGTGAAAAGCAACTATTTTTCAGTAGTAGGATGCTGAAAAAAGTTCAGATCTGTGCTGGAAGCGTATGCAGTCTGGGAGAGCTGCAAGAGTGGCATCCACCTGAGGTGCATGAGGAATAGGGTCACTGAACCTTAATGGGCTTTTATGAATCCAGGTGAAATAAATACACAATATGAACTAGGAGATATAAAAAACTTTTAGCAAAACCTGAGAGGAGTTCAAGTGTCAACTAGGCACAGAAAAGAAAAGCTACATGTGTTCTGTCATTTTGCAAAAGAATTACTTCCTGTTAAGTCAGTGCAAGTCCAACATATAAAAACCAAATTAAGGTCACTCCCTAGCACTGCGTGAAATGCAGAGTGCCTAAGCCAGTACATGGTCTCCTTCTCAAATACACCAATTTCAATAGCTAACACCAATCCAAGACATAGTAAATCCCAGGAGTGATGACTTGACCTAAACCAATGACTCTAAATTGCCTGGTGGTCACTGCTGGGTTTCACCAGCTAACTGCAGCCATCTGAGGCAATTTGTATTACTGAGACAAGAAAGCATATCAGATGAAGAAGCAAAGAAATACACAGTGCAGTTCAGTTCAGTGTGCTAGCCTGCTATGATCCCACACAACATGTCACATGAAGCAGGTTAGGAGGGCAAAGCAGATGGCATGGGAAGCTACAAGGCAGGGGACCTCTGCACTCAATAGATGGCATCAACAGGATGCAAGAAAATCATCAGTGTCATTGTGGACTTGGGAGCACAACAGGAAGGTTTCCAGAGATAGCTACTGAGGGTCATGCCATCATATTAACACCCAGCATGTCAAGGCAATTCAGCAGCAGCCTAATAACTTTCAGAACTGAGTTCTGTATACATTCCTCCTTCATTTGATCTAAAGCTTTAAGGACAAATGTCCCTGTTCTTTCAGAAAGTTGGATCCGAATGCAAATTTGCAGCTTAACATGATCTTCACACACTATTCCCTTGTCTTTTTGCAGCTTGCTATGAATGGTATGTCAGTATTCCTAGCTGTAGATTTTTTTTTCCGTGAAATTTGTATTCAGTTCTTGGTAAGACCTTAATTTGTTTCTGTTTATCTACAGCTATCCTTAACTCTAACTGCAGTAGTTGCTTTTTTTTGTTTACGAAAGCTGTTTTTTGTCATATTCTGACAAAAAGAAAAGCAGTGAGCAGTCACACTGTTGAAGAGTGAGTTTGGTATGTTTTCATTAATGTTATATTGACACAGAGGCATACTCAAGATGTTCTGGAGGGTTTGCATACCAATGGTTCTTAACTGGTTTCAAGTGAAGAACCAGTTAATCTTTTCTGAAAAAAAAATTCTGAGACAACCTCAGTGTGATTCATGGGAGGGAGTGAAAGGAGAGATAATAAATAAAATAATGAGAAATTAAGTAAATGCAAATTATTCTATAAAAACATGGTGGTACTTTTCTAATTACAAAGATTTTAATTGCAAGTATTGATAATAAGAAAAATAATTAGCAATGGAATTATGCCTGAGGATAGACACCAAAAGCAGTCAGAAGTTATCTCATGATGATACCACTTCGCAAGACAGGGCTTAGGATATATGTTGCAGGTTCAGTGATTATTGTATTTTCTCCCTTTTTGCTTTCCCTGCTTGTGAAGTGTTAAAGCAACCGTATTTGCTGTCAGACCATATAACAACTACTGATGCAACTTGATACGCAGATTGAGAGGATAAAGATGTAATCTCTGCCTCAATAAAGAAAAGATCTATATTCCAGTTATGCAGCAAGTAGAAGGGTATGAAGCATTGTGTGCTGGGTGAATACCTTGAAATTGCCTTTTGGGCACACCATTATCTGCATAACACATTTCTGAAATTATTTTCAATAGATACATACAGCTCCTCCCATCTAGAACTAGTTCAGTAGGTCATGTGAGTGTTCTTGGTATATGAAGCTTGGAAGCTTGCTTTGTAAACACAGCACTAATAGATTTTATTTAGATTTTTAAATTCTTACAACAAAGGCTTTTTATCACAATGGGCTCATAAGTCACTTAGAAAAGCAGCACTCCAGTATCACATTGAGGCAATATCTACAACTACAATACCAGAATTAATTTATGCTGATAGTCAAATATGTACTGCTCACTGGAAACTTTCAGAGGTTGATCCACACTTCTATCTTTGACACTTGTTTCTCACAACTGGTTGTATTCATCTTCTTCACCATATGCTTGGTTGGACCAGATTTCGGATCAGTATCTCTGGAGATACTTGCATCTCCCCACAGTTAGGGAATTAGGCAATCTGCAAACTGTAACATTCTTCTAAGACTATATTTTACTGAATTATGCAAACCCATAGCTGGATTAGAACCACTGAGGCTAAAATTAGGAAGTTTTAAGAAACAGCGTATCTTAAAAATTACAGTGATTTCATCAGTTTTAAAATTCTCATATAAAATGTTTTTGCCAAATTAGACAGCTGAAGTGTTAAGGCCTCAGTGTGTATTTTTGCCATTGCATTGAGTAAGTAGTAAGAGTAAAGAACATTGTCTTTAACACAGTCTTAAAAAAATTTGACATAACCTAATCAAAGATGGGAAAGGAGGAAGAATATAAGGCTTCATGCTTGCTGCAGACATCTATGAATATAGAGTGTCCTCAGTCATTCAATGGCATTGGGAGGTACTGCTCCAGTCAGTACAATTACATTTTTAATACTAAGGCACTTGAGAATTGCAAATCAGGTTACTGGCCTTAGTCTGGCAGAATGGTCCCTTGCTGGTTTTAGTAACCAATGCAGGTGTCTTGTTTTTCTTTAGAGTTCATTCTAAAATGCAAAAAGCGTTATCAGGTTTATGATTTTTATGACATCTGCCTTAAGAAAAATATGTCTGAAATGAGAAAAATATGGTCATGGTGCCAGAACAGTGAGAACAGTAATAATGATAACCTCTCTGTTTATTATGATCATCAATTTATTCTCACTATTACACCAAACAGTATAATTTATTACAGTAATGTGACCTGGCTATGAGTGATTATACAAGTACTTATTTTATATTGTTCAGGGGGTTTGCATATTCATGTTTTCCTGATGAAAATATATTGTGTACCAACAAGAAGAAGGTCTTAGATTAAAAAGAAAGCAAATTTCTTCCACTTGGCAGCTCTCCATTTGAAATCCAAGCAGGGTATGAGAAATGCATGCAAATGTGACACCTGCCTGTTGGTACCAGGATTTCTATGGATCATCCATTAAAGCAGCACTGTTATCATCTTCTGCATCCTAATCCTGAACTATGTGAATTTACACTTAATAACCAAAAAATCTAACTTTAAAATATATCCAGCTGCTAAAGATAGAAAAAAATCCCTCAAGTAATGCATCTCAAATAATCTCTGAATTCAGAGTAAGAAGGACCTGTGTTCACTTACCATCTAAATAAGCTTTAAAGCACTGATTCTTAATGGTATTTCTTAGAGCTTTGGGAGTTCCTTTCTATAAAGGAAACTAGCAATTTAAAAAAAAAAAAAAAAGAGGAAAAAATTAAATTTGTAGCTGAAATGTCTTCATGTAGCAATCACTGCTTGGTCTCCATTTCACAAAAGATGGACCCAATCCTGAGAATATTTGAGTATACAAGTAATTCTGTTCATATTGAAACTGTCTGTAGTACTCAGTGATTCTACTCTTATAAGTAAGAAGCAAGCTTTTTCACTTGATCAAGCACTTAAAAGATTAAAGTGACTAAATAGCAAAATACCTTAATATAGTATAGATTTTCATTTTCTCTTTTGGAAGAAGTCAATTCTGATATTGTTTTGTAGATCAGACTTTTACAAGTTCATTTTCTACCTAAGAAAACAAATACAAAGGGAGTTAATAAGCTTTGCAGAGCCTTTATAGCAATCTATTCTGCAATATTTTTTTATAAGGAAGAATAAGGTACATGGTGACCTCAGTCATATTTCATGTTAATGCAGTACATATTCTAAGCTCCTCAAAGGCATAAAACATTACATTTCTTAGACCAAAAGGGTCTGGCATCCAACAGGCAGATTTTGAATATTTTTGAAAGCTAGCTATAATCTAGTTATACCCAACACAAGTGTATCTATATATTGTAAGTAATGTTTGGAAGGCTGCTGTAACACTATTATAAATTAAAAGTAAATTATCAAAGTTAAACACATTAAGCAGGCTTCTAAATAAAAATTAAGCTTAAATGAGAGCTGATGTTTTACACATGTGGCTGCTGAATTTTGATTGGTGAATTTCACATTACATCTGTCATGCTAGCAAAGCACGTGTTTGTCTTTCCTATGAGAATATTGTCAGTTGGGTTTTTGCTGTTTGTTTGTTTGGGGGCTTTTTGTGGTTGTTTGTTTGGTTTTGATTTTGTTTGTTGGTGAGGGGTTTGGTTTTGGTTTGTTTAGTTTGTGTTTTGGTTTTGTTTTGGGGTTTTGGTATTTTTTTCTTTTAACCTTGAGAATAAAATTATGAACTTTTGGCAAATAATGCAGCTTTGCTTCAGGCATAATTTTCAAGCATACTCAGTCAGTTTTAGCCTGATTGTGCTCTCAGTGTTGGCAATTGTAAAGCTTTCACTGCAGCAACACTGTGCTACTCCTGCAAACTTTTGAAATATCACCTGAGAGCTATTTTCTGCTGAAAAAAAAGAGCAGTTGACAAGTGACAAAAGAAAAAGAAACAAGCTGTTTTCATAGTTGACCTGAAATCCTTCATGAGGCTCTGGTAACAAGAGAAGACAGAGATGTGGCCTATATGTTAATTAGTTAATACTTTTCTCTCAATTATACTGATTTCATACACAATTCTGGACTGACACAGGTGCAAACGATATCAGTTTGCTTGGGTTTTCTGGCCTGGTTTTGACTAAAATTGAAAACATGCTTTTTCCATAAGGCAGATGTACATGACTCATTAGCTGGCGGTGTGTGCTCCCTGACCCAGCTCTGAGAAGACGGGAATCCCGACAGCAGCAACAGTGCCCAAAATCCCAGCAGTGCCCAAAATCACAGCTGCTCACAGGGCATCAAATCCCTGCAGAGCATCCTGCCACAGAGGCACGTGGCACATCCGAGGTCAAAATCTTTCTTCGTCTCCAAAGGATGGTTTAACACATCTCTTATTAGATTGGAACGTTGAACCAAAATGTTTACAGTAACAGTCATGCTCCTAATAGTGGTTCTCTGCTGTGTTTTCTGTCACAACTGCCTTTCTTACAGCAACCCTGGCAAATTGTGTTTTATTGGTGAGCATGATCTCTGACAAGTTCCTAAACACTGAAAGGAAGTCATGACAGTAGCAATTTATAAAGAAAATAATGACAGACACATTAATTGATATATTTTTGGCTTTGAACAGTCAAAGATACTTCCACTGCAATTCTCATCAGGCCCTCTTTTGGTATTTATATTTCTGTAATTTGATTTAGTTTAAAATATTAACAAAAATATTATGAGATATAGAAAATTATTGATTGTGTGGAGATAAAAAGAGCATTGGCATATACAAGAATCTAAAAAAAATGGCATTCCACAATGCTTTTTCATTAAACATGCTCTGGAAGTTTTTTTCTCAGCTGAGAAAACAAACTACCACAGGCTTAACACCAGTTTTAAATGCCGATATTCACATAACTTGAGCTCTGCTGATTTAGAGCCATAGTCCTTATTTCTACATTAATCACACAATTGCAAATATCAGAAAATCGACAAACACAGAGGTGATGTTCTGCCAAGAGACTTATATGTGTACATTACACCTTTTAGAAAATCTCTGCGTTCAAAACTGAATAGGCTGCTCCCATAAAGGAAAGCTATACATCCTTTCACTTCTTTTTTAGGTCAGCACTGCACTAACAAGGCGTTCATTCTAATTACTTTTCTTTAGAGGCAGAAGTCACGAAAAGAGAAAAATAACCAAAAAATAATCAGCCTCCAAAAAAATGTAGAGAAGTACACCAGTTTCTTTCCAGGAATCAAAACTCTCAGAGTCTGTTTCTCTCTGTAAAATAGAGACAACAATGCTTTTGTCACGAACAAAATTCACAGGCAAAATGGACAATTTAAAATACTTAAACCCTCGTGTTTCTAACAAGGAAAACAAGTAGGTGGCCTGATGTGTTAGGGTCTGACAAGATTATCATACTACTGGGACCTGTCTTTGAACTAAAACAAATTGCTTTTCAAAAAACAGAGCCTGAGTTTTTTACTCTAATTGAAATCTTGTGACTTTCTGGGCCATTTCCCTTTATCTTTCTCACTAAATTACAGACAAAAAAAAAATGGCAATACCATATATGCTAATAACAACTGTGGAGGCAAATGTCTTTTATACACCAGTATTCTTTTCCTATATCTCTCCCATGGGCTGGAGAATAGATCTGTTTTGTAGATGACAGCTTTTTGGGTTTTCGGTCACTGATACTTCCAGTCCCAATCAGGGATAGGATTTTCTAAGTGGGAGTTGTGAAATACAAACATGTTTCATTTAAACCAGGACTTTCAGGACCTTTTCCCTGTTTCTAGCTGTCGATTTCCACCTTAGCTGTGCAGGTCAGGAAGAAAAATCATTTTCCCCTTCTACTGCTTGACTCTCAGTGAAATAAAATCTCTCTGGGTGACAGAGTAGATCCCTCGCCCTTGGGAACCCAAGACTGCGGGAAGTGCCAGAGCACGTCCTGCCCTGCAGCTCTTCCTTGCATGTGTGACAAGTCCCAAATCGCTGCATCTGGGAGTTAACCTCTTCCCTTTTTATGGCTTACCCTGTCCCTGGGTCTTCCTCGCACAATACCAGTAATAATTTTACTGCTTCTTACAGATCTTGGATAAATATATGATGTATCCGAGTGCCAAGAACGAGTCCCTGAGGGAGTTCACTGGAAGAATTTGATGATGAACAGAAACTATTTCAATTTACAATGACATTTTGAGACCTAACAGTTAGCCATCTTTAATCACTTTAAAATATCCCTTGCAGAGCTTTAAAATAATTTGAATTTGTTAATTAAACTGCCATGTAACATCAAGTCAAATTCCTTCCGTAAGTTTAATTCAACACTTTTACCATTTCCACTGATCTCATGACTCATAAAGAAATTATTTAAAGTTGATCTCCATAAACTTGCACTGACTGAACAATTACAGTTGCATCTTTTAGCTTTTTACTTACTAGGTCTGTAGCATCGTTATTTTGCCTGGAATATTCTCAAACTAGTTTTCTTCATATGTTTCATCTTACTTAAAAACTGCTTAAATTTAAATAGAAGTATCAATTACTGAACTGTTTCTCTATTCTTTCCCTCTTCATTTATTATCCTCTTGTATAGCCTTTTTTATTTCACATTCCTAGTTTAAATGTTTTTAATATCTTAATAAACTTTGCATTTAAAGTATCTATAAAATCAGGCAAAACACATCATAGCATTATGATTATTAAATACCAATTGTAAAGACTACAAATATTTTCTAGTTAGAAGTTGTAAAATCAAAATTTTACAACATTTCAGATCAGTTATGACCCTTAAATAAATGTACAGAAGCAAAAGTAACTGGTCTGAAAAATCTTAAAACAAGTCTTTGTACTAGGGAAATGAAACTATGTCTGCACTGGATTATTTTTTTGCACATGAAGAAGTTGAATTATATGGACTGTTAATAGTACAACAAAATCTGTTCATTATGAACAAAGCACAATTTTGCAAGAAACATCCGGACTTACCTTTGGCATCAAGTCTTTTATTTTTAAAAAGCTGCATCTCTTCAAATAAATTCTTTTTAATTTTGTAATCTAATTTATTATATGCTTTTTCCTTCTTGGACAGACATCATAACTGAACTTTTGTTTTGGAGCATCTGCATTTTTAATCTGGAGATTAATATACTGCATGAAAAATAAAAAATAGAAAAAAATTTAAAAATAAATTAAAAAAAAAAAAAAAGAAAAACCGACATAGGGATAAGTACTCCTATCTATGTTTATTTTATAGCTGTCATTAGCAGTAATAGGAGCTTGATTTTCACACTGAAAATAGAACAAACCATGTGCTTTCAGTTCTGACTACTGTGTAAATAAAAAATAACAAATTATCCTAGCATAGTAGATAATGAATATCATTAAGAATAAAAAAAAAAAATCTTCTCTTATATCCTAGTGAATTTTACACTTAAAATCACAGTATCACAGTATGTTTGGGATTGGAAGGGACCTCAAAAGATCATCCAGTCCAATCCCCCTGCTGGAGCAGGAACGCCTAGGTGAAGTCGCACAGGAACATGTCCAGGTGGGTTTTGAATGTCTCCAGAGAAGGAGACTCCACAACCTCCCTGGGCAGCCTGTTCCAGTGCTCTGTCACCCTCACTGAGAAGAAGTTTTTTCTCAAATTTAAGCGGAACCTCTTGTGTTCCAGCTTGATCCCATTACCCCTTGTCCTATCATTGTTGGCCACCGAGAAGAGCCTGGCTCCATCCTCATGGCACTCACCCTTTATATATTTATAAACACTAATGAGGTCCCCCCTTAGTCTCCTCTTCTCCAAGCTAAAGAGCCCCAGCTCCCTCAGCCTTTCTTCATAAGGGAGGTGCTCCACTCCCTTAATCATCTTGGTTGCCCTACGCTGGACCCTCTCCAGCAGTTCCTTGTCCTTCTTGAACTGAGGGGCCCAGAACTGGACACAATATTCCAGATGTGGTCTCACCAGGGCGGAGTAGAGGGGAAGGAGGACCTCTCTCGATCTACTAGCCACCCCCCTTCTAATACACCCCAGGATGCCATTGGCCTTCCTGGCCACAAGGGCACAGTGCTGGCTCATGGTCATCCTGTTGTCCACCAGGACCCCCAGGTCCCTTTCCCCTACACTGCTCTCTAATATGTAATTTCCCAACCTATACTGGAACCTGGGGTTGTTCCTGCCCATATGCATGACTCTACACTTTCCTTGTTAAATTTCATCAGGTTATTCCCCGCCCAACTCTCCAGCCTGTCCAGGTACCGCTGGATGGCAGCACAGCCTTCTGGTGTGTCAGCCACACCTCCCAGCTTAGTGTCATCAGCAAACTTGCTGATAGTACACTCTATTCCCTCGTCTAAATCGTTAATGAATATATTGAATAATATTGGCCCCAGCACTGACCCCTGAGGCACTCCACTAGATACTGGCCTCCAACTAGACTCCGCACCATTGACTACCACTCTCTGGCTTCTCTCCTTAAGCCAGTTTGCAACCCACCTCACTAGTCTACTGTCTAGACCACACCTCCTCAACTTAGCTGTGAGGATGCTGTGGGAGACTGTGTCAAAGGCTTTACTGAAGTCAAGGTAGACCACATTCACCGCTCTGCCATCATCCATCCACCTTGTTACATATACAAATGGTATAGTCATTGGTTTACTGCTGTTTTGGTGTCTAATTTTAGTGTTACAAAATCTTGACTAAAAACATTGAGTGTACAGCAACATCAAACTTTCAACTTTATGGCTTCCTGTGGATAAACTGAAGTAATGGCATATAGTGTACTATCCAGCCACCTAAACACTGTCAAGTGAATGCAGGTTTCAGAGCAGGAGTAAGTATCAGCATTTCATAAAATGACTTCTCTATCACTGTCATCTCCAGATGACTTACATGCACTAAGTTTGACATTATATATTTTGAAAAAACATCAGGTCAGGATTTGTCATAGTGCTTCTGAGGAGGATAAAAATGTTGGTTTAGAAGCGGAATATGAAATTTCGGGGGAAGATACAATGGAATGCATGAAAAGGCCCAATTTATAATAGAAAAGTGGTTCTATTATTATTTTTTAAATTTTTGTCCCTGATTCTGTAGCTGAACAGTGTGAGAAAGTGAAGTAGGTTTTCAGAAGGTATCTTAGAAGACAGGAGCACAGACAGGGTGCAGAAATGCTCTTTAAAATCAGCTATTTAAACTGTAGATAAAAGATGTCTCTTAACATACCAAGGCTAGGCAAATCAGTTTCTCTTTCACATAAAGGATTATTGCAATTTACTCTACCTGAGTCTGTAAAGGCATATTAATTGAAACACATCAGCTTTATTGCCTATATTCTGAAACTGCTTTGTCCCACCTAAATTTAGACCCCTAACTGGAGAACCTAACCACTCAAGGCATACCACGTGTACTTCCAATGGGCAGTCCAGACCTTTGCTTGGCTAAATGGTCTCCTGGAGTACCTATTTCTCTGCACTGATAAACTTTGTTGCCTCCTTTGAGTAGTCCCCTAAATGAATCCAGGTCTAAACTCCAGCCTACCAAAATCAATGGAAAGACAGACGAGCGCTTGCATCTCTGGATGGTCAGGATGGGGTATGGCTGATGGCAGCCTGATGAGGAGCTCCTAGTCATGCCCAGACACCCTGGGGCTGCAGCAGCACACAGCTCCCTAAGGACAGAGTCTGACACTCCAGTGTTGGAAAAGAACTTAAAAAGATCATTTGGAGTTGAGGGAATACAAGCTGAGGAAAAGGTGGAAATGAGAATATTGATAATTTCTCTGCATCCTTTTGGTCTCCGTTGCATAACTGCTAGTGCTTGGTGTGAGCTGATTGCTTTAGTTGAATTTGTCTGGTTTTGCTTGTGCACAGCTACTGTAGTTGCACATTGTATAGACAAAACTTTGGCAATGTCTCATGACTTTTGTAAAACAGAGAGCTTTAGAGGCACAGACCTAATAGCACTGAGCAAATGAGAGTTCTTTGGCTAATCAGCAGATATCCTCTTGTGGACACCTTGCTACCATTGGGTTAATTAGAAAACAGCTGGCACTGTCTGGGGGAAAGAGGGAGGTGTAGAAAGATGGAGATTTTCAAATCCCTATAATGTTTTATTATCTTTCTCTAACCTTTTAGCCTTAATTGCCATTTTAGGAAGTCTAACACGACTTAATGAGATGCATATTTTCACAGCTATACCCCTCAAGTGGTAGGAAGTGGGCTTCCTTGGGTAAATGTGCTTAATCCTCTGGGTTTTCCTGCAAACTGTTCAATTTAATTGGATTACACTAGGGTTCTGACTGGGCGTGATGAGGGCCCTCTTTACAGGCCCTTGATTGCTTCATAGTGTGTTCATCCTCTTTTACTTCGACCTAGTGGGTTTTAAAATGTGAAAGACTGTCTGTCTTAAGACTTAGTAAAACACAAAGTTTGCAACTAGGGCAGGATGTGCTGATTTCTGAGGGAATTAAGAAGAAATGTGGATGCATACAATATCTATAACATGAACTGAAGTATCTGGCAGCCATGTATTTTTTTGAGCTTATGAACTGAGTTACCACATTGCCTAGTGAGCACATTCATAATAAGATGAAGAGCACCTGGGTTTAGAGCTAGTAAGAGAGGTCAGAATACAAGAAAAAGAATTAAGATGCTGAAGAAAGAAGAGCTTAACAGATGCCAAGCCACACACACAAACTTTCAACCACCTGTCAGTTTGGTGGTGGAAGTGGAGCTCCTTGGGAAGATAAATCTGAAGAGGTAAAAAATTAAAGCCTTCTAGAAACAACCACAAGTGAAACATTATGTGGATCATGAAGTCATGCAAGAAATGTATGTTAGGTGGGGTCTTTTTAGTCTAACTCATAAGAGACTTAAATGTTTTAGAAAATGGCTGAGGCACTGGAAACATAAATAGGGTGAGCTGGCACATGCTGTGGTGTGAGCAGATCATAGAATCACGGAATCATAAAATAGTTTGGGTTGGAAGGGTCCTTCAAAGGTCATCTAGTCCAACCCCCTGCAGTGAGCGGGGACATCTTCAACTAGATCAGGTTGCTCAGAGCCCCGTTCAGCCTGGGCTTGAATTTTCCCAGGGATGGGGCTTTACCACCTCTTTGGGTAACCAATCTGGGAGCAGGATTTCAAGAATGTCACACATGCATCATATTCCTCTCTTTCCTCTCCACCTCCAAACGCTACCCCACCTTCCTGCAGGAGGTCACTGCACAAGTAGCCATAGTCACACACACACAGACTCCAGCGCTATTGCAGCAGTTGCTGAAGAGAAATAAGGCTGTCCCTGGAAACAAAAAATATTAATATTTTACACTGCAGGACTGGATTGGATTTTTAAATGAACAGGCTACAAAATCTCAAACCGTTCCCAGTATTTTCCTGGAATGCAATCAAGTTTCAGGTAAACAGTTCTGGAGTTACTAAACCATTACCTGTAAGGTTACAGGTGGTGTCAATCAGAGGAAATCAATCTGACCTTTTATATCAGGATCTGTGGGTCTTGGTGGACAGAAAACAATTTGAAGAAAAATGCAACAGGATAGTTTTCTGAACATATAGTCATAAATATGGTTGATATACTATATAATAAAATCTTTAAATGCTTGCTGGTCCTCAAAAATATTATAGGTGAAAGAACTGACAATTCAGTAGGTTAAATGCATTAACCAGAAATAACAGTAGGAAGGAGTTGAGCAGCAAGAAGGAGAGTATCCTTGTGGAAACCATCTACTACAATCAATGGGAAGTTGCTTCAATGGGAAGTCAGAAACAAAACGATGAATTTTTTGCTTTTGCCACACAAAAGTTCTCATAGAATCGTCAAGTATTTGGATCTACCTACTCCTACTATACAAGTGCCTGCAACTTTAATATTCGTTAACCTAAAGCTGTACAATAGCCTAGTACATTCCTGAACAATTTTAATTTTCTCTGTGCATGGCAACTGCAGTGACATTGTCACCATGGATAAGGCACTTGCAAATAAAAAAGATGTGATAAAATTAATTCAAGATTGATCAGATGAATGCTGTGAAGGCTTACAATGGATTGACATGAAAACCTGAGATAAATTAGAGATTCAAAGGAGGAGGAGAGGAGAGGAGAAAAATTTAATGCAGATGTCTTTTGGAACAAAGAGCATATTTTGAATAACAATTTAAGAAATTTTTTTTTATAATTTTTAAAAGAAGATAGGGTTGTAACCTTTTTCTTAAAAGAAGTGTAAATGTAGTTTGTGTTTGAAAATGTGACAGTAGAAGTCATTTATCATGTTTTGAAATGACACTAGAACAAAGAAAAAAAAGAAACATAAACAAATTAACAGTCTCCAGATGAAAAAGCTTATAGCAATGATAGCAGTTGTAAACACAAAACTACATGTGAAGAGATGAGTAATCTAAACCAAATTGTTAAAGTTCTGAATTAGTAAATTTAGGCTCATTACATAAGAGAAATAAATCAAGAGATTTATTAGTTCTGTGGTTAAGGACAGCATTATACTCAATATCCAGTAGGGAAAAAGGAAGAATTTAGAGGAAAAAATCAATCTTTGGCTAGGTCTGTGTGTGGTAAATATAACAGGATTGCAGATGTAAGCAGAGCTCTTTGCAATTGTGTTCATAACCTAATTAGGGTGGTAATTAGGACACAGGTAAAACCACAAAAGGAAAAAAAAAAAAAAAAGGATGTTAAATTTCAAAGAGTGAGTTTTAGAAGATTGTAAAAGCACAGGATGAAATCAAGTAGGATAAATCAATAGAGATAAAGGACACAGAGGGAAATGGAAAACATTCAAAGACAAATTAATGTATGCCCAAGGGTTATGCATGTAATCTAGCTAAAAATACATCAGAAATAAAGAAGGCTAATGTTGATGAACAAAGCTCAAACCTGAAAATATATACTCCAGCTATATCCAAGGGACTATGTAGAATGAATACAGTTGATGAACAAAAGGTCAGAGATGAAGCAAACAGTACATTTAACAAATAGTAATAAAAATTTTCCATGAAAAAATATATGTTTCTAAAGGCAGAAAATAAAATATTCTTAGATTTTGAAATAATCAGAAGAAGATACAGACAAAAAAAAAATAATACAGGGATATTAAATGTAGGATTCTGAAAGAAATAAGAAAAACTGTCAAAGATATTTTGGACTCAGAGCAGAAACTGTTGTGCGAGAGGACTGCAACTCTGACATTTACTTTTTACAATACTTCAATAGCATACTGCCAGGGACTATATGAAAATCCTAAAATTCATTCTAACTGCCTCTTGTAAATTCGGCCATTTAAACAGCCCATTTATGGGTGCTTTTATAAGTAGTGCATGCATTATTAAGAGATTGACCTTTTGTTATCACTGATTTTTGTCCTGGTTTTGGACCCAACACCTCCTTAGAAAAAAAACAGTAGAAAATTACAAATAGCACAAAACCTCAAAGGTATTCTATGTACCTGCTACATGCATAGCTCTGTCTAATATCAGGAGAAATTACGAAAGCTCAAAGTCTTCCAAAGCTTCAAGTTAGTGGATTGATTTAGAAAAACTTTACAAAAAAATAAACTGTATTTCAAGCATGTGAAAGGAAAACGATGCCAGATTTGCCATAACCATACTGGAGCTCAAAACAGTGAATTGGTTACCTCTGTGTGCAGTAACAAGCCTGGCTAAAACCCAGCCTCAGCCTGCCTGATTCCAGTTTTTCAGTGAGGTCACTTAAGATCTTAATTTTCCTGAGAACCCCTTTTCTCCTTCCACCAAAGATAAAAAGGTTGACAACTTACACACTTAACTGAGGCACCTGAAGTTGTAAAATGGTAAAGCAGGTCCAAATATAGTTTATTACCATAATTACATAAACAATTGCTCTCTATATATAATAATGCGATGAGAAAATCGAATGACTAACTGCCTGAATTAAGTTGATAAATGTACTACAATATAGGAGCTAGAATGGATCCAGTGAGATAGCTGGTTGAAAATGAGTAATTGATAATCGTTTTACACCAGTAGGTCTTGCTTCCTACAGCCCATAAACCGTCTTTCTGTAATTTTCCCAAGTATATGACCATGGGTTTTTTTCAACCAAGGAAGAAAATATCTTGGCTTGACAGAAATTCTGTTCATCCTTGATAAAAAGTAATTAAAAAGCTAAAATATAGGGCAAGAAAACTTCATGTAGCAGGAAGCAAGCATTCAGAAATCTCTTTAGGTGGAGGAAGAAGGAGAGGTAATTAAGTTTGTTTCCATTTTGAACCTGATCCTCTTGGCCCTTGCAGGTTTTTTTTGCCGTTTCATGTTAATGTGTCGAAAAAAAACCACAAAAACAGAAAAAAAACAGTTTTCTTTTCAGAGATGAAAAGAAACTGAATTAAGCCTATAAAAGTATCTAATGAAACTCACAAAATTAGGGTGGAAATTGAGGGTATTTAGAAAACCCTTCCCAGATGACAAAAGAATCCAAAACAAGTATTCATATTACCTATCATTAAGGGCATCTAACATTAGGATGAGATGATGAGATGAACTCTGCCTTAGCAGTGCTTGTTTCCCTCTATAGACTAAGCGGGGAAAGGATGACAAAATAAATCTGTATTTTGTCAGAGGTATCTCAAGTGTAAATTTTTGTGCGACAAGGTACTGAAGCCAATTTCTTCAGGGCAGGGCAAGTGTTCAAACCTGCTGACTGAGCAACCATGTTTCATCCTGTTATCCATAGCAGCCACATATTGCTTTTCCCTTTATTGTAAGATTTGTAATATCCACCCTAACCTTAACATTTTTCACAAAACTTGACATAGCTAAAAATTTGAAGCACACAGTTTAAAAGTTCATTCTTTCCTCTCCCCAAATACCACTAATGCTTTTCAGATATGAATCCTGACCTTACTATACAGGTCTTAAAAGAAAAGTGAGAAAGTGCAAATGTTTTTTCTTTAATAATGTATGCCATTGTAATATGTAATAATAGTAAATTACAATTTGTCTTCTTTAGTAGTGTGAACTACTCTGATGCTGTAGACAACTGACATTTTCATTTTTTCTGAGCTGTTAGTATTATTCACGCTCACAGGATGAAGCAGTCAGTAACTTGGTGTACCTAAATGTGATCCATTAGCACAGTGAAAATGAAAACTACATCCTAGGATACACCAATAGAAAAATTTTCAGTAAGGAAAAAAAAGAAAAAAAAACATCAAACCAATAAAAGGCAGTTTTTAGTCAGGAAAAAGAGTCCAAAATTGAACTGGTAGTTGTTGTGAGTAGCCTTCAGCTCTAAGAAGAGCTACAAATATTAGAATAGGAGAGAGTAAGAAAATATTGTTGTTTATATTGGTGGTGGGTTGACTCTGGCCAGAAGCTGAGTACCCACCCAGTCACTCGCTCATTCTCTTTGAGCAGGATAGGGGAGAGAATTTGGAACAGCAAAAGCTAAAAACCTGTGGCTGGAGAAAGAAAAAGTTCGGCAGGTGAGTCAAAGCTGTGTGTGAAGCAAAGCAAAATAGGGATTAATTCACTGCTTCCCATCAGCAGGCAGATGGTTCCATTTCCAGCAAAGCTGAGCCTCAGCAAGTGCAAGGGTTATTTGTGAAGACAAACACCATAATCATGAGCATCAGTCCTTTCCTCCTCCTTTCCTTGAGCTTTCATTGCTGCGCATGGTGTCATATGGTATGGGATATCAGTCATATCCTCAGCTGGGGTCATCTGTGCCAGCTGTGTCCCCTCCCAGCCTCTTGCCCACACCCAGCCTACTCACTGTGAGGGCAAGGTGAGAAACAGAAAAGGCCTTGGAGCTACGCAGGCACTGTTCAGTGATAGCTGAATAGTGTGTTATCAAGACTGTTTTAGTCTCACATCCGAAACACCGTATGGGCTGCTGTGGAGAAAATTAACTCCATCCCAGCCAGACTCAGTACATTACGTGAGAAACAAGGAAAGCAAAGAGTAATTAAAGTTAAAGAATGATTGCAAAATAGCATATTTTTTCTGGGATTGAAAGAAAGGCTTTTCAAAATTAGAGCAGTAAGATTCTGGAATTCCTTTTCGTTCAAGTAGTGAGGACAAAATTAATTGCTTTTACAGTGCAGCCTGATGATTTTGTGAAAAGCATTATATCATAAGAGTCTTGAAATACCTAACCTCGGTTACCCACATCTCTTCCAGTCCTTGGTTATTTATTGTTTGGAGAAGTTTTTTGAAAATAAATATACTGACACCCCAAAAATTGCTTTTACTCCATTTTCTCTTCAAGAACAACTAACAAACAGTAAATCTGAATCACAATGTCTGCAGATCATTTGGAATTAACTAAGCTACTTTATATCTGTTATCTCTAGTAGCTGTTTAGCTGAGGTAGCAGAGCTCAGAAAAATATGGGGAAAGCTACCCACCAAAAAAAAAGTGAAACATTCTGTCAGCATGCACCAGGCTCCCTGCTGCTGCAGTCTGATGGTAATTTAAAATGTGTTTGGGTATATCTGCAATGGCTGCAGGTCAGATATCATCCAAAGACAAAAGAGCAAAGGATCTTCCGTCCCACCCAGTGCGTGAGTGAAGTCCACTTCCAGGCAGCTGATGCATAGATAGCATGGAGCACAATGCTCGTAATTTGCCCAGTCACATCTCCTCATTGATTCCCAGCTCAAAGCAGGGATGGAGACCAGCTTCTTTTACCTTCTGAAGTGTGCAATTTTTCTTCAGTGGTTCTAGACAACATCACTCTGTGCACTGAGTATATTTACAGTAGTTGCAATAGGCTGAAGCAATTCAGACTCTCTTCTGTGGAAGATGGAAATACCTACTCCTCGCTACAAAGACACTTCGAAACTATTCCTTAGGTTCTCTGACAGTGTCCTCCCTCCGCAGTGACTCCTCTCTATCTTCTCAAAGGGAGGTGGTGAAGCGTATCATTTATAAGCTGTTTTAATGGGGTATCACACTGTTTTTAAGAGGACGTTTGGAGGAAGATAAATCATTAGGGTTGTTTTGTGAGAAAAACCTAACAGCCAAACTGAACTAACCACACAGATGGGGGGAAGAGTGTCCCCATATTTTTCATGTTTTCTATATTTTTACAGAGCAAAACTTTTAAAAACACTTGGCAAAGTTAAAAAAGGCTGCATAGCTCTTCATCCCCTTGTTTTTGAGACTTAAATTGAAGTGAGATGGGAATTTCCTATGAAGTCTGGCTTCTGTCAGAGGACTTCATTAATATGCCTCAGATAAAGCTTATTGCTAATTCGTTAGAAAAGGACATTGTAATACCAAAAGCAAATGTACTCCTACCATATTCAAGAACAGGATAATAAGATCATTACTCTGATTGAAACTGAATACAACAGTCTTTGCCCTGGGATTCTCTTCTGCCTGTTAAGCACTCACGAGAAATATTTCTAAAACAGACCTACATAAAATCTCTCTGAATTAAATTCTCCTTGTAGCTTTCCCAGGATTAATACTTCTCTCTCCTCTGAGGTGCTGTGTATCTTCACAGCTTTGGAAAATCTTTACTGGAAGGAATGAGAGATACTGGAATTTACACCCTGGCACTATTCCAGGGATGTTGGTGCTCCCCTTTGCAGAGCACAAAGACTGGCTGGAGATTCAGACAAACAAGTCAATCCATCTGTGTCTTCATTGACAGTACCTTGAGCAGGTGTTCCCTTTGATTTTGCTACTTCTTCACAATCAGCCTGAAGATTACATGTTAAGGGGTGATCACTCTTTCCTTTGTTGACAGCTGGAGGAACAAGGCTGAAAAATCGGTCACAAAGACACTTCTTAATTTTGGGTTTTCCCTGAATCTTATTGTCTCTAAAACAGATTAATTGCAGAAACATTGAATCATCAGGAGTGAATAATGCTTTTCTTTGCACTAGAATGCATAATTTTCAATGGGTGTAAGTTTTACTCTAAAGAAAAATTAAGATATATACTCACAACAAATGGTAAAGTCTGCTATACATATCATGAATGAATGAATGCAATGTAAACTTTTATTAAAAAATTAGAAAAATAAGATATCCTTTTAAAGTGGGATATTTTCTAAGGCTACATATATGTATGTGGTACAAAGAGAGATAATGTCATGCAGCACATTTTAGATCTCAGATCTCTCAACAGATCTATAGGGACATCAGTGTTGCATACAGAAATAGCTAAATTTCATCATTATAGGATCAGATTCCCAAAGCTTTATGTTCCCCTGGGTATGTGTGTGATAGATGCTCCAGCTTCTCTTACAGTAAACAAATAAATGAATAAATAGATACAGGGTAGGCTTTGTTTCATGTAAACTTTTCCCTTCTAGTGTGTCATTTAGCTTCCGGACATCTTATATAGGACCTGTCATTCACTGACTGCACATTTGGAAACCTAGTTTTGAATAAACTGGTGTTTGTTGATGCTTTCTCAACATTTCAGTACCCAGAAGACTCTATCAGAAAACAAACAATATTAGAAAAATGAGATGTGAGAACAAGTTTCCCAACACAAAAGCTCAAACTGTCCACTTGGGAGCTAAGCCAGATCCCTGGCCCAATTAAATGCTGTATCAAATTCAGAGTTAACATACTTACGGCTGTTGATGTGGAGTTTGATAAAAGGGTTTCATGCAGTAAGTATGTGCAAAAAAATAATTTGGTCTGTCTTTGATTCCTGAATTCCTAAATGCGCAATAATGCTCACTAGTAGTCAGAGAGCACCAGGTTACGTTCTACTTTCTCTTGGGTCTGCTCTGGTATGACCCTTTCATCTCTAAAAACAGTGTAAAGTCCTCCTGTCGTGTGCTCATCTTCAAAATAACTTTAAGCTCATTGTCAAAAAAGACCAGTATAATTTAGAGATGTTTTAATGGCTCTTGAGCAGCCTTGCTGTACAGCATATTTGGGATGGAGTAATGCAGACTACCTGTTGTGGAGCTGGGGATGAGGAGGCTCCCTTGTAGAGACTCCAGACCAGTAACGATCAGGTCCCCTGGAAAGCAGATATTCTATGTAACCCTTCTCAGGTTACCCCTATGCTAGGCAAGCATTTGCAGGCAAGAAATGTCACTGTCTTTAGCAGTAAGTCTGGATCCCTCTGGTCTGTGCTAACAAGCACTTACTCTCCCATTCACTTCCCCAGAACGATTTGGCTGATAAGCTCCAGAAACTTTTCCCAGCTTGCATGCAACCACAAAGGAAAGCCTTGATGCAGATCATAATAATGTTCTGTCCGGTCCCACTGCCCAATTACATACAGATGCTGTTTCAGCGTCCTGGCAACTGGACCCTTAGGAAGGATCTGGAATTCTCAGTACCTCCTGTCTCTCGCATGTTAGGTCAGGAGTCTGGAGAAAATTAGACTTCTGGGCTTTTCCAGGCAGACACCTGCCACACAGTCAGTAGTGCTAGGGGGAGATATCAGTCTCCTTAATCCTTTAGGTGAACTTCTCCCCTGGGGATGACTGCTGCATGCCCAGATCCAGAGGCTCAGGCATAGGTCCGAGCAGTGACTGCAAGCAAACATCCACTATAATTCATTTATGAGGAAAGTCGAAGTGTCCTGTCTCTCCACAACAAATTATTTTTCAGTATGTTGTTTTTTAAGAAATTTCCACAGTTTAAATCAGAAGGGCTAAAACATCCCTGTGTGACATGCCTGTCAGTATTTAGGAGTAATTGGGCAACGCCCTTAATAATATGCTTTAACTTTTGGTCAACCCTGAAGTGGCCAGCCAGTTGGACTAGATGATCATTGTAGGTACCTTCCAACTGAACTATTCTATTCTATTCTATTCTATTCTATTCTATTCTATTCTATTCTATTCTATTCTATTCTATTCTATTCTATTCTATTCTACTTTACTCTACTCTACTCTATTCCACATCAGATTAAATGGAAATTTGTAACATGATTAAAAGCAGTTTTAAGAAAAACTGGATGCTGGTTTCATACAAGAAGAATACTTACACTGAGCAAATATACATATTTTAACCAGAAATTAACATTTTCACTGAGTAAAAGTATTTCTTTCCCCATTATTAGTCAATAAGTATCCCCAGAGACCCAGCCTTGTTTCATAAAGGAATTTAGTATCAGCTGGCCACAGGTAACGAGGATGGGGATACCTGAGATATTCAAAAGAATTGAACAGGCGTGAGACATAGACAGTTGACAACTATTATGGCTGCAGAGTCAACAAGGCAGGTAGACCCCAGGTGACTCAAACAGAGACTGTGTCTGTCCCAGGCTCCCAGTCTGGCAGCACATATCAGATTGGGCACAGCACCAGACCCATGCTGGCTCTCAGCATTAGCTCCATTCTGACTCTTAGCAATAATCCCTTGAACCAGGAGTGCTGCTGGAAAACAGTGCAGAGACACGGAGAGTGAAAGCTCTGTGAGATATCACGCCATGCAAATCAAACTCTTTACCTCCTCTCCAAGCCAGCCATGCCAGGCTTGGACTAACTCCATGCAAAGCCATTTGCTTGACTCTGCGTGGTGCAGGGAGGCCAAGTGGTATTGGTTTAGGCTTCTGGTTAGCTTCTGGGCCAACTTGACCCTGAAAACTATGTAGCCACCTTCCCACAGCACTGTGTATTGCTATATATTGGCATACAAGCCATTCCAGGCCAGACCTGGCCCTTCAAGGAGACAGCTTGGTGTCTCTCCATCTGCAGTTCAACTAACCCAGAACTTGTAAACCACCCACAAATAATTGAGAGTTGAAGGGGTAGAATTCATTTCACGAAAGTAAATTCTCATTAATCTATAATATCTAAGCAGGAAACTGGAGGGAGGGAGGGTGAAGGACATTTTACTGAAGTGAATCCATGTGAAACATTAAGAAAGTCATTACATTAAATTGCAGGAATAATACATGAAGCAGGATGGTTTTGGAAGTGAAACAAGCTTCTGTTCTCGTAGGTTTTGATATGAATTATATCCGGTCATTTTCTGTGTGGCTTCTTTGCTTGGGATAAGTGGAAGAAACTTACCACAAGAACTGGAACAAAGTGGATTCCTTATCACAACTGTCAAACCAGAAATAATCTGGCCAAATGCTGCCACTCATTTAACAAGAGAAGTTCTGAAAACAACTCTTGAATTTATTATTGAATAGCCTTCTCTGCTCAGCAGAGCTGCTATACATGATCACTGTTATGTCATTTTTGCATGTATATGAAAATAACTATTCAGTCTTCAGTGGTCTTATTATTCATTCTCAATTCTCAATCAATTTAAGTGCTTTGCAGTTTCTTTCATCTTATAACAGGGAACATACATACTTTTTCTTAGTACCCACTGGCAAGCCCTACTTGGTGTGGTATAACTAGCCAACTGATTTTTAAGAGGTGGCGACTGGGCAACTGCTCTCAAAAACACCCAATAAATGGCAGTGTAATTCCTGTTTCCATGGGGATATGGCACCAAAATAAAAACATTATCTTATATGTGTCAGGCAACAGACCTCAAAGGGAACAGAAGAGAACTTCTGGGACATTAAGATGTAGAAAAAGGATTGACTGGAAAGGCAAAACTGCTAATTATAAATAAGAAGAAAAAATGCTTAGGTTTGCTGAGAAATAGTTCAGCTGCTAAGAATATATCTGACATTTCACAGGGGCTTGGTCTGTTTATTCAGCATAAAAGGGAACAAATATGTTATTTATACTTTAAAGCATCCAAATGGCAACACCTTTGTGCCCTAAAGAAATTCTGGAGAAAGCCAAAGAAAACAAATATATTCCTTTTCTCATTTTACCATGCTACTTAAAAATATCTGTCCTGAAAAGAAGTGATAAAGTTGCAACAAACATTCAATTGCATTACATTCCTGGACAGTATCCATTCTAACAACAAACCACGGTTATCAGGGAGAAGTTGAGTGTATTCTTATGCCAGCAAGGTCTTGTCCTGTGAAGGTGCCAATAAAAGGAAAAATAATCTAAGTAGAGCTTTGCCAGTATATATGGTATCACTTCAAAAAGCAGCCTCCAAAGTTTATTTTAGAAGTATCTGCAGGACACGGCTTGCTTATGGTAAAGTAAATCCAATCTGAGGTCACCTAAAAATAAATAACTGACTTTTGTTTCAGTATTTCTATTCCCAGTGAATGAGCACATTTGTGAATAAAAAGTCAGTATTTTACAAATACCTATAAAATAGCTACAGAACTAAGGATATCTGACTTGATATCTTGAAATGGCTGAAACCTCATGCTGTGGATTATTTGTGGGGCTCTCATTTTTTTCTCTTCCCGAAGGAAGTCTGCTGACATAGGACTTGAGTGCTAATGAGTTTCTGAAATTCCCATAACTGGTACAACAGATGCAAAACCCCATCCGAATCAAACGTTTGGCTACAGGAATAACAGGAAGAAGCATCTGTTTTTTGGCAAATGAAGCACTGCTCAGCATTTCAGTGCAGGAGGGGAAAAAACTTAGTGAAACCTAGTATTAATGTACAAAAGATGTATTTATTTTAAAGCAATAATGAACAAACAAAGATGCAACCTTAAGAAATGCAGCTCAAAGCAACTGTGAAAATCCTCTTTCTCATGCATGCTGATGCTGAAAGCAAAAGCTTCTGTTCACAAGTCAGCAGCATGATGCATCTTTGTGTTTAGAAAACGCTGCTACTGACTGGGAACATTTCTGTGAAAACTTACAAAATTATATTAAGAGATAATCAGAAAAAAAGCTAGTTTCACTCACCAGACAGTTCTTTTTCAGTTTGCATATGACAACTAAGAAAGGCTATTTCTTAAGCTAGCAGTTCCTCTAGCAAAAGTGTCATGACTTTCATGTGAGCTCTGGGAAATATATCATTTATGTATAGCTCTCAGCACTTTTTCACTTGCTGGCAATATTGTTATTGATATCCTGTTGATCTGTAAGAACAGAACACCATGCAAAGCTGAATTACTGTAAATTTAGTTTTGACAAGTCGCTTTACTAACTTATAACACTTTACAACCTGATCCTTGCCATTGCGGAGTTTTACCTGATGAGAAAAAATGTTGGTAATTGAAAGAAGGCATATGAAGTAAGGCAAGTGTCTAGAAGAGCTCTTTGGTTTGCATCAGGAGAAAGTATTTTAAAAAGAAAGCAGTATTTTCAGCCTTAATATTTGATCTGTAAGAACTTCTATCTACTTCTTTAATAGTTTTTCTAAACCCTTAATGAGTTCAGTTGCTGTTATTTTTTCCAAATTCATCTGGGCTCTTGAATTCTTACTGCTTCAAACAGAAACTTGAATTATTCTCAGTTAAGACTGGATATTAATTTTGCCATTTAATATCCATTTCTAAAGGTGCTGCTTTTAATAAGTTGTCCTTTGTAATTTATTTTCTAAAGGAAGGAATTTAATTTAATTCTTGATACTGGCTTAAACTGAACGGAAAATAAAACAGAAGGCAGTAGAGATGGGGGGGGTTGAAAGCAGGGGATGGGACCCACACAGGGGATGTATTTTCTTCTTTGTTTCTAAACCATTGTCTCATTCTCTATAATTTATCTTCTGTTTCACTTTAATTTTTCATCTCTTATTTTTCTGTATTTGCATTTGCCTATACTTCAGGACCATTATTCAGGAGTTTCTCTCTCAGCTCTTTCACAGGGATGTCATCCTGTGATCAGCTGATTACTCCATCTCACAGCATGATGGAATTTTTATCTCACAAGATAGAAAAAAAATATTCTTAAATATGGTCTACAATAACGTGGAGATGAGAGAAAAGTTTAGAGGGGTCCAACATTTTTTAAACACAGTATAGTTAGCTGCCTCCCCACCATCCTGACAGGTTGCTCAAAGCCCATCTTCAATCTGACAGCTCCATGGCCCTTGTCTTCGCAGCACCTCAACTCAGGACCTTCATTTTTCCTCATCTTCTCCAGACCAGGAAACCAACCTTGTTTCTGTTTCTCCTTTGCTTCCACCTCCATTTTCCCCTGGTACTCCAAACCCATACACAATTTCCAGTCCCAGAAATACTGGTTCTCAAGCAGGTCCCTTCACTGCCTGTCTGAGATTTGCTCCTCTTCCTCTAGGTATCTCTTGTATAGGCAGCAGCACTATTTCCCTATGCTGCCTTTGTGGTCATGGAAGAGAAATAGAAACTTCAGGGTTGTGATGCATTGTGTCCTGACATCAGTATCTAAAATAGATGAGCTGATAGTCCTGTGCAACCAGCACATCTTTAGTTATATGCACAGCGTGTACATTCCTATATAATGGGGGACACAGGCTCTAGCATAGGACTGCTCTGCCTGCAGCATCTAATCACCTTAAAGTGATAACCGGTCAAACTGCTTCTTATCAGCTAAAAGGAGAGGGGAAATGATGCACACAGACATCTGCTACTATTTGGTGTCTATTTTATTCTTCTGAAAGGGTCAGTTACAAAGTTCAGTTTTCTTAATGAACACCAAATTATTCTGGCTTGATTTTTTTGCTGGTGATATTACCTACCCTTGTAAACCCATGCCTAACTGACCTAATTTGCACATCATAATATACAGCAGAAAGCAAGATCTGCAATGAACCATTTTACTGTACAGAATAAAGATATGACTATATCTATACCCACTAGCTTGGCTGTCATTTTGATGATACTGCAAAAATGCTTCCTGTTCCTGAATTATATATATCAATGCTGCTTTTGCAGCATTTTTGTAACCCTATTCTGAGTATTTGGCATAATTTGGAATTGTTCATTACATATATAATAGAAAGTACATGCTTGCGTGTCTCATTCATTTTTTCCCAACAATAAAGATTTGTGAGTGATTATAGGCAGCAGTTCAAGGGCACACACTATTACAATGCAGAAGGAGGGAACTGAGAAATGACATTTCATTAGTTAATTAATTCAGTCAGTGATTTTATGCTTAAAATGTATGTAATTTCTTTGAGTCTGTTCCAGATATGCAGCTAAGCCACAATTCCTCATTCTTTACTGTTCTTTCGCTTGCAATGCAGTCTTCTATGAAATAAAGATCAAATATAGCTGTGGTAGTCACGATGGGGATATCAGGAACAGAGAGCATATCTGTATATAACCTGAGCTGTTAGCTGTCTCTAGCTACTGCTTGTCAATTAGGCATAATTGAGAACCCATAACACCCATGGCTCAGTAAATTATTTTAGCAAAATTATCGAAAAAGACTGTAGCCTCTCTTGTCCTCAGGTTTCTTTAAAGAAGAAATACCTTTTTTGTGTCTTTTGTCTTTGAAGAGTAGAACTGCAAAAACTAAACATTTTATCACATTGAATCAAACTAAGTAGTTTACTAAACTATGCCAAGGAATAATTAGCACACTGTTGGGTTTCTGTCTAGGTAGTGTACATATGTGCTTCCTCTCTTTCTTTCTTGCATCGAAAGCTAGCTATAAAATGAAGAACTGCAGAATATTATTTCTAACAGCAATGCTGTTGCTTTTTCACCACATTTTGTAATATTTGTAGATGCAAGGGATCTTTTATATTTTTAGGAAAAAAAATTCACAAAGATAATGGTCAAACACTGGAACAGGTGGCTCAGTATGTTCTCCATTCTTGGAAATATTCAGAACTCACTTGGGCTTGGCCCTAAGCAACCTGAGCTACCTTTGAAGTCAAATCTGTCCTCGAAGTTAGCCCTAGTGACCTCCAGACATCAAATCTAATTATCACTAGGACTAACAGATTATCATATTAATCCAATGTATGTAGTTTGTACTTTGAACGATTTCCTCTGGAGTGTTGGTTCACTAAAACTTTCAGATTTTAGGGTAAGTCAGGCTATTCAGTAAGACTCTTAGACATGCTGTGCTTGGGTGTGTTTTGGTTTTATGTTTTGTTTGGGTTTTTTAATATGATCTGTGATCTATGACTTTTAGCACAATTGATGATGAGATGCTGCTGAAGTGCTTGAAAAGCACTTGATTTTCCTTCGTGTAGTTCCTTCACTTATGTAACTTGTGGTCTTCTGTACTCTTTAAACTTTGTTTTGAGAAGGCAAATTAATCAAACTATAGATTATTACATACCTAAGCTGGGAATCTCAAGCTTATTTTTAATATTTGTATTACAATGTAAATCACCTCATTCTGGTAAAGTGGCTAAAAAAATTCAAATTAATTGTGCTTTCAAAGTGTCTGTTTCTGTCAAAGAACAACAGAAGTTGCCTAGAATAATTGGCTAGCTCAGGTCTAAACACCTATACCACAGATGCCTGAATTTAGCTGAGATGGATTCCATCTAAGATTTTGGGTGATGTTTATAAGCATGTGGCTTGCGAAAATATGTATTCTATGGATATTTCTAAGTCTCTATTACTTAGTTTTCTGTAACTGCCACAGTGATTCATTCTCAGTTCAGGAAGTCTTTGGTCAGAGGCCATAACAAATCATGTCCAGAAGCAATTTTGCTGAAAAATTCTATTTCCCATTCTCTTCCCTGGGGCATAAGGACTGTTGCATGTTTTAGGAAAAGGTCTTGATTTAGAGGTGCTGAAGACTGAAAACACTACTAAATAGAGTTAGATTTTTTTTAATTACTTTTTTTATTTAAGGGGAAAATATTCTGCATTCTATACTCCAGGCTTCTGATGAAGCTTTTCAGCAGGAATTTAGGAAAGGACCAACTTTTGACCAACTTTATTGGTTATGTCTGCTATGTGTTGGAAAAGTAAGATGTCCAGGTATGGATTGGCTGGTTGTCATACACATTGCAAGAGTCCTTAGAGAATCTAAATGTGGCAGAGTAAGGCTTAGAACCTGTCTTCCAAAATACTACTGTCCCTGGCTTGGCTTTGATTACACCATCAGATACATCCTCTGTCTTTTCCATTATCAGCCTTAGATAGATGTTATCTCTGTCAATGTGAATACAGTCAAACCCCTGAATGCAAGAAAGCTGTGAGTGTAGCTCAAGGTCTTGATGTCTTTTGAGGAGGAAAAAAGACATACTTAGTTCATCTTCAGTGAGTTGTTCCTTCATTTAAGCTTTGCTCCCCTTTCGGAAAATATTACATCCCTGTTCTATTACTTTGCTTTTTCTGTGCTGCTGTGACTGAAGCTATGCAAGTTCTTCATCGTAAAATGAAGAAATAAGCGAAATTTACATAACTGAAAACTGAACCCAAATAAATCAAAGGGAATGAATCTCCTTTCTCAGTAAGGATTTAAGTTGAAAATCATGCGGAAAGCAAAGGTATAGGCGGAAAAAGAAACCAAACTTGTTCCTTTCATTCAGCTCAATATTAAAAGATAAATTTGTAGGATCCCTCTGTCCAGAAGTGCAGAATGGAACAAAGCTACTGTCTAACTTACTGAAAACTGAATCCACTGAGTGTTAGAAAGCTCTAATAGTCATCCCTCTTCCTTTCAACTGCTCATAAATTTTATGTTGTCACAATGAAAGATATAAACAGCAGAAAAGAAACATTTCATTTAGAATTTTCAATGCTAACTAAATTTGCATTTGCTTAACTTTTTGCATCATTTCAATTTTCTCTCTGTTGTGACAGTAGCAGCAGTAACATTAATACATAATTAGATGGGTAGGAATGTGTTCAGAGTCAATAGCTTGTAATAGCTCCTTTGGAGCCATAGTAAAGTATCTTCTATAGCAAATACATGGTTATGGACTTGTTAAAACAGACATTAGTTACTCAGTAGTCCATTATGGCTCCTTATAGTCTACCATTTGAGTAGGTCTATATTTAGAGTCATATTGATCAGTAATTAAGTGATAGTATGGTGGCAAAATGGAAATATATCATAAACAATCTTAAAGAAGTAATTTATAGAAATGGTAAAAACATCAGGAACTGGCAAATGTCTTTTGCACTATTTTTACTTTCATGTAGAAACCAATAAACTCAATAAAATTCTAACTAATATTGTGAGATTCCCTTGTATAGACTGAGAAGCTTACTTCATCCAGAATTAATTTTTAAAACAGAACTATTAAAACTAGGAAGGAGCCAGACAAGTTATCACCATGTATGTAGTCTTCTACTCATTGTAAAAATTAACTTTATCAGTGGTTGAAAGTAAGCACATGTAAAGGTAATTCAGTCACTTTTCATTTGAACCATCTGCAGTTTTCCCATCTCTTATTAGTCTATAATACCACACAGGTCAGTTTATCCATGTTTCTATTTTACAACTCTATTCACTGAAATACAATTATAATAATCAATTAATTACAAATAGTTAAAAGTCTCTATTAGAATATGCCTAGAAAAGATGTTCAGGCATTATAATCTTCCAGGCTATTCAAAGTGCCACAGAAGTACTAATCCCTTATGGTTTTCACATGGTACTCAAGATATTGGGACATGATTAAATGTAAACCCAGAAAGAACAGCTATTCCTCACTTGGCTTATATTTCCTTCCACAAGGGAACTGCAATGTTATTATTTGTGTTGTGTGCAATAGAATTGTTTAATTTACTATAGCTCTTGCAAATGTAAAGATTTAGTTACCGTGCTTGTATTCACTGAGTAAAAGAGGGATGTTCTGTAGTAAGCCTATTCTTCTAATTGTTCTAATCTCTGCATTACCTTTAATTAGCAAGTTTGTCTTTCCATTTCTCCCACATCGGCCATATTCAGTCAGGGTTGGGTCAGTAGGGAATTTAATTAATTTATCAGCAAATTAGATTTTCATTAGATGTCCTTGCTTTGCTTTTCTTTCTTTTTTTCTTTTTTTCTTTTTTTTCCCCCAGAAATTTTTGATGGTGTATATAACCATAGGGGTTTTTTTCCTGTACAATTCTCTAATGCAGAGGTTGCTAATGGAATGATACTGAGCAGAAATACCCCATTTATAAAGGGTAAAAAAAGAGAGGCTTTGTCTGTCTCACTGGTCATTTGTAAGCAGGTATTTCTGTTCATAAGAACTTTTTCCTGTGTAGGCTTGAAATCTAGTGGGAATATTACTTTACAGTAAAGTTGCCAATAGCTGGATGTATAAATGCCTGATATTTATGGCTTAAAAACAAAGGGTATCAGTGTGTGAGAATTCAATTCAACGAGGCTAATCTCAAATGCAATTAATGTTCACATTCTTTATGTGCCCCTATGGTAGACTGTTTGC
Organism: Columba livia; assembly: GCF_036013475.1. NCBI lineage: Eukaryota > Metazoa > Chordata > Aves > Columbiformes > Columbidae > Columba > Columba livia. Next base: position 54,625,812 of record NC_088602.1, read on the forward strand.
CCAAGGAATTTATTAGAAGTGATACATTTAATTAAACTTCTTGAAACACTTGGGCAATGATATCATTTAGGTGATAAGGCAACCGGAAGAAGGAACAGCACAAACGTTATGTTCATTCTATACTGCTTTACATATAACAAAGAGTAGGTATGGTTCCACGGCAGGTGCATGTCAAGTCCTGCTCAAAAAATATTATTTCCTCATGTTGTACCAAGCTGCTAATCAAAGTCCAAAATGTTTTGATCCTGTGACAGTTTAGATTTAACTTCAGTAAAGTAGTTGATACCTGAGTCAAATTCAGTTGGTGACCAGTCACAAATGGTGTATCCCAAGGCTCAGTATTGGCACCAATTCTGTTTAATGTCTTTATCAGTGATCTGGATGAGGGGATTGAGTGCTCCCTTAGTAAGTTTGCAGACAACACCAAATTGGGTAGGAGTGTTGATCTGCTGGAGGGTAGGAAGGCCATTCAGAGGGGTCTGGACCAGCTTGATCAATAGGCTGAGGCCAATTGTATGAGATTCAACAAGGCCAAAGGCCAGGTCCTGAATGTGGGTCACAACAACCCCAGGCAGTGCTACAGGATTGGGGGAGAGTGGCTGGAAAGCTGCCTGGCAGAAAACGACCTGTGGGTGTTAGTCAACAGCTGGCTGAACGTGAGCCATCGGTGTGCCCAGGTGGCCAAAAAGGCCAACAGCATCCTGGTTTGTATCAGAAATAATGTGGCCAGCAGGACTAGGGAAGTGGTTGTCCCTCTGTATTCAGTGCTAGTGAGGCCACTTCTTGAATTCTGTGTTCAGTTTTGGGCCCGTTGCTACAAAAGGACATTGAGGTGCTAGAGGGTGTCCAGAAAGGGCAATGAAGCTGGTAAAGTGTCTAGAGAGTAAGTCTTAATGAGGAGCTGCTGGGGGAACTGAGGTTGTATAGCCTGGAGAACAGGAGGCTGATGGGAGGCCTTACCACTCTCTACAGCTACCTGAAAGGAGGTTATAGCAAGGTGGGTGTAGGTCTCCTTTTCCAGGTAACAACTGCTAGAATGAGAGGGAATGGCCTCAAGTTGCACTGGAAAGGTTTAGATTGGATATTAGGAAAAATTTCTTCATGGAAAGGGTTGTTGGGCATTGGAACAAGCTGCCCAGGGAAGAGGTTGAGTCACCATCCCTGAAGGTATTCAAAAGATGTGCAGGTAACACTATAGGGTTGTGGTTTAGTGGTGGACTTGGCAGTGTTAGGTTTACAGTTAGGCTTGATGGTAAAGGTCTTTTCCAACCTAAATGATTCCATGATTCTATGTAAATTTAATTAAAAATATTCCCTTCCTTGCTACCAAGGCATCTTCCATTTGGTGTTAAATTGTGTGTTGTTACAGAAATTACAATATAAATTCTCATGGAAATTTTATTTTTATTTTTTTCTTGTGCTTTTTTTCAAAAATTCAGGCTCTGCTACCCTCACTCTGTGCTGATTCTGCACAAGGCTGATATTCAGAAATGAATTATACAATGCATGAAATTATTGTCACTGTTCATCTCTAAGAGCCCTGTTTTTACAGTGTTCTTCAAACATCTCAACACTACAAGTGAGATCAGTCAAGGCTGGCTGTGTGGGTAAAAATTTCCTTTGTGTACTCTATGTCTACATGGGAATTCAGGAGAGATTAAATCATTCCCATAGCCTAAATTTTGGTTCCCCCTGTTTAAAAATTACTCTTTGCAGAAGAAAGTGAAGACAAAAATATATGTGTAGGTGGGCCTTATTAGGGCAAGAAAGGCAAAATGAATTTTGGTTAATTGCTTGCATGTAGCTTACAGATTCTCAATTCATATAATCATAGAATGGTTTGAGTTGGAAGAAACCTTAGAGATTGTCTAGTTCTAACCCTGCTGCCAGTTCCTCTTCCCTCATCCATCAACACTGTAACCCCATTGTAGAAGGCCACTAAATTTGTCATGCACAATTTTCCCTTAGTGAAGCCGTGTTGACTGTCACGAATCACCTCCTCATTTTCCGTGTGCTTTAACATAGTTTTGAGGAGGATCTGTTCCACAATCTTGCTGGGCCTGACTGATGAGACTGACTGGCCTGTAGTTCCCCAGGTCTTCCTTTTTTCCCCTTTCAAAAATGGGGGTTATGTTTCCTCTTTTCCAGTCAGTGGGAACTTCGCCAGACTGCCACAACTTTTCAAATATGATGGACAATGGCTTAGCAACTTCATCTGCTGGTTCCCTCAGGACCTGTGGATCCATCTCATCAGGTCCTGTGGACTTCTATACCTCCAGATTCCTTATATGGTGTCAGACCTGATGTTCTCCTATAGTTGGCAGTTCTTCATCCTCCCAGCCCCTGCCTTTGCCTTCTGCTATTTGGGTGGTGTGACTGGAGCACTTGGTGGTGAAGACTGAGGCAAAAGAGTCATTAAGTACCTCAGCCTTCTCCATATCCCAGGTAACCAGGTCTCATGTTTCCTTTAGGAGAGGGCCCACATTTTCCCTAGTCTTCATTTTATTGCCAACATAGCTATGGAAGTTTTTCTTGTTTCCCTTGACATCCCCGGCCAGCTTTAATTCTATCAGGGATTTAGCTTTCCTAACCTGATCCCTGGCTGTTTCACTCTATTCCTCTCAGGCTATCTGTCCTTGAATTATTTCATAAATTTTCTACAGCTACCCAAATATATGAGAAATATCTGGTGACATGACTAAGAAAGTTTGCTCTGAGCCTATAACCCCTAATATAAATTCAATTCATATTTCAAGATTACCTTTACAATGAAAATACCTCCTAAAGTCTCTTAAAAAATATTAATTATAAGCACTGTTCCAATATAGGCAGTAAATTCTGCAGCAACACCAGTGTCCCAGACATGTCCATTAAGAGAACAGAAGCATAAGAATTCTGATAAGGTGGTTCAATTTTTGTTATAGAAGCATTTAGAGTAGACTTTTCAAACACAGCTAAAGATACAGTCCCAAAATATTAGCCATTAGATGTGCTTCGGTGAGAATCATGGAAAAGCTAAATCTCATGAACAGATGTAATCATTCTCCAACATCTTGTGTGTTTGAGTCTCATTCAAACAAATATAAAAACCAATAAATATATGTAATGAAAGAATCTGCTGGTTTTTTACTATACATGCATAGATACCAGGAAAAAACAGAAAAAAGTAAAGTTTTTGCTAGGGTGTGCTAGAGTGAACTTTTGTAATAAGCATGGGAATCCTTTCAAATGGCATAAGGAATAAACAAACAATACCTCAGTAGTGCTGAACATGCAGTGCTTTCATGTCTCTTCAAATCTGTCCAGGCTCAGTTGGAGGAGAAGGTAAATGCTTCTTCAATATGAATGCTTTATCTTCTTTTGCTTATGTACTGACACAGTTTCCATGATATAGAATACCATGGAGAGCTTATTTGTGGTTTAGAAATGCCATATTTCTCCTGAATTTAAACACAGGTTACTGTTGAGGGCTGATTTTCATCTGTAGGGAAATAAGCATAGAGAAAATTTCCATCTTTGAAAAAATCTCCTAATACTTGATTAAAAAAAATAAGTAAAGGGGATTAAAGAGACAATAACAAATGAGAATGTATGTGCTAATTACATCCCAGCATGATTTCAAGCATCTTACCAGGTGTGAGTGTGCCAGTCTTCAATCAATCCACGGAGCTTCACTGACAGTAAGGTTATAAGGTACCCTTCAGTCTCATTAGTTAGACCATCATACAGAGATGTTGAATGCTGAATTTGAATGAAAGGTTTCAGACATCCCAGTAGAGATCTGCTGAAATTACTTTGACAGCATTTTGGTCTTTATTATTTTCATCTATGTGAAATCCTGGAATTTTGCAAAACATAACATGTAGTCAGTCAGATTTACCATTGCTACTTTCTCAAGGGGCCAGAGCACAGGTTGGGCCTGTGCTTGGACCACCCTTGGACCTTCTTTGTTGCACTTTTAGCCCAAGTTCAATTCAGAGATATTTAAGACTCCTAAACACAAATGTCACAAATTCTGTCTGATTTCTGCAGGCACAGGACAGAGAAAAGTTGTCTCTCACTGACTTGATGAGGACTTTCCATTTAATGCAGGGTCTTTGGAGGAACAGAGACAATAACATTATCTTCTACTATTATATATTATTCTGGGAGAGCTGTTTAAAGCCATTTTTTCAACCTACATAGTCACTGGAATCATAAAAGAGGGCTATATTACATGAAAGAGCCAAGTCTGAAATGTTTTATTGTTCTTTCTTTTTTCTTAAATAAATACAGATACGTCTCACTGCCTCTTAGAAATTCATGAAAAAACAATATCACTTACTTATTGCAGACTGGTAATGAAGCTTAGCATTTGCTACTATGGTGAAATGTGGAAGCATCATTATACTGCTATTGCAGGAGAAGCATAACTCATCAAGCGAGAGAAATTCAGATATTACTCAGAAATAAGAGCATCCATGCAAGGAAAAGTATTGTTAAAATTATCCTAGTAAATATCATCAGAATGACAAGTCGTCCTGCCATGGAGGCAGGATTCTCAGTTTCAGGAGAGTAACTTGATAATTTGGAGATAAGCTTGAATCAAGCCCTAGGATTCAAGTACTCAGGAACATAGTCCAGCTGAGACTGGCATCTGAATATTGCCCTTCGTGATGGCCTCTATTCACGTGGTGGAACATCATACATAGGAGTAATGAGTAGTTCTTAAAAAGTGCAACTATTAGGAGAGTTATATTATACTGGTAGATAAACTAGAGGAACATAAGTTTATACTCTGATTTTTCTGTAGCTGTCTGTTAAGAACAAGCAGATAAATATTCAGTTTAAGTAAATAAATATGGTAAAGCAAAGCATTTGAATCTGAGGAACTTTGGCATTAAATCAGCCTCTGTTAATCATGATTGTGTCTGATACCACTGAGCATAAATAATGGCATTTTAAGGTTCGTTTTATATGAATAATAAATAAAATAGTAAGATGCATATTGAAACAATTTTACTTTTAAAATTCAATGCCACTTTTTTATTATATGACATTTTTTAGTAGAACCTCTAATCCAGACCTCCAAATATATATATGTTTAACAGGTATAAGTATCAAACCTATTCATCATTGCTATTGTTAGTCTAACAACGGTTATAAAAATGTTGATAAAAAGAGCTGCTGCCTGCTTCTTCAATCAATCAGTTCAAAGCCTGGGACATCAGTCACCTCTGCTATGGCACATGTACTTCTGGTTCCTTCTCACCATACAAGCAAGCTGACCCTCTTCTGCACTTTAATCATTCCTGCACTCTCCAGTGCTCTCAGATCAGCTGAAAGAACTAGGGACGTGTCCTGAGCACTGATACCACTCTCTGGTGCTTAAATCGGGGGTCCTTCAACCTAAATAACCTAGCTGTTCTCACTGCTATAATAATCCCAAGGAGAGAGGGGGCATACAAGGTGTTGACAGGCATACATTGCATTGAAGCATATAAATCAAAACCAGTTTGGACAGAAAGCTCCAAACTGTTGAGAAAGTGATGTAATTTGCACCTGGTAAATACCACTTCTGTAGATCATATAAATTTACATGGAAGAGGTGAACCTGCATACATTTTTATTAGACATGGATAATAATCTATGATCCCTCAGCATCCCACTGGAGCACACAGGGCTGTCATATGCCATTACAAGTTATTTATTCAAATTTTCTGTATTCTTGCCGTCTCTATAGTAGTACAATCACTGAGATCCTTTAGAGCAGCTACTCCTACCTTTATACAGTCCTAAAATTACATCTGACCCTTTGAAGGCAACCACGAGGCTGATGTGGCCCCCAGTGAAAATTAGTTTGACACCCCTGCTTTAGAGCATTCAGGCTAACTGGCCCTAGATTTAAACATCAGTCAGAATCAAATATAGCTGTGATTTTATAACACTAATTACCCATTCACATTCAAAGTTGACCCCAAAAAGTGAGATTTGTGTTTTCCAGTGTCACATGGGAGGTCTGAAAATATCTGAGTAATGGTCATACACTTCCTGATCAAGTCTGTCATCACCCAGACAACAGAAAATCTTTTCAAAGTATAAACAACCAGTGTTAAGAGTTCTTCTACACAGGGGAAAATCTTTTGGATAATATGTAGTTAAATAAAACATCAAAAGTATAAAATGTGGAATCACAATTAAGGTGTGATGTGGTTTATGAAACCTATAATTCACCACACAAGCAGCAAAAAGCTTTAGATGCAAACTGCAGGTACTCACATAGATTGGCCCTAAGGTCTAAAATGCTATCAAAAAAGAAAAAAAAGAAAAAAGTTACACTATGTCTCTACACACTCTATGCTAAAGCAGGGGTTTGTTCAGAAGCCCAGATGTTATCACTTAACTCTACATCAAAACTGCAATATTAGCTGATGTTAAATAGTCTGTAAAGCTTTGGCTTTTCCATCTTGAAAATCTCGAGTAAAAGTAAGTGTAATATAGAACAGAGCCAAGAGGATAAACAAAGAACTAGAAACTCTTCCATGCTAGGAATGATTCTGTGGACCAGTTCTCTTCATCTTAGAACAGAGACACCTCCCAGGAGACATTGCAGTGACCTGTAAAACCCCGAGAAGCCAGGGAATGTGCACAGAGGATTTATTTCCTGTCTCTTGTAGTATAAAAGGTGAGAAACATCTGATTAAATCAACAGAGAGCAGATTGCAAATCAGTAGAAGGAAGTGTTTATCCACATGTGGCATGGTTAAGACTCAGATCTTCATGACAGATGGTGGTGTGGTTGCCAGAGAACTTTACATGGGTTTAGAAAAGGGAACGAGTGAACACATGAAAGAAAAGTCAGGTAAGGGCTTTCAGATACAAAGATGCTCCTTTGGCAGTACAGTGCTTCAGGGGCATTTCAGTATGTGCTTAACCTGTTCTTCCATGCGTTCTTAGGCATTTCCTGCCAGCTGCTGTCATGGATTAGCAAATTATGTAAACCTTGGTCTGACCTGATAAGCCATTTACAGCTCCTAAAACTACCTTAAGCATCCACAAAACTTAAACCACCTACTTATTTATTTAATGCTACATAAATCAGTGTAGTAATAGTATATGTGTTGTATATAGTGATAAACTCTTTTCCATTACATCCCATCCTGTTTTCTATTTCTGTATTATTCAAATAGATGTGGCTGCCTCCATTAATAATAGTGGGAAACAATGATGTAAATCCTTATGTACATGTACAAAAGAATAGGCCCCCACAACCTATTATTGTGAAGAAAAATATGGCATTACTGAACTCTGAAGTAAACTTATAAAATATTAATTAGGGATTGATTTAGTCTGGCTGGAATTCAGCATTAATGGTTTCACTTAGTGTTATCTGGTTTTTCAAAATTATGGCAGAAGGAGGGGAAGTCACAAATGGAGCTGTGGAATGTGCTTTAACTCTTCACCTCTAGAAATCTAGGTTCAAATTCCGATTGTTCCATGCAGACATGACTTCACACTGTCAACCTGTGTACTTGTGAATGCTAGTGTGAATCAGAAAGCTACTATACAAGTGTATGAGTGAAGAGTATCAAGGCAAGAGTGAAGGCTGCTGCAGGTCAAGAGTGCAGTGCTTTTACACTCTCTACCTTAACAGTGTTCTCAAATAAGTCTCAAAACTGAGAACTTCCCAAAGTGAAAAAAATGAGATGAAATGCAGCCGACTTCATCTGCCATCATGTGTTGGTATACTAGAGAATTGCCAAAGGGAGTAAGCAATACGGACTTTCATACACTTTTGTTTCTTAATTCTTGCTAGACTTTGTGCAATGTAAGGGACAGCCATGTTAACATTACAATATAGTAGTTGTGTTAGCAATCACAGAAATAAATTAGACACCCAAGTCCTACTTTCTAGGTATTTGGCTGAAATACCTTTTGTAAAATAGCCATTCTACCTTGTCCTCTCTAAGGACATTCTTGGTAGTTTCGGTGGCACATAAACACACTGGGCAGCTGCACAGAAGCTTTACATTGTGGATCAGTCCTTGAACAAATCTACACCACACCAGTGCAAGCAGACGTCTCAGATATTTTGTCATCCAGACTGGGGAACCGTGTGCACCATGCCTCTCATTTGACCACATCTTTGATTCCTTTCCATGAAAACCAGGCAGTAGAGGAGGGCCAAATGCAGTCTGATGTTTGCCCTGGTGTACAGCCATGGGTTGTAATCCCAAAATTACAGAAGCAAGAATTACGGAACCTTAGATATATTTTGGTTTAATACCTGTCTTTGTTTTGTAGTTTTGGCAGAGGCAGCACGGGTCTGCCCACATCAGACCTGTGAAGGTGCCCTAGGCCTCCCTCTAAGTAAGACTGCATGAACTTCATTTTCTTAGGCACCAGGAATTAAAGACTTCATTTTCATATTCCTGTGTTAGTTAAACAGGATTTTTTTTTCTTTTTTTTTTTGCGTATTTGGAAATGTTTTTATACCCATGTAGAGACCTCACTCTGATTGTCATTATAAATTTAAACACATTAGACAGAATCTGGGCTGAGATGTGAGGAAAGACACTAAACGAGGAGTTATAAATCTCGCATTATGAAATTCATAAGTCAGTTCCTTTTGCAAATCTTGTTCTTTGTTAGTTTAGTTCATCATTTTTACTATATCTAAACTGCTTAGTTTTTTTCTAATACTGGCAACATTATTTCTCTTTTTTTGGTACAGAAGTAAAATGCTCTAAGAAAACACATGTGATTTACAGACAGTGGAAGAAAAATTAGTGCTTTTGTCCACTCCCCAACTGAAGTCAATGCATTGTTTTGAAAGCCTTACTGAGGTCAAAAAGACTAGCTTTACAATAAAGTTAAAGCATTTACATCGAAGGAAAACTTGATGAGGAGGTTGTGGGCCCAAATTATCTCAAGCTTTCCTGTACGAAAGCAAGCTCTGTCACAACAAGGAAAGAATCTGAGAACATTTTTTAAGATGCTCGTATTTCATCTGCCATTTAACGTGACATCTGTAAGGAAAAATTGAAAGATGAGGCATCTGAGGTAGCCAAGCACACTGACGTTAGAATGTGAGTTATTCCCTCAAAGAAAATATGCCTTTACCTTACACAAAGGATTAGTTTAGCCTGTCTGTAACTTTCAGTTACCTAGATACTATTAAAATAAAATTTGTTTTCTTGTCTTCTCCTATAATTAACATCAGTCACCTCTAAATGTAAGTTATCTTCCAGTCAAATATGAAGTAACTAATCATTTAGGCATGTAGTTTAGACATGAATTGAGTAGGTAGACAGAGACTTTCAAAATGTGTGTGTTTTCTCTGATTATTTATGAGACACGGAAAAAAGATCTTCAAAAAAACACTTTTAAAAAGTAGTAAAGCAGAAATTCTCTGTTTCGGTTTTACCATTAAAAATAATATTTTCAAAAAGCTTTTTGGCCCATGCCTGGAAAGCAATGTATGAAAGTATTATTATTTTAGTATATATGAGTCTATAGAATGTTCACCCTTCTAAATTTTTTGTTGTGGGGTTTTCTTTGTTTCTTTTCTTTTCTTTTTAATAATAGAAAAAATATTGTAGAAGGAAAGGATAGTAGCAATGCATTTCAAATGTATAGTATGCAATACATTTTTAAATCTTACTTATTGTTTTGGTTTTTTATTATGAACTTCCTATTAAAAGAAACAAAGTACAACTTAAAAGACATTTGGTAATTAGAAAGCTGTACACAGTGTCGTTATTTATCTTTGTTTTATTATCTTGCTCTTATAAAATGCATACTGTTTTGTTACTTAACAATTGTAGTGAAAGCTTTTTAAAATTACTTGTGATAATTAAACTGCAAGATAAAATATATCGTTTCATTATTTTAACTAGTAGTTTTTTATCTCATAAAACAAGCAGTAGCTACAGGATAAAGAATATTTTGGTTTACTCTTTATAGACAGATATATATTTTACAAGTTATCTTAGATTGTCTGACATACAACCCAGAATCACAAAATAAATAAAACTAGTCCTGTGCAGTAAATTGTGAAATACAGATAAAAATCTCTTCCTGTTATTACACAGATATATTATCTAGAATTGAAACACTGGTTTTCTTGAAATCAACAGGAGTTTAGCTATGTGTTTCAGCAGAGGCATATTTCATTCTGGGAGTATATCTGCAGTTGCAGCTGCTGTTTTGTGATGTAAATGCACAGCAGGTTAGAGTGCTCACCCCCTAAAAAAAAACATTTTTCTGTTCTCACTTTACTACTTCTCACAGTCAAAAGTAACTCCCACCAAATCTCCCTTCAGAATTGTTTTCAGAATTTAACAAATCTTATCCAAGCTATCTTAACTGCTCACTTGCTCCATAGCCAGTGTTATTAATCTCTTTTCATACAGTCTTCCTAGAAGTGTTACAAGTTTCTCCCTTTCCTGTCCAGCCATGCAGAACAGCCCTTTGATTCACCTCTTTTGCAGCTTGTTTCTTATGTTAGTTCCAAACTTGTCTCTTCTCCTGTGTTCTTGGTGTTCTCCCATTATGCTTCTTGTCATTTTGACACTTTTTAAGAAATCCTCTATGCCAAACAAAGTGATGCTACATATTATTCTTAATTCACCATGAGTCTTTTGGGTAAAGTTAACCTGTTGTTTCATAAAGTAATGATTCTAATAAGAAATCCTTTCTAGTTCCTTTTCATTACGAAGAACTTTTTAAAGTGTTTTTCAAAGTGAATGAATAAAAAATCTTGTATGCAAACAGGATAGCATGCTTATGCAAATTATTATTTTTACTTGAGTGAGTACACAGAAAGGAAGTAGAGACAAGCAGTTTAAATAAACGTATGCAGAAGATCTTCAAACAGCATCATTTTGAAGACAAAAATATCTCTAGTGCAGGCAAATTCCTTTGGTTGAATAGACCAACTTTTTTTCAAATTAGCCTCTTTTTTATAGATGATGGACTACTCTATTCATCCTTCAAAAACCTCTTTCATAAGTCAGTGTTTAGTTTAGACCTCAATTTGAATTATAACAGGAACTAGCAGAATTTTCCATATTTATTTTCTTGCTTTCCAAATAAAACAGAATAAGTTTCCTACCCCAGTGTTCTACCTGTACACACACATCACCAGTTCCCATCACGTCATCCAATATATGTCAGCATTTACAATCTCTGTCCCAGAAGTCAATGTTGTGAGTCTCTAAATATGCTGGCACAGACACTAAGATTAACAACAGGAGTGGTGGCCTAAGAGAGCTTGTAAAGCATTTTTAATGACAAAAAAATCCATATTTTGAGAGAAATTGCCCTATCTTTAAAAGTTTTATGCACTCCTAGCTTGTAAACATCTGAGGAACACTAGTGCAATACATTCATATAATCAGCACGAAATGAATCATGGATTCAAAACATTGCAAGCACTATAGGATTTTTTGCATTTAAAAAACAAATTTAAAGTGTTTACGGGTTACTTTTTTGTCACATAGTCTTTATTTTAATTGTGAAGTAACAAATGAACATAATAATGTATAGCCAAAGGTTGGAATGCTAAGTTGGGAAAATGCTTCTGCCTAAGGCTCTAAAAGATGACTTGTAGCCAGATTAAACGGTGGTCTCAGCTGTTTAATATGTGTGTGGTCAGTAGTGTTGTAAAATCTGAATAGTACGTCTGAATCAAAATCTGAAATAGCTGCCACAAATACTTTCAAAATCTGAACTGGCCCTTGATGCATATTGAACAAATAATCAAATAACATTGGCAATATGCACTCTGCCAGCGCAATAGGTAGCTCAGAAAATATACATATGACGTTAGTTCCTTGATTTTAGGGGGGTTTACAATAGCAGCATCCCATACAGCTTTTCCCATTAAAAGAGAAAATCAACTTCAGTATAAGAAGCCCACAAAAGTTAAAAAAAAAAACTTGTTTCACACAAAAGTTAAAAAGGATTAGAAAGGAGCTTGTTCAGCCTCTAATGTTATACCAAAATACTCAAGCCATTTGAAAAGGTTTTTTCCACTTATCTCTGTGCTGAAATAAGGACATGGTGAGAAGCTTTTCTAAAATAACAATGTTCATCCTTTCCCTGAATCAGCTCACATTTCTGATGAACTTCTGCAGAGTCAGTTGATGGAAAATTCAAACTTAAGTAACATTCGAGTTTACCATTGAATACATACTGACATAATTTATTATAATAATGTTTTCTTGTCATATGCCCTTCTTTCAGAGACATCTCTGTGACAGTCAGTTGTCAAACTTCTCAAGATCTTCAGAGGGAACCAGTTGGTATTGCACAGAAAAAAGAGAGACTGAATTACCCTCAGGTTAGCTCCTCAGATTAGAACCAACAAAGAGATACACTTGCTGTTTATAAAGAAAATAAACAGGTGTTTGATCATTTATTATCTTAGACCATTTTTTATTCAAATGCCAGAAGCTCAGAAGTTGGCTTGCAAGCCCTCATCATTCCTTGATTGAAGTAGGAGCAACACATATCTGCACTCCTTAGATTCACGGACTTGAAAGACCTTTTAATATGCAGAATGAAAGGTCACCATCTCTTAATAAGTAGACTGAGGAAGTGAAAGATAATGTCCCTTTCACTGGGTATTTATGCTCTTTAATCATGTATGAACACCATTTGGCTGTACACTGCTTTCTTCTTGCAAGGCTTCCCTGGTTAAGTACAGTTATCATCCTAGAATAATAATAATGTTTTAGGTTGCATGTAGGTAACTCACTTCAATATGTAGAAGTAAGCCCTACAGCTTTTAATGCCCAATTTTATGTTAATAGAATTATTTTATGAACAGAAGTTAGGGAATAGTATGATCCATTCTGTTTCATCTTCTGCCTTTTTAGTTGATAGCAACTTTACTAGACCATCTGTTTTCCATAAAATATTTATATGTACATATAAAAAAGAGAGAGACCAAGAGAGAGAAGTAGGACACTACAGAAATAGAAAGAGAGTATCTGAGGATAACTTTAAAAATGCAACATATTTACAACTTTTTGACAGAACATCAGTGCAAATCAAAAGTCAGATCTGAAACACTTTGAAAAAGGCTTTATGGGCATCAAGACATGCCAAAGGAAGTTCTGGTTTCTGACTTTTTCCTTTAGAAAGGAGAAGAGTCTTGGTAGTAATATTGATCTGTTGTACATATAAAAGAAAAGTTAGGGGGCAAATCAACATATTAATATTTTTAAGAAAATGATCAATCTACAAGTCTGCTCAAAATAATTAATTGATTAAAGAGAGTTTAAAAGCAGGGCTTCCAGCACTCAGTCAGTAAGGAAGCTGAACTCTGCTTCATTACATCTTGCCCCCAAACTTTAGGTATTGATTTAGTCCCTGGTGTAAATAGTTGTATTCCTTATCTAGACAATGAAGAAGGTGGCTCTGAAAAGCTCCCAGGAGAAATTTTGTCAGCCTGGTCGTGCCGCCTCCACTTAGGCAGACAGGGATCTCCTTCTGGAAGAAGGAAATTATGCCTACATTAGCCAGAAATGTGGACCCATAAGGAAAGACTTGCAAAGCAAACCAGTTGGTGCTGAGAACCTGATATCCACAGCAGACATGTTTCAGAGCTCTCCCCTGGCCCCGAACATCGACACCAGGTGATGCTGGAAATGCAGTGGATGTGGTCCTGAAGTGCATCTCCCCATGCAGCTTTCATTCAAAGGGATCTGGTTTTTGTGCCCTGAGTCCACACTGCAAAGTGAACAATTAAATGAGGACAGGCAAGGAATGCAGTTAAAAAGAGTAACCTTGATCTGAAATAAAATGCTCCTATAAGTGCCCCCTCTGTAGCTAAACTTTCTGTGCAAGGTGTATACCTAACTCAGGACAGCATTTCATTTATGTTTTCGGAACTAGTTGTGGTTGAGTTTTCAAATCTTAAAAGGAGCTAAAGAGGGCTTCTCCTTCTCCTTAATCTTTTTTTTTTTTTTCCTATAATAGAATCATCTGTCTTTTTGTACCATTTTTCAGATGCCTTTATTTCATTTTCTAAGGAAAGGAGTATCAAAATTGCCTGTAGTGTCTGATCAAACAAAATTACCTGCAGTCAGCAACGGAACAATTTCCATGCCCATTTTACAGCGACTAAAGTGAATAACAAAGTTTGCTATTGCACGGATGTACATTTTAGAGCTTTGTTCTTGGTACCTTAGACAAAGCCCTCATAGCCTCTACTATCACTCTCCTCTGTATTTCAGTGTGGAGTAAATTTAACAAAGACTCTTCAAAGGGCTATTGAGTGATTTTATGTATTTTTTTAGAAATTATCTCCTACATTTTGAAGTACTCCCATTTTGAAAGGAAACATCTTTGTGTTATATTGTATTTACACTCCCTCAATTTCTTCTAGTCAAAGCTTCTGCTTTTTATATCCTCCTTCAGAAGCAATCATTCTAATAACATGTCCAAGAAAGGGCAATTTTACTCTTTTAAAGAAAATCATGTGTGATGTTTGTCCTCTTGCTGGGGACAACATAGACACACACACAAAAAAAGGCAGAAGCTGTATCTGTTTTAAGGAGTTTCAGGAGGTAGCTGAATATACAGCAGAAAGGCAAGGCAGTATGTGACTTTTTCATTCTTTTTTCTCTACCTAGCCTCTGTTGAATTAATAGATCATAGGAAGAGAAAAAAAGGAAAGAGAGATAAACCTGAAATTATCAGAAACCCAGATGCTGCATGTCTGTGACAGAAGGAGCTGTTTCTTCTGGAGAAAAAAAAAGTAGTTTTTTTGAAGCGGAAACTAACCTGATGAAAGAAGGAGGCTTATAGTATTTTCAAACTAGGTTATCACTTGGTGACTTGCAGAACAGATTAGGCTGTGAGTAAAGAAGTGATTTAACAAGAAAAATCGAGAAGGCAGCTGACTTTCTGCTTGTGACTGTATTGCTGAGCAACCCATTCTCACAGCGCTCTTGCTGTACTTCTAACTTAGCTCAAATCTGTATAGTGCCTGGTTTATTTGCACAGTCAGGCATGAGTGCTAGATGATGACCACTAAAATAAAAGGCAAATAGCTCCATGCAGTCATGGGTGTCAGTGATTTTTCAATGCATACGCTGATTTAGTCCAGCTTTAAAACTTGAGTACCTTGCTTCAGTTCAGTACTTCAGTTCAGTTTAAGCTGGATAAATCAAAGCAAAAGAGAAAGCCAGAGATGAGAAGGGGAGGAGGAGGAAGAGGTATAACAGGTTTGGACTCAGCATGGGTTTTGCAGACAGGCACACTTCATGTCACCTATCAGTAGGGGACAGGCAGATGCTCCCCCTGACATCCCTGTGGGGCGGGTGGGTGATCACTCTGGGGCTGTAGAGAAGCCGAGCTCTGAGTCACAACCTCGTATGGGGAATGCCCTCTCCAGGGATGTATGGAGGTGTGTTGGAGCTGCTGGGGCTCAGGAAGGTCCTGAGATGAGCCTGTGAAGCACTGAGCAGTTCCTGTGAACCCATCAGGGAAGGGCTGGGGGTCCTGCTACACCCAGACCTTCAGGAGAGCCAACAGGCACCAGGCTCTGCTTGCAGCCGTGGCACCTGTGAGAAGGCCAGAGAGAGAGAGTAGGTTGTGAAGAAATGCCCAACATTATGCACAACATTCCTCACAGGCAACAGGAAGCCACTTGATTTTCAGGTCAGTGGGTGACATTAGTCAGAGGCAGCTAATACCCAGGGCTCCTGGCTTTTGGATGCCTCTCTGGCGCTGCGCTCCTGGGGTGATGCATCAAAGAGAAACATCCAACAGCTTGTGCTGACCTGAAACACTAATTCTCATTTCATTACTGAAGAAATCTGCTTCTTCTGTGTCTACACCTTCATAGGATTGGAAGAAAATATGTATGCATTTAATATGAGTGACTTTAAAATGCAAATGAAAAAATCCCTTATTACCGATGAATCACTTTGACATTTGTGTTGGTGACACTGATTTCCTTTTGACTTCACAGAATGATAGAATCTTTTAGGTTGGAAAAGGCCCTTAAGATCATCAAGTCCAACTCTTCCTTCCCATTGTACATGGGTCACAATTGCAGATCCTGCTCACATTGTCTTGTGTTTGGTTGGAAAAGTGTTGCAGAGCGGTCATTTAATTCATTTTGATCAAAGTCTGCACCTTGTATTTTCAATCAGAGTGAAAGTACTTATCCACATGCAGTGTTCAGTAATCAGTAGGGATAATGCACAAGCAATCCATCAGTGCTTGAAGCTGTTCTGTATGAGCCCTTTCATGGCTGTAAATTGCTTATCATAGGCAGAACTGATGCATTACATTTTGTCCCTAACTTTTCTAAAAAAATTATGGAGTGATTTCTGGAATTATTACATTATACAAGACCTGTAAATGGTTTTGAATCAAGGTCATTTTGTATAGTTAGGGTTCTGATATCTTGCTATCACATAAAACAACCACTGCATTCCCCCTGCAGCTTGGTTGGAGGCAACACACACCCATCCTTCCAAGGTTCTGCGTGCCCTGGTACACACCAGAGCTCAGGCACAGGAGGCTGTCATTGCCCAACTCACCACTTGACAGTATTTTTTTCATTGAAAACCCACTGAAGGGGAAAAAATGCAGAACTCCACATCCTGAAAACTTCTGTGAACAGGAGAACTTAGGTGAGGACTTCTTCTCACTTCCTTGTCAGTGTGTCTACTGATTAACATCTGTAAGCACTAAACACATGGTTTGATTTTTATGCACATTTGGACATGGTCTTTTGAGACCTGTGCATTGAGCAGCAGAGCGTTGATCAGCTCCCAACTAGACAGAGTCACAAAAGTGCTGAGAAAAAGGGTTTCTGTGAAAACAATAGTTTATTAAAAAAAAAAAATCAGATGTTTCACATCATTTCATCTCTGTTTTAAAGTTCTACCCATTTGGATGTAGGAGCACTTGTATTTCATTCTGGGGGGCTCTGCTTTATGTGTGCAGGACTATGTACATACAGAGATGCTCACATACATATTTGCACATGTATACACATGCCCATATTTGCCAGCCTTCACACAGATCTCATATAGCTTGTTTGGCTCAGCCCTACCATTCAGACTTTCTGTACGGAGATCCCCACAGCTCCGGCCCTGTACTGAGGACCAGGCACCTCAGGATCTCCCAACTCTAAGCAGGTGCTTGACAAGATATTTCGGCTTCACCCTCATGAGGCAGGGAATGTTCTGTCACCCAGCCGAAGACATTTCCCACTGCTCCATCCTTTAATGTGTGGAATCCCCAGGAACTGGAGCAGATAATTGCTCCATTTTACCAATTAAGAAGCTGAAACCATTAAATAATTTATCTCTTCATTTTCTGTAGTGTTTTTCCCTTTCTGTGCGTGGTAGTTGTAAATCATAATAATGTACAAGGCAAAAATGCACTTCAAAATGCTTGACTATTTCAGAGATGGAAATACTGTATTTTGCCCAACTTCCTGTCCAGTTTCTTTGCTGGACTCACATGCTGGTCAGTTTTAAGCTGCATAAATAATCAGGCCCTGCAAATGCACACAATATGCCAACAACATTTCATGTGGATAAAACTCCTGTCCAGTCATTCTTCCCTGAAGCCATCCAGTCCCATTTAGCAAAAGAATGGCAGAATAAATTACATTAGATTTTCTTTGTTAAATACATCCAAGCCAAACTGTGAACAACAAAAAGTCACCAAGTGCTTTTGGGGCCTGTATTTTTCCAGAGCTGGAAGTTTCTGCTAAAATCCATTAACGTACTGCAGCTTTTGGGTTTATCCGCCATAACTTGGTACTAGAAACTAGCAAACAGATACTAACATTTGCAGCCAGATATGCATCTGTTTGTCTAAAGGATTTATTTACTTCCACTTGCAATTATGAAATTTGTATGCATGCTGGCAGATGTATGTGTGAATGCATATATATATGTATACAGTCATGCACGCATAAAGCACAACCCTACAAAATACAAGTGCATATACATCCAAATGGGTAAAACTCCAATCTTCTCTGTAGAAACAGTCAGTGTAAATAACCAAATCTTCAGTAATCTAAACAATAAAAATAGGTCTCATCAAAGTAAATATAAAGAAGGAATTATTTTATCACCCTTGTCTGTGCTTTTTAACATTGAGTAATAGATCAATTGGAGCAGACTTTGCAATTAAAATTCTTTGAACTTTTTATTTAAAACAAATAATGACAGCTGGAGAAAGGATCTCATAGCATGTACCATTAATAGTGCATTAGGGACAGCATGAAACACTAAGAGCATTCAGACAAAGACATTAAGTTTTTAGCAACTGTTGCAAGAAGACAGATGGATTGTTACCTGGGTAGGGCCCATTGCTCTGCAGCTCTGTGCTGCAGGATTCCTCAGCGCTGGCTAGAGAGATGCCTTATTTAACAGCTGCAAAACATTTATACCCATAACATAACCCTACTCCGTGTTCTCATTCCTAGTCTGATGTATGCAGTTTGCTCTGTTTTCCAGTAGAATCCTGGCTCCTCTGCTGGCAATACTAACAACAGTGGAATGACTCTTTTTTGGGAGATGAAGCTGATGTGAGGCACTTTGGGTAGTGTCCCCTCTCTTGGATGTACTTTTCTCCTGGTTTAGCTGCAATAGAGGTAGATTTGTCATCCACATGCTTCAGAGTGAACTGTAGAGAGAAAGCTTAAGGGGTGGAAGACACCTGTCTCTTCTGACAATTTGGTATGAAAACAAACGCATTAACCTAGAAATTCAGTAGCCTTGGACATGTGGTCTCTTATACTTCCTCACTGTCTGGAATAAAAGGAGCATCTTTTTATTCTCTTGCTTCAAACTCAGTTAAACTCTTGGCAAATAAAATGTCTTTCTGGTGACTGCATCCAATTTGTGCATGACATTTGGGAGAAAATGGGACATGAAGGAAATTACTGTTAATTTTCTAACAAAATTAAATGCATCGTAAACCTTCCAGTGATATCTGGGAATTTTTTCAATGTGTGACCCAAGAGGAAAAAATGCAATTGCAATTAGAGACCTTTTTCTTTCCCCTAAACTATACTTGCACAATCTGCTGCTTACTGCAGGAAACCAGACAAAGGGCTGTACATTTCAGACTGGGCTGTCATTATCTTATTTCTCATGCCATCAAGTGTTTTGGGTAAGATGGGACTGGAGATATCTATACACAATACCGTCCACTTTTGAGAGAAAGGAAAGAAATGCAAAGTACACAAAGACCCTTTTTTTTTTTTAATTAGACTCACCTAAGAGTTCAGAGAGGATGTGAACAAGTGATTGATAAAACTGGCTAGCCAAGTGTGAAAAAGCTAAGCTGAATGTTGAACAAGGGTATTTTATCTGATTGTCAAGTATGTACACAACACAGTACAATCTCTTTTGTAAGCAAATCTGTAAAACTACTAATCAAAGAGGATGCCTTAATGGTAAAGAGATAAATAACTTACTAATGACAGTATTTATCTGAGAAATTAGATTATTTCAAACAACATGAAGCTCTACAAAACAAGCACACTTCAGAAAACCTTAGATGTATCGTAAATGACAACAAATATAAAAATCCATCTTTAAAAGAGAAAAAAATAGTTCAGAATAAAGCTGTCTTTAGTGGCCTCTGTCTCTATGCACGAGTGTTTGTTCCTCATTGTGGAAAGGATCGAGATTCCCCTACTCTTCCCCTATATTGCAAATATATATATTTTTTTTATTATTTTTTTTCTATGATCAGCCAGAAGAACCCATCAATCTGCTGTCACAACTTGCTCACTGTTTTCTCAAGCACACAAAGTCAGGGAGCTGGAATCAACACAAGCTGGTACATAACTCATTACACCCTTCTGATCAGCATTTATTGTAACACCTTCCTGCCTCTCCACAAAATACAAAGGATTAAAAACCATTTACTGTTTAAAATAAGACTGATCTATGGGCACCCTTTTGTTTTAGGAACAATTATTTTTTATATCAGGCATTGTCTGAAGAGCATATGTGTCTTGGCATATCAAGATGTCATTTTACTGTTGATGTTTTCTTTGTAATTTATTCTTTGGAGGCATTCAAAACTTCCTAAGTGCTTGCCAAGCACATGGTCGTTACTGTAGAATAGCAAAGGCCTAAGAACAACAGCAGATGCAGGAAAGGAGCCCAAATGAGAAGCAGAAATTGAGCAGAACCTCATTCTTGGCGCTGTTTTCACAGTGTCCTGGTGCCATTCTGCCAACCTTTGCTGTGGCCCATCTTTTGCCACTGATTCACATCACAGTAACAGTTTTGGCTCTCACTACTGTTTCTAGCACCATGGCAGTCCCCCATTTCAACTTCAGCAAAGCAGCCTCATTCCAATATGCTGTTCCCACTCCATCCTTCTGGAAAAATTTTTCCCTGCAGTGTGCACATCCCATTCTGCAGTTGCTCTTGCTGCTACAGGGGAGTTTTGGTACCTCTTCACCATGGTCACACCTTCCAATGCACACAGTGTGCCTCTGGGTGTACCCATGGTGTAGCCCGCAGTCACGTCTTCCTGTAAACACTTGGGATTGTGAACACCACTTGAGATCTTGAAGCAGGTGGTGGGATCAGTTTGAGTACTTGTAGAAGTCACTTTAATGCAAGCTGCCTTTTGAAAGGCAACCTCCTTCCCATTCCCATCATCTTTTTGGCTGCTCTGCAGTAGGTCACACCCTGCTGAAAATGATCCTGCTTGAAAAAGGGATTCTGCTTCCAACCAGCTTTATCCCTTCCTGCAGTTGTCTGGCATGGAGCAGGGTGAAATTTTGTCCTCAGTAGCATGGGGAAGAAGTTGTCACTTTTTTGGTTGGCTTAAACAGGTTGTGTGACTGCATCCTGAGCTGGGCAGGCACAGTTGGCCAGTCTTCTGCCACTGCTTTCTCATTTCTGGACTGTCTCTTGGAAGTTATCGCCTCCATCCTAGTCCTCTTTTTCACTACTCCATGTATATTTCCAGGCTGTATCATGCATCAAGGAGAGCAGAAGGACAGGAGAAATTGCCTGAGGAGACATATGAACACTGTTGTGTCCCTCGTTGTTCCTTCAGGTAGCTATCCACAAGCATACAACCATGCCATGACTGCAGTCATTATTCACTACATTTCAAAGAACAGATTTTTTAAATATAAGTGAATTTTCAGTGCTACTGAACCATTTATACTGAAGGAAACCACAAGTACGAATTCTAGCCAGTCTGACATGTATTTTTCTGTAACTGGCCACTGAGTTCAAAGTAAATGTATTTCCAGCCCTTGATTAGATATTCCAGCCTTCCTGTAGGAAAGAGGGAAGGAAAAGCTTTGTAGAAAGAGGCCTTAATAGAGATATGGAAATATTTCATATGCTTTCCTTGCCAGACCCTGTTCCATTTTAAATCAGTAAGATTCCCTCTTATATATATATACATATATATAAAAAAAAAAAAAAAAAAAAAAAAAAAAATGTGTTTTCATATATTGTCTTTTCACATCTAATTGACTGATGTTTTAGGGAAACTTTTCTATGTTATATTTCTGACAAGCAACTGTGGGCTGGGATGTGTGACAAGGCTGAAAAAACTTGTCTGAAACACAGACACAATAATTTGTTCACGAATAAAAACTCTTCCACAGATATTTGTGTAAACTAACACCAAGCATACAAATATTTGCAGAAAAATTAAAAAAAAATATAAGCAATATGTTCAGTGCAAGGAGTGAGTTGAATTTAATGGCTGTTATGTTTCTGCATATATAGAGACATGTTTGAAATAATTAAAATAAATATTTCTATTCCATGGTTTGAGTGAATATCACCAGAAGGACAGACTTGTCCCAGTTCCATTCGTGCAACTCACCTTTGAAAAAACAGGTTGTCTAACTTGTTTTTCTAAAATAAAATATAGATTCTATCTATCTGCTTTAGGAGAAAAGATGTTGCTAGACTGGCATAAGTATTATGAAAGCCTTTTTGTACTCTTTTCTGGTTGCAAGAGGAACATAATGTTAATTGTCATTATTTATATTATTCACTGTTATCTTTATAGAGCTTGTGGGAAATAGTGAGTACAAAAAATGTGTCTTAAAGTTTCCTTTTACTGAAGTGATACATTGACACGTCTTTGGAGGCCTTTTTTAGTGACTGAATGTTGGCAATGCTAAGTGCCTGTGAAAGAGTTTCCCTTTCTAGCAGATAGGATGCAGTATCCAGTGTAGCACATCAATATCAGATGATGTTCTTTTTCCTATTTCTTTCCTTGAAAAAATATATGACATCTGTAAGCAGCATTTTAGGAAAGCAGACATTGCTGTATCAATTTTTTGAATAGTGTTTGCTGTTGTTTTTCTGCCTCCTCACTTTTGCTCTCTTTTGAAAACTAGCAAAACAGTTTCCCCCATAGATGCTGTCCTATTCCATTTGACAAACATTGATTTTTCTCCACCACGTTTTGAGTGGAGCCAAAACTGGCGTGGCTTATTGTTTTTAATAGGAACAAAAGTATCAACTTAAATACCACCAAGCCTTGTCATGCCAAAACACATTTATTTCTGTATAGCACTGTCCACAGATATCAGTACAGCACCAGGAACAATAGATGTTAATTTGCTGCCATGCACTCAGCCAAGGGGAAACAAAATTAGGTCTTTCTGTAGAACCTGAGAATAAGAATGAACAGCCTCCTCCAAATCAAATTGTTGAAAAGATGCTTTGTGATTTTATTAGGCCTTGGATCACATCCCATTTGTTTGGCAGATATAAGTATTAATAATAATCCTCATGTTTTCATTAAAATGCACAATGTTTAAAGATTATATCTTTATTTTTATACTTTTGCATTCGGAAAATCTGAAATCAGTGTTATTCTTGGCAGTGATAAACCACGAGTACAACAGCATGGGATAGAGACTAACATTTCCGCTTCCCTGTTCTTGTTTATTCTGGTATGGATCTGGAACAGCTGCAATGAAATCAGTGTTGGTATCACAGAGCTATAGCCAGGTTAGTGACAGTTGAATTCCACCAACATTTGCTGTTCTGGTAAGATGAGGAGGTGGATTAAGTGGATATGCATAAAGTTTAGGAACTGTATGAAAACTGTCCTGAAGCACTGGTCAGTGGCAAAGCGGGAGCTCAGGTAGGTAAGGAGGGTGGGACAGAGCTGGGGCAGAAGCTCAAATGCAAAAGCATGAACCTGGTGCTCTTGAGGTGGTCGCTAAAGAGGGGATCCAATGTGAATAAATTCACAATGAACTTAATCACTAAATAAACTGGGTGGATGGGATCTCCCTCTAGAGGTCTCCAGAGCTGACTACATCTCCCTGTTTAGCGTACAGGGAATCAGGGAGAACTGTTTCACAGAGTCCTTAGAATTGTAGGAACATGCTAAAATTCAAAGTTACAGAGAACTGACCCCAGAATATCCCCATACCTCCCTAGTTTCCCTAATCTGGTTTTCTGTCATACAACAGCCTTATGGGGAAATATAGATAATTCATATTCATAAATCTCTCTTGGATGAAACTGGAGCTGATTGCATGCATCTTTTTGTGTTGAAAAATGCTCATTTTAGAAAATCACAGATTTTTGAGGAAGAATGAATATGATGGTTGCCTGGCCACTGGCCTGGAAGCCTTGCCAATGTGCAGCCAGCCAGCAATCTTTCTGTGAAAAATGGTCCACTTTTAAATTTTTCACCCTCAGTTACAAAGTTTTTTTCCTGCTGTGAAAGTTTTGATGGGAACAGATTTTTTTTTATGGCAAACACTGTTTGTATGTTGTTGTTAATACTTATGATGATTGCAACATATCAGGCAAGTGGCCTTGTGTGATGAACATTAGTTTTTTATATTACTTTGACCTTCTGTAGACTAGACAAACATTTTTACTCTTGATCTACCAATCATTTAAAAGATCAGGACACAGATAATTTAGAAGAATTAAAGAGCTCAAGTGTAGGATTTTACAACATTGCCCCTATCCTATTGATTAGTTCTGTTTCATCCCCATAATATAGCTAGTGCAGCTAGGCAAACATACAGAAATTGCTCTTTCCTTTCAGGAGGAATGTCAAAGCCATAAATAGATTAGTCATACCTTCTCTATTGGTTTGTGACAGCCTTGATGTACACAATCATTTGGGATTCAAACATTTTTCCAGGGAGGGGAAAGTACTATTTTTGTTTGCTGCATTGGGTCTCACTGGGAGAAGATGCTGTGAGGCATCTCAAAATTCACTGCATAGTGGAAGGCTTTTAAATGCAATGAGATATCCGCAGTACATTTCCATATTAATCAATAAGATGAAAGGCAAAAATCAATTTTGTCTGTGCAACTGTGTGTGACACCTCCCTAAGAGCCATATGATTGGGATGGATTCATGCCAGCAAAGCTGGCCATAGGTTGATTGTTTATTTATGGCAAGGAAAGGCATAAAGTCAGTTTAGTGACAAAGTAGCTGTAAAGATGTTACTCATAGGATATCTATTCAAAAATCTGGCATTGGTGCCTGGGAAATATGTATTTCAAATCTTAAGAGCAATTGTGGTTTCCTGCATAAAATAAGAACAAAACCCTTCTTTGATTTAGAAGAAAAAAAGGCTGAATTTACTAAAGGAAATTAGGAGCATCCAGGTGTTCTCTGATAGTCATGGCAACACTGAAGAATTTGACACATTGTCTTGGGATTAGCAAGGTATTGTTATTGTAACATTAAGAAATTGATGAAATGTGATTCCCTAGTTTCATATTCTACATCCTCCTTCATGTACAGGAACAGACAATGAACATTAACGCATTCCCATGTCACCTACAGTTTGGCTGGCCTCTATTACATCCTCTAGTAATTCTCATAATTCAAGATTGTAGAATGTTAAATTACAACTTGTGTCATATTTGAAAGCTTACATTTGTAACCTCTTCTGCAATGTGATATCCAAGATGTTATTTCACTGTAGGTGAATTCATAAATATAGACTCTTTTCTTTGGTGCTCTGTTCCTTCCCTACTTATTCCTGATATCCAGGGTTGTTTTTTCCATGATTGCTAAACTGATTTTATGGCAGTATGAACTGAAAAACTTGGTTTTGAGTGGCGATATCCCAGAGCCCTTCATTGCCTAAAAATATGTTAGAATTTGTTTCTTTTTTCTTATACTCATCACTTGATTCCAATTTACTGCTCAGTATCATGAAGTCCTTCTCAGACTTTCTGGGACAGTCTTCATCTTTACTCTCCTGAACAGTAACACCAGTATGTTTTTTCACCTCACTATTTACCTCCATCTCCAGATAATTTAAGAAAATGTTACAACAGCAAAGTCTTAAGCATAGAGTCCTGTGGAGTCTGTTAAAAATGTCTTTGGAGCAAAAGTTATGCCAAGCTAAGCTTTCTACAACTAACTCAGATTATAAAAGTAACTTCTACATAGGTGAAATGAATTGTAGCCTAACCACACAATCACAGAAGTCTGGGTTAGAAAGGGACCTGTGGAGATCCTCTAGTGTCCAACCTTCAGCTGAAGACAGGGCCTTAGATTAAGTTTTTCAGAACTCTGCCAACCCAAGTCTGAATATTTTTAGCAAGGTATTCCACTACATCCCTGGATGACCTATTCCAGGGTTTAATTGTTCACTTGGTGACATCTTTTTTTCTTATAGCCTAACAGAAATCTGCACCCATTGTGTCTTGTCCTGTTGCTCCACGTCCATGTGAAAACAGTTTCCCCATCTTCTCTGTACCTACAATTTAGGCACTGAAGACTGATGAGATCTCCCCTGAGCCTGATCTTTGTAGGCTGAACAAACCCAGTTCATTTTCATCATCTAGGTGGCCATCCACTAGACTCTTCTAACCCAAATAATGGCTAAAATTGATTTATAATCTTAACGTAGCACTGAAGGTGCACTACATCCAGCAGTAGAGAGAGACTATGCAAAGGAAAGAAATATTCAAGGAAAAAAAAGGTAGAATTACAACCAATATCCTTCTGTAAGTAATCCTGAGTAAACTGCCAATAGGAATGGCAAGTCTGTTAGGTTTAAACCGAATTTTTACAGAAGAAGACGTTAAAGTCACAGATGACACCGTATTCATTAGAAGAAAGATTATGTGTTGATTAGATGCTGCTAAAGAGTGGACTTATTATTGAAATAACCAAACAGTTTCTTGAAATGAACTGCTTATAAAAGTAAAATATGTATCACTTCTCAAGAAGAGGTAATGGACAGCTCATTAATTATGTTTTCAATACTGTGCCGTAAGTTCTGTCAAGGTTGGTAAAAGTTCTACTGCACAAAATTTTGAAATATGAGTAGGAAAGGAAGTAAAAAACAGTGCAGAAAATATAATAACTGTAAATTCTGAAGATGAGGAGACACTTGAAAAAGTATGTCAGGACTGCTATGGGAACTACGAATTATAAATCAGTTGTGATGAAGAGGATAAGGAAATCCAGTGCATCAAGGGAATCAAGACAGTTTTCTGAGTCATATATATGGGCCAAAAAGGGCCTCTGCAAAACAAAACTAATGAGATACAACTTTAAAAGCTTAATTAGTTCTAGACATCACAACAGCAGACAGGTGTTTTAAAGAAAATAAAGAAAACAGCAAAATCGCTTATGAACACAGAGTAAAAAAGTTAGCGTGGAAAGTATGACTGAGTACAAACTAAAGGAGGGTATGATAGATGCCTTCAAATATCTGAGGGACGTAAAAAACAAGAAGAGAGTAGGTCTGATTAAGATTATATAAGGCAGCTTAATAGAAGTAGTTGAGTGAAATTAAGCAACAGAAAAAATACACCACATAACTGGACAGATATTCTAATAGTTATGTACAGTAGACAATGAGATCGCTTTCTTTAAAAATGTTGGAAGAACATAACTAAGCCATTTTTAAATTGGGCTGGACAGATTGCAAGCGAGTGTGTACTGTGGATAGTAACCCTGCACGGGCAGTGGAATGGCTGAAAAGATCTTTGATTCCTTATGACTGTGACTGTATCACGATAATGTGAGCTATATTCTCAGGATATTTTTACTGAGGAAAGCATACTTTAAATATGAAATTTCAGGCTATGATTTGCTGTCTTCAACCATTTGAGCATATCTAATCAGGGTCAGGAAGATGGACTTTTTTTCACTGTTCCAAACACCACATATCTTGAAAGAATTATGCACACTGGTCTAAGTTAATAAAAATTTAAAGAACAGACTGTAGCAGGTATCATACAGGCATGCCTCAGTGAGGGTTATTTTATCTACTAACAATATTTTCTGTGACTGACGATGAGACTATTTAAATATCTCTCGGCATATGGAAAAAGCAACAAGACAAAGATTTTATAAATGTATCACATTTTATTAATTGATTCATGTCAAGCATTCAGATAGAATCCTCAACAAGATTTGATAATAACATTTGCTAAAAGTCTGGTTCAGAAGAACATCTTGCATTCAACTCCCATAGGGTAGTGGAAGAATAATAATAGACAAGTATTGCCATTTTGCCTAGTCTTTGCTACTTTCTTTTTGCATATATGAAGAAAAATAAGATATCTAATGGCAGTGCAGTGAATTATTTAGAATTGCTCAAAGTTATAGAAAGACAGAGAAGCAAAATCATTTTAATATGGTCATTTTTTTCAATGCGTGGAAGAGAAATGTATGCTATGTGAAATGCTCAAAAAATCTAGTGAACCTGCAGTTCAACCTACAAAATTCATTTTGTTGCTATCAGCTGCAATAAGATGACAACAGCATGTCAATAACATTTTCATACATATATTGTACATTATATTGAACTCATTTTTTGAACTGTTCTACATAAACAAGACAGTTAGAGACAAATACAGCAGGAATGATAAAAAATTCTCCATTATCACAGAACTGGGTATGAAAAACTGGCTTGTTCATACTGCTGACAATTATTTTTTTTCTGTTTTGAGGGAAGAGTAAGTGATATTGTTAACAATCAACATAGCTACATCGCTGATCAGTGTTGAGTGTTTTGATTGCGGGGTGACAATAAAACCCTGGCAGATGTATTGTTAACCTCCTCTCCCTCTCACTTTCCCCTTTTGCCCCTCCCTCTCCCCCCTTCCCACTCAGGACAGGCGATCGGGAGGGAAAGAAGGACAGAGAGAAGAGAGTTGGAAAAATTAACAATCTTTTACTAATGCTACTAATAAGAATAGAGAAAATAATACAAAACATACAAAACCAATCTTGAAAGTCTCAGCAACAGCAGAATCAGCACCCGAAGTCCTGGATTGGACTCTGCAGCCAAGCGGAGCTGGATTCAGTCTCTCACTAGGCCTCAGTTTGCAGGGATGACTACCAAGGTGCTCTTCTAATGTTGGCCATAAGCAGAAGGGAAAAAGAGATGAGATCCTCATGATCTCCCACTTTTATATGAAGTATTCATGTGAATGGGATGTTATACTCCGTTGGTCAGTTTCTTGGTCACCTGTTTCTCGTTGCCCCTCTCGCGAGATGTCCATCCATGCTTATCAATAACTTTGCATTCTATTGCTATGTTTACCAAAACATGTGTCTGGTTCTCCAGGAAAATGCAGTTAATATGAAGGCTTTAGCTGACAGGCAAATTCACTAAAAGAGAAACTTGTTTTTTAACAAAATCAGAACAATCAGAAATATCAGAAAATACATAATTCTTAAATCTGCAAATTCTTATAGTTGAAATTAAACATAGATAATAAATAACTTGATCTGATTAACTACACACATTTTTAAAGCTTACCTTTTTAATTAACTGTTAATTAACCTGGCAGGGACAATTCTGGATTCCAGTCCCTCCTGCAAGAACCTATGATGCACTTTTCACTACATCAGCCTTTGGGCATCAACCCTACAAGCGTAAGCTAGAAAACTGGATTCAACCCTTCATAACTGTGTGCCTCAAATTCTAAGACAGAGAGCAATCTTTCTGTCCAGGTGAACGATTAAGAATTCCATAGAAACAGCTTTGAAAGGAGAGCCATCAGGCACAAAAGAACAGCAGAGGTGGTTACGATGTTTTTCCTGTAATATTTTGAAGCTCCTTACAGCAGGTAAAAAAATTGAAATGGAGTCTCCCAAATCTTGGTTGTACTATGTAAAGGTTAGCACCCTCAGCTCTCTTGGCCCAAGTAGCAAACAATAGGACAAGAGAAAATGGCCTCAAGTTGCACCAGGGGAGGTTTAGATTGGATATTAGGAAATAATGCTTCACTGAAAGGGCTGTCAGAGTATGCATATGTGGAGCTTAATGATAGAGAGGAAATCTGTCAATTAAGTTCAATCAGAAAAGAGCCATACAGTGTGTTAATATGAATAATAATGTGAAAAGGGGACTGTGGACCCTAAGAAAAACAGCAGTTTTGGCATCACTGACATGCCTTACTCTGATTTCCTGAGAAGAGAGTTCTTAGCACCTCATTAATTGTGAGGTGGAGTTTTACTTTCCTCTTCTGAAGCTTTTTAAATCATCATCTAGCAGTAAAAGTTTTGGCAGAGTATTACATGGATGTATTTCCGCTGTTATTACATTTTTTAAAAGTCAGTATGTACCCATATTTCACTTCTCGATTTTTATTTTTTGTTTTGTTTCATTAATTTACCATCTAATGCTCTAAAGATTTTATGACCACTACTTATAGTAAGTGTCATGATGGAAAACTCACTGAGTTTTGCCTACATAACACAGTAAATACAACCCAAACTCCTGCCTCTTCTTGCCCTTGATCAGAAGGTTGGGATGCTACCAAATAAGCACTGCTATGCAGCCCATCATATTAACAGTTATATCCTTTTTCAAGGCAGTCATTGCCACTCTCAAGGTCATAGCTGATTAGGAGAATTTGCTCAGTCTCTTTACAGCTGAGTCATCTCTCTTCTTCTGCAATCCATTAACTTGTACATGGACTAATCCTTTGAAGTTTCCCAAATAAAAATTTATCCTTACATTATTTCACAAGTAACTATGTGAACAAACACTTCACAGTTCTTCATAAATGTTAGAGCACATGTATAGGACTAGAAAAAATATAAACCTACTGGTACAAGATTCAAGATAAAATCTTCTTCCTTTTTTTCCCCAAACAAAATATACCTTAACATTTTGGGAAGGACTTGAATTTAGTATTTTACCATTCTTTGTCTCCCTGAAGAAACAACATTTTCAGAGATTTCATCCATAGATGCTTTCCTGGATTTGCCGGGGGAAAGCTCAGCCACTGGTGGAGTCTCACTAATATTTTAAAAGTAGAACAAAAGTGTGCATGAGAGGAAAAAATTGAAGTCACAGCCAAACTAACACACACTCCAAAAATACATTCTCAGTTCCCTGAGTCTCCCCTATCAGACCCTCCTTGCATTTTCTTAGTGATACAAAGATAGGGGGAGGGGGAAAAAAAAGGAGGCACTGATAGTTTTTTCAGGAACTTTGTATTTCAGCCTAGTTTGTTTGTTTTTTTCACTTGTCAGATGTCTCATAAATCAGTGTCCTTGTCCCTGCTCTTTTTGTTTCAATCTGAGATTTACTAGGAAGTTTTTTGTAAACCTACCCTGAAGGAAATGTAACATAAACAGGAGACATCACTTTTGGTGTCAAGATAAGTCCAAAAGACAGTGGCTTGATCCAGTTTCTAGGAAATAGAGGCAGATTCTTGTCTATTTATATGGGTAGTCTATCCCTTATTTTGTCTGGAGGTGCTCAGGGTTCACAAAACTGCATCATATTTTTGAATTCACACATGGTCTTCTGAATTTTTAAGTTATACAATAAATCACTTAGCATGTGATCAGTTTTGTCCTACACTTTTCATTAAGGTGGCACCTATAAAACCCAATAAAAAAAAAAAATCTGATTTGTGAAGTAAACCAAAAATTTCTGCAGGATCTCTTTGTTATATATGGTTTAAAATGAAACCAAGTCCTTCTAAAAGCCAGTGTTAAACACCTATGGTATGTCTTGGTGTGGATCAGGGAATACAAACCAGTTAAACAGAGCTGCTGTGCTCAGCCAGCAGAAACATTTTGGAGACCCTGCGACTCCACCCTGGGACTCCAGTAGACTTGGGGTTTTCTACTGCATCAGGAAAGTCCCCACTCCTGTTTTGAACAACACGCATCCAACAGGAGAGGTTGAGAGCAGTGGCACTGACAGTGAATCTAGTATGCCATATGCTCTGCGCTTTCTAAGGACTGTTCCCATGTCCTCAAGTGAGCAATTAGTCGTGTTTATTGTTTCCAAGTCACTAACAAATCCACGACACAAGAATGAGTAAATTAGACTGAGCTCCTGATCCACTCATCCAGCAGCTAGATGCCAGATTTTTGCCAAGTGCTGTAGTATATGGGAAGGGAAAATGTACTTACCCTAAGTAAAGCAGATTTTGAAAAAGGCAAAAGAAGTAAAATTTCTAAAAGTAAGTAATTGAACAATACAGTCCAAGTATATTTACGACATAAAAAGCAGGTAGTCAATTCTTCAGTTTTCAGATTTTTGTAGCACAAACTATAATTAAGCTCCCAATATCTACTATTAGAGCTGATTGAGAAATTATTAAAACCACACAGTGTCCCACTGAACTGAATTAGACTTTCTTTGAGTTCAAAGGTCTGTTCTTGAGAATTAAGTTTTCAAGAGTGAGGCATATAGATTTTCTTAGTTTCTAAATGTTTCCAGTTTCTCCTGTACTAATATTCACAACTTCTTTAGGAAAAAAAAAATTTACTTGGGTCAACAGTGTTGTGTTTGTTGTTACATTATTATATATTTGAAGAGTTACAGCTACAGGACCATTACATCATTTTGACTGTACTGTCATAAATCTCACATCATTAAATTTCATCTGATTTTCACTATATTCAACCTAACAGCTTTTATTTCTTTCAATTGCATAGGATACCCAGTGTGTATATATTTTAAGTGTTCATATAGCATTGTGCAAGTGAATAATAAAATTTAGCACCAGAGTGAGGGTTAGGGTTGGCAAACAAGGGGATGCGACCTCATGAGCTGAAGAAATATTTTCCAAGGGAGGAATTCGAGTTAAGACAGTGCACTGTGGAAGTTGTTGGGTTTGGTTTTTGTTTGTTTGTTTGCTTGTTTTTTTCTAGAGATCAATGTTAAGGATAGGAAATTCAGTCTGAATTTTAATCTGAGGGCTAACTCAAACAATCAGTAGACAGAAATTAGTTAACTACAGTAGTGATTATGCTCCCAAGGGCCTGCACACTCATAACAATATGACTGCCTTGGTCTTCAAGGCTTCTCTCAGTCTAGGACTGTCAGATATCCTCTGGATAGATTTGACTTAATATTAGGAAGAACACAATGGTTAGAGAAAAGATAGAAGGAAGAGCTCAGTCAGAGGCTAAGAAAGTAATTTTGGATTTCATAGAAGTGGCACTTGCTCATCCTCTTTTGCTTGACTGAGCTTGTAGTACTTGTACCAGAAGGAGACAGGAGTAACCCAGCAGTCCAGTCACTGCTAAATCAGCCATGGCCCCACACACCTGCTGAATTAAAGAAGATAAAATGAGTCCTCAAACAACATCAGTTTTCCTTTTATGCAAGAGCTCATCTGAACTGTGCAATTGTCCAAGACTTCTAGTCTGAGTTAAGCTCTAAAATGAGCCTTCACTGGAAGCACAGCTTGTGTCAGCCTCAGATATAATGGTTGTAGAAGGAACCTGTTTCACTTTAGCCCTTCAAGCATATCTGATCCCAGCATTTAATCTGTTTCTCAGACTCTGCCTCTTCAAATACGTCTCTGTACAAGCCTCTAGTTTAATACTAGTCTTGTCCCACATGTTAGCTCCAAAACCAAAAGAACAGACTGCTGATATAAAGATGTACCTGTCATAAATAAAGCTGTGGACATTTCAAACTAAACTCTTCCCTTAACCCACTGGTCTCTAAACATATCCCTAACTAAATAAAAGATTGCAGGGCTATGCTGTCAAATGATACTGTTGGCTCAAATCCTCACTGCTTCATGCTACCATCTCCACAGATTTGTGTTTTGAATAGCTACTTGGAGTGGTCCAGAGTCATTCCAACCCAGAGAGGGAGATAGTAATTAAAGAATATGGAACACTTGGGAAATACTTCTTGATTTCACTCTCTATTTTTTTTTTTTCCTTTTTTTTTTTAGCATAGAGCTATAGCCCATGTGATTGAAACATAACTTTGACTCTAATCTTAACTTGAACCATCAAACCTATACCATACTATATCAAACAAGGAACCTCAACTTTGCAAAAAGCTCACAGAGACCTTTGGCAGTCAGGAATTACCCACATTTCTCAGCCTCTGCCCTCTTCCAGTGCAAAGACTAAGGAAAGACTAAGTCTATGGATAGGGTTAAGGTTCAGAAAATAGAAGCTGATGAACACATTCTCATGAGGGGTCTCCAGCAATTACATATCAAGTGAACTCTAGTTCAACACAGTCCATTATCCAAAATATGTGCTTGAGCTTAGCACTAGACTTGTCCAGCCTGCTAGTTCCCAAACTAAAGTGTGCTCATACAAAGAGATGCTGGTCCTTAACTACTGGGCTACTCCTAAAAATAAAAGAAATAAAAAAAAAAAACACAAAACAAAAAACAAAACAAAAGAAAAACACAAAACAACAACAACAAAAACAACCTTGTGACAAATTCTCTTTGCATGTGGAAAAATTGCCAAGTTATTGCAGGAATCTGCATGCATATATGTTTATGTCTATTTTTGTGTGTATGAAAAATGTTTTGTTTCCTCTGTCAGAGGAAGGTGCTGTTTTCAATGACTTTCCCACTGAAAAGGGTTTAGACTGAAGAATGTTAAAATAATGTTAAGCCAAAATAACACCTCTGTTTTGAAACAAATTCCTATTATCTCACTGTTTCTCACAGTTAGCAAAAGATGCTATACATCCCACTGCAAATAACTGGCATTACACTCTTTCCAACCTAAGAGTACTGGGAAATATTAGACCCGAATTTGAAAAAGTTCTTAGGTACTACATGCCAACTAATTTCCTTTTCAGTGCAATTTTTAGGCATGCATTGACTGCATATAAATAACATATCAAAGCCCCTGGGCCAGACTGTATATGGGAGTCTGTGTCTAGGGTGAAATGCCAGCCTCTTCGTCCCACATATCCACACACGTGTACTGCTGTGGGGAGGGAGAAGATGGCCTTGCAGACTGGAAAGGAGCCCCAGGACTCCACAGCCAAGCTTACAAGCACTGCCATTGGGGCTATGGGATGCTCCATGGCTTCTCCACGTAGCTGCCATGGAATTGGTGTGTGCAACAGCAAGGCACACGTGGGGTCTGTTTTGGAAGGACATCTGGTTAGTACCTTTTGGAGCCTGAGTCTGAGAAATAAAGAACATGTGAAGATTTTTGTTTATCATTTTAAAATTGCAGGTGGCATCTGTTTAAAGCTAATTAGATGTTGAAAACTTTAAATGCTAGCATATAAGTATCAAATACAATGTTCACAGGCGTAGTAGAAATCCAGTTTATCACACGGCTGTTGCCACAGAAATTGTGAGAAATCAGTGTCTGTGCATAGATAAATGTATGTAATGTACAGAAAAACCTTTTTTACTGTTATTAATTTCTGTTCAGTAGCTTGTTTTTTACTTGTTAATGAACCCAAAAAGATAAAATTCTTTGAAGAGGGGCTCTAATGTAAACTAAGCAGACATTTGTTTTTAAAATCCAAAATATATAAAGAATATATGTTTATATGTTTCTGTATAGAACTTTCAACCAAGTTTTGAAAATGTAGCACAGCAAACATGTTTTATACCTATACACTATGGCAGAAATCCAATATTCATCTGCTGTTCATATTGCAAGAAAATGAGATCATTAAGGTCAGAAAGAACAGCTGCTTTAATTATAACACCCTGATATATCATATAAAAGTTTTCATCATCTCACACAAATTCTAAGAACGTACCCCAGGGATTCATTTCTATCATCTCACTTTTTCTGGGGAAGGAGACTACATAAGTGCATTCCAGAACACCGGCTGCTTCAAGTGGTGTGATGCTGTGTGAAATAATTCTACTCCAAGCTCAATAATGCTATGGCAACTATTATTAATCTAACTTTTACAGTCTTTATTCCTCTTTCTGTGGTGGCAGCAGCACAGGAAGATATTTTTGACAGCTGGGAAGCTGCCCTGAAGGGTTCCCAGTCGTGCTGCCACACGTCCCCACAGGCTGCTGCTCAGGAGCACTGGATACTCAAGGCTCCAGCTGGTGAGGCTGAGGCACCCAAAGGTGTCCCTTCTTTAAGGGAATGGCTGCTTTGTGTTTTAACAGATGCTATGCTTCTGGTAGCGGAGAGATTAGAGGGACCATTCAACATTGAATCAGTCATGGATCCTATTGATGTCAAGATTTCTGAAGCCATCATGAACATGCAAGAAAACAGCATGCAGGTGTCGGCAAAGGTACTGTGTGAGTCGCGCCTTCTCTGTTGCTGAATGTCACAAACAGGGGGAGAAACATCACCATTCTTCTGTCCAGACTTTAAGACAGATTGTCCAGACTACTAGAAATTGCTTTTGCTTGTTTGACAGTTCACCTGACTGCCTTTGAATCCTTCATCCACTTAAATGAACCCAAAGTTTTCAAAAAGGAGTGGCAGAGAAAAAGGTACCATTCAGTAAACTACAAAGTAATAGTTGTAAGAGATCTAAGGAAACCAGAAGGTGCTGAAACTTAGTGGTAACCCTGTAAGCAATATCCTGCAAAGTACATTTGGTAACTTCTGCTTGTGTCTCATCTGTGATTCTCTATATGAAGTTCCAAACACATTTTGATCTGTCTAGGTCAGACTGAAGTACAATGTGTTTGAGGTGAATACACAAAATGTTCCATTTAACCTCCTTTAATAGCCACTCAAGGGAAATATCATTACATTGGCCAGCCCCTGATTATCAGACCACAGTTTGATAGAGTTTTGTCTGGATGCTGACACGAAAATAAACAGAGTTAATGATGCCAGCTTCCTCCTTTCCATTTTTAGTGTGTGTGTGTATACACAGATCACCACCACCTCTGAACCTCTCATTAATAAGATCCTTCAAATTCAGTAGCAGGTGCTTTTGAGCCAATAGTCAACAGTTAATGGCTTTTCCTTAATATTCATCAGTCCACTGTGGGTCAAAATCTGAAGACAAAAGTTTGCCAGGTTTTCTGCATTAGGAGTTTCTATCTTCTATTGATCTCCCAGAAGTCAGTTGGGTTCTGGCTAGACTGACGTCGGAGCCAGTGAATTTCCATTGCTTGGAAGGAAGCTGCCGTAGCTGGGAAAAATTTGAGGACAAAAAGGCAGGAGGCTGAGGTTAATATTCTTCCTGCCAACCCAAAATTAGATGCTTTTTATGGCCACATTGCTGCAGGTTGCTAAGGATTTCCTTCAAGGTGCTTTTCATTTTCAACCTGCAGAATTTACTCAGATTTTAAAAGCAGTCTGCATACTGCGCAATGAGACTTTGTTCTGGCAGCATTCATCAAGGCATTTGTTTAACAGCCAAGTTCTCTGAAATATTTTGGGAATTAAAGGCTAGCCTCAGCAAATTCACCCTTACCTCAAAAAAAGAAACAAAAAATATTTTCACTGAAAACTCACCCAAGGCTCAGGTGTGTTTCTTTTTCCTTTTTACATGTTCAGTTCTCACAGTTTTTCCATTAGTCTGGAAACTGCATCCCCTACCAGAGCCCAATGACATCACCTTGGCACAGACATATCTCACAGCGCACTTGTAGCAGAGCAGACTGTTTCTCCTGTCCCTCAATAACTCTTTATTTGCTGTAAATATTAATAAATCACAGTGATTCCATTTGCAATGTAAAGTTTTTCTTCTAAGAGAAACCTTAGCCAATAATTTTTTAAATTTTGTGAAACAGAAACCAAATCATTTTAGTGAATTTTTTTTATTATTATATTTTCATAGATAACAGAACTGTCTCTCCTTGGGGGTCTTTGTATACTTCTGTGTACACCAGTATTCTCCCAAAATGTGATTTTCTTGTTTTCCTAGGTGATACCCTCTTTTTTTCCAGCCCTAACACATGGAAATGCTTTCTTGTGACAGAAAAGCATAAGAAGGCAAAGACTTGGGGTTTAGTGCTGTGTTCTCCTTTGTCATGTTGAATCTGTAGAGATGATATATTAGCAGACTTTGAATCAGTCATCTGTCATCTAATTTTTCCCCCTTATACATACTGACCACTTAGAGCTTCAGTGAAAATGACAGAAACCTTGTCAGATGTAATGGGGTGCATGGAATGCAATTGCAGACCTAATGTAGGAGAAAAGCCACACTTGTCAATTATTCTGAGACGCCACTCAGAAAGCTTCGGGCAGGGTGCTGAAATCACACTATTTTATTTTTCTTCAAACAATTTTCTATCTTGCATTTGACTGTATCCACTGAAAATGTGGTGACTAGGAATCATAGCTATTTTTCCACAAGTCAGTCAGTGCGTTTTTACAATGGGAAAATGATGATGCACTGATACTATTATGCCTGCAACACCCACGTACACATAGATTATTCTTCACCACTGACATACAGCTTTTTCTACCTAAAAATCTGGCTGATATGTGGGAGGAGGCTTTATGCTG
Source organism: Columba livia (assembly GCF_036013475.1). NCBI lineage: Eukaryota > Metazoa > Chordata > Aves > Columbiformes > Columbidae > Columba > Columba livia. The sequence goes on from NC_088602.1 coordinate 54,663,444, forward strand.
CATTCAGTGGAATTTTGGGCTATTTTGCGTAATTTTTTTCTCTTTTAAAAGGAATGAAACAAATGAAAATGAACAGTTTCTTCCTCAAACACCTCTCACTAATTTCATCCACTTTGCAGGCAGAAGACCCAGAGTTCATTTAATCCAAAATCCACCCCTCTCCTGTTTCCAATGTTTATAAGCAATTGCCCTATTCCAGAAGTCATTCACATTAAATTATACTATCAATTTGTCTTTGTATTACAAAACGATGTTTTGTATTATAATAGCTGCAATTATATATTGAAATTATCTGAGAAAAATAGAAGTATGTTTGAAATAATACATTGACTGTACATTACTGTGCATATGGAGGCAAAATTAAGTGGGTGACAATGTAAGCTTTCCAACATTAAAAGTGTGTAAAAATAAGTAAGAATGTTATATCTTATGTGAATGAAGAAGTCTTTAATTTTAGACATCAGCAGAAAAATACATCATGAACTTCCTAAGTCTCCATTTTTATGGTTTGCCCCTCCATCCTTCACTTGATGTAGCACAGGTTTTGTCAAGTATCTTTTTTCCTATAAATATGCATGTCCTATTCAGCACTATTCTTCTGACGAATAGTCTTCATGGTTACAATCATACTAATAAATAAAAGGGGGACAAGGACCAGTGCCTGATCTTGAGGCCAAAGTATCACAGTCCAATTCATTTCTATACTGCTGAGACATACCTTCTGTGGAGCTATTTCATTCTGCAAAGAGAAAGTTGGAGCAGTCCAAGAAAAAGCCTATGAGTTAACAATTAATCAGTGCCAAAAGTCAGGGCTTATTGCTCAAGTTCATGCCTTGTCTTTCATTTCCTCAGAAGACACAAACCCTCTGTCTTCTTCTCTTGATGGGTGCACATCAATATCAGAACAGAGAATTATAGAGGTGCCACATGTACCTCTTCTATCTTCATACTTCCAACCAAGGACATACAGACTCAGCCACATCCCAGTACCTGTCACTGCATAAGATGGAGCATCTCTGTTCCCGGGCCATTAATTGTTCTTGTTTGTCTGTTGATCGTGGTTGATTGTTTTAGCACAGTTCACATTAACTAGGTACTAGTGTTATGTGAAGATCCTCCAATTCATCTTGAGGCTGAAATCTTTTTATGTTTTCTTGATATTTCTCTGCAGTCTGCATGCAGTGCTGGCTATATAGAGAGTCTAGGCTTCATAAGCTGCTCACCTTGTGTGGCTGTCTTGTCCCTGAATGCCAGCCACACAAGCTCCTTATTTTGCCTCAGGAAAAGTCCCACTCCTGACAGCTGCAATATCTGGAGATGCTTTTCAAAAAGGAGAAATGGTCTAGAAAATCCAACCCTACGACTTTCTGCTAGAGGAATCTATGTGCTCTGAATCAGACACAACTTTCCTTTCTCCAAAAAAATATGCAAGGACTGAAGATCATCAAAACCAGTTTCCATAGCTTCATCATCTAATACCTGCAGCCATTCCGACAGAGTATCTTCTGCAAACCAAACCACACAGAATGCAAAAACAGTCAGTCTGGGATGTCTGAGATGCCTCGCAAGACATCAGCACTTTTCAAGAGTAGGCATTTCTATCTGGTGCTATCCAGACTTCGGTGGTGTTCCCTGAAGGCTGTCCCTGGTAAAAGTCAGGTTTCAATAGATTTACCTTGGATTTATCCTAATAATGTCTCAGACATGCTATGTTCATTATTGAAATCTCTTTGTTATTCATCAGTGACACTTCTTTGTTTCATGTTTTAGGGGTTTTTTTGTTACTTTTCATGATGAGAACAATCAGCCCTTGGAATAATCTGCCCTGGAAAGTAGTAGATTCCCAACACTGGACACTTTTAAGATTCAGCTGCACAGGTCCACCTTGTCTAGACTGTGCTTTTGCCAGGAAAGATTGGACCCGTTGATCCTTGTGGTCCCTTCCAAGCTGGTATTCTATGATTCTATGATTCGGTGACTTGAACATTATAGTGCCAAACTCAATGCTCAGCAACAACTTGATTATTTCTCAGGTAAAAGTTTCATATTCTGTATATTGTTTCCCATGGCTCAGTTCATATCCAAGACATTTACCATTCTTATTCTTATTCTCTCTGAGGTAATTCAGGGAGTAATATTCAAAGAGTCGTAACATATAATGGCTCATTTCAATCTTGGCCAAAACAGATGTGGTTTGGGGGCCTTCACAGTCTTTTCATAAGGCTGTCAGTACCATTACCTTTGACTCCGGCTTCAAGTCAAAGAATAAATCTTACATCTGTTCCATTCCATTTATATGAATGTTTACTAGTTGACATCTGCAGAGATTGCTCGTTCACAAGAAGTGGGGGAAAACTCAAAAAACCAGCAGAAAATATGTTATCCATTTTTCTTCAAAACAGAGAAAATTCCTAATCTGGTTGCATCAGCATAATTGTGCCTTCATTGTTACTCAAAGCACAACACCCTGGACTATTTTCTGCCTGTTAAACAGTCTGGTTCTATACAGACATGTTTGGCTGCTCTAAGTGTCTTTTGGCTGCCATGGCAAGATTTTTCCACTTTCATAAAGGCTATCCCATAACTGAGTATCCCCTTAGTAAGTCTTAAATCTACTTTTGTCTGAGTTGATGGATGTGCCATTTTAACCTATAGATATATATTCCTTTTAGGCAATTACTTCAGCTAAGAGTATGAATGAGCTCCATGACATAGAGGACTACCACTGCATTATTTATAAGGAGGAAATCTTCTTAAAACTACATCCAAGGTTCTTCTTAAAATAGCCCCTGAGTTTCATATTAACAAAACCTCTTCATTTATCTGTGTTCTTTCAAGAGTCCTGTGCAGAAAAAAATATAATAGCATTTCAGGAAAAAATCAATGCTATTCTATCTGAAGATAAGAGAGTCAATGGAGCAGAGTCATAGAGACACTCAATAGAAAACACTCAGCACTGGCACATGTCTAAATAGCAGTATGACTCTAGGCTACACAAAGAACAAACTCTACCTGCTGGGATTCAAAACTTTGAGTTCTCCTGGGAAAAGGACTCTTATTTTACAGTATCTACTTCTTACTCCTGAAGTAGACACCTTCATTTAGTCAGCTCGGTGGATGTAATTCTTCACTGGCTCTGTTGACTTGGTCTCATGGCTTGGTACATATCCCTGACCAGAGAGAGCTGGTGCTCTTCATGACATCCTAGGATATCCCATTTGAGGTTTAGCTGTAGTTCAATGGGGAATAGTCTTGTGTTTAGACAGTCTTAACAGATGTCTCAGACATCCTAGGACATCACAAACTATTGTAGATGCTGATGTGAGAGCAGCTGAAGGGAGCTTTTGATCACTGTCTAAAATGGAAGCATAGATGTTTAACTTAAATATAGACATCTACATGTACACACTTAAATTTAGGTGAATTATTTTCAAATTGAATCCCTTCTCTAAATTCAGATGAAACAGCCTACACCAATTATATATAAAAGGCATTTTTTTAGGGAGAGGGAATTTATGCTGCCCATTCACAGCATGCATAATGAAGCACTTGAATATTTTTCTAGAAATTGCTCAGTGTCTCTGAGTAGCTTTGTGAAGAAAGGATTTCATGTACTTTTTCTTAGGAAGCATTTGTTAATTTCAGGTATGAGCTTTACATTTTCTGTTCTGTTAGGTAATACCTGGATGCAAATTAGAAAATGTCTCTTTTGCTCTCAAAATTTAGTTATTGAATATTGTATTCTTACTACATTTGTGCCAGGTCATTTAAGAAGTAAATTATTTCTTCTTCTGTGACGTAAAAATCACTATCTAATTTCCATCTCTGTTATTGTCTGGCTGCACATAAATTTGTTCATATAAGACTACTGACTACAACTATTCGCTTGAAGGTAAATACCACAAAGTATATGTTAGGGTTTTTTGGTATGTCACAAGAAAAAAGAAATATGAATTATGTAGACGTGCAGTTACTCCACGTGGTCATATAAGTAGCCTCACAGGCACACAATGTGAAATTTGAGATGAAGGTTTAGTGCCCTCAATTTCCTCTCCCCTGAGACCTAAGTTACATGTTTTGGATAACTGCCACTTGTCTTTGTAAGCAAATACCTGATGACTGACTTGACTAAGTGGGATTTCATAGATATCTAAATAAACAGTTATGTTTGCTCTGCATAACATCTTCAGTCAGAATAAGTATAACTAAACTTTTCTAAGTATAACCAATGTCCCAAACATATATGTTTGTGTGCTTGCTTAGCTGAAATTGAGGAAATTTTCCATGCAGTTAGAATCTTTTCTTCTTAGTAGCTAGCACACTCTTTGTTTTGGATTTAGTTTGAGAATAATAAGATAGCACCCTGGGACAGAGTTAATGTTTTTCTTTCAGTAGCTTTCCAGTGTTTGGGATTTGGTACAAAAGGAATGTAAGAACTCACTGATATTTTGGCTGTTGTCAGGGAAACCAAGGACAGGTAAAAATTGGTGAGAGTGGAGGCACAGACAGGACAGCATGTTTTTTGGCATCTAGGCAGATCAATGAAGTATTCCATACCATGAACATCCCACTCCATATATAAGTGGGAAGTTGCTGGGGTAAGCCTTTTTTCCTCTTCCAGCTCCCTTGACTTCCCTATGCCTGCTATGATCTCCATGTTTTACTGGAATCACTGTGCTTGCAGTGTCCACCCTCTGGCACTCATTACTGGGAGCGTGTGTTCCAGCAGCTAGGTATTGCTTTGTGTCACTTTACTGGTGTTAGTTAAATTTGTTTTTACTTCAACCCACAAGCCTTTCCTTTTTCTCACTTCAGAGCAGCTGTTTACTGTTTAGCCACCACCCAGGGTTAAACAGTAACAACCTGGCCCTTTGAAATGTACAGTATCACACACAATCATGTATATATCCTGAACATTAATCTAAGTCAAATTTTCTTCATGGAGGAAAAATAAGCTTCTTTCCTGCTGAAAAATTTAGAACTTTACAAGCTAAAATCATATTTCCTGGTTGATTAAATGAATTCATTGTCCAATAGTCCTCATAACTAAGGAGGGTAGAAACTATTAAAAAAACTGATGGATACTCTCAAGCCAGACTAAGCAGTATTCTACTCATAAATTAAAAATCTCAATGGACATGCAACAGCTGACTTGTTGGACTTTGAGCCAAAACAAACCTGATGATTGGACATAAATTTACTATGAATCAGTTTCTTTCCACAAATTTTGAATCATTTGGGCCCTCAAAATTAACATTGGGAAATCTAAGAGCCAAATGTGGTGTATCCTGAAACAACAAAAGTCATGCCATCCGTTGCAACTTCAGAGGGAACCACTGAAGGCAGAAAATCTAAGTCTAAAAGTGAAACAAGAGTCTTTTTGATCACTGGCTCACAACATAGCTTTGTGAGCTTGTTATCCTGTTTACCACACAAAAAGGAGTAATCTGATCCTGCAAACAAACACAGCACCTGCATAGGAGTTTTCACCTCCACAAAGCTCATTCAGACAGATAGTATATGTCTGTCATTAGGGTTTTGTGAAAAATATCTTACAAGAAATTCTGACATTCATTTTTTTTTTTCTTCTGAATGGAGGCAAAATATTGAATCAGCCAAAATACAATGGTCACAAAAAAAATATTATTTCAGAACTGAAAATGCTGGTATGAATGTAAACACTAGGATCCTACTACATCAGAACATTTTAAAAAAATTAACTCTCTGAATATTCTACCTCCTTTCAGCCAAGCAACTTTCATGAGAGTTCCTCTGGGATATTACTTGATATTCAGTAGTCAAAAGTGTCCATGTCCTTCAATATCCACAAGATATATGCTCCTGAAACTTTTTTCTAAGTGAAAGTATATGAAGAATTTCATAACCCCAAACATTATCTTTTATACCTAATAAACAAACACACTAGCAGAAAATAATTCTCATTCTTGCCCACTCAATATACCTCACCTCTCTTCTGGGGAGAAATTGGTATGAATAAGAAAGTTATCCAGTTATAAGACCATTTCATCATTGACCTTTTCTCTGAGACTACAAACAAAATTAGAAGGTTGACACAGCTGTGGGTAGGGATTTTGAATGAGCTGCGGTTCTGAGTAAACACCGCATTTTAACAAAAACTATAATAATCAGCTAAGTCCTGACACAAAGCACTTCCTTTTGTTCATTTCTCTTCCTAGAAAGACAGCAACTAAAATACTTTCAGATGTTAACTTCTTATAATAATCACCTTGTTGTTTATTTTTTTAAGGTTCCTATATGTTTTTTATGCCTTCTCCGAGTAATTAATAGTGGTTAATTGTGAACTTGAGTTTTAATGAAGAGCAAGTACTCAATTCACTTTTATCAAAATATCAGTCAAAGCTGGTTTCAAATATACGAAAGAGAGAATAAAGAAGCTATAAAATTCCAAGTGTCTTTTTTTTTTTTTTTTTTTTTTTTTATGATATCCATGTAACCTACAATGTCTTTTTCAGGTTTTCCAAGGATGTGGCCAACCTAAACCAGCACCTGCCCTGAGATCTTCCCGTTCTGTCCCTGAAAACTTCAACACCAGATTTAGACCATATAACCCAGAGGAGCGACCTACGACTGCTGCTGGCACAAGTTTGGATAGGCTGGTAAGGCAAAATAAATTCCATTTTCAAATAAGTGCAAATGGCTTGAAGATAGAGTAGAAGACTAGTAAACTCCTGACAATATATTTTTAATAATTTCATAAACACTCTATATAGTTTCAATTCCAGCTGTTCCAGCATTCAGTGTATATTTTTTTCTTCATTGGACATAGTACAGAATTGCATTGTAGGAGAACAATATTACTCAGTTTTTATGTATTTGAAATGCTGGAAGAGAACTAGCTCTTTCCTGGAGGCCAAAAAACAGATGAGCCATGGCAGGTACTTTGCAGTATAAATTCTCTTTGAAAAATGACCTGCAGCAACATTTCATATTTTTTTTTTATTTTATTAAAAATGTTTTGTGTGTATTAAAGCAATTTTTAGCAGTTAGTTCTTTAACATATCCACTTGCAAAGGCACATTGATTTGTTACACTTCTTTACTTAATTATAAAATTACCACTACTTTATTTCCATCTGTCTCAAAAATTGACTTTTATCAACTAAAATTTCATTGATCATTAAAATTTATTTATTTATTCAGCCATTTTGAAAACAAGACGTTAACATAAGCTTATTTTCTTTACTACCAGTCATTGGATTCACATTTCAGACTTTGATGCTCCTGCTATTTATACATCTATAGATTTACAGTAGGCTGATTATTATAACTGATAATTCTGTCTCAGCAATCATCTCACGGTAAAACTGATGAGCAAAATTAAAGAGTTGTAGAGCGTCAGAATCAAAACAGACCATATTGCATACCTTGCCCCTGTCAAGTTTACTGCTGAGCACTTGAACAACATTGATCTGTCTGGCAGAAGAGAATTGTGCTCAGGGCTGCAGCAAGAGTGAGGGGAGAGTAGCACCCAGCTGGAAACATCCACCGTTAGCTGGTGGTACAAGGTTTCAGTGAACTGAACCTCTGCTGGTTACCAGACAGGTGCTGGCTGCACTAGGGTGCCAAAATGTCTTGCTATGGTTTTGATGACGAACCTAGGCTGTCTAGAGGTTTCTCCAATACACATCCTAGATTGCTGAGCAGAAATCCAAGTATACTAATTCAGGTAAAGACCTGGGTATCTCTTTGATACCATCATTCAGCAGATTCCTTTGATGATCACAGTAGTCTTCCACAGTTCCAGGTGCTTCCAGTGGTCTCTGTCTATTCTGTGTTCTGTCAGTCTGCTGTAGACTGTCAATCTTCATGGCAATTCAACTGGAAAATAGCAAGGCATTTCTAGTTAAGACATGAGATTACCCTGCAGCAAAAGGCAGCGTTTGTTAGTTCTCTGCTCTCCTTGAAATAGTATAGCCTGATTATCCAAAAGGAGAAGTAGAAAAGAAGATGTCTACCTACACTGTAGACTTAGGTCATTCTAATACAGCAGATTCATAATGCAGTGTAGCATCTCAGGCTAAAAATCTGGCTGGTAATGCTCAATTCATATTTTAATTTTACTCTTTTGCTTTAGATTCAAAGAACCAGCTCTTGTGTATCACTCAGTGCAGAGTCCTGGATCTTAATCTAGAATTGGCCAAGGTGAAGTCAAAGGTCATCAAAGCCTGTAGGTTTCAGTCATGCTCCCTCAAAGTTAAAGGTTGCTCACAGACGAAGTGGGAGGAAGAGGGAAAAAAAAAAAAAAGACTGGTAGCATATTTCAGCTTGGATTGCTCTTATGTTGTAAGAACAGTTCAAGCATTTTTTGAAAAGACAGGCAGATTTAAGGGACATTTCATATTGACATAAGGAGAATACTTCTAAACAGATCAATGCCTTTTTTAAACTACAAACTTCCGAAATACTGAGCAATCCTGAATAAACCAGAGGTGTGTCATATGGTTCTGGCCTTTAAAGTCCGTAGCTAATGAAAATTGCCAATGCAGATAATCCTTTATAACTCATAATAGCTTATAGACTTTTGAAAGGAAACTTGTATCCATATGATTTAGCTAAGTGTGTTCACACATTTTTTTTCAGAACAAAGAGTTTGGCATTGGTGCTGTTGCTTTAAAAGGTGTTAAAGCCAAATAAATAATTGTTTTTCCTGCCAGTGATATTTAAAGTAATAACTATTTGTGGCCTATTAGTGATGCGTGTTGGTATCAAATCCATTTCCACATGGCAGTGATGCATGTGTTATCTCCTTTTGAGTTGAGATCAACAATCCCTTGAGTTGAAGGTGACCACTGACCTCAGCTGGAGCAAGGAAAAGCTGTTTATGTGGATTAGAGCAGAAGGCCTTGTTTCTGAGCTGTAATCCCTTACCAGCACTTGGGAAAGTTCACTGCCTGCATCTTGCACCAATGTGGGTAATTTTATCCAGAAGGATATCAGTGCTGCACTTCTACCTCATAGGAACATCATTTAACATGCCTACATTAGATCCTTAGCATTCAATGTGCTGAATCATTCCCTGAATCACGTATCTCTCCTCATTAACTATAGACAGAGCCAGGAGGACCAGCCTCAGTTCAATCCTCCTAACCCTTGTGTTGCTGACAGGACATAAGGAGAATCCCACTCACAGCAGTTTTCCAGTCTGAACAATGATCATTTTCTAATGCTTGCTTAATGCAAACGTACAGCAGTATTAGTATTTTGATAGTATTGCCAAATAGGTAAAGCCCCTTTTGACTATTACAGATATAAGAAACAAAACTTTCCTTGCAAGTCAGCTTCAGTCTTACATTAGTGCTTTTAGAAGTCTGTTTCTTGAATTTGTATTCACAAAACTCTGTCAGACCACTTAACTCTAAACTGTCATCACAAAGTCCAAGCATGCAGCTATGTAAACCTCAAAAGAAGTGACAGACAATTCTGCTTTCATCTGTCTTTGACAGTACATCCTCAGAAGAGACCAAGTTTAGAAAATATTTCCTCTGCATCTGAATCTTATACAAACATGTAGCATCCCTAAACCTTTTTTTTCTATTCCTGCTCATATTCCCATTTATAAACTTAATTCAGTTGAGCATATTTTATCAGGTAGTTTGCACAAAGCAGCCCTCATAAGAAGTCTACACTGAAATCACCAGATACCAAATCCATCTGAGAAACATTTCCTTCATCCTTGCCTGAACTTGTGTGTTTAATCCAGCTATTCCATTTCAAGAGAAGATAAAGCAGTTTCCCTGTGTTATTGTCATATATGTAACCAGTAAAGCTTAGTAAATAGGGAATAGATCAAAAGAAATTGTGAGAAATGTGAAAAACAAAAAAAAAAAAAAAACATAAAAGCAATGCTCTAACTGTTTTAAAATGCAACAGATATTTTAGGAAGTCATCTAGAGTTTGAGAGTTGTCTAAGTATGGATCTAAAGCACCATCTGAGACATCCCAGAGTATCTGGAATATGGGATCGGTAGATGTGTCACAGGACTAGAGGAGAGTAATATACCTCTGGAGCAGCAGTGGTGAGCTGGGTAGGATATGTTGCAGTATCTCAAGCAATTCAAGATACCTATGCCTGGGCAATTGAACACATCTTTACAGGATAGGGCATAAAAGTTGGACTCTTTCTGAAGTCAATGGAGAGAGACACACATATTTGGAGAATGATTCACCCCATCTGTCATAGACAGCTCTCACAGATTGGGAAATGAAAAGGTCAGCTGAGATATCTGTATGTAGATATGCAGCACTGAGATGTCTTGGAGTATCCAAGACATCTAATTGAGCTGGCAGATAGGACAGAAATTTGGGATGCTCATGCCGTCCTGGGCTGGCAGTTGAAGGCCATGTAGAACACCCTAGAGGATGCCCACTATGTGGCGTCCCAGTGGGAGAACAAAACTAAGCCCCAGCTGTTCTCTACAAGTCCCTCTGGGTGGAATTTGGCTACATAAACATAGTCACCTAACATTATTTGAGATGCCTATGGTCTTCAGGATGTCCAAATGTGAAAGCAAAGTTACAGGAGACCTGGTTGGAAGTAATAGAGAATACCTCAGAGCTACTATATTCACTTGCTATACCTATATTTAGGTAACTGAATTCCACCCTATTTCTCTACTGACTGTAAAAGAAGTAAAAATGAGGACTTTTCTGAAACAACATAGAGATCCATAGTGTAGATACCTATAACCAGCTGTCTAGATTTGATGTTTAGATGACCGTAGCTTTTACTGTCAACAGAGAGAAATAAAGGTCTTTGCTCAGTTGTCCAAATATAGGTTTAGGCAACTGAACTGAGATGAAATATTTCTGAAGTACAATTCATCTCATCCTAAAATACATGTTTAAACAGCTCAGAGAAATCATTCCATATCCCTCTCCTACAAAGTGTCAAAAAGTGACAGCTTTGGTCTAGGCATCTAGCAGTTACACCTGAAGTTCAGTAAGATAAATACTGTCAGAAATTAAATCATTTTAACCACTGAGCACAGCTGCTTCTGTAGAGTATGATCTAAAATTTCTCATTTAAAATCAACTGCTCATAAAGACTCGTTATCTTCTCTGTAGTTGCCTGTTTGGTATAACCTGTGGTTTGTTTTGTTTTGTTTTGTTTTTCTGTTCCCTGAATGTTTCCCTCTTGCTTCCCAGAGGACTATCTGGAGGACAATGCAACATGGTGTAAGCTTTGGTATTCTTATTCTTCACCTTCATTCCCATTTGTCTTTGTACAATGCTGGGCAAAACACTTCTTTAAGTTTCATCTTCACCATCTTTACTTTGTGTGTGTCATGTAGGCTAAAATGCTAGCAGTTCTTTCTGTAATTTTGCATTCTGGCTGATTTAATTCTGCCAAGTACCCAGAGCTGCTGGTTCCTTCGAGTATTTTTCTCCCACTTCAAGGACGATGCCTCACCTTTAGAAAGGAGAATCTGTATTCCCTCAGTGAGCTAACAGCTGGCATGAGTGTTCCCCTGGTCTCAGACCCCACATATGCATGTGCAGCAATGCAGACACTGTGGTGGCATTCAGTTCTGAGTCCTCTGCCTTGAGCTAGCACTGAAGAAATGGAAAAAGCTCCCAGACCTTCCTGGGTTCTCTCCCTAGAATTGCCCCTGTGTTGCTGTCTGATCTAGAGCAAACCACTGAGCTTCTCTGTGGGAGCTTGATAAAGTTGATTCTCTTATGCTTTCCAGATTCATAAGTTTTTGTGAATGTCAGAGTTGCCTGGTTTCAGACAGAAGGCCTCCTCAGCAGGGTTCAGCACAGCCCAAGGAGAAGGCAGGAGCACAGCACCATGCAGACATGCATCATCTCACTTATGAAGTAGCTCAAAGCATTTAGCTTGGATTATTATACCCTGCTTCTTAGCAGGGCTAGTTAGTCTACAGAGAATACCATGCTGATATAGCCCCACTACCTCCTGCATTTGAGCTGCCTCAAGTACCTCTGTACCCACCGCATCACTGTACGGCACAGCGCTGCCTTAATTCAGCTGGAATTTCTCTTGAGAACATACCGCAGCCTGACCTGGCTGGACGTGTATAAAATAACTCCACATTTTCTTTCAGGAGGACACGGAAACCTTCTTGACTTTCCACAAGGGAGCTGATGCACTATTAACCATATAATACATAATGTACATGCATACTATGGAGATAGGCAACTGAGAAATTGGCTGTGGCATTTTGTGAGTGATTTACATTCAAGTACAGTATAGTGGCTGCATAGATAAGTGGATGAACACGCACCCCGTCTGAAAAGGAAACCTTTCATGCTCTTTACCCTAGGGAAGGGGATATATTGTGTGACACTTTTTAGGAAAAATGCTCTTTTGTCTTCCTTCCCACTTTTCTTAAAATAAAAGGAAATAAAGTCTAAATTTCCTTGAGCAAAAGACCCTGAAACATTCTGTTTTCAGGAATAAAGTGAGGTGTATTTTTAGTGTTCATTCAGTCACTTTTTTTTTTAATTCCATTGTGTAATGATTTTTGTTACAATACAAAAATGCAATAATAACCTAACAAATCTGTTGCAAACAATTCCTTCCCAGTCTCTGAAACTACATGAAGTAAAAAATATTATTTAAAAAAAAAAAAAATCTGCTTTGCATTTTAGCTATAAAAGTCTGAAATTAGTAGGACAGTATACTATGAAGACGTCGATCTGCATTGCCCAGGGAATCCTCTGGAACACTCTTGAAAGTGAAGTTCATAGTTCAGTTTTGTTAAAATCCATTTAGTCCAAAGTCTAGAAACGTTAGAAATATGTAGTGATAGTGCAGTTTTCCTGAGGTAGGATATTTATTCTCAACATTTTATTTCTCAAGAGGGCCCAGAATAAAATCCAGTAGGTATAAATCTTAGAGGGTTCAAAATACCGAGATTAATTTTTCAAATGCCTTCTGCATACAGAGGCCATAGGGGAAGATACAAACAATGAACCTGTAAAAGGCCTCATAGCTCAGGATGTTTTGGTCACACTCCTAAGAGTGCAAGTGACAGGCTCATGCAGATGTTTTAGGAGCCCAGTGAGTTCCCACAGGCTGCTCCCCTGACAACCCTTAGATGTTGTGCTGTTGGATGTGCCATGTGTGATGTTAATCCGCAGGTAGCTCCTCTAAAGCATCGGGTGTACAGCTCCTCCAGTTTTAGGTTTTGTGTGTTTAAACAGCGTTCTGTTTCTTATTAGCTGTCTGTATACAATGTGCACAATGAATAAATGTGTTTTGCAACATTTGTCGTGGTCTTTTGGTGTCAGATTTAGGATTTGAATGGTTTTCCAAAAATAGGTGTTTGCTTAGTGTCGGGTTTTGTTTATTCTCAGTTTCTGCATCACAGTAATATCTAAGTAAGTTTAAGTCTCTGCGATCACTTTGTCCCTCATGGTTAATACCAGTTTCAGGTGGCAAAGGCAGATGAATGATGGTGGCTGTCAGAACTCTCCTGGGACACCTGCCAGAATCCTGTTTTTAAAAACAGCGATATTATTCCATCCCCCAGCTGAATGGTTCTGCATGCTGCTATACCTGATGCATTGCATTCCTAGCGCGCGTGAGGCGGTTACTAAGAAAGAGCTTTGTTACGGTGGTTGCCTCTGTCTGCAGGTGGAATGAGTCTGCCTGCTGTTCGGACCCTGCTTAGTATGAGCAAGGAAAGACCGTCTTCCAACAGTAAGAGGAAAGATAGATCTCTACCTTAATTAGTTGTCAAAAGAAATGCACAATCTTGATTACCACACAGTGTCTGCCTTGCCTGAAGAGTGATGTGTTGCCTGTCTCATTGAACACAGTGCCTGCTTGAACGTCTTCTAAAAATGTACTTGTTAGTACTAGTTGAACTTCCTTTACCTGAAGGGTGTGAAGACCCACTGAGAGTCACCATCTCATTTCCAGGAACATCTTAGGTATATGAACAGTCTTATGTATCCTTGTTAGAGAGATGAGGAATACAAAACCTGTAGGCAAAAGCCACTCCTGATTTCTAGACTTGTCTGCACACAGTAAGACAAAGAATTGGCATAATGATGGGTCCTCAATCGTATATTGAGAAATTATGTGAGTCCCGAGCTTGGCAATTAGGGTAAAGAAAGGCAAGATATATAGGCTACATATACTCATTTAGAGATGACAAGAATCTGAATTACCCTCTGAATTACCCATTTCTCCCCACTGAGTATGAAGAGAATCTGGATGATTAGGTCAGACATCCAATTTGTAAATATCTAAATGTAATCGTAATGCTAGGCTTTAGAGTTAGGGTCTATGAATCAAAGTCACATAAAGGTGATTTTGGTCTATAAAATACATTGATAGATAGTTCCAATCATACTTCTAATCATACACATAGTTGTGATATCATCAGGTACCTAGAAGTATGGCTAGTCTCCAACAAAATAGTTCATTTGGAAGCTGCACAAGTTTTATTTAATGACAATTCCCCCTTGTAAATCTAGATTAAAATCCACTTCTTTCCATTTAATGTGTTAGGCTCTACTCGATAGAGACCAGGGTTTTTTTTTCCAGTATACAGAAAGTTTGTATTATCAGCTTCTGGAAGATGAACCTAAGCAAAAAATATATCAACAGTGCTCTTTCAGCTGAAAGATAGATCACATTTCTTTTTGTGTGTCTGTGCATGAATCTGTGCAGAAGGAAAAGTGAATTCTTAATGTTCTTGTTAATGCTAAAGAAAGATAGTGACTAATATAAACATCCTCTGCACTTTAGCATTTTGACATGATATTAAAAGAAAAAATATGGTTTAAAAGTTGGTAGCAGGGCTTGTGTCTCCACTTGCAGTGCATAAACCATGCTCATTTAGATGCTTCCAAGTAGCGTAACAGTAACAATGATGACTGACTACCTGCCTGGAAGGTGTTACACTGTGATGAATTCTTGCATTGTTAATATGAGTACAAGCAATAAGTTCTAAGTTTCCATAAAAAATTGATTTTATAATACATCACTGGTTCATTTACCAGGAGAGAATTAGAAGGTCCTTTTGTGCAAGTGACTACAGACCATAAAATTTCTTTTCAGCAACAAAGTTCATTGTGCACAAGTGTGGATACCAACAGAGAAATTAAAGCTTTGGTAATTTCTGAATTAATTGCAAAGAGTGATTCTCACTCTCCAAAGAAAAATATGTGTTGTACTTGATTGGCAATTTTTTTTTCCAGCCTTTCACATCTAATTTTGCTAGACTGCAGCACACATATTTCAAACTCATAACAGACATGTGCAATGCTGCATTCCACCTACAACAAAGAGTAGGTTACAGCAGACTGAAACTGATTTTCCAAGCCAAGCATCTCATCCATTTTTTTTGTTTTGTAATAATAGGGAGAAATTGACACTTTATGGACCTTTATATCTATTACTAGTGGTTAGAGGGGAGGTAAAATACAAGGACAATAATTGTTTACCTTCATAGAAATAGTGACCCTTTTGTGAACTTCCTTTAGTCGAAACCAAATATATTACATTATGAAAGATTTCCTGTATTTCCCTTCTGTTTTTATCTCCCATTCCCCAATCAAATCAACATATCCATCTAGGTTGTTGGGATAGCAATATAGGATTCTTCTATAACACAGCTGCTGTAAACAGTAAAGCTTGAGTGGCTACTTAGAGATACTCATTGATGGAAAAGCCAAGATGTTTAAAATACTGGGGCAGGGGAAAGGGAAGGTCTGTTAGCAGACCCAGCAGCACTTTTTGGATCCTAGGTATAGGTATAGGACCTAGCAGTATCACAGCTCCATGTTAGAGCAAAATGCATAGCTCGCATATTAACACTGCAGATACATATTCACCATGGAAAATTGGAGAACACCTGCAAGTGTGTTTTAGCAAATCCCACTCAGGACATAGGCGTGTACTGAGGGACACAGTAACAGAGAACTCCAGCTACAGGATTAGGACTTAGTAGTATGAAGTCTCTCCACAGCTGGTTAAGAAAACAGGCATTTTCAGAGCATGATTCCCAGTTTAATGTAGACATCTGCCACAGATTGCATTAATAGCTCTGTCTGGAAGTGCCAATGTTTCTCAGCTCTCAAGAACTTCAGGCTTGACAAGATATTTAGCTTACAAAGGTCTGGAGCTAAGCTATATTAACCCCTGCTAAGCAGTCAAAATCTGACTCCTCCACAAGTAGCCCTACTGAAGTGAATGTGACTGAGACTATTACAATTTAGGACTTAAGTGTACTCACTGGGGACTGAGTAGATGCTCACAAGTTTACCATGTTCTGGTGACTTTGAGATCTGGTGGCAGTGATCATAGATGACTACCGTGTACATGTCTTTGTTGGTTTTCTTGGGTTTTGCTGCTTCTGCACTGAATGTATGTCATGTACATGTCATTTGTGGTACATAAGAAATTGAATTAATTGTGTTTTACTCAGTGTTTATAATACAGGTGCTCTGTGGAGCTGGATTTGTTAATATCCCATGGTGACAATGAAGAGATAGTTAAGGTGGTCAATAACAGGCAGAATTCACTTGCTGAAACACAAATGTCTTGTGCTAAGTGAGATGACCCCAACTATCTAGGCATCTGCAAGGAGTTAACAGATGTGCGTAGGGCCTTGCAGAAGTTATTGCATGTTCTGGGTGCTCCAGAGGACACCAAAATGGCATTAGGTTCATTTATTTCTATATTGAATGAGGGATCTAGGAGCTACTCATAAGACCAAAATGAGGCAGCTGGTCTACCTAACTCCCTAGACTCCACTAAGGGGTCATACACTGTCCAGAGAGAGGCATCTAGGGCCTTCACGTGAAGGTCTTAGGTATGATGCAGGACCTACTGGAGACCTGTAATGGCATGTGGAAGAAAGGGAGGGCCTCCAAAAGCAGTGGATACTTCTGTGTAGGCAATTGAATCCCACTCCAGGTCACCACTGTCTGTGGTGGGGTTCTTTTACACCCAGCTCACATGTCAGCACCCACACTGAGAGCTTCTAAATTCAGGCAAGACTAACTCACTGCCAGAGCCTGATGGACAACTGACATCATTGTTATTTATTTGCATGGGAGAAAACCACATTACTGATACACAGCCAGCTCTTAACAGTCCCTAGGATAATTGCCTTTGCTTCAAAGTGCTGGGAATTTTGCTTTCCTATTATATATTTGAACAACATAAATACTATATAGGAACCCAAATTAATACAGGCCGGAATTTAAGTTGTTTTCTCCTTAAACATTCAAGCCCATAAAAATTTCCAGTACATAACAATAACTGTGTTACCTGAGTAACTGCTAGAGTGGCTAAAGTAAAAAGCTAATTGCTTGAAGTGCATTTCCTCTTTTAATATAGCCTACCTACAGTGCTCATATATTAGAAGTGTGATATACATGCAGAAATAACAGCAATTTGAGAAACGCATTTCTTCTACTGAAAAAAGCAGGAATCACTTGCAGAAAAAAATTCACCACATAATAAATGAACCCGAAAGAAACTTCCCTTTCCATGACCTCACAATGAATGTTAATGGTCTTAAAAATCAGAGAACATTTATAATCCTGGAAATAATATGTCCATAAAAATCCTTTCAACTGCTAATCTTTCATTCAGATTAAATCTGTTTGACCAAATGGAGGTATCTAGCACTAGAGATAGTCAAATAAGGTATCATTTACTGTCAGCTGAGAGAAATAGGTGCTTTCAGGGCACAGTCAGTCTGGGCTACTTTAAAAATCTCTGTTGGATTAAGATGCACTTGCTTCCTTCAGTTCCTGTTTCTCCTCATTGACTGCAGAACAAGCTGCAGTCATAGCTTGAACATGGATGCTGATGTCCTGTGAGATTAATTTCATTCTCAGACTCTGTATTGTAATGCTCACAGCATACAACCTGGATACACTGTGAAATTGCTATCATACGTCTTGATGGTATTTCTACTTCATTTATTGTGACAACAAGAGGTCACCATGTGCTAGGCATTGAACACATTAAAAATAAGTTTTCCTATCTTGAACACCTTAATAAGATCTTTCTTTCACGTGTTCTTGTCTTCTGAAGTAGAAGATGGAGGATTCTCAGTTATTGTTCATTACCTCTGTACGATTTTCTGACCATCCATTTGCACTATAGAAATGGAGTGATACAGAAAAATTAATCAGCTGTTTCTGTTGAGCATGATCTTCATAATATGCAACTTAGCGAGTTCTGAACTGGTAACCTGTTTGCCCCACAAGGGAAAGAGGAGAGAGTTGACATAGTCTTCCCCTCGGCACTTACAGTTGGGCAATTCAGTTGAGATTACACCTCCACGTACAGAGTAGTAGAGAAGCAAAGCTGTCTGGGGTAGAGTGAATACCTTCCTCTTTGTGAGGTTCAGAACACCTTTGAAAGAAGTGAGGGGACTGGAAAACCACGGCCGTTTTTATCTGCAACCCATCCCTCCCATATTATGATGCCCACATTGGTGGGAAAGAAAAGAGGACAGCTCCTGTCTGAGTCCCACCCAGCTCTTTATTCCCAGGCTAGCTGGAGTTCACCCAGGTAGAGGCCTTTGTTGTTAGTTGGAAAATGGTGAACTCAGCTCCTCTCTACCTGCAGAGAGAGTCCCAGCTTCATCACACTTTTCATCCAGTCACCCCTTGACTGATAAAAATCTGTGTGGCAAAAGTGGCTCCCTTAAAAATCTCTTTTATCATGAAATCAGCTGGATATAGACAGATAGAAGACCGATTGATTGGAGAAAAAATACTGCTTGTGAAATGTGCGGTAGCTCACTCAGGAATATGATCAGCTGCAAATTGACTTGGTAATGTCCTGGGACAAAACCCTTGGAATTCTCAAGCTAGCTATGGAAGCACTTTTTTAAAATTCTATTTCCCACAAGTTGTAATGCTGATTTATTTCTGTGCTAAAATGTGAAAAAAACACAGGTAGCAAACACTCTTTCAGAAATCTAGAAAATAGTTAATGGTATATAGGGACATATTCTTCAATGTCATTTGTTCCTTAATGTCTCCCCATGGCAAAAGCACCATAATCACTTCAAGGCCACTCATCCCCATGCTAAAACATTCTCTTGCCTCCCTCAGCCATTTGCTTTATCAGAGAGAAAACAGAGATTGGAAGAGCATCATTGTAAGAAAGAAGATGTGACCAAGATATTTCCATGTCTTATAACCATCTAAAGATTTAACTCTGGCCTCCTGGACAAAACGACCAAGGCTACCCTCTCATTCTTGGACATAAACTATACTCTGCTGGTACTCAGTGGATGCTGAGGACACGAGAAGCTGCTGAACTTTGCACGCTGACAGGTACCCACAAGAACTCTGAAAGCTCTCCGGCGAATGCAAGTGAACTTACTGGGCTTTCAGGAAAGACTCAGCTGCTGCATGTTGACCACACAGCTGAGTTTACACCCATACTTGCAAGTTTCTTCCCCATTTGAAGCACGAGAGTTTCTGATGCTTAGAAAATCCCAATTTGCTTTGCACTTGTTCAGATAGCCATGCCCTAAACGAGTCAGGAATGTTTTTAGATTTTTCTGTATTAATACTGACAAATAACAGGATTAACAACACTTGGATTCTCTTTAGGATTTGTTGCACCTCCGAATGCAATGTTATCTGGTTTTGAGACCTATTGTCTTGCTGAAGTGTTTTCTAACAAAAAAACAACACTCACACTATAATCCATGCTAATGACAAACTTCCAGCAAGGAGTCCAAGGCTCAGCCTTCATTTGCGCAATTCACCATTAAATTTTAATGGATTAAATTGCATAGTCAGGGGAAATGTGCACTGATAAGAACATACCTGTGAATGCTTCATTTTTGCTGCACTGGTGGAAGTTGCCATGGTAACATATCAGGATAAGTTAATCGAGCTTTGCCTGTTATCAGAAACCAGATGGAGCAAAGAACCCCAGCTATGGATGTTTAGGCAGCTGTTAAAACTCAGATTGAAGTTCAGCTAGAGGTAAATATGGAAAGCTACTGTCAGACAGAAATCATAGCCATAATGTGTTGGTATAAAGGAATTACAGAGGAAAGTTGTGAGATGAGGCAGAGCAAGGAGTGGTTTAAATTTTTATCACTAATATTTAAATGTTTTTCTGGTTTAGAAAGTATGTTTATTTAAATAAGATTCTGATATTCCACATGGTTTGCTCCATTCCTTATGTGACTACCATACCATATTTGCTTATTCAAAGCAATTTTCCTTCTCTACTCAGTCTTATGGGGGTCAGCCCAACATAGGAAAACCAAATTGTCCTAGTTCGCTTTCATATGCCATCATTTATAACCCCCAGGAATCACAGAATCACAGAATGTTAGGGATTGGAAGGGACCTTGAAATACCATCTAGTCCAATTCCCCTGCCAGAGCAGGAACACCTAGATGAGGTTGCACAGGAAGGCGTCCAGGCAGGTCTTGAATGCCTCCAGAGTAGGAGACTCCACAACCTCCCTGGGCAGCCTGTTCCAGTGCTCTGTCATCCTCACTGAGAAGAAGTTTCTTCTCAAATTTAAGTGGAACCTTTTGTGTTCCAGTTTGTACCCATTACCCCTTGTCCTACCATTGGTTGTCACCGAGAAGAGCCTGGCTCCATCCTCGTGACACTCACCCTTCATATATTTATAAACATTAATAAGGTCACCCCTCAGTCTCCTTCATGCTAAAGAGCTCCAGCTCCCTCAGCCTTTCCTCATAAGGGAGATGCTCCACTCCCTTCATCATCTTTGTTGCCCTGTGCTGGACCCTCTCCAGCAGTTCCCTGTCTTTGAACTGAGGGGCCCAGAACTGGACACAATATTCCAGGTGTGGTCTCATCAGGGCAGAGTAGAGGGGAAGGAGAACCTCTCTCGACCTACTAACCACCCCCCTTCTAATACACCCCAGGATTCCATTGGCCTTCCTGGCCACAAGGGCACAGTGCTGGCTCATGGTCATCCTGCTGTCCATCAGGACCCCCAGGTCCCTTTCTCCTACTTATACTGGAACCTGGGTTGTTCCTACCCAGATGCAAGACTCTACACTTGCCCTTGTTATATTTCATTAAATTTTTCCCCGCCCAACTCTCCAGCCTGTCCAGGTCCCACTGGATGGCAGCACAGCCTTCTGGCGTATCAGCCACTCGCCCCAGCTTGGTGTCATCAGCAAACTTGCTGATAGTACACTCTATTCCCTCATCCAAATCATTGATGAATATATTTAATAATACCTACACTCACTTTCTTTTACAGTACCTGTTCATGGCTGGGTGGTGATTTGTGAAGGAAAACAACAAGATTTTCATGGGCCAATGTGATTAAGACAACCATTGAACTCAATGATCTTGAGGGTGTCTTCCAACCAAAATGATTCTGTCATTCTGTAATCCATGTTAGACTAGCACAAAACTCGTTTCATACAGTATGACAGCCACCAAGAAAGTGAAGAAGAAGAAAAGTGCTGGATATTCCACCAAGGGTGCCCTGAAGCGCAGGGAGGAGGTAAACAGTACAGAGAGGCCTGACCAGGTTTCCCCATTAATATGTAGGCAGGAAGGTTAGAGGTGGCCAGGAATTGGCTGTGTGCTTAGGTGCATGTTCGGGGAACATCAAACTTCTTGAGGACTTTGCTTGGGAATAAAAAGTGTATTCATCTCCCTCTATCACCAGCAGCCAAAGAGGGCAAGCAGTCAAGTTTTCTTTGTTTTGGTTTGTTTTCTTTCCTGTGTCTACAATTTTTAACTCACCAATAGGATTTGGGTGTGAAAGGCCATGATGATATGGTCAGAGCAAGAAGATGCCTAGTGCCCTACACTTACCGGCCTATGTGATAAGTCCTGCATAGTGGTGAGGCCTGGTAAAGATATCCCATGGCATTGAGTGCGGAGCATGCTGTGCTGGTTGCCACCATGGGAGTGAGCTGCTAGTCTGCACTGCAAATTCAATGGAGGGAGGCCAAAATCATGAGCCTCGGATAGCCTACTTATGAATATAAAAGGAAAGCCAAGAGATGCTTTTCAGCAACACAATCACCAGTTTTTACCCTTTGGGGTACATCATACAAGACAGCTTGAGCTAACTTTGTTCTTCATCAGAAAAGGTACTAATCCGGAAAGAATCCACAGGCATCAAATGAATTTGAATTTCAACAAGCTAATCAGAAAGCCCAAGGTTAGCCCAGCTTGGGAAGGTACTAAGCATCCATCTAGTCTCTATGAAGAGCACTCACCTGCACATTTTTCTTTTGATATTTTGCCAGGTTTTCCTAAATTGGAAAATAAAATGAGATAAAATTGCTAAAACCACCTTGAAAGAAAGTGTAAACATTGCAGAGATTTGGCTTGCATAGTACATTTCTTAAAGGGCTAGAAGCCATCTGTGGGATAATGTGAGGCAAGTTATACCTTCTGAAAGTAACTGAACCCAAGAAGCTTGTCAACATAAAAGGAGGATGGGTAAGCCAGTTCAGGTAAAATAAAAAGTGACTCTTTTCTCTCACACCTGACTGAAATAAAACATTTTGTGAGTTGAAAAAATCATAGGACTTGTTTCTTCTTTATTTTTATGGATAAAATCCTTTTCAGGGCTCCTGACAAGACAAAGGTTCTATTAATCTAAGAACTGTACAAACACATAGGTTTTGCACCAAGAACTTGAGTGAGAAATTAATTCAGATTCTGACCACCCCAGCCTTTGGCCATCGAATCATATTTCTTTTGAAAAGCAGGCAGGAGATATGAATACGGCAGATAATTCTTGTATGTTACTCCTATATCTGTTTTTGGTCAGAACTAGAAACAGAAATAAGCAAACAAATGAAGTACAGTTAGCTTCTGACTTAGTCTGCTATCTCAGGTTGAAGAGAATGGCAGCTGTATTTTACAGATTTCAAAGGTTCAGAAAAATTAAGTACTCCAGTTTTGAGTTAGTTCTGAGCTACATTCTGAAGGGCAGCTTTAAAAAACAAATAAACAATCAAAACAAAACAACACAACACAAAACAAAACAAAATACTTAACTGGTTATCTCCTTGCTTTGATGCATAACACTGCATAAGCTGAAACACATCTCTAGGTCTGCATAGTCCAGGCAAAAGTCCTGGAGAATGTCACTCCCAGTTAGAGACAACCTTCAAGGGTTGCTCTGAGAGTGGTCTGCCGATTGCTGTGGTGCCTTGCACCTTTCCAGTTCTCTATTTCTGCTGTTTGAATAACAGCTTTTGGCTTGTCTGTTTGCATACTGTAAGCCAAATCTTAAAGAAGTTATAGTCACAGTGGTGTTGTCCTGGATTTTAATGATGTAACCTCTGGTCTCCTTCATTTAATTTTTTTCTTTCTGTGACTCTTTTGGCACAGCTTTGTCTTCCTCTTTAGTCTGCAATGGAGTTCTAACCCTCTACTTTTTCCATCTCAGGCTGTGTCTACGCATATGGTAGCTGAGTTACAAATTCAGCTTCATGAGCAGTTGTACTGTAGAATAAAATAAGAGAGGCAAAGCATCTGTAAGAAACAAAAACTTGTTTAGATATAAGTGCCTTTGATCATCAAATGTGCAAGGGTATGGGGAAAATAAATAAGGTTATCTTAAAATAAGACATAGTTTAAAGTCATTCCCAGTGTGAAAGTATTCTCTTTGCACAGCTGAAACATAAATGATGTAGGATCGATGTTAGATGTTGGCCAGGATGTTCTAAAAAGGAGCCTGCAGAAACTGGACTAACAGATCACTGCCAATGGGTTTACTTGCTGTATGTCTCAAGACAGGGAAACTGAAAAATAAATTGATGAAGAAAGTAAGATGCAAAATGACAGGAAGAAGACAGGAAATATAACGACCAGTTCAACTTGTTGTTTGAATTGAAATGATTATATATGCAGCCTCAGGAAATAAAAGCTCCCATTCCCTTCAACACTTTTGTAAAGTTTTGCTCCAATAATGAAAAATGGAAATGAGCCTCTCTAATGAATTATAGCAATTATCTCTCTGCTGGGGCAAGGCAACTCTGAATCCCGTCATATTCCCCCAAGAAAAGAAGCACTATGTGCTGTTATTCACCACACACCTCGAGAAATTCAACAACATTTTCTTATTACAGTTTCTCTGAAGCATGAGAGTACTCAGCTGCCAGCCCATGGCACTTCTGGATTTCATACTGTGAATAGCCTTCAACTTCACTGGGCTGTGTTTGCACAGGGAGCTCTCTGTGTATGAGCAGACGGTCGACAGAGAATTAGATTGATTTCTTGCACTTGCACAAGACAGTAATTTATTCATGGATTATCAATCTGGTTAAAATAAAATCCAAGTTTTTTCTCACTTGTGGGCCTTAGCAGATTTATGTGAAACTTGTGCAAATCATATTTTAAATGAAAACATTTATTTTCTATACCACATGTCATGCAATGTAAGAAAAGTAGTTTTAGTGTTTCCTCGTTAGGAGGACCTTATCTAGATTTCCTGGTTGTTGTTTAGAGATGACATAAGTGATTTGACAAGGTCAAAGGACTAGTAGTAAGATTAAATCCATTTATACTCTTTCCTCTATAGACAGGAAATCTCTGAATACTTCATTTTACCATACATATAAATTTTTTCACATACAAAACATTTACATTCAAACTGGATCAAATGCATTTTCATTCAAAGCCATTAATTAAAAACTGAGGCATTTCCCCATTAAATTATACTTGAACTATGCAAAAAAAAGTGAACTAGTGTGGGTAAATAGCCTTCATTACAGGTCAAAATGTCTGTTATGTCTTGGACACTTTTCCAAGGAAAAAGCATGTTTAATGTGTCCTCCCGCTGTGAAATTAAGTTGCTGTTTACCTATATTAATAAAATCTGAAATATGTTTTCTGGGACATAACTGTTGAGAGATTAATAAATGCTCTTCATTTGTGATGCCCCACAGCTATGCCAGAACATTATTTTCATGCAAGATGTTATGCTAAACCAAAATTGTTTGGACCACCTGAGATGTCTTTATCTGAATGTTTTCATGTGATAAAGGTGTACATTTATTCATATATTTGTATCATACAGTTATATAACATATACATATAGCCACATTTTTTGGAATTCCAGACTCAAAACTTCACAGTCCAAACAGAGATGTTTTGAGCAACCAGGAAAAAAAATGTTGAATATACCGTGTCTGTACCTCCATTCAACAGAGAACAACCTCTACAATTAACTGTTTAAAATGGACAGAACCTGTTTTCTCTCTT
Source organism: Columba livia (assembly GCF_036013475.1). Lineage (NCBI taxonomy): Eukaryota > Metazoa > Chordata > Aves > Columbiformes > Columbidae > Columba > Columba livia. Next base: position 54,688,673 of record NC_088602.1, read on the forward strand.
TCTTTTGACAGTGATAAACTGTCCACATCATGAACAGCCCTGGCCATAAATCTCACTTAAGGCCAAGGCTGTGCATCATCTCACTATCAGCATTCAGCCACACCACCCTGCACGTATGGGCTCAGAGCTCAAATCCTAGGGTTTATAGTCACTCATAAAAATTGCATCAAGAGCTTTAGTCCCAACACACCAGGATGACCCTGATTTCTGAAGGCAGGGCAGGATTCATCCTTCAGAGTGTGTGTTCCCAAATGGTGGATGGAAGAGCTGCCCTCCAGGAACCATGGTGAACCTGTGGCCACCAGCTCATCAATAGGCTTATCACTGCCAGGGAGCAAAACGTAACACATAGAAGAGTTGTCTGCCTAAGGAGTTTGCACAGTTCATTGTACTGTAAAACAGGGAGAGCTGAGAAGAATGAATGAGACTGGCTCATTTCCAGTTCATTTCCATGATACCTTATTGAAATGAAAATATGCCTAAAAACTACACAGTGTAGAAAAGCGGCAGATCCCTGAGGCTTTCATCTGAGCGAAGTACAGTGTTTCTAAGCCAAGACTTCATCCTGGGGCCGCTGTTTTATCCCTGTGGGTCTACTTGTTATTACTGTCCATGAGTAACCTAGTGGCAAGTTGCCATCTCCTTCAGATCTCTTTTTTTCTTCCCACTCCTTATGCAAAGTATTTCACAGTTTCTGATCATTCAAGGAGATATTGCTGCTCTTTTCCCTCTTTTTGGACGTTATAATTACAAATGTGCCGTGGGTCAGCTCTGTGCTCCACAGCAACACAAACTAGAAAGTCAGAAGTTGGCTCTGAGTGAGTTGGTGTATCTCTGCCACCCAGCACTGCACCACACCATGGGAAGCTGCCAGCTTGGCTCCTAAAGGCAATAAAGATATTTTAGCAGCATTCTGCAGATCTTGACCTGCCTCTCCACAGGACTAACTGGTTCAATTGACAGGGCATTGCCACCCAGACCCCATGTCTGTAACAAGCTTGGCTGGGGTTATCTCAAGGATCTCTTGACTGCCATGACATAGCTGTGCCCCTTGTCCATCTTCTTTCCCATTCATTCCTCTACAAATAGCACAGGGTTTTCTGTGTCAATTCTTTCTCATTTTATAGCTTTTGTCTCTCTTAGAGGGACATAAGTCATGAGGTTGAGGTAGTCTGTTAGGAGGTAGTTTTGCACCCAAATTTGTATTGTCCAGGGCCTGGTTTTGATGTGTCCGGTTTGATGTGTAAATTACAAATTAACTCACATAACTTCAGCAGCCTAAAGCATAGAGATGAGCCCCAGCTGGGCATCTAGGATCCCTGTAAAATCAGCTGAGGCAATCCCACAGCCATCCAGTCCATGTACTTTCTCAGAATAGGATTAATTGGCCTCTAGAAATTACTAGAGTGGGAATTCAGACAACTAGGCTAGCCTGAATTTTTACTTCTGAAGTGACTGGACTTAGGTGAGATGAATGTTGCTTGTAGTGAATTACAATAGCATACAACAACAAATACGAGTTCTTTAAATGCCTTAGTCCTCTAAGCAGTGCCTTTGGAGGTAGTATGGCTGTGGCTATGTTTCTATCTTAATCACAGCTGGCACTCTTTGCTGGCGCTTTTCTGTCCCACATTTCTTCTTCTTAAAAAAAAAAAAAAAAAAAAAAAGTCCAAATAAGGAAGCAAAAAGAAACCAATAAAACAACCATCTGTAGATGAAGGCAGTATCCAGGGGTCTTAGTTCACAGATGCAAGTGAAATAGGGGAGAGAGCAGCAATGATCTCTTTAGCGTGAATAGTGTAAGATTCAGTAGAAAAATTAAATTGCAGAGGGACAGATACCTGGAAATTTTGAAAAAATAGATTTAGCCCAGTTATATAAAGTACTGGAGAGCATATAATAGGTCATCAGACAGAGAGTGAGAAAAGTAAATGTACTGGGAGCTTCTGAAAATACTGCAGAATTTTCTCCCAAGCTAAGGTAGACAACTCAGAGTTTGACTGCTAAAATCAAAAAAGAAAATAAAATTATATCTGAATATGTGGCTCTATTATGTAAGTCCAAAGAGCATTGGCATGGACCAAGAAACTAAAATTATGATCTTAAGCATATGAAATTAGGTAACGCAAAATGGTCATTTCACATTAAAATACAGACTGGAAATTACTACACTGCAAGAAGTCACTTCAGAAAAAGTACAGTAACAGTGTGATGGCATTTAAACAACAGAGTTACTTAAGTAGTCAGAATCCATATATATAGAATTTATGGTTCCAGGATAACCTTGTAGAAAATGTAAAAATCTTGAGCAGGTAACTACAAAAAAAAAAAAAAAAAGAATGGTGCTGTGAAGGCAACAGGTGACAACACAGAACATTTCTGCCTGCAGTTGTTTTTCACAGAGATAACCAATCAGGTGTGCAATATAGCTTAACACATCCCTGTTATTTGAAGTGAATGTATTCCGCATCATGCTTTAAAATCTTCCTCTGTAAAACATGGGGAAAAACTGTCTTAAAAACATTAAAATAGAATATGGATTTTTAAAGACATTTAGGCACTTCCTGTCCTTTAATTTCAAGAAGTATCTGACCTTACTTGCTCTCTCTGACCAACCTCAGCAAATAGAGGGATTCACCATCAAAACAGCATATTTCCACACAACTGTTGTCCTCTATATAACTATATCTTCCTGTGGGACTCTGTGCATACTAGTTATAGGTCTTGCAGCATTCGGTGGTTTTACTGGTAGAATTCAGTATGTGTTTTGCAGGTAGCACAAATTGGTCACATAATAAATATTTTATGGAATATGACAGCCCAAGGCAGTGATCTAAATTGCTTATTATTTTAGTCTATTTACATAAAACATATTTTGATAGACCAGATACAAGGCCATGTATCTGGGAACAATGACCACCTGCAAGACCTAAAACTGGTGAGACTATTTTGCAAAGGAAAGACTTAAGACAACAGAGGGGATAGCAGGAAAATATTAAGTAGAAACTTCCAGCTGCTGTGACAAAAAAAGCTTAATCATCACTCATGCAATGGTGAGGAGTAACTACGGATTTATATCTTTGTCTGAATACGGAACTGATGGGTCCACTTATATCTCTGAATAAGAAAGGGCTGGGGTTTGATCGCCCACACTGCTTACATGTTAATTCATTCCCCATCACAGTTTAGGCCCACACCAATAAATCCCCTCCAAGACATGGACATAGCTTGAAGGATAACAGAATCCATTCCCAAAAGCCAGCAGTTAGATCACAAAGTCAATTCACTTTTGACCTCCCAATCCAGCATATGCCTCCAACACTGTCTTAGCATTTGCTATCCCAGTGTCACCCTCAGAATACTTTGCCAGATACCTGGCACACCTCTGGCTGTGTAACACATAGGCCAAGTGCTGTGTAGAACAGATGCAGGGAGTTTCTGCCGCTTGGCTTCAAGGCAAAACTCTGAGAGCCTTTCTAGAAAGAGGCATTTATTATTTAAATCCAGACTTTAAGAAGGATGGTGAGAAGCCAGAACAGTATGAGCCATGAGTAAAGGCTAGAAAAAAGCCTTACAATGAAAGACTTAAGACTTCTCCTCTTAGGTTATCTAGAAAAGATCAACAAGTTACTTGGTGGTTGTGTCTATGTGCCTCCAAATGAGAAAAGTCCAAGTAGTAAAAAACTTAAGCTAAACAAGAAATCCTAAGTGCCTACGGCTGGATGGTGAAGCTAGAAAAATGTCCCTTTGAAATAAGGCGTTTGTTTAACAGGGAGGGTGGCTAATGACATGAGCAGACTCCAGCAGGAAATAGTGGGTTATTCCTCTGTCATTTTCTGGTAATTTTCCATTTTTAGTAAAATTCAGGGGCAATGGGTAAAAGTCCTTTTGAAAGAGGTTGACACTGTGTTCTGTCTGGCTTTAACATCAACAAATCCAGGGCTGTTAATTCAGAAGATAAAGAGTTAACTGGGAATATTCTTTCCAGTAGAATGGATAAAACCAGAAACAGATCTTTATAAAAGATTCACTGCTTTTATATTAGTACAAAAGCAATGTGTAATGCATTCTTGGCACAGTACACAGCTTAGTAAGCAGTGCACCAGTGGCTACATTCCGTGTTTATTCCATTTTCCAAGTGAATTCAATAGATCATTCCAGATAGAGTGTATTACAGTAATCCAGTCTTGAGTTGACAAAGGTAGGTGGCAAGGTTTTACTGGAGTGAAGAGGTTGTGTTTGGCTTTTCAGGCATAGATGGAAATATTTGGGTTTGTAATTGCAAGCTAGACATGCAGGAGTTTCTTAAGGTTTTATAACACAACTGAATGGCCACCTGGCCCCTCCCAGAGTGTAGTCACACTCTTTCAATTTCGATGCTGATATTATATTTTATAGTATTCACCCCTGCTCCTTCCCAGTTCACCCAAGTTGTCTCAGATGATCTGTTACACATCTTCAAACAGTTAATCGTCTTCTGGCTGTCTTGCTCACAGAGGTACGCACTTAGTTGGCTCGTTGCATCAGTTGGAAGCAATGGGACAGATATGTAAAGTTTCATCAGCATGCTGTGTGCAGACCTCCACATGCCATCTACTGACTTCCACAGTTCCATTTTGAGCTAGCTCAGTTGTTTCTTTATTGTGCCTGTAATACAATTCATTCAGAGCTGGAAATAATCCCCAAGCTAGAAATAAACTGCTTGAATTTCTTATTTCAAGGGAGGGCTGCTAATTAGGTAAAAATCTCACACAGATTTATTTATATAGAAAGCAAATTTAATTTTTAAACCACTGAGAAGCAATAAGCACAGAACTTTATGATGTCACTCTTAAAGAGATATTTTTCAGTCTTTATTTATAACCTAATTTTATACAAACCACCTGCAGTGTTGTGGGCATACAGGAATATCAACTAAGTGCAGGGAAATCAGATGCCATCTGAAAAAGCCATTTGCTCTGTGATCACAACAGGCTGACTCCAATAGAGGATTTGGATACTTGCAAGTTATCTCATGCAACACCAAACTTTCAAGTAGCTGGATCCCAGTATTGAGTACAAGAAATTGATTGGCATAGAAAACCAAAGAAGCTCAGAAGTATAATTTAAAATATACATCCTTAATAGATGGTGAAAGTGCATTAACAGGTAGCAGAAAATTTAAACACTGGACCCAGGTTGCTTACTGAGGGCAGAAATACACATTAGCGCTCACTGTTTATGCTCCAAATACACGTGCCACCTTCCCATGGCAACCACACACCTCAGTATATAAAAATATACTAACACAGTTCAAGCACTGCCTTGCAGAGTGGGGGACATGCCCACTGTGCCCACCTTTCTAGTTGGCTAGGTTTAGGTGGCTCTACCTTCCACAGAAAGGATTTTAGGGTAGCCCCTGAGACACACCTGACTTTGCTGATTGGTGTGGTGCAACCATGGCACCTCAGTCCAGCTCTCTCACTCACCTTCTTGGACCAGGCAGTTTGTAATGCTGCACTGGAAACAGCAAGCAGCCACACCGGTTCTCATCCAGATGCCCATAAAAGCTCCTTCTGGGCTGACTATGCCTCTTTTTAAAGAGGACTTTGTATCTGAATACAGTATTAAAAAATAGAAGAGACATTAGTACCTTGATGAAGATTATTCTTCCTCACAGCCCAATTCAGGGTCCAGAACCCACTTTCCATTCATCTATTATCAGCAGAAGGGATGTAAGGGATGTGAGTGCAAGACATTCTGCAGGGTGATTGTACTGTATCTCACAGCTTATTTTCTCTATCAGTAGCCTCCTGTCACACATACCTGACTCAAAGTCAGCTTTCCTCTGTGTAAGGTCAAAAACAGAGAAGAGAGAATCTCTGGGCAGTGAGGTAAATTTCTCCCACATACAGCATGCTGTACCACTTTGGAACCATGCAAAGCCTTCTTTTGATTTTTAAGGGCTTTACTTTTGAAGCTATTTTGGTTATTTGGAGCCTAAAAAGTAGACACTGTTCTCCAGACATTTCTCTTCTTGCAATGCTTAAAATCCCTTGTCTCAGGAGGAGGAACATCCCATTCCCCTCATCTCCACTCAGGGCAATGTTCAAAAGTTTTATTTATATATACATCAACTTAAATCTCAGCTTCAAGTGGTATGACCTAGCTGCAAATCCTGCCAATTCCCAGATGTTCTTTGTCTCCTGCTGTATACTTCTCTCTCGGAAGACTACTCTGGGTCAGGGGATGCCAGTGATTACCCATATTTCTTTCCTACATCCAAAGCAATCATTTTAAAGCTGCACGGTCTTTCTCACAAGCCCTTGTCTGGGTCTTGTCTAGGTCATATATTACTACTCAGTATGAAAACTGCAGAGTCTTGCTAGATTGACTATAAAATATCCGCAGGTTGCTGCAGGTTTTTGATTTGTTGCACAGTACTAGATGAAAATCCTTTCAGCTAAATGTGAATGAAGACTCGGGGTTTATATAGCAGCCATCCAAGAAGAGGTCGTCATAACTCTACCATGTGAAAAGAAAATGTGGGCTAAAGGAGTGTAATTAAGAATATTTTCTGCAAGTAGGACAGCATTTAGTAAGCTCTGTTCTTGAACGCTTCAGGGTAGTAATGGCAACCACTGACACCTACGCTACACTTGCTGCTGACAGGTATTTGGGCTGGTCCCTGCCGCTTTCTTAAAATAAATTTGTCACCAGCTGACAAAAAAAGGTGCACTATTAGTACTTTAAGAGAAAGGGAATGGCTTACAAACCTTTATCTTTGTAAACCTGAGAGAGATTCTGTGCTCTTCTTTTTGAGGATTTATCGTCAGAAACAAACACAATACTGAATGGCTATATTGTGAAAAACACCAAGCCACACATGAAGATCCATCACATTGGTAACACACACAGGTAACTGGGGCAAAGCTCCTCCTTCCTGGTCTGGTTGGCAGCACGCTTCAGAAGAGGCAGGATGCCACCTATCCAGCTGTGATCTGACCACCCCCTTACAGAGAGAGTCGAGGGTTTCTGGAGGCTCCTGCCTGAGCTGCTTCTCAGGACCCACGGCATTGAGGCTTCTGCATGGGCACAAGTACTTCTGCCAGAGACATTTTTTTCCAGTTCTTTACCCCCCACCTTGTCCCAATACTCTTCTTACACATCCAGGCAATCTCGGATACATCACAGAAGAATAAATATTGCAGATTTGGGCTGGATTTATTTTTTATAGCTGCTGCCACCAGCTGTGTTTGCTGTACAATCTGCAGGCCACAACCACCTCCCTGCTGAGCTATCTCTGCCCAGCAGCTCCCCCACAGGGCTTCAGTTCTCTTAAAACGGGATCATTAGCAACAGGATTTTCGTATAAGCTTTGCAACAAAAGAGAAATTTCCTTTGTTCTTCTTAATATAAATAAAATAGCTACAAACCCTGAACCCTTCTAAAAATGACTGTCTCATCCTATCGATAATTGCAGGATATGGCCAACATTAAAGTGGATTTGGCTTGGTTTGACTGCCAGTATGTTTCTAAATGTATAAACTGCACCTGCCCATAAATACCTCAATTGCCACTAAAGCATTAACACACCTTGTCTAGCCTCGTCAGAGGCCTTCAGAATCACCAGCAGTTCTCAGGGAGCTCTCTCGCATCCCTGCAAGTGCTGCCACCCAGCCTCTTCGCTTTTCCAAGGCTTCCAAAAATAGCTTACTCAGAGGACAGAAAATTGTCAACTTTTCATGTTTGTAAAACACCTGCGTGGTATAATTCTGCAGAAGGCGTTACCTGCACACAGGAAATTAATTTCATTCATGGATCTAGTTACAAAATAGAGAATAGATTTTTTTTTTTTTTTTCATTTTCAGATATAATTTTTAGGGCAACAAAAGATAAGGTGATGATTATTATAGTATTATTGAAACTTCTTCTCAGTGAGGGTGCCAGAGCACTGGAACAGGCTGCCCAGGGAGGTTGCAGAGTCTCCTGCTCTGCAGACATTCAAAACCCACCTGGACACATTCCTGTGTAACCTCATCTGGGTGTTCCTGCTCCGGCAGGGGAATTGGACTAGATGATCTTTCAAGGTCCCTTCCAATCCCTAACATTCTGGGATTCTGTGATTATTCCCACATCAAAGACAACTAAGATATAGTATAACTCCATGCAAGCACATAAAGCCTCTACATACTCCTTCCACACTATGTTTTTTATCATCCCAGTGGCTATATAGAGATGCAGGAAGTATAAGTGCCACTCAAACATGATAATCTTCTAGAAAGTAATTGTACTGCTTTGGAAACAATTATGACTTGTTAGTGCATTTTCAAGTTTCTGTTTCAAAGTACCAATTGCTCATGGCCAAATGTCAATTCATTAAATATGACAAATTAACAGAGTTCAGTGATAAACAGCTTTGGGAGATCAGTAAGTAAAATCAGCACAAAGAAAGCTGTTGGTGAGATCTTAATGCCAAACAGCTTTGAATGTCTTCAACACTCATTTGTCACCTATGCAGACTACTTAATAGTGACAATGTCTTCCCAGCTACTGTATTCAGATATCATCAGGAGTGTAGATGACAACAAAGAGACACCTTTACCAACAGCAAATCTCTTCAGAAAGAAGTCAGACAGTTCTTACTGCATGTTAAAAATACACTTCACTTTTAGGAGGATTCTATGTCTATGAGAAAAATTAAGTCACCTAGCATATGATCTCACTGGTGACAGAAAACTTTTTAGTTTGTGATTTCCATTTGCCTCTCATGCTTTAACACAAAAATGCCAGGAAATGCAAGAGATAGTTTTCAATGGCTATCCAGCTCTTCTGTCATTGCAAACTCATGTACTAGAACTTCTCTTTGTCAGAAACCCTCCAGAATTTTGTCAGAAAAAATTGTCAGAGAGTTTCTGAGATACAGCTTTCATTTCCTAGATTTTCACTCCATAGTAAGTATGCCTGCATCAAACTTTAGCAAACAACGTCAAGCAATATCAAGTAATAGCTATTATTTTAATTTTCCTGTACCTTTTTAGGTGTCTCACATGGGAAGTGTAGTCTTTTCTCTAAAATAACATGACTGAACAATATCTTTCTTGTCTGTCCCCATTACCCATCCTGTCCAATTTCCTTCTCGGGAAGAAAGAAGAGTGAAGGCCATTTTATATTTCAGACACTAAGTACTTTGATTCACTGTTTGAAATTCAGATTGGTCACTAAGTTATTCTTCTGCTAGGTCAGGGACTTTGTTTTGGAGCTCTGGGCCTCAGAGGTGCATGTTTTCAGGTAGATATAAATGCTTTTAGTATTATTTGTGTAGACATCTGGACTTGTGTCTGCTGGTGCCTGTGGCTCACCTGTATTTCACAAGACTTGGAATTGTTTTAGTATTTAAAGAGGTCCGTATAAGGAGCATTAGCAAACAATAAACAGATTCTTTCAAACTTTCCCTCATGTTAAGTGAAAAGCTTGTAAAACTCTAAAAGGCATTGGAGCAAAGCTTAATCCTTGGACACTATGCATATATTAACCTCTACAAAGACTTTGATCAAATCTTTAAATGTCACCAGCCTCTTTTCTGTTTCTTCTGGGTCATATAACATCACACACAACATAAGAATTGACCTTTATTGTTTGCAGGAATGCCTGAGGATATTTAGATCATCCACACACAGCCTAGATATGCCAGCCTCTGCTCCTTAGAAGATCCAAACAACTCACAGTGGGTGGAAAGCAAAATTGCATATTCATAGAATAATTTAGATCAGAAGGAACTTCTGAAGGTCACCTGGTCCACCCCCACCTCCCTTCATAGCCCCATTTGGTTCAAAGCAGGGACAACTTCAAAGACAGGTCTATCTTCAAGTTAGATCATGTTGCTTGGGGCTTTGCCTCAGTCAAGTTTTGAGTATCTCCAAAGATGGAGATAACTGTCTCAACAGTCTATTCTGATATTCAGCCATCTTCAGTGCACAAAAAATTTTACCATATTGCTGTTTGTGTTCACTGTCACTTATTCTTAAGCATTGGACCTTTAAGAAGAGTCTGTCACCATCTTCTTTGTTACGTTGATGGCAGCAATAAGATTCCCTCTTTGCTTTCTTTTCTTCAGTCTGAACATCACTTTTCTTCAGTCTGAACATCACAGCTCTCCTTTTTTCATACATCTTGTGTTCCAACCCCCTGACTTGCAGTTAGAAGTAGTTAGAGGTTTGTATAGGAACTCCCTTCTTCCTTCTTGTGCCAGTGTAAACAACAGTCAATGAAGGGATTGCTACTAGGGCAGAGAACCCATTTGGTTGGATATGTGAAATAGAGCACAAATTCCCCAAGAGTCAGTGTCCCACAGCAGCACTTCAGTACCCAGCATAAGCAGCTTTCCTGCCTCGACCACCAAAATCAGCCCTTATCTTAACGATGGACAGCATGGAAATATCATATTCATAGACAAAAAAAAAATCAAAAAAACAGTCATCTTAGTTTTACAGCAAAAACAATGCTCTGATAACAGTGTATATGCACTATAAGAACACTCTGTCAGTGGTTCTCACTCTACCCACAAAGAATACCAGTTGGAAATCTTCACAAACATTTTCTCCATAGATCACAGATGGGAGCTCTGAATTTGATTATTCTCTTCATTTTTCAAAAGTGGTGGTGTGTAGCCCTGGGCCTTTCAGTAGGCAGCACAAGCAAGATGTGTCAAATTTTGCTCAAGGGACATCAGAGCCAGAATGCCTTTGTAATGCACTGTCACGTCAATTAATGTCTGCATCCCCAGTGGTTTCCTCACTGCTGAGGGCTCCGAAGAAAATGAAATGGGACAAAACAACTATGAAAGTTCCTCCAGTGTAGAACTCAAAACCATCTTGCCTACAAAATGCTTTACACCTCAACGGGTCCTGTGGGGCTCATAAATATGCCTTCTCTGCTTCCGAATGAATATACAGGGGAGCTAACTCCCATTCAAATTAATTGTTTCTTGCTTAAAACAAGAGGAACGTGAAACCCGCTTCACTCACTGCCATTGGTACATCACTCCTGCTGCTGCTCTCCCCTGCCAAGCAGGCACTACTGGGAAAGAGCCCCCAGTGAGTACATGTATGCATACCCCCCCATGCAGACAAAATGCAGACAGAGGTGACACGTGTCAAAGACCTCCAATTACTGAACAGGTAAGTAACTTTCCTCTTAGCACACTGCATGATCGAGTCCTAATTGAGCATCACGTTCCTCCTGGATGCAAAAGCAAACCATTATAGACAAATGAGTCAAAAAGCCAAAATAAAAATCAGTCAGATAGCTCTAGCGTGCTTGACAGAGCTATTTAAAAGATTCTGACCATTAGCTATCACTTCAGTGATATCACTTTTCATACTGACATGAAAGGTGGCAGAGGAGCTGTTTTCTCAGTCTCTTGCTTCTTCACGAAAGGAGACAAACACCAGGCACAAAACATTCTGAAAGCTGTTAACCGTCTTTGTCACCATCACATCTTAATCTGTTTCTAACTTCAGTGTTTGGTTTAGGGATGGGGAGGGTACATGTCCAAACAGTGAAATACTATTTTTAAGAGTTTCAAATAGTGTGTATATGAAAAAGTTGTGTCTACATATGGATGATTACACTGATTTTTAATGTGTGGTCCCCACATAGATTTTGCTGACACAATAAAAAGACTTAAAACTGGGTATTTAAATATAGGTATTGCAACTTTTCAATGTTTGTGTTTTATCATACAGTTGTCAGCAAGATTGTGATCTTTTAACTAAGAGAACAAATACAAATAGCAAGTCTTAAAAACAAAGCACTTATCTTATTTGCCTCTCAGCTGCAACTCCTTTACTGAGCTTGTGTCCTCTCCCAGTTTATGTTCCTTCTTTTCCTCTCAAACAATGAGTTATTGAAGTCTTCTGTTATTAAAAGTAAATGCTTACTCTTTTTGTAATTTAGCTCATCAGTGCAGTTAAATGGAAGCACCAGTGATACAAATTTGAATGACAGTTTTGGGCTATGTGTGTCTGTGTATCTATCTCTTCATCAGAACATGGACCAGTGTCAGTAGCAATCTTCCAACTGCTGTCAGTGAATTTTGAATCAGGTCTTTTAGAGGGAGATGCAAAAAGAATAGATGCATTGAGTGGGCCCAGAGCTGAATTCAAAGCTTTGATTCAGGTACTTAGCACCACCTGTATCATACCTGGGGACAGTTTTGTGCCTTATTGTGAGATGCAAAACAAATTCCAGAACTTAAACCAACAGTCTGCAGGCTTAGTCTTGGAAACATATAACACAGTGCTACTTATAGCGTTTTCAGTAAGGTCTTTCTAAGGAAGCAAAGTTACCCAGGGGAAAGTTTAAAAGTTAGCAGAGATTGTTGACTGAAGAGGTTTGAGAGCCACTAGCCAGTCACTGCTTATGCCAGGCTAACAGATCCCAACTTTCTTGGCATGTTCAGTAATTTACTCATCAGTAGCAGGAAGCACCTCCACATATAGCCCGGATTATATATCTATGTATGTTAAGCACAGCTGTCACCTTGAACCACTGAGCAAAGGTCATCTTCTAAAATGGATATCAAGCATTACAGAGCTCCCTATGACAGCATTCACCTGCACATGAAATGTCTGGGTTTAATTCCTTTCCCTGGATGAAGAGACTCCAAACTCCCACCTTCCTAGAAAGGTCCTTATCCATCACCTGTTGTCCATATTGGCATGAGAACATCCTTCTGGCTGAACTCGGTAGCATGCAGGAAACATATTGAAATGTCTTAGGGCAAAGTGTTGGAGCACAACTGAACCTGGCTATGAAGTGCAGTGATTAGAAATCTCACAGTCCTCCCCATACCTGTTAGTGTGTCACTGAGATGACTTCTCCACATTTCAATTTACTGCTGTACATTGGCTGTTGGTCTCTGTGCCTACAGCTTTGTTTGTATTTGATGTAAGAATTGATGGCTCGAACAAATAGGCAATCCTTCAGAGCACATTGCACATACTTTACTACCACCTCTTTTAGATGTAATATAGAAAAATACACTACAGCAAGACAGACCAATCTGAAGGCTGGGTTTCACTGAAGAGTTTCAGAGGCAACATGAACCCTGAAACAGAGATTGTTCCCCTCTTTGAATCAGTGCCTCTCTCCTAGTGAGTCTTATGTCTGGGTATTCAGGCAGCGCTTCTTCACTGAACGTTTAATTCTCTTTTTTTTTTTTCTTCCGCTTTCCTAGGTAAAGAACCTTTCAGCCTCACATGGCAAATCCTCCTTTGACTGCCAAGACAGTAGTCTTTTACTTTTTATTAGTGGAACACTGATCATTTCAGCATTACAATTTAAGGATCTTAAAACTTGCCTATAAAGTTTCCTATTTGTTTGGGCTTGAAGGGAAGCTGAAACATGTTACCAAATGGTGAACACACCATCAGTGCTGTCTGTTCTCTTAGAACAAATGATGGTAGAAAAGATACCAAAAATGTAGCATAAAAATTATATTATCCATTTTTGACAAATAGTAATTTTATGGTACCGGTCATTTTGGAATGCCTTCAATTTTGAGGAACACTAAGATGAGGTCATTTAGACTGTTATTGATTCTGCCATTATGGCATCACCTATAAGTATTTAAAGCATTTAATCCCCCATGAGAGGCTTTGAACTATAAATGGCTTTTTGTAACAAGGACAGCCTGCTGTTTTATAGCAGTGACACTAGATGTGTGATCTCTTTCATGGCTGCCTCTAATAATGCAGTAACTTCTCTGATTCTCATGTTGCTTGGAATAGTAGTTCTGTTGCAAATGATGAAACTACACTCATGTTAGAGGTATAGCAAGCATCTTTTTTTTGTCTATATACTTGAAATCTTTTCAGCTAGATTGGACTGTGATTTCTGGAGTGATGTTAACTGAGTTTGGAATCAGAGTGAACAAACTAACCAACTCTTGTCCCAGGTAAACAGGAGGTACAGAACAAGTATTAGTGCAAGATGCCATGTTCCTTTACTAGAGCCCACAATTAGGCTAATAAAATCATACTGCGCTTTTTCAGCAAGTGACCCTGTGTTTCATGAGGTCTGAGCACCCAGATTATTCGAGTGATTTTGCAGGAAGCATCTGCTCATTCCTTCAAGAGCGTAAGTGTGGACATAAAAGACTAACTCAGATACCCTCTTTAATGAAGCTGAGCATAATGTTCACAAACCAAATCGTATACAGAAAATAAAATCTAAAGCCTAATATTAAGTCCGGAGGAGTCAATAGGAAAAATTCTGTTCATTTTATTAGGTTTTGGGCAAGAGTCACAGGGCAGATTCAGCAGGTGTTCAGAGAATAAAGTCAAAGCTTAGAACTAGTTCCAGTCTAAATGTGAACCTCCAAAGCATGAACAATAATCATAAATACATTCAGTTCATAAATACTTGTTCGTCCTACCACTAGCCCTTTCCATTTAAAATAAGCAAGCAATTACATTTTTGTCTAATTTTGCCTTAAGTAAGCATGATTTTTGTACCATTTACAATTTCCAAGTCTCTGTGAACTCCATGGCTGGGGATACAGCTCTTCTAAGTGTGCCCATCTATAGTATGTACCCAGCCTTTAGACCGTGTCTTCCAAGTTACTGGAAGAGAAGCACCTCCCAGATGCTGTTCATCAATGTCAGATAAACATGAGATAGGTAGGTCCAATTCTTCTTTGAACTACAAAGTGATATTCTAGTGTTTCATATGCACCTAATTTTTTAACTGTCAGAGGTCAATGCATTTGCCTAGATATGGTACCTACTGCCATTTGAAATTATGTAGGTTATGTGAGGCATCTGCATGGGGCTAGCACATGTGACACAAGATCCATGTCACAGTTGTGCTTCAGCATGACAGCAGGCATATACCCTTTGGAAACAGCATCTGAAAGCTGTGTAGGGTTCTCCAGAGCATCTCCAACATCAATGGAAGCCTACATTTGCACAATTGGACCATGTCTGTCAAGTTAGGCAAAGGAGTTTCCACAGGCAGTGGAAATGGTGACCTGTCCTATAAAGGACACTGATGTTAACCTACATCCCACAGAGAGTACATGGTCTGTGGATAATGTGCATGCCCCCAAAAACGAGAGTCAATGACAATTAGGCACTTAATACGGGCTAAAATCTGCTCGTGGCTACAATACAGCTAATCCAAATCAGAACTGTGATGCACTATTACATAAAGTTTCAGTGGCTTTCCTGTTGTGGGGAGTGAGAGGGCTCTGGGAAAGCAAATTATCAGGACATTGATTTAATATCAGTTCTGATTTGAGTTTCTTCCAACAAAGTGGTTTATGCTGACTCTCAGCCTGTGTGTGTTGTTATTTCAATTCTAGATGAAACAAAACAACAGTCGATTAGAAGGACATTAGCACTATTTTTTGACTTCTTGGGGTGGGAGGAGGGGGGAATATGCTTTACATTTGTGGTTATTTTTTAAATTTTAAATATTGAAAATCTTAGGTAATTTATTATGTAGTTCCATATCAGCTCAAATACACTTCATGAATATTGCTGCTGATAGAGGAGCCATACTCTCATATGCCTTTGCTGTTCATAAATAAGTTTTCTTTTTGTAAGTGGACACATAGATCATTTTGGGACTATTGCACTGCAAGCTCCCGGCAGCAAACCTGAGTATTTGTGGCTTTTACAGTATCATTACTTCTGCATGTGAAACATCTCATCCACAAATGTCTGCAGGACTTCGGCCTGCATTGTATTTTGCACACGTTATGAGGAAATATCTCCTGGATTGTCTAGGATGCTTCGGTTCCCAAATAGGGATTATTATTTTTTTTGGTAGTACTTTGCTGAGGTAAACACAGAAGTCATCCATCTGCTGAGAGAAAGTAGGCTGTCTTGCTGTCTGTCCCTAAGGATAACAATCAGAGCTATCCACTCCCGGTACTGTACTGGCAAAATTCTGGTTGTTGTGAAAATAAGGTTGGTCAGAGCTCCAATGCAGGGCACCACTCACTGTCTCCAAGCAAGACCAGCTGCTGGTGTTTGGAGTCAAATTAGTGTGAGAGGGAGTCATTTCAGCACGCTGTGAACTTAGTCTGCACAAATTTAGTTATTCATTGCATAGGACTACATGTATCCTTTGTACATTTGTCAAAAGGAAATTTTAGTTCTATTCCTAGAGTTATCAGGCATGTCTTTCTTTCTACAATTTAATTTACTTTCAATTTGCCTATTGGGCTTATTTGACTTGTCCCTGTGCATTGTTTGCCCCCTCCTCATTATGATAGCTTCTTGTTTTTCTTTCTGCTAAAAATACTCGGTAGATTTTTCATAAATCCGTACCATCTTTAGGGGGTTTTATTCAGTTTATTTTTCTCATATTTTTGGGTGATTTCTACTTGCTGAATTCCTTTTGATTTTCAGAGAAAAATGAGATCCCAGCACTGATACCTGCCTGTTGTCTGGTTTTGAAGGCAAAGTAAAATAATGTACAAACTGTCACTTGAATCTGAATCCAGCATAGGCAGAATCACTGAATCTAACTTGTCAGGTTTGTTTAAAAAAATGAAATTATAGAGGTTTCATTTGGCTTTGTTTTGCAATTAAGGTGTTCCAATGCAGCAACTGTGACAACCATGGTATTTTGGAAAACTAGTTAACAGAAATATCACCAAGATTACATTGCTCTGAAATTTTTGTTCCAGTGATTTTTTTATTAATACAGCATGGCCTGATATGAGAAGAAAAAATTAAAAATTGTATTTTGTGCACAAAGGTTTGTGCTGCTCCTGGAACAGTTTAAAAGTATGATTTCCAGTGCCTGTGTCTTCAAGCCATATTCAAGGGCACCTTGATTTAAACCGTAAGCAGTGCTCCAGTGTATAGTCACAGCATTATTTCTGTTCTTTGGGGAGAAAATCAGGCTGCCAATGCACACGTCCTTCATGGCAGAATATCTGTCTAGAGAGAGGAAAGCAGATGTATGTATAGGTCTAAAAATCCCAAATATAGCCTTTAATAGGTGTGATAATTATTTTCAGGAAAAAAGTGATAAAATGCAGTTTAAATCCGTGGGGCAAACTGTTCCAATGAATGTGTAGTGTATTTATTAAGGTACTCATAGGATTTGTAGCTGCTCCAAAGAAGTACATCTGCTCTATGACTACAGGCAACATTAGTTTCCAGGGAAAGTTTCTTGAAACTTTTTTTAATATGCTTTAACCTCTTGCATGCTGACTTGATATATCTAAAAGTGAGTTGCTCCACTCAGTCCTCATTGTCAAAGGCTAGATAGAATCATAGAGTCATAGAATCATTTTGGTTGGAAGAGACCCTCAAGATCATAGGCTCCAACCATTAACCTAATTCTGGCATTAAACCATGTCCCTAAGAGCCTCATCTATGCATCTTTTAAACACCTCCAAGGATGGTGACTCCACCACTTCCCTGGGCAGCCTGTTCCCATGACTGACAAGCCTTTCTGTGAATAATTTTTTCCTAATATCCAATCTGAACCTCCCCGTGTGCAGCTTGAGGCCATTTCCTATCACTTGTTACTTGGGAGAAGAGACCAACACCCTCCAAGATACAACCTCCTTTCAGGTAGTTGCAGACAGCGATAATGTCTCCCCTCAGCCTCCTTTTCTCCAGGCTAAACAGCCCCAGTTCCCTCAGCTGCTCCTCAACAGACTTGTGTTCCAGACCCTTCATCAGCATCGTTGCCCTTCTCTGAACTCTCTCCAGCACCTTAATGTCTTTCTTGTAGTGAGAGGCCCAAAACTGAACACAATATTGAAGGTGCAGCCTCACCAGTGCCAACTAGAGAGGGACAATCACTTCTCTAGTCCTGCTGGCCACACTATTCCTGATAAAAGCCAGGATGCTGTTAGCCTTTTTGGCCACCTGGGCACACTGATGGCTTATATTCAGCCAGCTGTCGACCAACACCCCCAGATCCTTTTCTGCCAGGCAGCTTTCCAGCCACTCTTCCCAGAGCCTGTAGCACTGCCTGGGGTTGCTGTGACCCACATGCAGGACCTGGCACTTGGCCTTGTTAAACCTCATACAACTGGCCTCAGCCCAATGATCCAGCTAGTCCAAATCCCTCTGTATGGCCTTCCTACCCTCCAGCAGGTCAACACTCCCACCCAGCTTGGTGTCATCTGCAAACTTACTAAGGGTGTACTCAATCACTTCACCCAGATCATAGAGCTACCAAAGAGAACTGGCCCAAATCCTGAACCCTGGTGAACACCACTCATGACAGGCCACCAGCTGGATTTGGCTCCGTTCACCACAATTCTTTGGGCCTGGTCCTCCAGACGGTTCTTTATCCATTGCAGAGTACACCCATCCAGGCCATGAGCTGCAGCTTCTCCGGGAGAATGCTGTGAGATGTGGTGTCAAAGGCTTCACTGAAGTCTGAGTACACAATGTCCACAGCCTTTCCCTCATCCACTAAGTGGGTCACTTTGTCATGGAAGCAGATCAGGTTGGTCAAGCAGGACCTGCTTTTCATAAACCCATGCTGACTGGGCCTGATGACTTGGTTGTCTTGTATGTGCCAGGTAATGGCATTCAGGATAATCTGCTCCATGACCTTCCTTGGCACCAAGGTCGGACTGACAGGCCTCTAATTCCCCGGATTCTCCTTCTGGCCCTTCTTGGAAATGTGCGTCGTATTTGTCAACTTCCAGTCAATGGGGACCTCCCTGCTTAGCCAGGACTGCTGATGAATAATTGAAAGTGGCTTGGTGAGCACCTCCACAACCTCCCTCAGTATTCTTGGATGAGAGTTTCCATCTGCTCTGAATGCTCAGGCTGGGGTAACTCCTCTCCCTTTAGTCCCACCTCCAGACTGTCAAGACTCAAGTATATATCATGCAAAACCTATGTAATTCTTGGTTTCTGGGAAAATAAACCCAAGTATAGAGACTGGATGGGAACCATAAGTCTCTAGTAGTATCTGATTTAGGTGGCCAGGGGCTGCAGGACACACCATGGCATTCAGCAGCAGTTAGGTGTAGGGGGGCACATGTCTATGTACATACATTGAATGGCCTGCTGGTCCTGAGAAACAGTTATGCTAAAAGAATAGCCCAACAAAAGCCACACTTGGCTTAGCCCTATATGTAATCAGTGCTTTGACCCACCAAATCTCTTGCCCCATAGCTGTGCTCCTACTGGCAGGCTCATAGCTTGGAGGTGCTGAGGAAGAGTCTCTTAAACCATCCCCTATTTCCATGTGACTGCATGAGCACTGCTCTCCTGCTCACTGTCAGCCATGGATTGAGTCAACCTGTTTTTAACATCTTGCAAGAACACAGGGAGGACACACATGCAGCTGGGTACAAGTAGGAGGTAGCACCCAACAGATGAAGTTTAACTGTTGGAATCTGTTCCTGTTCCACATCTCTCATGGCCAGTCATGCTGTGGTGGACCATCCTCCAGACTCACAGAGCACAGGAGGCTGTCAAGTCTCACCTGGTGGGGCAAGTATTTACAGACCAAAGCTGGAGATACCATAACTCTGGGAGATGACTAGCAAGCTGAACCACAACCTCAGCATACTCCAACCGTGCAGGACAGACAGAGCCAACTTTGAGACAGCTGAAGAGGGAGATTCTGTTCTGCACAAAGGAAGAAGGGGAGAGAGAAAAAACAGAAAAAGAAAAATAATTTTAAAAAATAACCCAATGAAACGAGAAGGAATTAATTTTTCATTGTATTTCATGGCAAGTTATTACTGCTGTGACAAAAAAAAAGTTGAACCTCATCACCCCTCCCTATAGCTGCTGAATTCATGTGATCAATGCTGCATGACCATTCTTCCTCGTATGTGCCCATTTGTGGCTGAAGGTCTGAACTGGAGTGAATGTAACTAATTGTGTGATATTAAGGGCAGAGTAGTCAACAACTGTTAGTTCTTCTGGCAAATGACCAGTAGTCAGGCTGTTATTCAGAAGTATCACAGGATGATGTTGCCACTCAGAGTGCTTACTAAGGGAGAGAAGGAATGCCAAACGAATGAGCAATCATCACGGTGTTTCGCTTAGGATGGAAACCTCAATTAGGATTCTATACTTCTCTGCTTCTTGTTCTTCCTTGTGGCAATCTTTTTACACAACAGCAAGACGTTAACAGTGCAGAATAAAAGGCATGCTAATAAGTATAATTTAACTTTTTTTTTTCCTTGAACACCATATTTGCTTCATGTTCTTTCTTCCACTGTATGTAGGAATTAAATAAAGAAAAATGGTGCTGGGATGTTTCCTTCCACAGGCTTTGAAATTTTTTCAAGCCACCCCTCTCCGAGCATTTGTACATTTGAGAACAATGGTAGGTACATTTGCTCCCTTTCCCCTGCAAACATCAGGTCCACTCTAGGAGCCTGCTGTTCTTGTATATGAAGATTTAAGAGCAGCGGATAGAAGTAGAACAATCTGTCTGAAACCCATTCTTTTTTTTTGAATCCCAAGCATTATCTCACTCATTATAAAAGACTTCTGTTCATCTACTTTTTTTTTTACTTTCTTTTTTACTTTTTTTTTTTTTCCCCAAAAAACTCTGTCTACTGTTATTGGCTTTGATGGACTGATGAAGTATGATAGCCTGAGACACATTTGACAGAACATGACTTTGGCCTGCATAAATTACTGTCAGGGAATTTTCAGGGAGGTACTGAAGTAAATTTGCACCGACTGAAAAATGAGTTATAATTTACAGCATAATCACTGCTACTGAACAATCTGATGGGTAAAACAATTAACTGAGTTTATACTTCAGGTGAGTCATCATAATTTTTCCTTATAGTTTGACTTCTCAAACTACTCTGAGATCTTTGGAGGAAAATATTTTAGAAAAGGAATTTTCCCACTACCTTGCCAAAAATCATATTTCTTTCCTGTCAACATCATGTCTTTCCTCTCACAAGTAATCCAGAGATGGCAGGTTTTGCTCTTTCCTCAGATACCCAAGCAAACTCTGATGGGGGGTAGCTAGGAACCTTCCACCCTGTGCCAGTAGTTTCCTGGTCCTTTTCTACTCCATTTCACCAAATCCCAGTTTTTTTAAACAACATTCTGGAAATGCTCTAATTAAGAGGATAAGAAATTAAAGAGTTTGTGGAGCTCAGGATGCTTATGGGATGCTCCTGAAAATATACTTCAGGCAGTGGCCTATATTTTATGCATTCAGTATCAGCGGCAGCTTTGGCTCAGTGAGAGTAATCTCTTCTCTCTGGTGATGAGCTCCTGACTGGAAAATATCCCCAGTTTTATACCTAAAATAGAGAGAAAATGTGAATGTTTCTATTTTTATCTTTATCTCATTTGTGATGCTACCCTTTGTGAGGATGTGTTTTTTCCATTTTGAGCTTTTTCTACCCTGTAAAGAAGTTTGGGTTTAGTTTTTATAGACAGAACTGCAAATTTTCTACATTTTTCACCCCATGTCTTGTGAAACTGCTTTTCTTTAAATCTGCAGTCTTCACTATTATGGCAAAAAAAAATCCCATTTTCTGCCTTTGTGACTATTACTAAATCCTCCAAAACATGAATTCTAAAACTTCTAGATTTCAGAGACAAATAAATTGCAGCACTTGCTACTTTTATAATGTCATTATTTTCATGATAGACTCATGACTGTGGGAACACAGTTTGTGATCACCAAATGCCTGGCATGGCCTTGCATGAATCCTTGCTGAAATGCAGTAGCAGGCTAAGGTGGGGAAGGTACTTGGAAAAAAGAGACAAATAAATAACCAGTGTTCAGCTGCCTCCATCCTGAGGGTGCTGGCACAGAGGCTGGGCTGCTTTTAAGCTGTGTATGTACAAGGAGCCAGCATCAATCTTGTGTGCAGCTACTCACTTCCATCAAGAGGGGCAGCCAGCAGGATGCTGCCTGCCAGCTCTAGGCAGCTCTGCAGCAGGTAACGCTCATTTATACCTGTTTGTGCTCACAGGCAGCTGTGAAGAGCAGGCAAGGGTTTGTCTGGGCTGTGTGGGAAAAATGAAGCAAGAATATTTTCCTGTTCTTTGTGAAGTGAATCCCCAGCTGTCCATTGCAGCTCTATTGCTTCGGGTCTTGTAGTTTTGCTTTCACCACCCGCCCTGCCCTCACCAGTGCACAGAAGAACATGTATAGCACCTTCTTGCTGCATCTCATTTGTGCCTCACATGTCCCAGAGACAGCATCCTTGTCACCACAGAGCCACACAGCCTGTCAGGACCATGTGTCTGAATCATAGAATGTCCTGAGTTGGAAGGGACCCTCAAGGATCATTGAGTCCAATTCCTGTCCCTGCACAGGACAACCCCACAGTTCGTCCAGTCTCTTCTTGAACACTGTCAGGCTTGGGGCCGTGACACCTCCCTGGGGAGCTTGTTCCAGTGCTGCACCACCCTCTGGGGGAAGAACCTTTTCCTGATGTCCAACCTAAACCTCCCCTGGCACATGTTCCTGCCATTCCCTTGAGTCATATCATTGGTTGCCAGATCTCCTGATCAGTGTCTGCCCCTCCTCCTCCCATTGTGAGAGAGCTGTAGACCATGATAAGATCTCCCCTCAGTCTCCTCCAGGCTGAACACACCAAATAAGTTTAGCTGCTCCTCATATGACTTCCCCTCCAAACCCTTCACCAACTTCATGGCCCTCTTCTGGATACTCTCCAGTAGCTTTATACCCTTTTTATCCTGTGGCACCCAGAACTGCACACAGTGCTCCAGGTGAGGCCGCACCAGTGCAGAGCAGAGCAGGACAATCACCTCCCTCACCTGGCTGGCAATGCTGTGCTTGATGCACCCTGGGACACAGCTGGGCCTCTTGGCCAACCTCTATGGTCTCCGTGATGTGGAAGTCTCTTGCATTAGTACTAAAGTTAAGGGGAACAGGCAGGCACAGCAAGATGGTCGGTGCCTGTTGCTGCTGGTGCCTGTAGCAGAAGACAGGCTTGACATGACTGCTGTCACTGCTCAGCACATGCAGGGCGGCAGCCCGAGAAGCCTCCTCTTTCCTAGGCTGTCAGGAGCAGCGGCCACAGCTTCACCTTCTCCAGCTCTTCCCAGCTCTGTCTCGCTCGCCTTCCCATCCACCCCTGGGTTGGTGCTTGCCCTTCCTTCTTGGGAAACAAAAATCAACTTTAAACATGCAGCTACCTGACTCAGGCCTCTTCACTTGACCTCTTCACCAGAACATGATGTTCCCCCCTCAGCACTGTGGTGACATTCAGTGCCCAGACGCCAGCATCACACTTGTGGCAGCGAGGTGGATGGCAACCTACAAAACCTGCACAAGAGCCACAATAAATACTCGAGCAGTAACACTAAGTCTAGTTGCATGCTATATTTACCCAATTGGTTTGAACATAGATTGAACTATGCTGTATTGTCATGACTGTTAGGTGGACATATCCTTGGAAGAGTGGAGAGGCTTATTACTTAAAGCAATACTCAAGGGGGCAAAACAGACTTTTCATTAAAAAGGTGCAAGAGATGTAGGAGTAATGCTTTGCTTATCCAGTAACTCCCTGTTTGATTTCAAATAATTTTCTTTGTATATAATTATTTTATCAAAGATATGGGTATTTTTTCATACATATATACATATATATACATATATATGTAATAGGGGTATTACTTTCTCCTCTCACTTTTTGTATTTGGAATGAAAACTCTTTGGGACAGACACCTTCTCATTCAGATTCACACAGTGTACCTCGAGTGCTTGCTACTATGCCCACTCTTATCCATACAAAATATCTCTGTTGGCATTTGCTCTTTAAATTGTCAAAATTAGATTCTATGAAGGGTCTTGCAGAATTTACGGCTGAGGTGGGCAGTGCACCTTGAATTCATACTGCTCACTGAGTCACGAGGCTCAGACTCCAGAGTCCAGATATAAGTGTGTCCAAGCTCTTTTAACTTCAAAGTGAACAAAAAACTAGAAGTGGTTCATTTCCTGATACAGGATTAGATTGAACACCAATCTTGCAATATCTAAATTCATAGCTTTCCACTCAGCCGTGGCATAAAACAGGAAATCGATTAGTCTCATTAGATTTTGCTGCTTTTAGAAAATATCTTATGAGAATGCCTCATTACTTTGCTGTACTTCAAACTGCACTTAAATTTTCTCCCTCTTTTAGAAGGAACCTTAAGCACTAGCAGTAGCTGAACCTACATGCAGCCTCTATGTCTTCTGCCTGTGTCTGTCCCTGGCAGCCCTGAGGAAGCTGTGTGCAGTTGTTCTGTTGGGATCCAGTAATTGGAGTACTTAACCCTATCATGAAAGGACAAGAGAGTGCAACTCCACATCAGCAGAGGACAACCCACCTACTCCTCAGTAGGAAGGCAATGGAAAGTCATTAGACTATTGACATAGTGGATTTACACTACAAGGCTCTCTCTGACTCTGATTGTTTTCCTGATAAGCACTTTTCCTGCTGAGACTACTTGCCTTGGCAGAAATGTCCTTTGTTAAACCTTTCACTCTCTGAAAATATTACTATTTTCATTCTAAATCTTCCGTGACTTTTCATTTTTGACTTAGATGTTTTAACAAGTTATATTTGCATGTGATATAACACCAATTTGTTGAATCCCTTCTTGTCTCTGAAACAGCTCTGAAAGTGAAATTGTACATCTTCCTCAAAGAGCCTAGATAGAAAATTTGGCAAAAAAATAGATACAGAAATCCACATCACCACAATCAGCACATGCAATGTCACAAAGTCTCTGCACTGACTTTTAATTATTTCCCAACAGTATATATTCACCACTTGTAATAATGCAGATTTGTGTGTGTGGATTAAAATAATCCAGAATGCAAATATCCAGGCATTTGAAATCAAGCTCTTGTTTCAGTTAAGCTGAATGACTGGCAACCAGAAGCACTAGGGGAGGGAAACCTACCAAGCATTAATTCTGGATTAAAAGAAAACATAATATTGGAGGAAGCAGGATTTTGCACGCTGTGCCTGCAAGTTTGGGTTGTTCCAGTAAAACATTATTACAAGTTATGATGCAGATAAATGAATTTTCCCTGCTCTAATTTCTTATTCCTCATGACCACCCTCACTTGGGCTGAGCCTGCAGGGCCTGACATTCTCCCCTCCCGGCCCAGGGCAGGCAGGGGTTACACCCTGGGCTGCACAAGATATGCTTGGAGGGAAGGAGATCTCTTTATATCTTTCTCTTGTAGGAAGGCACATGGCAAAAGAGAGAACAAATTTCCAATAGCCTTAAAATAGGCTGAGAAAGATGCTATAGTCTGATTAACTGATTAATGAATCACTTTGCAGCGTAAGAACACCAGTCATGGAAGAGCAGATGCTTTTAGACCTAAACTTCCTGAAGAAAGAGGTAGTATAGTTGGCCTTTGTGAACAGAGCCCAAAGGTCCCTGAAGTCCATAGGGAAAACTGTACTGGTTTTTACATTGTATGGAAGACATCTCAAATGTTTTATGACAGCACAGAGTAATTTCAAAATCTTAAGGTGGATCCTTTATCAAAACTCCTACTTACATACTCTGGCTTTACATTTTTCTTTGCTTTCTGTATTTTTGGCCACCTTAGCACAGCTTTTTCTCTGTGGCTCTGTCTACTCTGGGTAAACAACTGGATGTGCCACTTGTGGTTGAGAGGGAGGAAGGTCAGAAGCCCAGAAGTTGCTGCCAGGGTAGCCATCATCTTATTGCTGAATCTTGAGTTATTTCAAGGCATTGAGAGTCCACTGAGAGCTTCTTCAGTTTGGAAGGCAATGGAGCTATGTCAAGAAGTAACCACTAGAAGAAATGAAGTTAAATGTAAGGCCACTTCAAGTATGAAGTATAATTATCCTTCTTGCTCTGTTATGAAATGAGGGATCCCAGCTTTTGCTGCCCTTAGAAATCTTGTGCTTCTCAGAGCTGTTTGTTTGCTTGAACTCCTTGTGTGTTATAACACATGCAGTTGCCTGTAAACCCTCGAGTTTTAAGAGAAGAAACAGCCACTTCACTACTGGTAGCACATTTCCAGGACAAATGAAAGTTTGTACAAGTTTGAAATATTCTATCAGTAATTGTTTACACTAGATATTAGCATTTATGCTTGGAGAGGTGAAGGACTGTTCACAAAGAATCAGTGCTTAATGTCTGAGCCTTACCACAAAAAAGCCTCTGGCATTTTATCTTTAAGATTCCAGCATACTTCTGGTCTGTTTACTTATCTGCAATAAAGAGCTGATTGTTCCAAGTGCTTTGGATTTGTTTGAGCCAAATTTATAGACCAGCTCTTTAGAACTGCTCCCAGGTACTGCAGGAAAGGGAAAAGCTGCTTCGAGTCCCTACAGATTTCCGTTTCAAGGCACAGATGTTTCCAGTGACTTCCACTTTCAAAAAGCCAAGTTTTTATTTACTGGGGAGCCACGAGCAGTGAACTTGGCCCTGACATACCTACTTAACGAGGCAGACTGGTTGTGCAAATCAAGCCACGAGCAAGGCAAAAGTGAATGGGCACATTTTTGGAAAGGAATAGAAGTCTAGCCCAGGTTGCTCCACCATTTGACAGACTTCTCCCTTTCCTCTCTCCCCAGCCAAAATGAATGTTGACTGTAGGAAGAGTTTGGTGTCAGACTTTACCTGTCTGTAAGCAACAATGTCAGTGCTTTTATTAAAAAGAAGCCTTCATTTGGTGATGTGAGGCAGTGTTAAGCTCTCTGCACAGCTGCAGAGACTACTGGAGGTGGGGTCTCCAGGTGACGTTTAAGACACAAAAAGATAGCAGTGCCATAAGGTTATTAAAGGCCTTAACTTTTGCTTGTCAAAGATTTGGGTAGCCCTTAGAGACAAGAAGAGAAAAAAAAACCCTTTCATTTCACTTTAAAATACTCTGGTGAGAAAAGTCTTGCTGCTTTGGAAAGTCACCTAGCTCATTTGTTTTATTTCACAAATTGCCCAAGCACGGACTCAGTGTTAGTTCTTGATGAGAAGAGCTGTCATCTGCTTTTCTGTGCAGAACCGTGAATCACAAGCAGGCAGTCATCGGTAGAGCTTCGGACCATTTAAAGTCACAAAGTCGTCTTTTTTATTTTAAAGAGGCAGAAAAACAAAAACATTTGTTGCACAAGAAGGCCTGAGTGAAATCCTCAGAACTTATCTGTGCTGAAAAAGTATCAATAACCATAAAATTTCACAGCCCCCTTTTTAGAACTGCAGCCTTAAAGTTTTGTAGGGGAAATAAAGCTTTGGTTAACCTTGGCACTGGCAGACCTCATTAAAATAACAGGCTGTCACTTTTGAGTTTAAAATAACAGGGTTGTCAGTTTTATATTCAGCGGAACAATCTACGGCGTTATTCTCTGGGAAACGCAGCAGGCGCACGTTGGGGGGCTGGCAGCAGCGCAAAGGCTGAGCAACACTGCCATCTCCAGGAACCCCCACATCCAGGGTGCTCCCCAGCAGCCGGAGCCCACGCCTTGCTCGAATCCCGCTGAATCTGTGCCCTACGCACTTCACTGTTTCTTAAAAGGCTGAAAAAAATAATCTGCGATCAAGCACGTGGTGGTTCAGCAGCTGCTTGGCATTTAAATTTCTTTTGTGAGAAAGTGTGGAAATGTATAATGTATGGAAAAGTAATCTCCATATAGAGCAAATAAAGTGCTGCTTCACTCGTTTTGAATCAAAGCAGCTCGTCCTCACTGAGGTAGCTAATGAAATTTTGGGCACCTAATGAGCTGTTCTATACAAAAAATATGCACTTACACTCCCCATATCTAATCAGTGGAGAAATGAAGGTGCCTTAAAAAAAAAACCTGTGCAAGAGATATCCTCTTTAGTTAAACTCAAACACCTGGGTGAGATAGAGGGAGCCCCATTCAGTTGCTTATGCACAATTGCCTAGTGCCTCAGACATCTATATAAAGCTGACATTTGTAGCAAAGTACATAGAGGAGACATCTTTCTTGAGAGGCAGCTCCTAAAAGAGGGGTCTGAGTGAACTACTTTTCATTAAGCCCAGTTTGCCTGGCAAACTGTGTATCAATTAAAAGACTCCTCTGTTCTGTACTAACTTGCTTGTGACATATGATTCTTACCCTAACTGTGACACCCACATGCAGCAGACACAAACACAACAATCAGTTAGAGACAGTGTATAATATGTGCTTGCTGACCTAGTCCTTTTAAACAAGTTCTTGGCCATTAGTCTTAGAATGTTTTCAAATTAAACCCCTAATGGACATAAATAGTGATCGATGTATGAAAGTCTGGTGCGGCTTTCTGCTAGTATGGCATAACACAAATCAGATCGTGATGATCTGTTTGTTCTTACCTGGCCATGCCCATGGTGAAGGACATGCTCCTCATGATCCCACATGCAGCTCAGGTGGTCAAGCACCATATCCATAAATCTGTTATCAAGCTGCCCATTATTCTATTAATACAAGCTCTACATCATTTTAAATAGAGACTGCAAGGGTGCCGGGTGCGTAGCTGGGTATGTTAGACACGTCTAGGGGAAAGCAAGCAGCAGGCAGTAGAAAACAGTCTGTTTTTTCATCTGGAAATAATGTAGCATGAAGAAGTGGCATTAGTTAAATGTTGCTTGTGGACTGAAGGGCAAAGGAGTATGTGACTAAAGAAACGTGGCTTGTGATAGCTACTTTTATGTCTTTTCTCTAAGGCAAAACCCCAGACCTCTTTCTGCTCACTGTCTGTAACTGTTCTGTTGGTGTCACACACCAGTAGGATACACTTTACAAACCCAGCCTGAAGTCCCTGAAATTATTAATACAGTGCCCCATCACAAACATCCACTGCAAACATCTTCCAAGTGGCTATGCCACCACATGCCCACCCACGGTGCATCATCCGGAGCGGCACCCTGCTGCACCGGAGAAGTGATGTCCAGTGATCAGCCAGAAATGTTTATACATTTTCCTGGGGCATAAAGGCTTAACTCTCAATGGGACTTTACATGGAGGTGTTTCTGAGCATCATCCCCAGGGAGAAGGTATTGACAGAAAGCTCAATATTCTGCTTGCATATCAAAAATAAAATCTTCCCAAATTGCAGGATAAACAAGAAAAAAACATGCAATGCAAAAACATCAGGAAGAAAAAAAAAAGAAGGTTAAAGAGAACCATTTCTTCTTAACACAAGCAAGACTCCATATCATTTATTGCATTGAATTTGGGTCAGTTTTGGATGCATTCTACTAGCTTTGAACACTATTTTAGTGTTTTCTAATATTCTTCTATCTGTGAAAGTAGGGAATATATTGGAGGGGATAAGATGGACTTGCCAGGGGAGAACTTAGCAGGAAAGGAGGAGGAAAAAAGGGAATTTACTTTTTAAAAATTATTTTAGGGCTCCCACCTTTAAAATTTGCTTTTTGGCCCCCACATTTCTATTGGAAATGGAAGTGGATTCCATGAGAACTGGCTGCTCATTTCACAAATAAATGTCTTCCTGGGGTATTTCAAACCTTATAAAATGTAGTCATCTCACTTTTGATTTTGCATGGTATTTTCAAGGCTTTTTTGAATTATCCTGGCAAGTCCCTCTAATTTATCCATATGTCTTGAATCAAAACAAGGAATGCTAAGGTCTGATTCCAGCTAAAATGATGGGCTTGCTTTTTAGTTCATTTCATTATGTTAGAATGCAAGGTGAGTAAAGAAGCTAGAAACACTGGTCATCTTTATTTACCTGCTTATAACTGAACCTGTGCTGGTAGGACTGGAACTGAACTCACAGCTGCTGTTCCAAATTCTGCTGAGGAATTGCATGACATACATGACTGCCTCAGTCACATAAGAAGTCAGCAACAGAAATAAGAAATGAACTGTATTTCTCAGTGTAGGGCATGTAACTACACCATTTCCACAACTCCGGATATGAATTTCTCTTTGGAAATGAGGCAAATATTTAACTTTTCTCACCTACACAGTAACACTTCCCTTCTGTTAGCAATTATAGATGAAGGCCAGGCTATTTTAATATCCATTTCTATATATCTCCCATTAAATTAAAAATTTGACTCTTTGCATGGCTCTTGCTATATCCTTTTTCTTATGAAAGACAAGGTATTGCAGTTTAAAACGAATTTAGTACCTTGAAAGTAGCTGGAAAAAAAGTAGTTCAGTATAATATC
The DNA here is from genome assembly GCF_036013475.1 of Columba livia. Lineage (NCBI taxonomy): Eukaryota > Metazoa > Chordata > Aves > Columbiformes > Columbidae > Columba > Columba livia. The sequence continues at coordinate 54,718,781 of NC_088602.1, forward strand.
AGGGCTATGTCAGGAAGATAGCTATGGAAAGTCAGGCTAACTACAGCCAAAGAGATCCTGCTGTCCTAATCTGAATAAATCTCTGCTAGAGAAAGTGGAAAGGAAATAGGTAAAATATCAAAATTGCATACATCTCATGTTTAAATGTTTCCACAGAAGCTAACCAAGCTTGAAAGTCAATCTTTAATTCAAAGAATAGGAAATACCAAAGAATCATTTACAAGCGTACAGGTCACTAAGGTCTGACTTGGTAAATCGCAAGCAAGCAATGTTAACTGAATCCTTAGCAGCTTTTGCCTTGTTTTCAAGGGACTGCACATCTGTGACACATTTTTAAATGCTGATGGTGATCAGAATGATGTACAGTAGGACATGCATAACCATGGGAATTAATAAGAGACTTTCTGTGGCCATGCTTGAGGAGATCCCAGAACTGAAGCCACCAAAACCCACAGGCGAAAGTTTTACGTATCATCGCTGGCATTACATCACCTAATTCTATTCTGCATTTAAAGTTACATTAAAAGTCCTTCAAATTTGTTGCCAGTCCAAGCGTTCATCATGCAGAAGTGAACGTGGCCGTCAGGCTACTCCCTTGAAAAAGCACATTAATCAATCCATGCTCATAATTCTTCTTTCAAGGCCATCAGAAACCACCCTGCATTTTCAGAAAACCCGTTTCAGAGTGAGGTTCGAGGGACCGTTCAGGTAAATGTGTGAACTCCACTGTCAAAAGCTGAGAGGGTTAACAGAGATCCGGTCACACAGCAGGAAAGTGCAACACTTCGCAGGCTGAGTCCACAAGTTGTTTAAAATTCGCTGGTGAAGTAACACAAGGGGGAGCTGGGAACAGCTTTGAGGGGGAATACCTGAGGGGGATAAAAAACTGTTAAAATGCACCTGAATTGGAGGAACCTAGAGGTGGCTGCAAATGGTAACCTTTTCCTAAGCTGTAGTCATTTTTGCTGTTGCTGCTTTTTGTGAGTCATGTAAATGTCTCCCTTCCCCCCAGGCTCTAAAATGGGAATGACATCTCAGGGGGATGTCTGTGAGATTAAACCTGTGATTTGCCAACAATCCTGGGTAAAGCAAGACCATCTTACTTTGCCAGGTGCACTTCTGAAAAAGAAAAACAATCTTTATTGCTAGGAAATGTAATGATTTGTTGTCTATATGCAGCACACATATAGAGTATGTAAACGTCATTTAATATCTTCAGAGGTGACTAGGGAATGGGAGTCTTCATTCTGATTTTCCGGGAGTATCTGGACAGCCTGTGCAGCATGTGAGCTGTAAGAATCACTCTCCACTCTTTTGCAGACTTCTGTGTACTCCATATTACAGCCCTTACAAGGGCCAGGAGAGAAAAACACTTTTAAATGGGTGTTGTCTCACTTGCAGTTCAAAAACAGAAGTCTGCAGTCTGGGAGAATCAGCTTTCATTTGATTAAGTAGAAATCTAAATGTAACTCTAAACATCTGAGTTTTGAATAGCTTAAAATAACTTCCAGATAGTGGCGAAGTTATTGCTTTGAAAACTAATTGCTTACCACTGCTATCAATCAAAATGCTTGTGTAGTTATCCAGGCATGGGCAATAAATAAGAAAATCTGTCCCCTTGGCTCTCCTGTTCCTGAAGTTTATATGAATGGATCCTCCTCCTTGTACACCCTTTTCCCTATGTATTCTATAGGATTCCTCTGTCTGATTTACTGCACTGCGGCCTAACAGGATTTTACACACCTCTCTGTGAACGCTGGGTAGCTTAACCAAGTTGGTTGTGCTGGTTAGCTGTACTGGGAGGGATCCTGGAGTTTTTACCTTCAGCATGAGCAGAAGGAGAGGCTGCTGTCTGCCCTAAGACCCTGGTCCCATCAGCCAAAGACATCAGAAAGGGCAGGCATCCTGAGAACATTCCCCCTACTGATGAAGGCTTGCCTGTGATCTGTAAACTGGAATTTAAATTTTGGCTTGACAGGGCTCCCCTGTTGAGATTTTTAAGGCTTGCAAATGCTGTTAGTGTCTCATATGAAAACAAAGCCACTAGGGCTTGGCAAGAAGTGTGGAGGAGATTTATAAGGTGTCTGTCACGGCCAGAAACACTGTCAATAGCTCATGCAGCCAAATACTGCCTGACTTCTTTCTTACAGATGAAAATGTGGATGGTGCTTCTGAAATAACATCCTTGGCTGTTTCTATCTCCTAGCTAATAAAGTGACATTCCACCAAGTTTAAGCAAGGCAAAGCAGCGTGAGCCATTTGCTCAGAGAGCTATCATGTCTTCAGAACAAAAGATAAAAGAGATAAATAGCCAAGTACAATATTGTACCTCAACAACCTAAAAGCCAATCTCAAAACTGAATGGAAGAATGGAGAGATTCTATTTCTTGGGTTTTTTTGAAGAATAAAGCTCAGTGATTTCCTTTGAAAGCTATTCAAAAACCTCCCCTAAATCCTATTACAACTTAATGTGAAATGCATCTGTTTCCATAAGAACAACAGTGACAGCATTCATCCTTTGTAGTCTGTCCTTTGTTGTGTTTTGTATCTATTCTTGTAGATTCTTCCACTCCAGTGTACAAAACATAAAACAAGAACTGGTAACATTTTAGCCAGAGCCTTTATTCGTTAAATTGTTGTTGGAAATTCAGTTTGTTCCTGCTTGCTGCTGAATCATGCCAAATTACAACCTCCTTGTTCAAGGAGTTTAAAATGTAAAGAAACTGTTTCACTATTTTCCCAACATTTCTTGAACCTGAAGTCTGTATCCAGCTGCATATATTTATATACACCTAACAGCAAAGATGAAAGTAGTCTCTGCATGCATGTACATACACAAACTTCTTGCTGTTACTGAAACCGAAATGTACTGCAATGTGTTCAGCCTGCATATCTTAAATTGGTTCAACATCAACTCAGCACTGCACCAATTTTTAGAACCTGCTTATGTAGCTCTAAATATAATATTTGTCTAAAATATGACAAAGTTGGTGGGTGAGACATTTCATCTGATGTACACTGTTTAACTGAATTTACATTCAGCAGACTGTGAGGCATATTAATTCTTAGAAATATGTGTATTTAGAAAATCTTAGACAAATGGAGACTAGAAAGAGCAAGGTGTAACATGCTTTTATTAATGTCTTGCTTGTGGAAAAACATAATTTTGATTCTTTGTGCTCTCTGAACCCAAAAGCCGAGTCCCTTGCTCATAAATACAGAAATTTAAGTTTTAGAACCTTCAGTCCTCTTAACCTTCACCATCATCACCATTATGGAATTAAACTTTATTTAACATGATAGTGAGCATGGCTGATGTTTTTAACCTGTTTTCCCTCTCATTGTCTCTTAATCAGGTAACAGACATTAAAGAAAAACTAAAGCTCTCTAAAAAGTTCTGGTCAACTTTACCCTACACAATCTGCAAGGACGAGCGAGTGACAGCTGGTCCGTCAGTCGAGGAGGACTGCTGGAATGGCCACACCAAGGCGAGGTGAGGTGGACCCCTCTCCACCGCACTCGATCCAAATCCCCATCCAGCCTGAAGCAATCACAAAACTAAGGGCATTTCACAAAACCATTTATAAGGGCAAAACAGAAATGGGGAGAGCAAGTAATCGTCCACACGCAGCTTGTAGCTGAGATTACTTATTGTCAAGGTGCCATTAAAGCCGGAGTGTGAGTCAGGGTAAATGTGCACAGCGTGTCAGCATGGGAACACAGAAAATGTTCATTGGTTCAGCTCCAGAAGGATAATTTATATCGAGATTTCAAAGAGCTCTTTAGCTCCATTTAGCATCCCTGTGTTGAGACTGACAGCTTGTGAAGCAATTGCACTCTCGGGATATCATACTGGGATGAAACAGAAATTGGAATTTCAGCTCTATTTGCTATTGGCTGGCAAAGCTTAGTGCTATTTGCTGGGAAAAAAAAAAAACATAGCCAGCAGAGAATAAATGCGACACTCCTACCTATCTTGTGTAGAAGGCTTGACCTTATGTTATTTCATAAGATACTGTGGTCATCTGCCCTTGTTTGTGATGAGTTTTCTGTGAGTTTTAATTTTGAAGTCTGCTTGGTGCTGGCTGTGGGAGGGCTGGAGCTGGCAGATGAGCAGGTGTCTCCAAAGGTCCCAGCGTGGATTCATCAGCTGACAGAGGAGAGGATCTGATTATCCCTGCTCAGAAAGACCAAGAGAGGAATTGGCTCAAGGACCACACTGGAGGCAGTCAGGTTTCAGGTTTGCAGTGGTAGCTTGTGCTTTTGGGGAGATGGAAGGAGTTGAGAGCTTTGATGTCTGGTGAGTGCTGAATCTGGAGAGCAGTTATGCTTTCTGGCACTCGGACACTGGAATCTTTATCTTCCTTTTATCTGATGGTACAGACAAAGTCAGAATTAAAAAACGAGCAAACAACAACCAAAAAAACAAAAAAGCGAGACAAGCACATAAAATATAAAAGCTTGGTGAAAATAAGACTACATGGGAAGAAACTCACTAACATGTTAAATGTCATTTTGCATGGATTGATGGATACACAGATAGATTACACCAATCCCATCATATAATCATTTTTATTGGGCACACACTTCACAGGAGGAGGTCTTGCACTGAACACACACCCTCTCTCCTAGCCTGACTACATAAGGCTTAATAAGATTAATATTACAGATGAAAGGAGAGGGCTGATTGGGATGCTGCTAGCCCACTGAACCCACTTTGAGACACACACAACAAATCTGTCCAAAAGCGCAGGTCTCTGCTCAGTCCCTGAGTCCCAGATCCAGAGAAATCCCCCAGGGACTCTGAGAAAGACAGTGAGAAGGAGCATCTGCCTCTTACAGGACTCATCGCATAGTAACAGCGTGAAGAGAGAAATAGAAATGTGGTTTTATCTTCCCCTATAATATCATTTCTAGTCAATGGACTTTGTAAGGTATGGCCCCAAGCCAATGTTCTGCAGCAGTTAAACAGCATTTCCAGGCCTCCCAGCTGGACGCCATGCATGGCATCAGGATGTATGCATTAATAAGAGATATATGCTACTCTTTCTACAAAAGAGCAGTCTAATAAACCTTCTATGATCCCTCCTGGCTTCCAAGACCAATGCTAGTGCTTGTACCATGTCTGACCAATACTTCTCAGCTGTCTTCTGCTCCTGCACTGAAGGTTCTGGAAGAACTTCTACATTTGTTGGGAGTTATGGAGGTGCATTTTATGCACATAGTTTTTCACCATCCTTTTACAGTATTTGTCTTATGACAATTCTGGTTATTTTCACAATGCCTTCTGAGATTAATGTTCTGGAGCCATTGAGAAAAGCTATCCTCTGCTGATAATCTCACATACATTTCACTGGATGTGGAATTACAGCTTCAAAGTATCTCCTGAAAATATGATCTCAGTAGGCTCAGCCACTGTTCCTCTGTCCAGGAAACATATAGTCATACTCTTAATAACAGAATTCAACAAATGCTTCACGTGGAGAGAACAGAAATAAATCAGAGAGATACCATAGAATGCCATGGTTTGTATAGGAAATAATATACTTGAAAATAACTAGCTTTAGATGCAAAATCACCTCTTGGGTGGTGAACAAGGACATTTATTGCAGCATAAAGAAAAAAAAAAATAATGTTTTTTTGATCATACTGATTAGTATCTGATATCAAACACTAGTTCAGAAGAACAAGCGTGGCAAAATTTGGCCCATATGCATAAATCTATTTGTGTTCACCGTGCCACCCATCCTAAGCACCCCTGTGCTATATAAAGAGCTGCATTTTTGATTCCAGAGAATATGACAACAGCTAATGATGGAAAAAAAAAAAATGAAATTTAACTATCTGCTGTTTTCTGAGGCTTTAATATAATACTACAAATAAGAAGACAACATGGTGTTGTCTGCTGTTGGGAAAGAAGACTGGTTTTAGGTTTTGATCAGAGCCCGTGCTGGTATAAAGAATTAGAAACTATGAACTGCCAGATAGACGCTATTCCTCATGTTTCATTCTACACATCACCTTTCGATGCTGCTTTTACAGGGAAAAAGAGTTACAAATCTGAGACTACAGAAAATGAAAGCTAGGCTTTCTCCTGAGAGAGGCATTACACCAAGGTCACTTGTGGTTATTACACTCCCCAGATATCACTTTGCTACCATGATTAATTTGCAGTGACACCAAGTCGCCAAATGAAGGTCACCAATTCACGAATAATCATGGGGTAACAGAGTCATCTATTTGGCGTTCTGGAAGAGTGCACTTGGCTCCTTGCTGATCCTGTAGAGTGGTTTTAATCAGGACACATCAGGCAGAAACCAAGTGCTGTGGAAATGGGAAAACATTTATTAAAAAAAAAATCTATATTAGAAATAATAATAATAGCTACTTTAAATGAAGTGCCTTTTAAAAAGATCCCTAACAGGTCTTCCCATTGTATCTGTACTCACAAAAGAACATAATTTTATGTATAAAGAATTAATGACTTGTTCCAGATGTACAGAGATGTCTTTAAAATATATTTAGGACCTAAAAAATATAATTAAGACCAAACTTCAAAGTTTTGCTTCTTCCTTAAATGCAGATAAATTCTTAACAGTTGATTACCTCTTCACTGTTGTCCAGAAATAAAGGAATTTTCCCAGGCATGATGGAATTCAGGCTTTAGGAGTGAAACTGAATCCAAACTATTAGCATTTGAATGATTGACTTTTACTGAAATGAGAACAGTAACCAAACCTGCAACCACTCTGGTGGCCAGAAGAACCTTGACTCGCTCCAACCAACTCAGCCAGCTTGTTTCAACAACCTATGTGAGACATGCTCATTCACTATCATGTTGGTGCTCTTACTCACCAGGACTACAGACCTACTAATATGTTTTAGCTCTGGAAGGCTGTAATTTATGGAAGAGATGAGACTTGTCCTCCTTTCCATGAGGAATGCTATCACTCTTCAAAGTACAATGAAGAAGAAATAAAATTATATATAAGACAGACGGTAATTATAAGCATTGAAAAAAAAAACCAAACCTGTAGAATCATAGAATTGTTTAGTTTGGAAAAGACCTTTAAGATCATGGAGTCCAACCATTAACCTAGCACTGCCAAGTCCACCACTAATCTATGTCCCTAAACACCACATCTATATATCTTTTACGTGCATCTCCAGGGATGGCAACTCAACCATTTCCCTGGGCAACCTGTTCCAGTGCTTGAGTCAAGCATAGAGAAATGTAAGAAATAAAAGGAAACATTAACACTGTAATTTTCAACATGTAGCTCAAAGCTACAAGCTATTCCACCCAAATGTACACAGCATAAAGTCTCAGTTGGCCTGACATTTTCTTCTCCTGCCATGGGTAGGTGAGTCCCTACTTCCTGGGCAGAGAGCCTTTCATTTCTGCTGAAATTGAGGTGGAAAGAAAGACTCACCAGATCGGTGGCTGCCCTGGGAAAGCTGCTCATTGCTGACCAGCAATGAGAATCAGTTCAATGTCCTTTACCTGGAGGTAGGCAAAGATAATCATTTAGCACCACTGGTAAGAGTGTGAATAAACCACTTCTCAGTAAGTGGGAAAACTAGTTTATATTTTCAGCTTCTTCCTTCCAAAAAACTGGCAGATGAGCCATTTTTCTCCCTCTCCTTCTGTCTCCTCGAGCTTTTCTCCAAGCTGGAGTTAAAAAATAAAAAAATCCTGTGGGGATTACCTCCTGAGCAAACAGAATCAGATGTGGCGATCTAGTTAGCCAAACAAGCCAATTTTCCACTGCACTTATCTTTCTGGACCAGATGTGACTGCCTACTCCCAGCCCAGTCTGAGTGAGCCTGTGCTGCATTCTGTACTCTCTTGCCTACAATTCTGTGCGCCTGGAAATACTCCAGCACTGCCTAGGTGGGTTGCTCCAGTCACACTCTAAGAGGCAGCAAAATATGGAGAGTGGTGCCCTTTAAGGCAGATGTCTTAAAAAACAAAAAAAAAAAAAAAACAAAAAAAAAAAAAAAAAAAAAAGAAAGGAAGAAAAAGGAAGATTCCTCCACTTTGTGTTGTCTTTTTTTCATAGATATTTTTTTAAAAATAGGCTTTGTAGTGCTTAGCTATGGTGTGCCAAAAGACATCTCTGTTGTGCCTGCTGAGACAAGAACTATGGAAAGGCTAAGAGGAACAGAAAGCATTAATATTTTAGAAAACAATGTAAATTACACTAAAATCCTGACATAGCTGAGCAAGGAGCAAACAACAGAAAACAAACAATATTGTTCAGTTTCTTTATTCTCAGAGGGCTAAGAAAGCTGAATTTTTTTTAATTTTTTTTTTTTTTTTGCTAGGAGAACGCAAAGAACAAACACTGATTCAAGTTGGCACTTCTCTTCTTTTTGTTTATAATGGGCATATAGTTCTTGTAATGGCCAGGCATACAAAGAGATCATTAACGAGAGCAGAAGCAGCAGCAAAGCTTAAAATTCACAGGGGTGTCTCCATTTACAGAACTACAGCGAAAGCAGCTGTGCTCAACAACTTTGCCCAGCCAGCAACAAATCTTCTGTCAAAAAGTGGTCCCAAGACATGGCTTCCAATTCCATGTGACTTAACCCTACCCTACACACATCAAAATGCTTTTGTCAGAACATGTGCCGGGCTGCCTCTCAGAGGCCGTCACTCACAAAACACCTTGGGCTGCGTATTCCTCTATCTGTACCAGTCCTTTCAAGAAAGGAAAATAATTCAAAGATATTTACATTCAATATAGGCTTTTATGCCTTTTTTTCACCCCTGAGGAAGGAGATGAGCTAGTTCAATAATGAGGGCAGAATTCAGCTTCACATGCAGGCATGTAAACTCATGCATTTAAATATAGATGCTTGTGGGAGAGACAATAAGGAATCATTTGTGTTGCCCAAGCAAGAGCAGTGTCATTTGAGACTGTATGGCATTCCTGAGATGAGTATGACGCAGGACACTACCTCCCATCCTGACCAGAGCCTGGGCAAGAACTGCTAGAACATCTTAAAAATTACGTGAAGAGATCCCCAATATCCTGACAGTGTAGTCAATGGGGCAGTTTTCAACAGTTTAAACACACTTATCTACTGCTGTGTGAGACTGTCTAAATAGTCAAGACACCTTAATGGAGCTGGCAAATAAGACACTGGGCCTACAGGATATTCAAACCCTACAGGACACCAAACAGCATACACCTTGGTGGATGAGCTGACATCTAAGACTCAATTCACCTGCCTAAAGAAAGACAGCTAATATCATTTTAGATACCCCAAATTTACATGATATCCCCCTCACACCTGTAGATATGGTGCAGGACCTATGGGAAAGCCACACACTTCAGGGCTAGTAACAAGTAGAGGAGGAATAACCAAGAGCATTCAAATGGCACCAGATGTCTATGTTCGTCCAATTGAATCCCAGCAGATGAAATCTAATGAGCTAGTCATCTGGCCAAAGGCACGTGGGACTCTAACAGCTGTCCCTGTTCCACTGACAAATAAACTCATGACTAGTTTTGACTAGAACTTGTGTCGACTAGATCTGACAAGAGTGGGAGTCTGTTCATACACTGACAGTTGCATATTTTGGTATCTGTACAGGTACAAGTTATGGTACCTGTATAAACCTAAAGAAGAAACCTCAGCCTCTTTAATTCTTATTCTCTTATGCCCTTACACCCTAAATGCTAAGTGGCTCATTCCCCTTGGAATTTAAGTATCCACCTAACGTTTAGACAATCATAAGGTAATGGATTTCTTGCGACCCACATCCAGTATGGCTGTCTTACACATCTAGGTGAGATGCACTGGACTGTTCTCCTGAGGGGTTAATGCCTCCATGCCAGGAATGTTATGGGGATCACCAAATCCTGAAGCAGATACTAGGAGGTGCGTGACAGATTGACTGAATCACTTCCTACGACTGAATAGGCTGGCTCATGTAAAGTTAGATGGTCTTCAGAAGGGCACCAGACCCACACTGATCATAGTGCAGAATATGAACCTCAATAAAAAGAGCCCTTTAACTGCTTTAAATCTCCAGACTCACTCATATTGTCTCCATATGAAAAGCTTACTGAGAAGTCAGTACATTCTTCTTCTATTATTGACTATAAGACAAAATAAAATCAAACATAAATCAGTCAAAAAAAGCCTGTGAACTGCCATTCAGAACTAGCCATAGCTTCTCCTGGATGGCTTGCAATAAAGAGCATCTAACTCTTCATAAACAAGGAGAGCAATCCACATGAACATTTGGTGATTTCAAATCACTTCTAGCTGCTAACAGCTATGGCCCTTGTCATGGACAAGGTACCAGGCAAGATGGACATCCTCTCTGATCCAGCAGGGCAATTCTTAGATTCTTACTTTTTTTAATCAACCTCACCTTGAAATCACTGATATACTTCTAGGCTGAGTAATTTATCTACAGCAGCTGTTTCATTTGTAGAGACATGTGACAGATAGAGGTGCTGTTCTTTTGCAGCCCAGAGTTTCCTCGCCTGCCAAGGTCTCCATCCTGCTGCCACCAGGCAGCTCTGCAGAATTATTTCCAATTTCTATCTTTGGTGATTCATAACACTACAGTCTGCAGTCCTCTGTACTAGGGGAGATGGCTCTGTGTTCTCACCGTAGTTAAGCTTGTAGTATAGGAGTCTGGATGGAATCCCTACAGCACTGTTATTTCTCATTATGGTACTAATGAAACAACAGAACACACAGTTTGAGGCTGGGTATTTTTGGCAGTCATGTCTTGTTCTTACATGTTCACACTCCCCCAGGATTATTCTCATGTAAGCTTTCAAAGGCCACTGATGACAAATGAGTCTCATCTTGTGAAGTGAGTACCTATTATGATGAGACTAAACCCTTCCCTGGTGCAGCAAAGCAGTCATCATTTTGTGAACCTCCAGAAGCAATACAAAACTTGTCTTCCTTTAACCATGACTTCAGCAGAGAAAGTCCTTTCTTCTCTGTTACCCTCACTTTTTTTTTAAGGGATATACTTGTTTTCCATACCAGTATGAACCTAACACTAACACCAGGGCCAAATTTGAATATTGATAGAGAATTGGTCTGGCACAAGTGAGAGTGAAGTAAAAAGCTCTTAAACTGTATTTGGTACCAAGCAACATGAAAGTTTGCTATTAGTAAGCTAGTCTGTGCTATCAGTACTGGCTGAGCACATACCCACAGGAGTCCCACAAACATCAGTAAGATAGCCTGGAATGCAAACTAATTACAAAATAGATCATATCCTGATAAAGAGCACAAACAAAGGGTAGAGCTGCCCCAAAGCCCTTGCAGTGTAAATATGAGACAAAGATAGTAGGTAAATAAAGACAGATGAGAGAGAACAGACACTATTTTCTCAGGATACCATGCCAGCACGTACAAATAATGTCAGCCCTTATCAGCCTAGCACCTGTAAAATGCACGGGTAATTTTTAACAGAGATTCAAAGTAGGAAAAAAAAAGTAGCTTTGCAGATGCCTGTAAGGAGAGTTTTCTGAGGACAAATAGCAGCAGGGGAAAAAGTGTGCATATTTAACAAAATATGATGAAGACTTTTACAGTAGGATGATTGAAAGCATGGGCTGATTTTTGTGGGGAAGAGATACCTGCAAAAGCACACTTGCTGCCTGTGAGCAGCCTAAGACTGCATTTGCCAAGGTCAAAGAAGAGAATGCTGCAGTAATCAAGAAATTATAAGATAAGAGCCTGAATGAAAAATTCAGGTCTGTGGATGGATATGAAATGCCATACCTTAAATATGTTAAGCACACATGGGAGATGTAAGTCTAACCTGTTTGTAAGGAATAAGGTCCAAATTAAAGACAATACTGGAGTTTGGTAAATTCACAACACTGTTCATGGGCCTGGATGTCAGATAGGCTGGAGATGTTGTTCACAGTGGTCAAAAGGGAGTGCAAGGAAAAAAATTGAGAGGAAAATTAATTACGTGCTTCATTTGAACAAGCAGAGCCATAATGCCTGAAGATAGCCTTCTAAACTATCTCAGAACAACAAATATGCCATATATTACAAAGAGTTCATAGTTTTTAAGCAGGAAGAAATAAAAACAGAAGGGTGCACTACTAGATGCTTAATTTAGTGTGCAACCATTCGTATCAGCAGAAGATCTGAACATGCAGTGACTTACTGCTGGCTGGTGAACCTCTTCTATAGTTTACAGAGTCAGTGCACTTGCTGGGGAGTATGTGGAGAGTTAGGAGGTTGGATAACTTAAATCTGTTCTGCTCTCCATGCAGCTAAGCTACTAAAAAAGAGCCTTTACGTTCTGTAAAATTAAAAAACATATTTTAAAGTGATTTCACTGGAGCTGTTTAAGAGCTGCATAATTGTTATCAGTGTCAAATTGCTTGGCACAACATTTACTGTACAGAGTTTTATTTCTGAAACTTATTGCATCTTAAACTAATCATTCATCCTGCTATATAGATACTTGCCTGAGATTATGAATGATGGCTTGACCAACCAGATCAACAATCCAGAGGTAGATGTGGACATCACAAGGCCAGACACCTTCATTCGACAGCAAATCATGGCCTTACGTGTCATGACTAACAAACTGAAGAATGCATATAATGGAAATGATGTCAACTTCCAGGATACAAGTAAGAAATCATTAACCATTATAAACCATTATAAGTGTATCTTTGGAAGATATTTATAAATCGGTCACATTGGAATGCCTTTCTTTGGTCTTTATGGTCTGTGCTGCTGACAACGGTAAAAAAAAAAGTATTTTTCTGTCCCATGAAATTCCAGTTGTATGTTTGTTTCCTTTGCTTCTCTGGCTTATCTTCATGTCAAATGCACAAAGACACCGAGGGCTTTCCATAATGCCAGCAATCCATTCCTTTTTCAGAAGGACATTCAAACACCTAACTAAATCACAGAGGCTTTCATTTGGATCCTTTACTGCATGAAAGTTCGCACCACTGACACCTTCCCGTTCCTGCCGTGTTCATCCCCACCAGGGTGCTGGGTGGAACGGGAATGGAGGAAAGGGACAAATATTGTAATGCATGGACCTCATGCTGTTTCCCTCACTTCCTTGTGCCAGGTGATGAAACCAGCGGCTCAGGCAGTGGGAGTGGCTGTACGGATGACATCTGTCCCACCGAGTTCGATTTCATCACCACCGAAGCACCACTGGTCGACTCTGACAGGAGGGAGGTGGAGGCTTCAGCCACGCAGCCTGGCTGGTCACTGCAGACGTTGCTTCTCGCCTTCATCAGTCTCGTACTGCAGAGACAGTGGAGATAATCCTGGATCTGATCAGAGAAACTGTGTTTTAGCTACAGAAACAGGCAACTTTCTTCTTTTCTTATACTCTTGGACAACAGACCATGCCACAAACACTTGCAGTTTTCTACGAGAAGAGAGCAGTACTGCAACCTGCTTCCAGTTTTTGTTTTCCCAAAGAGTACCAGGTACCAGACTGAACTGCTTCCTGTTTTTTTCAGATATCTCTGAAGATTATATCCATCCTTGGGAGAATTCTTTCTCAAACCTTTATTACAGGAGACTTTCTGAGCTTCATTTCCTTTTATGCTGCAAAAGTAAAAAAGGATCTTACAGTGTCTGTTTTCCCCTAACGAGAAAAAAGAGGGGGAAAGAAACCAAGAAAACGGTTCTCTTTCTGAATCAGGCCTGACTCAAGGCTGCTGCATTGCAACAGATATCAACAAAACAAAACAAACAAACAAACAAAAAGAGACAAGAAAGGAACAAAAAAAATGCAACCGTTCTTCACTGACAGCCAGGTTTCCTTTAGGAACTTCTGTAGGATGATTCAGGTCATCAGAATGATCATTGATATAGGGAGGAAGTCTGGATTTTTTTTCAACACAAAAGTATATTTCAATGGTAAATGTCTTGCACTCCCTCTGCCAGCCACATCATATTGGCATGAAGGTAGATAAGCTGAAAAAATAAGTTTATCTTTTAGTATGATAGTAACTCCACTAGCTTCAGAATATCATGTTACAGTTGTTTAGGATTTAAATCTTAACGCCCAGTAAAAAATTGAGTAGTAGCATGATTTCACCTAGCTTCTTTTAGTATTTATCCATGTTATACAATTGGCACAGATTTCCACTTAGCTCACCATCAGCCGTGGTGGTAATGCTAAACAATGCTCCTGACAAATCTCCCCTCAAGGGTTCGGACAGAAAATAATCTCTTGTGATATATTCTCTTTCCTTTTGTGACAGTTCTGACATCAGTTAGGACTTTCTGCTACTATGTTTATTATCCTACCAAGACGGCAATTCTCTAATGGACTAACAGCGACCTGATCAGTAGTGTGTTTCACAGCTAACTACATCTTTCATATCAGTTAATTTCAGTGTCACAAGGATTTCTTCTACAAAATTTCAGAACAAACAATTATATAGTAGTGACATGGAGATTTCTTTCACTTTTTTAGTCTTAGTATGATCATCTATTTTTATATATATAAATATATATAAATCACAGATTTTAACTTCTTAATTACAAGCTCAGGGTTGACACCTCTTTGTAAGAAAAAAATGTTTGGTCAACCAACTCTTCTTTTTTTGTGCTGCTCTGAAAAGTAACCCTTTAATGACTGGTGAGCACGAAAATCAAAGAAGAGAATTTTTTACATATCCAGTCGTCCGTTTCTTAACAGGTTTGCAGGGTGGGGGAGAAAACCTCTCTCATATGTATGAATTTGGGGGGGGCATGTGAGTTTGTGTGATAAGCCTTGAGAAGGACACGGATGTTATTTGTGATCGCAATTGTACTCTCAGATTCCTCAAGGATACATTGCTTTAATATTCATTGCCTAAATGACCATGGTCCTGGATAGAGTTTCCCTAATTTGCATCTGGTCGTTAAGACCCAAGATGGAAGGTGTTTAAATCCTGGACACACGAGTGCCAGCAACTAGACATCAAAACCTTCCTTCTTCCATCAGCCACAAACAAAGGGCTCCTGGGACATTTCTGCATGGTGTTGAAATTATTCGTCAGAAATTTATTTCCTGATTCTTACGGTGACTCTGGAAATGGTATAGACTAACTGTGGAAACACTGTAAAGCCAGGCAACCACATTACAATTTAGCAGCAGAGCAGGTAGATCATATCCATCGCAATCTCTTTTGCTTGTCAAATTATAATTAGCTATTGATTTAGGCATGAAATTAAATTAGAAAACACACAGTACATTAGGATAAAGTATACTTAAGCACTTTTACCAAAAAGTATTTACAACCTATCTATATAGTATGTCTAAAAACAAAAGCATAGGTTTTGAGCCACATGTTTTCCATTCTCTTTTCTTCCCATTTGTTTACTTCAAAGTAAAATAAACTATTCTTCTGGGCCCAGCCTAGCATGCAGGAGTTGCTGGCTGGGTGTCCAGGCCACTCATGTCTCACCCCAGCTATAGCAGTGCTTCCTGCTGCTCTGATGGTTCTCTCTAGAGCAGATCTCGTGATTCAGCATTTAATGCCTTCACAAAGTTAAACAGCAGAGTTCAAACCAATTCTCACAGGTTTTTTCACTTGCCCTGGTACAGCAGGTAGCAAGCAGGGGACCTTTTCTTTTCATTTTTTTCCTGAACTTGTATATGCATCTGTCCACAAGGAGAGCCCTTTAAAACTCTCCCTGATCTGTCTCTTTCTACCCATACACATATACTTTCCATGCTACTCCTCCTCAGCAACTCTGTTTCAAGACAAGCTGTCTGTCATTTTTATTTATCCCATTGTGTGTTTATTCAGTGGTAACTGATACTCTTTCCATCTGATTATTCTGAGTCTGGAAGCTTTTTGAGAGGTGACGAAGTCCAAGCCTTCTGAGGCAAGTCCTCTGTTGTACCTGCTCCACACCGCTGGTCAAGGAGCCAATGTACTCCTAGGGTCTTTGTGTTAGCCTTGGCCCACATTCAGGTGGTCTGGTGACTGTTCGCAGCTGATGCAGCCAAACTGATTGTCCAGGGTGCTCTCAGCTATTTGTAGACCTCCATGGACTCATGGGCAAGGAGTAAGAGGGATCCCCGAGAAGTAGGGTGTTTGCTGAAGGCTCTTCTCACTTGGGGAGCTTGCCAGAAGGGGCTCTCCCTCTACTTGGACCTGATCTTACAAACTGCTAGTGAAACAATAAACCAGACTAATCTTTGCCAAAATGCGATTGCCTTCTGCAAGTTCTGTCAGAAATTTATGTCTTCCATACTATTTCTCCTCTTATTTTCCTACTATGCATGGTGATATCTTGTCAGGAGATGGAGATGCCTTTGCATGAGGTATTAGGCACACATTCTTTTAATAGTCCCTAAAGGTTGGATACACTCTTCATACATCGCATTTTTCTGAGATTAAGAGAGCTATTAAACCTACAGAGCAAATGAAATTGGAAATGAAGGAAAGAAAAGAAATAGCATTTGTGTTCATAAATGCCGGAATCTACATCAGTTCCAGTGCTTCTATTTGCACATCCTTTACATCCATTAACTCTTCTTCTAAGGTAATTTTTGATGTGCCACAATTTACTGGCTGCTAACAGAAGAGAAATATTTAAAGTAAGAAATTATAAAAAAGGCAATTACTTGTTCAAGAAAGGAGACCTAAGTCCTAAGGAAAAAATCCTTTGATTTTATAAACCCTTTATGCTCTGCAATCCAGAAGTTCTTGCCATTTTATGTCCTTTTACAGTGGAGGCTCTTAACAAAATCAATGCAATGAATAACATAACCAGTGCTGTCGACCCCTGTGGGGTTTTCCATTTTAATATTAATTACATCGATCTAACATTGTCCCCAAATTATTAGCATTCACACTACTGCAGATTTTTCTCCTGATGTCTGGGTTCACATTAGTGTAACTGCAGAGCAGTCTACCTGAACTCTGACTAAACTCAGGCATTACAAAAAAGACAGTCAGAATGAACTGAAAAGAGAGGGTAGAGATTTTCTGATAAAGAGGAAGAGTAGAGGAATGTGTGCTTCAGGGTTCTGCTATTGGCTGATCTATCCCAGTTCTCAACACAGAGGCAACACAGAGCTCTGTCTGTGGAAAGCTCCCAAAATCTGAGTCTCACTTGTACGAATTATCCCAGGTCTGCAGGATTTTCAGGAAGGACAATTCCCAAAGCTGTGTGAACCAGTTTGAGCTGCTTCTGTGCAAAATGTCTGTGAGCTAGAGCTGTTCTCGGGAGGTGGGCTGTGTGTGCAGTGTCTCAGCATGCAGCGGTTGCCCTCAGTTAGCTAACCAACCCTGAATCATTAACTAATGTAACTATACTTGTTAACTGAGACTTTTTTATTACTTCAACGTGAAAAATAAATTACAGCACAGATACAAGTTGTGCTTTTTGTTTTTAATTTACTTCTGAAGAAAATCCATTAAAACTGAATACTGGAAATTTTTTAATTATTCTGCTGGGAAAATCAGGTTTCTGCAGGTTTCATTCGAGAAACAAATGTCTGAACAAACTTCAGATATTAAGAAGAAATCCACATTTCAAAGACTACAAAGTTGTATTTACTATGTCTACTGTATTAACCCACACATTTTCAAACATGCAGGATGAGAATGAATAGAGTTAACAACAGTGGACCATCCCATAGAACTTCAAAACCCCAATTTCAAAGTGAAATTCAACCCTCAAAGGCTAAGACTTAGCTGTGGGGCTGAGAATACGTTGTCAAAACACAATGGACACAGCAATGCATACTTCTGAGAAAATTAGGGCAAGTGATGCACTGAATGGGGCAGTATTTCCACTGCAGCTACTCACATGGACTGTGAGGATCAAACTAACGTGTGTAATTATGACCGTTTCTAATAAAACAATGATAAAGATCAGAGTACCATAGTAACAGTGGACAAGAAAGATTAACAATATGAAATGAACCATTTTCTCGTCTGTTTAAAAGCATAGCAGACCTAATAGAGAACCAAGAACTTTGATTTTTAAAACAAACTTCTGGCACAAGGCAAGAGAGATGGTCTCAGATGGATTCAGTCAGAACATTTTTCAACTGTCTATCCTATTCAAATCTTCTGACCAATACAATCACTTCAGAATAATTTGCCAACGTAACATGAAGGGTTCACTTACAGTATTCACCGCTTTTTCTACTAAACTGACTACATAGTTTGCAATTCTGATTGTGCATCCCAAGTGTTCATATAACAAACTTGTGCATCCATCCCCATGACAAAGCAAATGAGAACTTTGTCATTAACAAGGATTTTGACTGCAATCACAGAAAAAAAGGCAAGTCCTTTTTTTCTGGAAGCTGTTCATACTTTATTTCTTTCTGACTCTCAATAAAACAGCAGCATAAAAAAGGAGACATTAGGATCCTCACCTCTAAGTTTCCTAACTTTACTCCAAAGCCATCCCAGTATTTCTGTCCAGCTTCTCCACAGCCAAGGTCTCTGAACTGTCCAGAGATTGAAGAAAGTGACATTGGTTTATCCATAGCTTAAAGTCTATACAGTTGAATAGTATCAAGAAAATGTGTCAGTATTTCAGTCAACTCTTATTTCAACTTTATTTTTAATCATGTAGAGCCGACACTTAGCAGTGTAACATACATGAAAGGCTTTTGTCTCATGTCACACTGCGGGGGGGGAAAAAAAGACCAACACATTTCCTTTCGCTTTTCCTCCTTTATCCTGGCACCAGGAAATCTGTGACGCTTCATACTTAAAGCACAAGGCAGCATCTAGCTGTGTAGTTTGTCTATCAAACTAAGAACAGCTGCATTACCAAAAGAAGTTGTCTTTTTTTCTTGAGACGGATTAGATTCACCATTAGTGAAAAAGGGGTACAGAATGGCAACTGTTTACATATAGTGAGGTACCATCTGTCAGTATCTCTGAAGACCCTTTAAAACCAAATTTGCAGGGAAGACAAATCTACTTCCTCTAAAACAGAAATCGGTAGGATTTTCTTCCTTGAAAAAAATACAAAGTATATGGCTTTCGATTCCCAGTGTTGGGGAAGCTGGAAAGAAATTTTCCTTCTTCAAAGTGAAAGGGTAGCCATTTCACCAGTTCTGCTGCCCTCAGCTCCTGGAGCTGCTTTTATACCTCTCCAGAGCTCTGCTGAGCACCCACACAGGTCACTTGAAGCAAGGAAACTCCTGGGCACACAAATTGTCTCTGCCAATAGCGGATTTTGCCCTTCCAAGATAGTTAGAAAGACAGCTGAGGAATGAATGACAGGAGCAGTGACTTCACAGTGAGACCCAGCAGATATATGACCATGGGGGATTAACAATAGAATCCTATGATGGGCAGCTGGTGCTCGTCACAGCTGTCCAGCACATCCTTTCAACCTCCTATCTATGATCTTCTGAGTACTCTAATTATAATCATCCACTCGCAGACGTAGCAAAAACTGAAACAGTGCTTCACAAGTCAGTGGTCTTTCTGTAGTCTGCTGCAAGGTTTCTCTCTTTCTTCTTCAGGTACTCTGGCTAATTCTGTATCTTTCAGTGTGTGAGGAAGAGCTTACTACCTAAAACAGAATGCTGTGTGTCAGTAGTCCTTTTTTCCTAAAAATATACATTATGTATCCATGAAAGTCCTTCACATGTCTCACAAAAATAACTCGATTCCACTACGCATCTAGTGAGTTTTCTTCTGAAGCCCGAACTCCAGTAATTCAGGCAAGGTTTAGTAGAGGTCTCCCACATTCCACTAAATACCCCAAACACCAGGTTACAGGTCAACTGGGCTCTTTCTCCTCCCTCCTCTCCTAATTCCTCAGCTCGAAGTACCATCCTGGGCCTGAAAAATCTTTCAAAATATATGTTTCATCAAAACTAATGCACTGTGCCATGGCAGACCTGGTTGAATCCAAGCAGGTCCTTCTCCTTGCATGCTGAGGATTCCTGTTATCTTATTCGCCAAGGATGCAAGCTCCTGTTATCTCTGTTAGTTAAGTTGACCCCATTGTATACATTCTTAACTGCTATGGAGTTACACAATACATTGCCGTCTACACAGTAAATTTTCTGCTCAACTGTACATCACCATCTATCTTTGAGTGACCAGTGTCTCTATGACCATTTTCTGCTCGAGGCTGCACTGTATTTCCAATCATTTTTAGCTCACTGGATTTTCTGTCTCACTTCCATGGGTCTCTGTGCCTTTGGTAGCACTTAATTCTTCTCCTTTCAGACAGAGGATGTAGCAACAAAGAGATTTGGTTCACTTATTTGGGTTTTTTTTTTCAGACTTTATCCCACCCCACCTTCAGCTTTTAGCTCTTTAGCTCTGTTCTAAATATGTTCTGCTGGCTGTATGTTCTTGATCATCTGTCATGAATCCTGATGACTATTTTTAATTGACTGTATGATCAGAGTTTATAGGTGACATTTTGGCTCATTCACTCAGTTGCAGTAAGTTTCTGTTTCTTCCTTGTAACTGTAGCATGGTTTCTGTTTTGTTTTTGTCTGCTGTGCTGATGAGTCAGCAAGGCCAATGGCAAAGAATTTGTGGATTTTCTATACCAAGATTAACTGAACAGGTAACAACATCACAAAATCATTCATGTCAGTTCTGTAACTGGTTGGTTTGAGGTTTGGTATTGGATTTTTTTTCCTTTTATTTTATTTTGACATTCTGGGCTTCATTTGATTTACATTCACACTGGCTATGTGTATATTATGTTATACACATGTAATGTAACCACAGATAAACTTCTTCAGTCTTTACATAACAAAGACTGATTTTAAGTAGTCGGTCAACCGTAGCCTGCTTGTAAGTGCTACAGAGTGATGACCACTTTTTAAAATCTGCCTAAAGAGAAGTCAGAGGAGTTCAGATTTCAGCTTTGTGATATTAGTTGAGTTTGAGGCTGCAAGAATATTTTGTAAATAACTTGTGAATATGTGCATGTACTTGAAGGGAGAGAAAGGAGCACTTGCGTCTCCAAAATATTCTGAAGCTTCTTTTCAACTTTTACCTAATCCAAACACAAATCTACAAATGAAAAATTGGCATTCAGATGTTCAGGGATGTCAGGCTACATAAATTGATGGGCATTTATATACTGACTCCTCCCAGGTTACTTTATTTTGTTGGTGAGCAATATAATTTAATTTCCACTAGCAATTTTGTTATATTTATCAAATTCAAAGAAAGGATGTTGTTTAAGTAGGTCAGATGTCTTGATTTGGATATCAATTGACATTTATACTTGCTTGTTAAACTTTTATGACTCCAGGCGTATGAACATTGCTTGAAAGCATGCAAATTGTTAGCTCTGGTTTTGATACTGTATTTCTAGAGTAGTATTTAAAATAGTTGAATGTGAATTGATAGGGCCAATATTTGAATGGAAGTCAAGTTTAGAATAAAATTGATTTTAGACAGAAATAGGATTGGGTTGAAAAAAATCTTATTAAATGTTAAACCAGCTTTTCTTCTGATCTGATTTTAACATTTCAACCTAATCTGACATGAAAAAAACCTACAGATTCTGTTTATAGATCATACCTGAAACTAAATGGTATAGTTTCCATTTGGGGAGTGTTCCAATTAAAATGAAAGAGGGAGAAAAATCCCAAGTTCCCTCATCGCCAAGCACTACTTACAAAGATATGGTATTTAGCAGCATATGGCAGTCTGTATATATATAGAGCAGCGTTGCAAGGCAGAGTATGAAGTTTTAAGGAAAAGATTCTTTATGGCTTTGTAACTTCAGAGAAGTAATGTACCATGGACAGAAATAGAAAAACATAAACAATCATTTTGATACATTTGTGAAATAAGCTTCATAGAGCCCAATATTTTTTGTGCAAAATGCCTTAAATCACTTTCGGTAGGGCTAATGCAATGAATTTATTTCTGTATATAGCCTTTTATAATAATTACTTCGGATGCAACACTAGACTTTTCTTTCCACTACAATCATATACAGCCTTACAATTACTAACTACAATAGACAGACTATGATAGCTCTGCTTTATTAGCTGTAAATGCACTTTCAGTCCACTTGTAGACTTAGAGCTTGGAAGCAAGAAGAGGTGACAGTGCCAAGAGCACCGAGACTTTCCTGATGGTCAATCTCTATGTTCTCTCAGGCTTGAAATCCTTTCCTACCAACTCCTTTTCCTCTCACCCCATTTGTCTTCATGAAAACTGGCTATGTCTTAGGGTCTTAAGTCACCCCATCTAGCACTAGGAGCTTCAGGGAGCATGTTGCTCAGCACAGTTGTCTTTCTAGATCTCCACAGTTAGCCAAAAGAGATGAGTACCTCCATATGTGAGAAGGGACTTATCTGTCTTCTCTAAACAGGCAGCCTAGGATGACAAGGCCTGTCATGTAGGCACCTCACTTAAGTGCCTGGAGATAAATGCCACCTGTGAGATGGGGGATCCAGGCTTTGCCCAGACTCTGTCCTGTCTTTCTCCTTGTTGGCACAATGGTGCCTCTTCCTCATGCCATTGCTGGAGTGAGGAGCATGGAGAGGGATCCCATCTGGGGAAGTCATGCTGTGATGACTTTGTTTCTGAGCCAAACCAACCCTGATGTAACAAGACATAAAACCAACATGCATTCATTGTTCTGAATGCTGCACAGTGCTGTTAAGTTTATACTCTTCCTTATAAGACATTTAAACCTGTCAGCTACCCTACCAACACACAAGGCAACTGCCTTCCATGCACATGTGCACCAAGACATGGAGCTCAAACAGGTCTCTCCTGAAATCTCAAATGCCTTTCCAAGGCTGGTGAAAGCAGTGCACACGGCTCAAGACAGCTCAGAGAGTTAGTGAGGAGAAAGGTGCACATCACTGAAGGGCAGAAAGCAGATTAATACCTCAAGAGTGAGAACTGTGATAAAGCTGCCCTTCAGGTTTAATCATTCATGCACTTAGTCATTTGTCAGTCTCAGCCCTTACTGCAACAATGAAAGGAAAATACACATCTTCTAAGAGGTGAGTAGAGAAAGCAAGGTTAAAATACCGAGGTTTATACTGACAAACTGCTAACACGCCTCTTGCAAAATAGGTGATTGTTATGACAGCAAATAACTTTTTAAAAGCTGAAAATAATTAAGTCCAGCTTTGTCTGTATCCACTGCCATCTCTTGGGACTCCATGAGGAAATCCTTTTTCTTTCCCCAACCTACTTTTGAGGGGCTGGTACTTGAAATGTGGCAGAAACCAAAAGCCGAAGCTGTAAAGCACCCATTCAGTGCCCAGTTTTCTAGGTCTTCTGCTTTTCCTCTTTGTTTTCTTTTTTTGCATTTCTGAGAATGGCACTCTTACGAAGTATATGAGAGCATGCATCTCTCTGCTTGTACACACATTTATTTACCTACAGAAATGCATATACATCTACAAATACAACCACAAGTCAGTAATTTCAAGTGCATAGGCTATAAAAAGTATTGGAGGGACTCCATTTACCACAATACTTGACACAGACCTAACAAGGAGAGTCCCAGACAGGGACTTGTGCTTTAGAGATGATTATAGTTTGTGTTTCTATAAGTGTTGTTGCATTTTTCTGAAATAACTGTGGGAAAGCATGACTCTGCAGAAATTATTTGGCAACATCTACTGGTACTGTTAAGGAACATGTAAAAAAACTTAACTATCCAGATAAAAACAGAAACCCAAATGGTGTCTCGCTCACAGTATTTTGGGGCTTTACTGATACGAATTTCATTATTTCTTGGTTTTTATTTGAACACAAAAAAGCTTGTAAAAGCTCATGGAGCTTTTAAGAAGCCCTACCTCCTTCCTTTCAGACTACAATAACTGTTAAATGATGACTTTTCTGTATTTATGAAAACATTTTCTTCAAAAACTAGTTGGGTAAAATACTGTAAAATACTGATTATCAAAACCATCATCCTATTTGGTGTTTTGGTTTTTTTTTTTTAATGGAATTCATAACCCACAAAAAGTAACTCTTACTTCTAATGGTATCATCTGACCCCCTTTAACTGAATTACAGATTTATAATCATACTGCCTCTGTCCATCACCCAAGCATGACAAGACACAACAATACCCAATGGATTACCCCCACAGCCACGGAGTCTTTTCATCACATCTTTTGTTTCCACACACTTTCCTCCAGAAAGTTTTGATTACTAAAATGCATTCAGATTTCCCCGTGGATAAACCGGAGGGAAGTGTTTGGCATTTTCAAGACAATCTCAGACAGTACTGTTCAGCCCATTGCTTTTCCATTTCCCCTTGAGTCTTTACCAAGTCCAGTGCACAACAGTTAATGTGGTTTTCACAAAGCAGTGATCAGTAATGTAAATACCATTTCTTCCCTCAAGACTTATAATGCAATTCTGTGTTTCTTGAGATTGTTTCTTTCACGATTTGTCATGTCAAAGATGTTAAGGATGATATTTGGAAACCACAGAACAGTTAAACCATAAACTACTGTGTTTCTGTCCATTACTAAGGGAAGTGTGACTGCAGGGATATTTTGTTGGAAGGGTTGTATTAACAGTCATTTACATATATATATATTTGTAGTGCTGCGCCTGCTTCTTTCATGTACCTTAAAACTACTATTAGATAATGAATGACCCCCTATTAAACTCATGTTTTGTAATGCATCTTCCTGAAATAAAGGCATTAGAAGACCTTGCTGCTCAGCCAAGGCAATTTTGCCTGGTGCAATATTATGTTACTAGACAAAGGCATTTGAAAAAGGCGATACATTTTATTTTATAAATCAATACTTTCTTTTGCTGCCTACTGAAAAATCCTTTTTTAGTGCTTACAACACACTTGAGAGTTAGGATAGGATTGTAATTTTCAGTAACAGACTGAGACAATAACTAGCATTCTTAAAGATTAATTTTATTTGCCCTGCCTTTTGCCTGCAAATGTTATCCACATAATGCTTTTCAGACAGATTGTACCTTATTAGTTTCCCTGCTTCATAGTATACATATATTAATGAATACGTATTTTCACTGATGACAGTGTAAGGCAAGTTATTTCTCTCATAGTGTTATTCTGCTGTTTATTCATGTGCATATTTTAAATTTGCAACAGTTTGTTGGAAAGTCTAATTGATTGTCACTGATTACTAGCCAAAGTTTTGCTTCTGTTAAGGCACCATTGCATAAAATTCTGATCATTACATGAAAGTTTAATTCTGAGTGTTAGACTTTAAGGATATTCTTTTCAAAATCACAGCAAACTCTTTACCAGTGAATCTCCACAAAAACACTGTGTTTAAATTGTTAGAAAACACAGTTTTTCCAGTTGTCTTTGTAATGAGAAATAAAGAGACTTTTCTCAGCTAAACAAGAAGGTATATTGACCTTTATTTTAATCTTGCCATAACTGGACTGGTAAAGCATTAGAACATACAATCTAAAAGTAATCAGCTCTCCACACAGAGAGAGCAATAGTTCAGCTGGAAAAGATCAGATTGTTTGTCAGGAAAGTCTTACTGATGCAAAATGCAAAGTAGTATGCAGACCATCTACTATAGGTATCCAGATGCGGCAGCTGCTGTGGCATGCAACATCAAGAAAGCAATGAGAGAGCCAAACTATCTGCTGCCCAACGCCACAAGATCTGGACTGTTTATATTATCAACAGACAGAAATAGGGAAACATATTCTCTCTACCTCCTGTAGGTGCATATATGATATGTTGCCCCTACTTCTCTCTTTGACAGTACAAAGGATCCTTGGCCGGGCATCATGGTATAATAAGCCATGTGAATGATTCATGACTGTCTTCAGATTACAAACCATTACAGACAAGCAGGGTGCCATAGGAGGTGGTTTGCACGCAGTCCATTAATCCAAGTGATCGGAAGTAGTCATTTTTAGTGAGGTAACCATTCCCAAGCTGTATGGATAAGGACTCCCTGATGCAACTTCTCCTGTCAATCCAAAGTTTAAAAGTGTTATCGCAATCCAGACAATGTAATTTACGCTGTGTGAGGACTATGCAATGGAGGATCAGAAAGGGATTCCCCAGACTCTCTGGTCCTCCCTCCACTGAAGCTAGTGAGAGTTTGCCATCAGCTCCAGCATCAGGAGAAGCATATCTAACAATTTGGCATAACCATTTAAATTTGTGCTTATATCCTCAGTGTCTATCAGTCACACAACACTGATGACACTTACTTTATTAGATCATAATTACAACAGTAATAAATTGTGGGGCGATCTTTTACACTGTTGCTTAATATTCAGTACTGTATGTATATATATATACTTGACACCTCAGTGAAGACTTTGACATGCCTTATTCATTCTAGTTATTTTTATGGTATTGGTTTTGTTAGATTGCTTTACCATATAAAGAATAAAACTATAACTGCTCTGACTTAAAATTGTCCAATTCATTTTTATCCAAGATGTGTTAAATAAATCTAAGTCATGTTCATCAGTTCCTTTCATTCTCATCATCCTTCACTCATTCCATGAAGGCAATGTATATTGGTGGTTTGAAAACAGGGATTTGATATTCTCTGATGGACTACAATAAATATCTGAAGTAAGTACCTGCCTCGTGTCTTGTGGTTTCTTGGCTGTAAAATGAAAAGTGCTCTCTGCAGGCCAGTGACGTTAATCCCATGATTGTTCAGCTACTGGAGAATCATGAGGTAAAATCAATCTTTAAAATAATTTATGAGGCGTTCACTCTACAGCATTCTTTTTCCAGCTATATTTGTGTACCAGAGATGTTCCCCTAGAATCTGTCAGAGAAGTGAAGAACATTGTAGAAGTGTCAAAAGTCATGACATCTAAGGATGAAATTTCAGGCAGTAGTTATCTACTTATTCTCTTGTAAAATGTGAGAGCTTCCTGTGACTATATGTAAGATAGTTTAAAAAAATATATTTATTTGTTATTTTGACTTACTTATTGGTTCTGAGTTAATCAGATTGAGAGCTAGTATGATAGTAGCATTTTGTTGCAACTGAACACCATTTTTTAACACAAAACTACCCATTATATAAGAGTCTTAAAATGTAAATCAATGTTGTTCTTTAAGAAACGTGGGATCTGATGAATGAGAGGGGTCTGCTTCTTCATTTTAATTTGACTTATTCTAATTCCTGCAGTGGAGTCTAAGATTTCATACCAGGTGTTTAAACTGTCAATACAGCCTCCTTAAAATTCTTCTGTTGATTCAGTTCTAGTTTAAGGGTTTGGTTTAGCTGCCTACGCATTGCTCTCTGGTGTCACTTGAAACAGCTTAGGCTAGCTGTACACCTGTCCAGAGCCAGCAGATGTGGTATAGGACCTGCAGAGGTGCTGTACCCTTCCATACTGGCAGCTGGATGCCCAGGTGGGATGGTCTTGAGAACCTCAAGTTAAACTCAATGTCTAAGTTTAGGCAACAGAATCAATCACTTGAATTTGTGTGAGCCAGATCTCTCACCCTAACCTGGTATAAACCTAGATTTGAATGAACTGAATCTCACCCTGGTGTGGGGTTTTGTAATATAAATAAAAGCATCATTGCCATTCTGGGTACTGCAGGGTTCAGCTGCCCACTGGGTCTGTCATAAATCCTGTGTACACCTTCTAGCCCTACTCATTACACCTTGGATTTTCTAGGATATCTCAAATGGCACTGAACACTCTTGTGGGTCTCATTGAGTCACAGCTTGTATTGCATCCAATATTTTTGTGTGTAGCTGGCAGATATGCCTTTCTGGGGTAGGGGCTGGAGCCAACGCGTGACACCGCTGAGCATCTGCAATGGCACTCTATTACCTACCTCTGGGTTCCCAAGCTAGGTGTTTAAGACAGATGAAGGCTGCTACCTTCTAGAGGTGTCTGTTGCTGAATTGAGAGAGAACAGTTCATTTCACAACAGTATTCATCAACAAATCATTGGGCACGTTTGCGAATGCGCTCACTTGTCCAGAGCAGACTGCTGTGTTCCCCATTCTAGACCAGAACACTGAGTTGTCAAACAAAAAATATTTTGTAGTTTTACACATGTGAAGAAAGATTTCCAGGTTGTAATATTTTTTCAGTGTTCTTTATTTTCTTAGTGCAAGGCAAACTTTGCTGTGCATGTTTCATGCCCTACAAGGATGAAGAAACAATTGCCTATCATAGAAGAGCTTAGTGGCTAAAATTCTGCTATGTGCCTGAAGAGACATTACCTGCAATGGTGCATAGAGTCTTCTGTGACTCATGGAAAATCTGACAATTAATAACTCCTTTTAATTATTAGTCTTTTCTTAGGCACCTACCACAAGGTTCTATTAATTAATGGTGCCTTGCTTTAAATCCTGCTGGAACAGAATGAAAATGTGAATTGCTAGAGATTTCATCCAGTTAAGTGTCCAAAACCTCACTGCCTATTCAAACACCACTGAATCCCTTTAGTCTAGAAATACTATAACGAACATTTTCTCTGCCAGATTCCTGATATTTGTTTCATGACTGTATGAAACATTGTGAGTGTATTATGATTTTTTTGTCTCATCAGAATGCAAATAAAATTCAAGGAGAATGAAATGTGAGAAGTATTTTAAAAAGCGAAAATATAACTAGCTAACTGTTTGAAAACAACAGATGTTTTTATTTGAATGGCAAGTAAAGGTTCTGGTCTGTTCTTTCACCTGTTAGAGATGATGTTTGAAAACCACCCTTTCACACTAAAATGATATTGATATACTAAATTATGGGCCTTTACTAAATTCATTAGCACGCTCTTGTTTTAATACACTATTGAACATAATCTCATATTTGCATCTATGAAATGCATATTGATTCATTTGAATGTTTGGGTAGTATAGATGGCAAACATTAATAAATCAAAGCAACTGTTGCCACTAATCCAGGAAAAACTGTGGCCTAAGTAAATGTCGTTAAGCTCAGACATAGCAGGTATAACATCAAATACAGATATCAAGCTAATATAAAAAAATGTGCAGGTATCAAGTATCTGAAATATGATGTAAATGCAAGAAAAAACTCCCCTAGAATTTGGACCTGCATGAGGAAATGTATTGTCCTATAAGCAGAGAGATAATGGCTCATTTTTGTGCAGCTCCACGTGATGGATGGTGCTCGTTGCTGAGATCAGCTTCACCTGACCAAGCCCACCCCACAGGAGGGAGTGCAGGGCTGGGCAGCCCATGCAGATGGGGGCTCTGGGGAGGGGACAGTGAGAGAGCATTAAAAATATGAAGGGTTCAGAGAAGGGACTAACCTACTGCAACAAGCCAGCTTTGATGCTTGTGATTATTGTGAAGATGGTGAGTACGAGATGGGAGAAGAAAATGGGAGAAGCCCAGGAGCTACTGAATAATAGAATTAAGAGGAAAACTTTGAGCTGAGTATCAGTAAAAATACTTTTAAAGACAAAGATACCAAGTATGGCTTCTGATTTTAGTTTTTGGGATGAAGTTTTTCTCTCTTGGCTTTTGTTTTTTTTTTTACTGCTTTTCTTCAGTTGTATATTCAGTTTTGGCACAGACATTCATTAATACAAAACAATCAATAAAACTAATATAAATACAGAAATTCTTCACAAACTCTTCATTAGATGTTAAAAACTACCATGGTTAATATATGAGAGAACACTTGTGCTAAACATTTTA
Organism: Columba livia; assembly: GCF_036013475.1. Classification (NCBI taxonomy): domain Eukaryota; kingdom Metazoa; phylum Chordata; class Aves; order Columbiformes; family Columbidae; genus Columba; species Columba livia. Next base: position 54,748,371 of record NC_088602.1, read on the forward strand.
TAGTGCTTTTTAAAAGCTCATTCTATTGTCTCCCACTCTTATGAATACTGATAGGTAAGTTAGAGGAGGGTGAAATAGATACATTTGCAAAGCAAGGCAGAAAGAGCCAAAAGGACAAGGCGAGCAATGTGGAGGAGAGGAGGGAGACTGGAGAACTCTCCAAAGGAACCAGCAAAGGTGAAACCTCTGGGCATCTCCCAGCAGAAAACGTAGAGCTGGGACAATCCTACACTGCAACAGAAGCACACTAGAAATTTTGAGAGCTTTTTTTTTCTTTTATCAACTGTTGTGAACCTTGGAAAACTTTGTTTCCCAATTCAGTAATACTCACTGCCTGAGTAGGGTAGTTATAGTACCACAAAATGTTGAAATATTTGGGGAACCCCTCCATAAAACAATTTCAAAGTTCTTTAACCATGTCACAACCACAACTGAAAACTAAGGGTTTTCTATTCTAGAGCAAGCTGCTTCACCACACGCTCCATGAAATGTGGGAAGAAAAAAATCTGACGTTCCCTGGCTGCAAAATGAGTTTACTGGAATTTGTTAGGCAAAGGCAATATTCCAAGTAGTCTTTTTGTTGTTCAATAAATTCCCATTCCCATTCCCATTGCTCTGTAAAACCTTGCTTCCAAATGAAATAAATTGTGGAATATTAGAGAAGACTAAAGGGAGCGATTTTGTGCAGTGCTACTAGAGATGTGCTTTCCAGATGAAAACCATACTGATATTGAACGACTGACAGTGACTAAGGCAAAAATGAGCATGAGACAGGTCGTTGTGATGAGCGGACACAAATTCATCTGCCTGAATAACACAATTAAGTATATATCAGAAAAACATGACACGGCAATCCCCAGACCAAGCTGAAACATTTAGATAAGGGGAAGACTGAAATGAAAAGTACCACTTTTTTCCTCCTTTTTCAGTTTCAAGCAGAAATATACCTTTTATCTTTCTGTTCATCTCTCCTAGCACAGCCACCAGGGTATACTTCTTTCTTACCAGCAGACAGATATAGTCTAAATGAGCACTGAGCTCTGTCATCTCTCTCTCCATATGTCATGTCCCTGATCAGAATTTTTTTTAGCTGGGAGGCTGTATTTAACAACAACAAATTCTACATTAAAAACATACGCATTCATCGCTTTTGCAAAACCATAAGTCTTATCCTAACACTACACATGGAAAGAGTTGGAAGGAAAAGAAAAGGAGGTAGGGAAGAGTGTACTTGGCCTGAATAAAAGGACAGATTTTTCTTCTGTTAAAAATCCAGCTTTTTCTTTTCTCAGGAAGGATTGTGCTTTGTCTACACAAGTGGTATTTTTCAAAGCTCTGAGCTGAATTCTAAATCCAAGGGGCTTGGCACACCGAGTGGGTGAACACATCTGCAGAGAAAGCAGGCTTTCTACATCTCGTTGATGCTCCCATCTCCAGGCTCAGGGAGGAGATGCAGCTGCCCTGAGATGTGACACAAATCTGAACAGTCTTAGAGCTGCTCTAAATTAAGCCATTTGTTCCCATCTCTGCCGGGCAGCTATGCCAAGGGGAATAGCAAGAGAGTAGCATGTCAAGCAAGAGTGCACCTGCTAACCACAAAGCCAGTTGTTGACATAGGTCCTAAAGACTGTAAGTAAATTTGATGTGCATCTGCAAGGGCTGAGCATACTTGCTCTCCTGATGCTCTCGCCATGCACAGCCAACTGGAGCAACACAAAAGGAAGCAGCTCTTTGGCAAGGTCTTCCCACCCTGAGCAACCACTGACCATGGAATGGTGGGACACAGCAGCATGAAAGAAAGGGGGAGAATTTCTTGATAAAAGCCAGGTTGGAATTTGAAAGTCTCCAATTAGAATGAAAAATAAACCCAACGAAGAAGGCTTAATAAGCACTTCAGGCTCTAGCTGAAATGGGAGACAAGCAGCTCAAAAGAAGCCAGTCATCAGGCTTATTCCTGACAATAATAGCTTCCAAGCATTTGTTGTGTTTAGTAGCTTTTCAGTTAACTCAAGCAGAGGAAGCAAGTGTGAAACTGTTACAGATATTTGAGCAATAACACCTCCACATTAAAAAAAGAAGCTACTGAAAGATGTTTTCAAGCAAAAGGCACCCAAAAAAAGCCTCAGGAGACCTTCTTATAAGGCAGAAATGAAAAACTGGTGCCATGAGAGCAAACCCTCAGGGATGGATGGCAGAGAAACAGGCCGGGAAGCAGCCTGGGATGCAGCAATGAAATCACCAAGTGAAGGAAACCACAAGAAGGGACATTGTGGTCACACCACTGAACATTTAAGGACATGTCTCCAAGGCATCAGTCCACATAATACCATAATACAATTCACCATATCCAAAACAGACAGCTGAAATCCCTGCTACATGACCACAGAAAATCAGAAACCACAGAAGGAGAACCACCACAGGTAAAACCACAAGGCTGAAAAAGGAGCTTTTTCATCTAATCTGTGAGAAAGCTGGAGGGCAAAGATGTGGGCTGAAAAGACTACATTTGAGCTGGAGATCAAGTGACTACTTCCTTTATGCAGACACTTGTTGCCAAGGGCAATGATTGCAATCAGCCCATACTTTCTTTCCATTCTGCCTGTTAAACTTGCACAGGGCTCATGGGTTTGTCAACAGGCAAGAGACAGCGAAACACTGAAGGGAGAAGAGACAAACAGGGAGGGATAATCCGCTGTGGAAAAGCCCAGACCATTTATTCCCTCTTTACTGAATAGCTTGATATGTTCACTGTTATCTGTTCTTCAAGCTGACTCCCAAATCCAGGTCTCTCAGTCTCACCATGACATTTACTACCTGACTTGCTGTCTGCAAATGTCGTTTGTCATTGCACAAGGGTGGCCTCAGGACCCTTTGAAGGGGAAACACACAGTGATAGTAACATCACCATGGGTGCAGACCGGATCGGTGAAGATCAGGACAGGGAACGTGAACCAGACCTGCAGACTCTACAAATAGGTGCATACCTGGAGCTTGCTTCTCATATTTCATCCTTGGAGGGCAACCTGCTAGTATCTGTGCATGATTTTGGACCTGTACAATGCAATGGCTTATACATTTGATTAATCTGAAACCCAGCACAAAGGTAACTTTCTACGTCCATGGTTTTTCATCCCTTAGGAGAGGAAATGGATGTCCATTCACAAGAAGAGAGAGCTGGTATGTAAAAAGATGGCCAGCACTGGTACCATTTATTCTGGCCTCCTAGGTTTTGGAAAGCCTAGTTTTAGCAAAGAGTTCTGGCTAACAAATATCTGCTGTGTGTCAGCTTCAGGAGCACTGAAGTAGAGCAGGATCATAGATGCAGCCTTGCTTGTAACTTGATTTTCTCCAGGCAGCTGCGTGCAGGACACTTAACTGGCTGCATATAGAGCATAAAGGGCCAAAGTGGGTACTTTAGGAAACCAGGTTTCCCTCCTAGTTGCCATCAGCCTGCATGCCTGGTTCTGTAAGTGTGTATCTTCATTACTGAATTTAGCTGACAGTCTTCGAATCAGCTGCTTTCTCTTTTCCTGCCCTCAGAAGCGCAGGCACACAATATTTCTCCCAAAAGCAGTGTAAAGTAAGGAGTTAGTAGAAGTAGAAGGTCAGTAATGGCATTGCAGCTTCCAATGTTATAATAATAGCCATAAGATGTGGTCACTTTACACTGCTTCTTTCCTAAATCAGGGACAGAATCAGAACAGATTCATTTTCAAGCATTTAGCTCAGTAGCCAGCAATGAGGTTTTATTTAATTCAGAAAACAGGTTCTCACTGATTCCTTCAGAGAATTTTCATGACAATCATTTGCACAAAGGCACAGGCCATGACTGACAGAGATGATGTGGCTGCCACCAGCTTACTACAGAGTCAAAAAATTAGGCACCCGACCCACGGGATGACTCAGAAAGAGGCATTAGCTGCCCACAGATCCAGTACAGCCAGTTGAGAGAGCAATTAACTAGTGACTAGAGAGAATTAAACTTCTCAGAAAGATAATCCACACAAAAGCTCAACACACAGAGCTGGAAGCTGCATAGGTCTAGCTAACAAAAAGGCTGAGAAAGAGATGGTTTTGAGCACTTCTCCCTCTCCAGAGCTTAAACATCTCATTTGCGTGTTACATGCTCCTGTGTGTTTCAGACCCTTTTGTCAGAAGAATTTTAATTCAGCAGGAGTTGTTTTAAAGGGGGGTGACGGTGATGATTGCACCCATCTCAGCTTGAAGTCATTCAGGAGTGCACCTCCCATCTGTCAGCAAACTGTTTTGAGTAAAAAGTGACCATGGGGATGGATGTGCTGGTCCCTCATCCTTCCCTCCTGGGCTGGGCTGGGTGACTGCTCAGTTATGAATGCGAGAGGCAAAAGCAATGGGCAGAGGTGGTTCCTGGGCACCAGTGTCCCCCCTCCCAGGTGGGCACTGTCCTCCCTGTCCCCATTTGGGTGCCCATGCTGAGCCCAGCGCTGCCAGCAGTGTGAGGGCAGGGCACCCCTGCAGGCACTGCTCTGTCCCCCTACCCCACACTGACTCCAGCAGCAGTGGTCACGCTTCAACCTGATTGTAGGACCAAAATCCCAGGGTGTGCTGGGCTCTGTGGAGACTGGGGACAGTGTGTTTACAGCCTTGTTTCCCTCAGTTTAGAAGTCGGTGACAGTCTTTTCCTCCAGTTATGGAACAGAAGAGTCCCTTTACATCTCACCCTGGCAGTAACAGCTTCAGTACAATTTATGCAACAATAGATTGCAGGTATTTACTAACACTTGCATAAACCAGCAATAAAAAATGCCTTTTCTGTAGTTTAGGATGAGTGGAACATTAAAACATGTAAAAGCAATCTCCAGCAGTTTTGTAATGTACCTATGTTCAACTTTCTTCCTTTTTAAGCATTTTGTATAAAGTTTACCTGTGCTTCTTCCTTTCACCAAGGACATAACTTTCCTTGGTTGCTAGACCAAGACTGCGCTTTTTAAAAAGGGAGAAAACAGCATTTTAGTGGCACCAGGTAATTTTCCAGTAAGCCACGAGAGGGCAGGTTGTGTTTGCTATAGAGCTTATTTCAGTCAGATTTTACAAGCAACTGTTAGGACCAGTCACAGTTTTATAGTCCTAATTATTAAACTAAGGCCCAGCAAGCAGAAAGAGTAACACACTGATCTTTGACCTTAACATTTTTAAGTGCATATTATCAATCTAATGCCCTCATTGCTTTTCTTCTGGAAAGGAAAATATCTTTCTACTCAATTTACATGTGAGAACTGAGAAACTGTCCCATGTTTAACCCTCCCACTCTTAGCAAAATTAGTTCTAACAAGTTAGCTGCTATGCCACCTTTTTACATTTCTCCCCTGTCTCTCTCCTTCTTCCACCTCACTGCCACTGTCGTTTGCCCATAACCAGGGCAACAAACGCTTGGGGCAGCAGTATTCAAACCTCCAAAGTGGTGAAGCTAGTTGGGCACACACTATGCCCTGTGAACCCAAGGAAAAATCTGATTCACCCTTAGAAGTAGCAGCCTAGTCTGTCTCCTAAACTTTGGCATTCACATCACATGAAGGACAAAAAGGTGCCAATCTCCATCCAACATCATCTGTCTAAATCACCATTTAGCGGGATCTGGTGCACGTGAAGATTCATTGTCTTGTGCTGGAAAGTGGCTGATATCTCCCCCTTGAGAAGGACATGTGGAGACTTCAGACCCAGCTTCAGACTGACACTCATCAGGGTCCAAATGATATGATACATGTCCAACCCAGGTCTCTGGAGACCTCAGCTGATGTTCTCAGCACCAATTAACACTGGTTCCTACATGGTAAAAACCCCCAAAAGGCAACCTGAATTGGGAGCTAGGGTACTGGGTTGAGCAGCTGCACAAAAAGAGCTACAATCACTGACATCTTGGGCATAAGCCAGGAGCAAATGTGCTGGGAACACCCAAAGACACCACAGAACGGCAGAAACAGCAGGACATCGTTGTCCACCTGCTGCAGCAAGGACTACCTGAGTGTGTGGTGAGCAAATCATAACTTTTTTTTGTCCCATAAAGCCCCCTCAGTTTTGTGAGTTTCTCATATTCGAACTAAGTATATGTAAAGATCTACTGAGATCTTTCTAGTCCACATGGCTAGTATTGAGCAGGCCTAGAAGAAATATCAGAAAGCATTGCTTACTGGAATTTTTTATTCAAGGCTACAAAAGCAGAGTTTTCCTAAGACTCAGGACCTTACAAAACACAAAATCTGTGCACTCCATTAATGTAACATATTATGCAACAAATCTGACATGATCTGTTCAGGACTTCATTTGCTCTGTAAAAACCCTCTCTCAAGATAACATGGGAAAGCAAACAAAATATGGTCCAAATATATGTCTAAATAAAGAAATACATAGGGAATATATAAAGTAACGTTTAAGATGTGGTCTAGGGAATGCCACATCCAAACCTGATCCCCTACCTGCAGACCTGGGTAATGAGAGCTAGCTCAGTCTTCAGTCCCGGTAAATTTAGTTCTAAATTCATTAAACATTGCAGCAGAGTCAGAATAGAGAAGGACAAGCACCATTTTCAACTTCTGTCACAGGTTCCTAACATAGAGGTAAAACACAAGTGTATATTTAGCTGTCAGGGAAATCCTGCTCTTAAATTTCAGAATTTGAGTTTGGAGGTTTACCTACTGCTAACATCAGCTTGACTGTACATGACATGGAATTGATCATGATTCTAAAATAAACTATAACCAGGGAGTTCCTATAGTGTTTTGTGAAACAGCATGAAACATTTTGAACCTTAAAAAAAGACTGTGTTATTCAGAACATTTATTGATAACTGTAAAAATAATGTGTTATTCGAATATATATGTAGAGTTAATAACTTCCAGCACATCTACGAGCTGCTAAATGAAATTAAAAATACATTGAGGTGAAAAATTATCTTGGTTATTCAAGTTGGTTTTCTTCTATTTAGATTCATAGCTGTCTCAATCTAAATCTATAGAGGATGACTTACAAGTGTCACACACTCCAGATAACGTTTAGTAATGAGAAAAGTTTAGCCTGTTGGGCCTTGCACATATGTACCCAGAGACTTCACATATTAACAATTCACTAGATAATGGGAAAACCTGAGTGAGAACAATGTAGTCAGCTGCCAAAGGAGTGTGCGATAAATCCTCAGCTAAGATCTCAATAAGGCAATCAAGGCCACTTCCTACAAGAATGAGCAAAGAAACAAAGCAAGGGCATTAGGCCTCTTCTGTGTACTTTTTGGGGTTGAAGCTCACATTCATCAGTGGTTCAAAACCTCTTCTCTGCCTTCGGTGCAGGAAAAGTACAAGCAGCAGAACAAGTGTAGCCAGAGCTATAAATGCTCCTCCAGTTGTGGTTCCAACCATGACAGCCCAGGCTTGGGTTTCTTCAAGTGAACCTGAAAACACAAAATGTCTGAAGTGAGGATAGCTCATGAATTTCATTTCTCCAGTCACATGAAAGAAGGAAAATATGCTACAGCCTGGTACTTAGGATTGCTTGTGTGGCTTAGAGACCCAGTGCCCACAGGGGAAGCTGGTAATGCACCGTGTAACCGACAAGCATGCCGGACTCAGAGATGTTTCCTGCCAGAGAAGTCTACAGCTGAATTTAAATTTCAGCCTTTCATACAAATTAAAGTGTTGAGAACAGGAAAGGTTAACAGTAACAAAACAAAAAGGCCATCTTCTTATCTAATTTGGCCAAAATTATGAATTATTTAAGCAATTCTTTCTACAATGACATTTCAGCGTAGCTGTTTCCAAGTTAATCTCATCAACAGAAAACCCTCAAACATTCCTACAGACCACAAACTTTTAACTGAAAACATTACTTAGTGTGGTTCTGCTGACCAGCTCCAGATTGCATCCGCTGATTATGAACCACTTCTAGGGAGCCATTGTCTTCTAAGATAATATTGCCTGTTCTTATAATAACCCCGCTCCACTTGGTTGAATAATTTTATTTTGTGTTGTCATTTATGCTTTCAGAAGCAACAACTGCCTGCTGTCCTGTTCTGAAATATGCTGCATATATCAATATGGCAATAATTATGTTTGACTAGGTATTCGCAAAAAAAAAAAAAAAAAAAAATTATTTCAGGAATTTAAAAGGTATTTGGACATACAAGCTTAAAACCAAATGGCTCAAGGACACGTTACACTGACTATGAAAGCAACTAGAAATTGAACACCCCAATCTGTAGTCTCTGACAACAAAAGAGTTGAGAGCAATGATGCACAGATTCAGTAAGATCCAAAAATTAATTTTTTACCAAGTTATATATTCAGCTAAAAGAGAAAGGTTTTAATGTAAAAACTTTATTCTTTGAACACTGACCATGAAGACAGCGATAAATAGGCTGCTTCACAGCGAGATCACTATTTATTTCAGTGGGAGTTGAGAGGCAGCAGAATCACAAGATGCCTTTGCCCCTCCCTGGGTACCTCGCACTCAAGGGGCAGCAGCATTGCCAAAGCAGCAGTGGCACAGTGGTCCAGAGGGAGGAAAACTTAAACTCCATAAAAGGAGAACTTTAAATTCTTAGGGGAAATTCTGGGGACACCCCTGAGAAAAGCACTGCAGAAGCAGCTAGCATGTCTCCACAAGTCAGGGCTGCCCTGCATGAGTGCAGCCTGAGGACAAGGACCATCTTTTGCAGTCTATAGACCTTTAAACAGCCTCCAGAGATTAAAAGCACAGATACATGGTAAGCATTTAGAAGAAATTCCTGGCCACACAAGCTAGATAAGCACCTATTGCCTCTCAAAGGAATACCATAGTGGAGAAAGAAACTGTTCATATTTAATCTTTGGTAAAGCAGCTTAAGCATGGTTTTCATGTATTTCTTACACTTGCACCTTTTACAAATATTTGTAAATCATGTTGCAAATTTCAGATTTTGTGCATAAATACTTTGTTTTCTTGTTTCTTTTGTCTTTATCTGATTTGTATCAAAGGTAATTTCAACAAATAGACAAACCTTAAGGCATATTACACCTATGGGCATGGAAAATCTTTAAAACTGAAGGTTTATAACACAAAACACCCAGGTACATCTTTCCTGGGTATTCAAAGATTAACTGAATTCTTCTCTAACGAGATTCGTGGTACAGTATCATTCAGGGCCCTGTGCAAAAACAAGTATTTTCTAATAACTGGCATTAGCCAATCTCCCTGGCAGAGCACCTAAACTCATACAGGTTCAAGGATTCTGCAACAGGCATAAAGAGTGCTGGGAGCAAGAGCCAAAATCAAAGACTCCTCAAGCCCAAAAGGAGCACCACCATCAATGCCGGAGCAGTTTGTTGATGTGTTTTGCAGCAGAGCAAACTAAGGGTGTGCACACTCGTAGCTACCACAGTTTATCTGGTGAGTTGTAGCTTGCCGTGTTACAACATGTGATTGCTAGTGAGCAGGTGAATACACCCAAGTGTTTTGTGAAAGGTGCCTAATTCTCCATATGCTCATGTAATTGAAAACATGAGCTCTCATCTCTTGGCCTGGAACAGTCTCCACACCTCTGAGACGTACCTGGTAAGTCAATGGCATAGGTGTAGCCGAGCTGCTCCGCAGTTTGGAAGAGCTCGTCGTTGGTGACAGGAGGGAAAAAAGGGACCATGTTATACAATCTGTTGTGACCGATGGGGGCCAGCTCCTCAGGCCAGGCATTGTCAGGGGGGTTAAACCTCTTCATCCACTCATCAAAGATGGCATCAGTAAAGGAGTGAAGAACCTGCAAATAAAGGCATGGATAAGCAGACTTACTAAGCTCTTCCTGAACTCAACAGTATTTAAATGCTATCGCCTAAGGTGGCAGCAGCTTTTGGGAGAGAAAAGAGTAATCTAATTTCAGTAGGTTCTACAGAACAGGAAACCAGGAAAGCTCATGAGAATGGAGTAAACCGATCTCCTGCATGAGACATTTTGCAGTATACATCCCTGTTGCTGCCTGTTCATAATAAGATCTTTCTCCAGACAGTTTAATATCAGCTCACTGTGAATGGGCAGGTCTGTCCTCTTGGGTGAGGGCCCACTAAGATCATTCAGGTGAATGTACCTCTAAAACCTATTTTACTCTCTCTCATGTTTGAAGAGGTATGCAAAATTGCAAGAAATTTGATTCCTGCACACTCATTTGATAGTGTGCCACCAGTTCCACAGCTCCAGGTACCCACGAATTTGATTAGAACTTGCCCAGTGAGTCTAGAGGTCTACAGAGCACTAATACAGGGAAGTTGTTTCCAAGTTGAGTTCAGACAATTATTACAAATGTCTGGGGCAGTTCAAATTAATTTTTGATGCGCTTATGATTTTTAATTATGACCCTGGAAAAAACTTTGCAAATATTTCATGGAAAATAATCTTGCATATAAAATTATAGCATAGTGAAATGAAGATTTCATTGTGCGAGAGAGGAATTAATGAAGAAACTCAAGAATTTTTAAGGAAATAAGCTGGAGAACCAGTACATAAGTATTTGGGCTATTTTTTTCCAACAAAACAAAGCAAACCTAAAATAAAAGTAAGAAAGAAAATAACTGTATTAGAATTTCTCTATATAATCTCTGTGGTTTAATCTAACCAAGAGGAAAAGAACTTGGCAGTAATTTATTACGAAAGATGTGTAAGCAGAGTCAATTTTTGGCTTTTTATTTGCACAGTGCTGTTTGTGCTTCTCATTGCAGTGCAGCAGTGTACCAAAGCGTCAGTGAAATCACATTATTTCTATTCCCAAGAGACACTGAAATTAGATGTGCTTCCTTTTAACCAGTGAAGTTTTAAACAAAGAAACAAACTACTTAGTCTACTACTTTAAAAATAACTAACCCCATTTTCAGTTTATCTTGTTGCTGTAAAACTGTCAGATATAAGCTATTAAATTTAGATACCACCTAATCAAAGGATTTAGGACAACATGACTTGGAATAGCAGCTCTTTTCCCTAGAAACTTATTTTATATTTTACAAATCACCCTGAGGTTTCTTTCTGCTTTCATTTTACCATTAGGTAGGCATGGCAATATCCAAGAAAAGAGAAAAAACTTCTCCTTAAAGGATTTCTTTTACTTATGTTTTGCACATCTCTGGTGAGACAGCTCTCTTTGAGCCACAGACACTGCCACGCGCTCTGGGGGAAAAAGACATACCACAAAGATGGGATCATTGGCAGCTGCATGGGGTAGAACACTGGTCCCATTCAGGAAAGAGTGAACCAAATTATGAAGGCTCATCATCGGCGAGTTAAGGGCTCCACCTGGTTTATCAAAGCCCTCCAGCGCATTCCTGTGGATGGGAAAAAGCAGCGCCAAGTAACCATAATTTGCTGACAAACGCACACATAAAGAAAACCCCATGACTCAGTCAGCTCTGGAGGAGCCAAAGGACAAACCTGAAACTGAAACTGGAATTGCGGAAAAAGGGGGGGCTGTCGAACTCCTGCAGGGAAAGGCACCTCCTGACGTCCTCTGCGGTGGGCAGATGCTCGCTGGATGCCCCGGCCGGCCTCCGCCGCAGCGGCCCTTCATCACTCCCATTGCACAGCGTGACCAGGCGGTTGTAGTCATCCAAACTGCGCGTGAAACGGAAAGAGGAACAGGTTAGAAGAGGGTGATGATGCATTTGGCATTTTCTCCTGTAGTACAAAAGAGGTCTTGGCTGTACATGTCAGAGGAGAGCAGGGGTTAGGGATCAGCATCTCCTGAGGCATCTGGGTTCACCTCCCCTTGTCTGGGACATGAAGTTATCGCAGGACTGCCACTGTACTACGTCTTCTTGTAGCTCTGTGACCTCTCTGGCCATCAGTCATTTGGACCAAGACTCACCAGGCTCATTCTCGACAGAGAGGGGATGCTTTAGTAGAGGCAAGCACAACTCCCTTCACGCCTACTTCCCTCCCAAGGGTCTTTGGAAGAACAGTTTTTGCCAGAGAATCTCAAAGAGTCTTCTGAATTGAAAACCTTTCAGTTCTAGGTAAGGACTAGAGGAAAATAAACAGGAAAGTTGCCCTGTGGGGTGGGCTAAGAAAATGCAAGGAATAACAGAAAACAAGATTTCACTTTCCATCCCTCATCCCCTTTGGAAGAAAAGCAACTGCAATGCATTACATCCTCTTGTTCGGGGCCTAGAGAATAACCTGCTGTTGCAGGTTTGCCTACTAGCTAACGGGGAGCAAGTAGTTTATATCAGGGAGAAAAAGAGGGAAGGAAGAGGAAAAAAATAGTGTAACACTTGCGAAAAAAATTATGTGCTATTCAGTATAAAAAAAAGACAGCATTTTCAGAAACTCTTAGAGTAAACAAAAGCCCTTCTTTGTTGACCCTTGGCAAGGCAAAAGTTTATTCACTTCAGTTTTCAAGGAAAAAAAAATATTCTCTTAGAGAAAAAGCAGGTGCAAGATTTAAAGCTAACTGGTGCCTAAAGATACAATTTCGAGTAGTTCTTTAGGTACTCAGAAAAAGACACTCCTTTGAAAAGCCCTGAGCTCTTAGTACCTCCATCAGACTGACTGCAAGCTACCCCGGAGCTAGGAGAAGAACATTTTATGAGTATTGTAACCAGCAGCATCTTATGTTGTAGCGGCCCGATCCTTCATGTCAAAGCCCTGCCCTCACCCGAATCAGTATATGCCTACAGAGAGCTGGCAGCAAGCTCCTGGCTGTTTCTGTGTTGCTTTTCATGTGAAATCTCGGTCACTTTGAAGTCAGTTCCCAAACTGCACTAAATATATAAAGGTTAAGATCTCACCCAATACAATTTTTCTTCCTATCTCTAGCTTCCTATATACCAAAATAGTTTTCTGTTTCTGCTGCCAAAATCAGTTGGGTGTTTGTTACATAGAACCAACACACAGGCATTTCTTCCTTAAAAAGATACTTGCCAACGTGCAAACTCTTCAGACTCTTGGCAGCTTCAATTTGGCTGAATTGACTAAAACTCAGTACCAAAAGAACCATCCTAGAAAAATATACTTCCAATATACACAGCATCATCTACACACAAAGCAATGGTGACTTCCAGTTTCAAAATGACACCTTGGCTCTTTTCCTGATGCTCACTCACACCAGGAGAGCAGCCCGTGCTGTCAATACTAAATGAAAGCAAGGTTTGGTCAGTGTGGAAGCTCGCCCTAGGTATTCTCATACCTGTTACAAACTATTTGCCAGCGGGAGAACCTGGAGCTCAGGCTGATCAGCTCTGGGTCATCCGGTCGCGATGCTCCGAAGAGCTGATCCGTGCAGACGTCACACTCATTTCTACCTGTGGCGAAGTTCCAGTAGGGCAGCGCGAAGGAGTCATTGCCGATCAGCCGCTGCAACGGACAGAAAAGCATTAGTAGGGAATCACCTTCAAAGGAAAGAGAAAGAAAGGGACTCCTGCAGGTTTTCACTGGGTATTCTGCTTTTCAATTTCCATTTCAACTCCACGCACTTCAAAGTGCTGTTCCAACTCCTTTCAAAGGATTGAGGCATTAAATCAGTACAAGCAAAGACCTTGTCACTAGTTTCTCTACTGTTGGGCTGAACTTCTTTTGGCCATGTCAGGCTTTCTACCAACTCAGAGACTGAGCAGGAGAGCAGGAGCAGAGATCAGTCAAGTCTTAAGCAACTAAGAGGCTTTCTGAGTGATGATGGACAATGGGTAAAATTGTGCATGCGGTTTGCTTTTGCTCTAGAAAGGTTACCCCTAGGGAAACTCTGAACTTTTATTAACAGAGGAATACAGTGAATTTGCTCATGTTTGCTTGTTAGAAACAATTTCACGCTAGTGAGATCCTGCAGCTAATTTGATACCAAACATTTTTATTAGAGATCTCCAAGGCTAAAATACAGTAACATGGTCAATGTAAAAGTAGTGTAATTAAAAATGAGTCAATGTTTCGGCAACTGACTGCCAGGTACATTAATATATATTTATTTAAAAGATTTATTGCTAAATATATGCATGTATCCAATGTATAGCATGGCATATTTAAAGGGGTAATATTTAGAGCTGCTTTCATAAGGAGGGTATCTTCACCATCAGCAGACAATATCTGTTAACAAGTTTTATGTGCAGGTGTTGCTTTGATTTTATTAATAAACACTGTTGATTCACATCTTCTGTCCTCTTTTGTGAAGATGAAGGAAAAAAATCTCCACACATCATTGTTCACAGTAAGAAACTGTTTAGTCCTCGGTGTCTTGAAAGTACTAATTTTACTTTAAACGAAAAAAGATCAATGAGCAACCACTCCTGGGAGTTTGGGTAAGAATCTGTCCTAGGAAATAGCTTACCCTTGGCTGGCTCAACAAAGTCACACAGAAGAAGAGAGAAGCTGCATGAGGAAAGTGCAAGGCTATTCAGCTAACCTGCAGGTCTCTCTCCAGCAACAGCAAATGATACCTGTGCCAAGTAACAAAGGCCGGTCCTTGATGGGAGAAATCAATACCTGTGAAGGGGCGGCCAGGTCCTACAAAGGGAAGATAAAATAAGCACTTAGGCACAAAATGAGGCTCAACAGAAAGACAGCACTTTCTTCTATTGCCTAGAGTGGAGTTAAACAAAAACCTTCAGCTCTGCAGCTTTGGAACGAGTGCACACATCAGAAGCTACATCGCTTACATGGGACAAGTGAAACAAACTCCTCTGTGGATATTCACTTCAGTGTCTCTCAAAACTTCACCTTGCCCCAAAAGTTGGATATTCCAAAGATTTCTTATCACCTTAGTGGATTTTGGGCTTAAGAAGTGGTCTTATTGTCTAAAATCTCAGCTCCTTGCTAGTATGTGCCACGTTATCTCGTTCTCTTGCTCAGCTGCTGGACTTACACTATGTATCTATCACGATGACCTCAGCATTTTCCATAACCTGCCAACATACTTTTCACCCTTTCCTTTACCTGCAGAGCACCTTGGATAAGAAAAGCACTAACCTAATAGCGTGTCTCTGACTGAGTAGTAATGAAGCCAAACGAAGTGGTTATAGATACTACAGTTGGCAATTTGTGGTTCGTCTCCAGTGGGGCCAAGCAGACTTAACCAGTGCTGAGTTGCAATTACATAGTCTGGGTGCACGGTTGTCTTTGCACGGTCTAGAGCATCGAAGAACTGCTCTCTTTCCTCTGCTGTCAAGGAGTGGACATCCTTCCTGACAACTGGTGGCTTCCTCACGTTGCAGTTGGGGCCAGTCCAGCCAAACTTGCAGTCACCACAGTTATAGCCAGCAAAGTTTCCTGAATCAAGAGGGAAAGAGCGGTCATGACATTATGAATCAGAGAAAACAAACACTGAAATGCAGAAGAATTAAGAATTAGTGCTCTTTTTGCCCAGAGAAGCCAGTTCCTGGAAGGAATGGCAGTTGAGCAGACCGGCAGCTTTGCCAATTGACTAACTAGGAGGATGGCTCGCTTCCCAGAGCCACGACAGGGCCAAGAATAACACTCAGCTGGTTGGGAAGGTGAGGTGCTGGGTAAGAGGCTTGACACCTCAGGGTGCTAAGAGCTCCGTGAAGCCCTTGGGCACAAAAGGAGTCTCACTGAACGGAAGGCTGAGCACTTCAGGTTAAGCACATCGGGAAGTGTGTTGCTTAATTGGCTCACAAATACTCCCAGACTTCCAGGATCAAACCCAAAAAAGGGCCAGCTCACGTGGATCCTTAAGCACAGAAAAAAATCCACAAACAAAACAGTTCTCTTAGGGGTAAAACCTAGGAAAGACTAATGCCTGCTAACAGTGTACCTGGGACCAAACACAACCCAGGACAAGCACCAGGGGTGCTCCCAGTCACACTTTAAGCATTATTAAATAAATGGTGCTGCAATAAGAGTTTGAGAAACGCTGTGGTACTGTCATTCCCTGCTGGCATTGCTTCTAAGGCAACTAATCGAGTGCACTCCAGGTTATTAGCTCAGACCCTCTAGTGTGGTGGAAGAGCCCAGGAAAGCAGAGCTTGCTTTGAGCATGGCCTCTAGCCCAGCACGGCACACTGCCAGCAGCAACAGAAAGGCCCCACTTCATCATTTTTTGGTGCCAGGGGAGACAGGGAAGGACCATTCCTGCAGCATATGCCTCCTGCCCTCACACAGGGAAGCTGCTGGCATAGCACCGGTGTTGGATGGTGGGCATTGCTGCCGGGGGAAGAAGGGAGAAGAGAGGCAACCAGAACTCCTCTGGGATCTCCACTCAGTTCTCCAAAATCTGCACTGAGGCTCCCTAAGCCCACTCTCCTTCCAACCCCACACATGTGCCCACTCCACAATAATGATGCCAATGGTCTTCCAAAATGCCACAAAATCTCACTGCTCCCCACACATATCGGTGCTGTCAGACCCAGGACAGGCTTCAGGCTAACATGGAGAAGGGGAAGTGGCTGGATGCCAGACATCCTTAGGCTGTAGGGTTGAATCTATAAACAAAACAACAATTAATGTTAAAGTAAGATTTCAGATTGTCAGGGATATGGGGCTTATTACCAATTTCAAAGACCCTCAAGGTTACAAGGGCCCTTACCAAGAAGGCTCTGTAGCTTATGGTTAGCCCTAGTTTAAGCAATGTGTAAGGCTGATTTTGTCACAATATCCTGAGAGTCCCGTCAGAAGACCACAATTGCTGTTGTGAATTTGGTGTACTCCATTACCTGTATAGTTGCTTGTTCTTGACAACTCAGCCTAGCTATTAGGGCTCATCACATACTCCAGACTGTTCTGACCTGATGATAAATATCAGGAATAATTAGGCCATGTATATTGCACAAATTTCAGTACATGGATCATTAACTTCTGGAAAGTAGCTATTGGCCCCTCATGCCCAAAGGCACAATTCAACCCGTTTTGAGAGAAGGGGAGCAAAGCAGCAATTAACCATTGAAAAGATCTATCAACAAACTTTTTTGAGATTGATGGTTAAGCTTCCCATAAATCAAACAACCCATCTACTCACAACACTGAATAAGCATCACATAGAAATATAGCACTAACAGAATCAAAGTTAGTGTAGAACCAGGTTTGTCCCGTCTGGTCTTGGTACCAGAAGCAAGCTCCACCAGTCACTTGTTGAGGCTCTGATAGTGCCTACTCCTCCCTCAGTCAAGGCCCTTTGAAACTATGTAGCTCTTGATGCCCAAGATGCCAAATTAGCAAAAGCTTGAAATGATGAGTTTTCTTAATGGGAAAAAAGCTTCTCTCCACCTGTATGGCATCTGGAGACAGGTAGACCAATGGCTCCTCACCTGTTTCTCTTGGGCAGGTGCTAATTATATCTAATTGACGCTCTACAGGATTTTTTCCCTTAACCACCTAATCTATGAAGTCATCCAAGGGGTCCATTCTTTCCATCACTTCACCAGACACTTTTCCATAGGAAATGAGCTTTTACTGTGTGAAAAGATCAAGGAAAAGATGCTAAGGCATATGGAGGACAGGGAGGTGATCTGAGACAGCCAGCATGGCTTCACCAAGGGCAAGTCTTGTCTGAATGACCTAGTGGCCTTCTATGATGGAATGACTACATCAGTGGATGAGGGAAGAGCCACAGATGTTGTCTATCTGGACTTCTGTAAGGCCCTTTACGTGGTCCCCCACAACATACTTCTCTCTAAATTGGAGAGGTATGGATTTGACGGATGGATTGTTCGGTAGATGAGGAATTGATTTAATGGTAATACCCAGATGGTAGTGGTCAATGACTCGATGTCCAGATGGAAATCAGTGACAAGTGGTGTTGTTCAGGGGTCTGCAATGGAACCAGTACTGTTTAATATCTTCGTCAATGACAGACAACGGGATTGAGTGCACCTCCAGCAAGTTTGCAGATGACACCAAACTGAGTGGTGCAGTTGACATGCCTGAGGGATGGGATGCCATCCAGAAGGACTTGGACCAGCTCAAGAAGTGGGCTGATGCAAACCTCATGAGGATCAACAAGGCCAAGTGCAAGGTCCTGCACCTGGGTCAGGGCAACCCATGGTATCAATAGAGGCTGGGGGACAAAGGGATTGAGAGCAGCCCTGAGGAGAAGGACTTGGTGGTACTGGTAAATGAAAAGCTGGACATGAGCCAGCAATGTCCTCTCACAGTTCAGAAGGTCAATCATATATTGGGCTGCATCAAAAGGAATGCGGCCAGCAGGTCAAGGGACGTGATTCTGCCCTTCTGCTCCGCTCTGGTGAGGCCCTACCTGGAGTTCTGTGTCCAGCTCTGGAGCCCTCATACAGGAAAGACATGGACCTGTTGGAGAGGGGCCAGAGGAGGCCACAAAAACAATCAGAGTGCTGGAACAGCTCTGCTGTGAGGACAGGTTGGGAGAGTTGGGGTTGTTCAGCCTGGAGAAGGCTCTGGGGAGCTATTGTGGCCTTTCACTACTCAAAAAGGGCTGATAAGAAAGGTGGGGACAGACTTTATAGCAGGATCTGTTGCAATAGGACAACAGGTAATGGTTTTAAACTAAAGGAGGGGAGATTCAGGCTAGACATGAGAAATAACTTTTTTACAATGAGGGTGGTAGAACTCTGGCACAGGTTGCCCAGAGACATGGTAGATGCCCCATCCCTGGAGACATTCCAGGCCAGGCTGGACGGGGATCTGAGCAACCTGACCTATTTGAAGATGTCTCTGCTAATTACAGGTGGGTTGGACTGGATGACCTTTGGAGGTCCCTTCCAACCCAAACTATTCTATGATTCCATTGTAGTATCAGGATATAGCACACAGTAGACATTGTCAGCAAGACAGAGAAAGCCTTTCAAAATTCTTTTGAACACAGAGACCATAAGAACATGCAAGTATTCATGCCTTAGCATTTTTTGCCTTCAGCGACTAACACAGAGCAACTCAGTGTATTACCTCTCTGAGGCTATGACAGAGACAACCGAGGTTATTCTCATGCCTTGTGGTTCCTAGATAATATAGTGTGGATGTTTGTTCTGGTTCACAGCTAGGAAATTATGTCACAGTTGGGGCCCAGATGTTCCCTCCTTGTTCCAGTGATTCCAGGAATGACCATCGTACTGCTGCTGGGCAAAAAAAAGAAATCATCTGAGGTGTCTTCCCCAGTAACTCTTCTGTCTGGAGATGGGATCATATGCCTCAAGAGCTGTTTTCTTCCATGCCTAATCTCATCGTCATTAATGGTGCTCTTTCCTGGTCAAGTTAGGTCAATCTGGCTGTTTCTGTAGGCCCTGTGTTCATGTACTTCTCCCACTGGGCCATTCCATGGGCATGACACTGAGAAAATAACGCTTTTTAGGGTATGACACTTGGTATGTGCTCATACACATCACTGGTATATGCTAACAGCAGTTACTACATACCACTGCAGCTCATTCTCAACCCCAGTGATTGCCTGAGCTCACAGATAGGGATTTCTGAGCAAAGTCATAGCATGTGGTTGGCCTTCAGACACTGACCACAACATAAATTAGTAATTCCATCAACTCAGTGTCTTTTATTCAGTAAAAAGGGAATTCATCCAACACTCAACATCCTCTGCCTTGTTTTACTGTACCAAGATGAAATCTAGGCAGCTGTCTAAGCACCTCTTCCTTCTACAGAGACCAGCTGAATACTCACCATTTATCGGATGGGGAGAAAGGGCTCCTTTTCAGACCTCTTTAGCCATTTAATTAGAATAGGAGTGACATTAGATTTGAAACACCAGCGTACTGCAGTATCCCAAGGGTAGGATCAGGATTGCTACCATGTGAGACAAATAGTTAAATCTTCTGTCTCTTCCAGATCTTCATTTGGACATATTGTTAGGCTGCAGGATGTGGGAGATCTGTACCTCGCACAGGCTCTAACAGGATCATCAAGGTATGGCAATAATTTAGTATTATCCTACAGCCATATTGCCCTACAATAAGTAAATGAAGTGTATTTTAAAACTACTTCAAAAGCTCACTTTCACTTAACGGGAGGGCCACCATATCAGCTACATGGCTTAACTGGCAACTTGCTTTCAGCTAAACACTAGAGTTTAAAATTTCTCTCTCCAGAATGAGTATTTATTGCACAGGAATGAAAAATATTTTATTTTTTTTCCTCAAAAAACTGCTGCAGGAAAAAAAAAAAAAAAAAAAGAATAAACTAAAAAGAATAAACTAATGTCCAGCACATGTCCACAGGTCAAAATCAGAAAGTGTCAGGAAAAATGATGAATTATAATTATTTCTAACTCCTCAGTAAACTCAAACTACGTCATTGTTTAATCACTGTCACAATCTGTACTAGCAAAAGTATGACTGATTGCAGTGGTTATTACACAATAACCTTCTGTACTAAGTTGTTTAAATGCTATATCAGATCTGCATCCTATTAGTACAATTTTATCCTTTGGATGTCAAATTAACACTTAGTTCTTAAGTCTTCTAAACCAGTATTCTTCTACACTAAATTTACTTACACAACTGAAATACAACTTTGTTGTGTAATTAGCTACAAATGTCAATTTTCAGATTCATCTAAACTGGTGCATCCAACATTTTTTCGGTGGCAACACATACAGCTTATTGAAATACAAATGACCATATTCCCCTTCATATAGTACTGCACGCTGTCAGGAACTCTCATCAAGTCATTTCAGTTTAAGAATTTATATAATTTGAATTAATATTAGGTACATCCAAACCAATTGTAGAGCATATGCAATGGATTCAAAACTAAAATCAGACAGGAACTAAAAATTTTTTGCAACCTCACAGCTACATTCATGCTACATCTTTTTTCTAGATATTCTATTTTTGCTGCCACCAACACATTGAGTGAAACATGCAGCAAGCAGTAGACTTATGTCTTTTTGACCAAGGCTCTCTGTAGAAAAAGTAGGAAGTAAAGCTGGATCTTTTTTTGGACATGTTCTGTACCCACACCTGGATGGATATGATTTTAAGACATTTTTTCCTCAGTGAACAGCTACAACAGACAGCCAAATGTTCTAAGTTCCTTTTATGCGTAGCTATTAGGTTTCTAGCAGAAAGCTCAAATCTGAGAACTCCAGAATCCCCCACTTTGGAAAATGCTGATCCCTGTTCCTCACGGCTCCTCCAGGTTTCCTACCATACAGCCATCAGCTATGTGACACACTTAAACCGTGCTGTCTAACCAGATATAATCAGCTACATGGCAGCTGGAATTCCCATAGCTTATCGTTTACACCATATCTAAACTATAAATTAAACAGTGCCAAGACAGGCACGTACACGACCAAACATTTATAATCTTAAAACTCTAGAAAGAGCCTTTGCACACAGGTTGGAATTTGCACAAGACAGGAACTATTTTAAACAGGCAGTCTGTACATAACATTGATTTGGAAAATAAGATACATTAATAAAAGAGATGTGCACTGTTCTGTGTCCCTTTGAATGAGTGCATTTAATTCATTACCATAGGTACTACCACCCTAGATGTCTAAAAAAGGCCACGTCACACCACTTAAAATTCTGGTGTGCAGACAGCCAACTGGCATATAAAACAAAGTAAAAAAATACAACAAAATGCTAATAGAAAGTCACATGATCACTAGTATTGTAAAAGCATCAAATCCTATTCAAATTTCATGTAGTTGTGAATCACAGAATCACGGAATGCTAGGGATTGGAAGAGACCTCAAAATATCATCTAGTCCAATCCCCCTGCCGGAGCAGGAACACCTAGATGAGGTTACACATGAATGTGTCCAGGCGGGTTTTGAATGTTTCCAGAGAAGGAGACTCCACAGCCTCCCTGGTCAGCCTGTTCCAGTGCTCTGTCATCCTCACTGAGAAGAAGTTTCTTCTCATATTTAAGTGAAACCTCTTGTGTTCCAGTTTGCACCCATTACCCCTCGTCCTCTCGGTTGTCACCGAGAAGAGCCTGGCTCCATCCTCATGACACTCATCCTTTATGTATTTATAAACTTTAATGAGGTCACCCCTCAGTCTCCTCTTATCCAAGCTAAAGAGCCCCAGCTCCCTCAGCCTTTCCTCATAAGGGAGATGCTCCACTCCCTTCATCATCTTTGTTGCCCTGTGCTGGACTCTCTCCAGCAGTTCCCTGTCCTTCTTGAGCTGAGGATCCCAGAACTGGACACAATATTCCAGATGTGGTCTCACCAGGGCAGCGTAGAGGGGAAGGAGGACCTCTCTCGATCTACTAACCACCCCACTTCTACTACACCCCAGGATGCCTTTGGCCTTCCTGGCCACAAGGGCACAGTGCTGGCTCATGGTCATCCTGCTGTCCTCCTGGACCCCCAGGTCCCTTTCCTCTACGCTGCGCTATAATAGGTCATTCCCCAACTTATACTGGAACCTGGGGTTGTTGCTGCTTAGATGCAAGACTCTACACTTTTCCCTTTTATATTTCATTAAATTTTTACCCACCCAACTCTCCAGCCTGTCCAGGTCTCGCTGGATGGCAGCACAGCCTTCTGGCATGTCAGCCACTCCTCCCAGCTTGGTGCCATCACCAAAGTTACTGATAGTACACTCTATTCCCTCATCCAAGTCATTGATGAATATATTGAATAGTACTGGTCCCAGTACCAACCCTTGAGGCATTTCACTAGATACAGGCCTCCAACTAGACTCTACCCCATTGACCACGACTTCTTAGTGTTCTCCTAGAAATGCTTTCACATGCAGCATCAAGCTGATCACAGCAGAGTAGAGCCCAGGAAACCTTTCTGAAAAATCTTCTTTAAGGATGCCTGCCACATTACTGTTTTATCACTGGTATATTTAGATGACAAAGACTGCAAGGAGAAAGAGGAATACAACATACGAAATAAAAACAACAGAGTAGAAATGCAGAGAAACCAGATTTTAAAAGCCAAGGAGAGAGGACAGCTCACCAGATGGAAGGCTGAATGAAACGACACTACATTCTGAACATGTAACTGAGATCCAGCCCTGCAAATATCAAATACTAGTGCTTACCTCTGCTTGGACAAGCAAACTAACGTCTACCTATGCAGACCATGTCTGTCTACATTACTCTCCAATTTACTGCAGGTTTTAATGCTCTAATTACTCAGACCACGTAAATATTGGTGTATGACCATGTGCTTCAGTGCTCTACTGACTTAGGGTCTGCACCTGTTTGTGATACTTGACTTTAGTTTTGGAAGTATATAACAACCTTTACAATGGAAAAGAAACTACATAATTTCTTTTTTGGTAAAGTGTTTGGAAAAGCACATCCACACAAGCATTTGAAATCTAGTCAAAGGAAGAGATAAAAATAGATTTACACTCTAAAGTCTGTTGTTATTTTGAGGAGCTTCAGTAACACAATCTATCCATTTAAGTCATCTGGCACTACATCTCTGTTTTCAATTGATAACAGCATTGCAAAACATAACCTTCTGGGCTGAAATTTTCTGCAACACTTCTTTCTTAGATTGATCTGGGCTTTTTTGATAGTGAAAGCTGAGGTATATTTTGAACGAAATAGTTCAGCTAGTTCTAAGAATCACATTGAAGGAAAGCAGACTATTCTTCTCATATTAGAAAATTAAAGCAACTTTATGTTTCCAACAAGGAATCCTTGGCTGCATTTGAAACCTGCCTATGAGGTGACTTCGATGCTTGAGATATACTTTTTTCCTGACTGCTGGCACCATCTCCTGCCAGCCCTGCAAAGCATCCCAGGCTGATGCTGCAGTTCTTGCTCATCTTAACCCTCCAACCAGGGCTGCTGCTGAAAAAGGGTCCATTGCCTTATCCTGCCCTGACCTCACCTTCCTATTCCCTCTCTCTTGCCAGCACTAGTGAACTACTCTTATTAAAACTTGGTCCTTTTGCCCAGGTTATCCTTCAAGTACATTGGTTCCCTGATCCATTTTGCCTCCAGCATGTGAACATGGAAGCCCATGTAAAGTCACAAGTGGGAAGGAGTGGGCAGAGATGGGGAGGAAAAGGACAGAATGGTCTCTTTGGTGGTTGTACGGACCCATTTCAGACCAAAGTGAGTTGTAGACTTAAGTAACGACCCTGGGAAAGACTGCAGCCAGTCATCCACCATTTTTCAGTGCATGGGGGTATATTGTACTACAAAGTACTGCTCCAAGAGGAATAAATCTACCGCCCTTCCCAGGGTGGCAGTCATGGCCCCAAGCCTGACAGTGTTCAAGAAGAGACTGGACAACGCCCTCAGACACGTGGTGTGAACTGTGGGGTTGTCCTGTGCAGGGACAGGAGTTGGACTCGATGATCCTTGTGGGTCCCTTCCAACTCAGGACACTGAGTCTATGGTCCTATGATCAATGCACACTGATCAAGGTTCACTGAGCCATGATCAGCCGTGACAGAGCTTTGAATGCAGCAGTGAAACATCCAAACCTCCGCAGAGAAAGGCAATAGGTGGCTATGGGGACAGCTTCAGGGGGAGAGAGGAAAACCCAAAAGTTTGCATGAAAGAAAACACTTGTTCAGCTCTGTTGCTCTGAAAAAGTGCTGCTAGTATCATGAACATGGCAGTATACTTAGGAAACTGATAATATTTGAATGCCTGACATCACCAGGAATGCTTCTGCCCTTTGGAGCAAGGTCAGCAGACCCATCCACCCCCATCCCCTCCTCCCAGCACCCCTCTCACCTGTGCACCAACAGCTCTGGTTGAAGAACTTGAGGGGCCATCGTTCCCGGTCATCCACATTTCGAAGTGTATAGGGGCCACTCCAGGGCTGAGTGTCCACCTGCACCCCCTGACACTGTCCCCTGCCCTGCAGGGACCCACAGATGTTGCCGGGCTCTGTCCCCAAGGCTGGGCAGCAGCGCTTCAAGCGAAGGGCATCCACCGTCATGCAGGCACGGGGGAACTGGGCCTGCGCCCAGGGGAGACAGCAGCAGCTCAGATAGCCCAGCCCAGCCCAGAAGAGCCACCTCAGGGCGCCCATGACAGCTGGCCTGAGTGAGGGGAGCAGGGAGATCTCCGCCGTGAGACAACCCGGCTGCACCGCAGCTCTGTGCCCCAGCCAAGGGGGATAATCTCTCTCACCACTGAGGATGCTGGTATCGGGTGTTTATTTAGTCTCGGTCTCTAATTGCCTTGAATGAGGTTCAAAAGACAGGAGCTTTGGCTCTGCGGTGCCTGCTCAGCAGCCACGGCTTTGAGCAAGGTTTATATAGAGGGTGGGAGAAACCCTCATTAGCAGGATTAGCACAGCACAAATCCTCGTGTTTTGCACATGACATCAAGGGCAGAAAAGGCTCCAGCATGAACGCAAGTTCTGTGGGCTCTGAAGCTTGTCAGGAGGGTAAATGCCTCAGATTTATTTCTGCAGGACTTTCATGAGCTTTGAGAAATTGATGGTCTTGTTTCAGCTGAGGTGGCTGGAGAAAAGGTCTTATTCTTTTAATTACGACCCTGTAAACAGATGATAAATAGATGAGGAAACCCCTTCTCTTTTCAGTTCGTTCACTGCATGATAATACTTTCCACTGAAGCTGTAGCAATAGAAAATGAACTGGAAGTGCAGAGGATATAGGTTCATTGTTAACAAAAATTAATAAAGCTGGTAGCAACATCTTGGGATGGAGACTCCACCTGCTGACTGCAGAGCTCCAGTGCTTGCACTTTAAATATCTGAGTGGCAAGCAGAGAAGGATTCCCTTCTTAATAGCCTTTTTTGCATGCAAAATAAATTATGTAATTGTTTTCAAAGTGTGAGTGGTCCTTGTTTGCTCTCTAATCCTTCCTCCATCATTACACCAGAGGTTGTTTTGGGGTTGGTCTGGTTGCTAGACTTTCAGAACTGTCACAGCTGAGCATTTATTACCCACCTGGTAGGAGACAGTCTGTAAGATCAATACACACACCAGACATGCAAGCAAGTGGTTTTGTTCATGACATAGAGAAAAATTATTTAAAAAGCTGCCAGAATGCAGCAGTTCTTGTCCACAATGCAACGCCTATGTGCTAGAGGAATAAAACTAATAAATCAAAATAAAGTAGTGATAAATCATGAGAGGAGTCTGAAGCAATAGCCATTAATATTAGTTCAGCTCCACCATACTGAATAAAAGCTGGCAACTCCCTCTGCTTCACTAAAAGCTTTCACTGCCTTCCCCCTCCACAATAAAATTGTTTAGATGCATTTGTAAGTATGTATAATGAAAACAGCTGTGGGTGTGTCTGTACTATTCAATATTTCCATGGATGTTCAACTACACCATTCTAGCAGAAGTATATTATCTATGTGGCAAACTTATTGCCATCATGCAGCTAAGAAGTTCATCCAGACTGCAGACACTGTCATCAGCACTTTCAGATTCTCCAGTCTTCATATAAAAAAAATCTATTACTTGCCAGATAAACTAGAATATGATTTTACTTCATTTTTGGAAGCACAGAGTCAATTAGCAATGCCACATAGTCTGAAATGGGTTTCAACTCTTCTCCCTTAGGATTCAATTTACCTGGAACTTGGTTTTGCCTGCTGCTTTCAACACATGAAAAAGACAGAAAGTAAGACTAGTTGCTAGTAAAAAATATGTTGAGGCAGCTCAGGAGTTATAAATGGAGCTTCTAACTCATAAAAACTCTGAACAATGCACCTCCCTGTACTACTCAGCACCCGAACACACATCTATGGTGTGGGAAAGATCAGTCCTTTAACCCAGGTTAGACAATGTCTTGAACCAAAGTCACCAACATACCATTGAGAGCAATTCAAATGAACACACGTTCATCAGCATCACCAAAGAAAACACAAAAAAATATGGACAAGATTCAGCTAGCTGACTAAACCCTAAACCAAGGTGTCTATACATAAAATATGTGTCTATGCAAACATTGCCATCAAAGCTGGCTCAGTTCAGACACCCATACAAAGGTGCCTATTGCCATTTGAGAGCCTATACAAGACAGGAATGAGCTCAGAGGAAGGTGAGGTACCGAGGCAGGTAAGGCAAGGTAAGGCAGGGAAAAGTGCTTCTAATGGAGTACACGAGGAAGGAGAAATGGGTAATATTCAGAGAAATTAGAGTGTGCAGAAAAGGAATAGCGGATAAATGATAATAGGGAGATTACTTAGTGAGCAGCAGAAAAAATAAAACCATGAGTAGGAGAGTGGCATGTATGCAGCTTTTCATGTGAGTACTTTCCTCCATCAAAACTATGGAATTTTACACAACTGGGAGCATGCTGCAGCATGCAGTACTAGAACTGATGTCCTGCTGGCCTCTGCTCCTCAGTAATGCATCAAAGTTTTAGGAGTGCCTTTTCTGGCCAGGGGAGGAGAACCTGGATGGACAGAAAAAAGGACAGACAGATCCCACATCCTGGTGTCACCATGTCGGTGCTCATTGCAGGTCTGTGTGATACCCTGTGTGGAAGCCATCGAGCAAACTTACAAAAATACGGTTGTCTTCCAATTAGTCATCAGGAAAACGGCAGACACTGTCTGTTCCTTAGCACTTCCCTGTTCAGAAGTTCCCGCAGCTTCCCCTCAGCTATTGTGCTTAAAGGAGCTGTTGTCAGGGCCACACAATATGAGCATTATACTGATTTACAAAACATCATTTAGAATTATTTATTATTTGCCACATGATATTACTGTCTCTGGAAAATGAGTAGCACTATGTGCTGGCACCCTTGCCTAGAACTGCTCATCTGCAGCTATCAAAGGAATTTTCAGGGAGCAACTTTGAGCACGTGAGCAGTGGCCAAAGCTCCCTTGATCCAAACTTCAACCGCGCTGCCTTGTCCACACTTCTGAGCTACTGGGTCAGGCTACCACACCTGAAACAGTGTTAAATTTATTAGTTATAATATTCAGGTTTCATGGTGGAAGTAGAGAAAAACAGTATTTCAGCTAACTTGTCATCTGGATTTGTGCCTAAGCTCGCCCCTAATAGCATATTTCCCAGCCTGTCATTAAATGGCAGCAAACAAATATACCCATACAGATGCCAACACATTTTTGAGATTAACACATTCACATATTTTTTTTGCAAGAAAGGAAATAGAGAACAGGTACAGGCAAAGAAATCATTAAACACAACACACACAAGTAATACAGAATTCCTGAACAGTAAGTAAGCAGTGGGTTCACTTTTTTTTTTCTCAATGAGAGTATTGTTTCTCAGGCTCCTTCTACTGTACTCAAGCACAGATTAGCATCAAGTTGGGAAAGTATTTAGCCTTTGGAATTTTTGAAAGAATTTTGGTCAAATACAGCATTCTACACATAAATTTATGTGGAAACGGATAGATGTCGCAGGGGTGTAATTTAGGGTTCTGCTTAAAGCAGTTTAGATTTTTTAAAGAGAAGTGTGACTTAAAAGAGTTTGGTGGTGAGTTCACTCTATTATTTTCTGCATGGGGGAAATATGCCAAGCCAAATGCTGCTTACCGTCTTTCCAGGTCACAGAATCACAGAATCACAGAATGTTAGGGATTGGAAGGGATCTCAAAAGATCATCTAGTCCAATCCCCCTGCTGGAGCAGGAACACCTAGACGAGGTTACACAGGAAGGCGTCCAGGCAGGTTTTGAATGTCTCCAGAGAAGGAGGCTCCACAACCTCCCTGGGCAGCCTGTTCCAGTGCTCTGTCACCCCCACTGAGAAGAAGTTTCTTCTCAGTTTTAAGCGGAACCTCCTGTGTTCCAGTTTGTACCAATTGCCCTTTGTCCTATGACTGGTTGTCACCGAGAAGAGCCTGGCTCCATCCTCGTGACACTCACCCTTTATATATCTGTAAACATTTAATGAGGTCACCCCTCAGTCTCCTCTTCTCCAAGCTAAAGAGACCCAGCTCCCTCAGCCTTTCCTCATAAGGGAGATGCTCCACTCCCTTCATCATCTTTGTTGCCCTGCGCTGGACCCTCTCCAGCAGTTCCCTGTCCTTCTTGAACTGAGGATCCCAGAACTGGACACAATATTCCAGATGTGGTCTCGCCAGGGCAGAGTAGAGGGGAAGGAGAACCTCTCTCGACCTTCTAACCAACCCTCTTCTAATACAACCCAGGATGCCATTGGCCTTCTTGGCCACAAGGGCACAGTGCTGGTGCCTGTACCCATTCACAAAGCAAACTTTCAGGCGTCTTCCCGCCTTGATAACCAGTTGTTCCAGAGGTTGTGTCCTGTAGCTCCAGAGGCAAACTCTCAGGCGAGGCCTGTATTCATTGCAGTGCAAACTTTCAGGATTCTTCTTTCCCTGACAACCGTTCACTCCAGAATCTGTATTTTAGAGCTCCGAAGGCAAACTTTCAGGGGAGGCCTGTACCCATTTGTGAGAGCAAACTTTCAGGCATTCCCTCCCTGATAACCCTTCGCTCTGGAATCTAGTTTAAAACTCCAGAGGCAAACTTTCAGGCAAGGTCTGATAACCATATGCAAAGTAGACCTTCAGGAGACAAAATATTCAGGAAAGAAAAAAAAATTAATGGAGTGGAATAGCATGAGGGCTGGCTCAAGCTGGGTACCTGCTCAGAGGTCCGCCTGAACACAGGAAATCATAACGGAGCACTGCCTGCAGGCATTTAGGGTGGCTCCACAAAGGGATTCTCGCCAAAACGGCAAGCAGGGACGAGCTTTCTCTGAGAGTTATCTCAGAGATAACTGGCAATCAAGATGACATTAATGACATTGCGTTTGTTAGAACTTAAAAGCACTACAAGATATGCATATTAAATTAAGCCTTCTTAATCAAGAAAAAACATTAATCTCTTAGTAGAGAGAACTTCTATCTGAACTATCTCCATACATCTAAAGCTAGAACTTCTGTTGTCTCTGATGCACAAGATGTGTTGAGGAGATGGGAAAGTGATTCTCACCCTTGTTTCAAGAAGACCTGGCACAAACAAATTCCCAAACTTGGAGAGGTGGGGAACCATGTTAATGCTGCACAACAAGGTGCATTCATGCCAGCCCACTGCATATGGACAAGCTGTGTCTGTCCCTCACTGCTGCTGCCTGCAGAAGGCACCTACCATGTCCATGTCATACTTGCTCCTTGGCCAGTGTACCTGTCACCACCCAGCATCTGCTCTGGTGCGGTCTTCAGCTGACCACGTGTTTCTCCATGCAGAAGACCTAGGGAGCTGCTCAGCATCCACTGTAAAGCCCCACTCAATTGGCTCTGATTCGAATGGGAGAGTTAGTTAGTTTCTACTGTAGGTAGCTACATACTTCATAGAAGAGGTCAATAGGATGTCACGTTGCGCTGTCACTCATCATCTGCTTGAAGGATAATCTAACTGTTCATGACATCACTGGGACTTTGCAGGACCGATCTTGAATTAATTCATAGAATCATAGAATGTCTTGCATTGAAAGGGACCCACTAGAATCACAGAATCACAGAATGTTAGGGATTGGAAGGGACCTCAAAAGATCATCTAGTCCAATCCCCCTGCTGGAGCAGGAACACTTAGATGATCATCAAGTACAACTCCTGACCCAGCATGTGACAGCCCCGCAGTTCACACCATGTGTCTGAGGGCTTGTCCAGTCTCTTCTTGAACACTGTCAGGCTTGGGGCCGTGACACCTCCGTGGAGAGCCTGTTCCAGTGCTGCACCACCCTCTGGGGGAACAACCTTTTCCTAACATCCTTTCAAAACAAGTCATTTTACATTCTGACTGCCTTTGAAGTCTTCTTGCTCATTTGACATGACAAATACTTTGGAGCCACATCTCACTTTTGAGCTGCAGATCAAGTGGCTTTTGATCCAGCAAGTTCTGTGTAAGAAATCAAACTGAGGCCCTAGTCAATACACTCCATTAAGTGTAAAGGTGTCCTAAAGATGTCTGCTTTAGGACAGCAGCAATAGCTTCTTACTCTTACGCAAACCATAATGGGATCATAGCAATTTTTTAACATGAAAAGATGCAATAGAGCTACGTAAATTCAGAGGAGCTGAATACCAAATATGGTGTCTCGTGTTTGAGTGGGTGGCCTCAGTATCTCTGGCTAGTTCTTGAAGACAAGCATTTACTACTCTAATGTATGTCAAAAGTGACTAGGAGAGTTCCCAGCCTAGCTCTCCATGAGTCAGCTGGCATGTGCCACGGAAAAGAGCACTGGTGAGTTATACCACAGGAAATTAGAAGAAATCTCTGGCAATGCTATGGGCACGAAGCATCCCGGGACACATCCACACAGACTTCTGACCCAAAGCAGCCTGGCAAAGCTGCTGGAAACAAGCATGGCACAAACGGTCCTGGGCTCCTGGTGGACACCAAAGTGACAAGGAGCCAGCACAGTGGCCTTGGCCAAAGGCAGCAGTGAGTGGTAGTCTAGGCTGCACAAGGCAAAGTATTGCCAGCAGCTGGAGGGAGGTGACCCTTCCCCTATGCTCAGCGCTGCTGAGGCCAGGCCTGAAGTGTTGTACCCAGGTCTGGGCTCCCAGACCCACAGACAGCACTGCGGTTACAGTAGGGTGCTGTGTTGACCTGGCACTGTGCTGGCAATGGTTCTGTGCCAACACAGAGTCTCACAGATGAGAGCCAAACTCCTGACCAGCGGGACAACTTGGCACTGGGACATCCTTTGGCAGACTTCCACCAGCCATCTGGCCACTACCTTGCATCCAAAAAGTGTGTCCTACAGGAGGCTTCTCCTGGCCTCGTCAGGATGGGTCAGGTGAACTGCTGCTGTGGCTCCAGGTAGGCGCCCATGCACGGCTCAGAAACACCCCAGAACAAACAGACCCCACAGCAGCTCATTTTCTCATGCCCGACACTGTCTGATCTGCAGGGACAAGCCTGAGCCCATGCACCAGTGCAGGTCCATCACGGCATCACACAAGACACTGCTACAGCAGTGCGTGTGGGTGACCCTGGGCTGTGCAATGAGGAAGAGGGACCTCCTCCTCTTCAGGGACACCTTGGCCATCACCAAGCACCAGTAAGATTTGCAGAGCCCAGCTGCCTTTCCTCCCAAGCCCTGGCACTGCCACCAGGGCAGGGATACCCCAGGAGCAGCCCCAGGCCGCCAGCACCCTGCTGCTGGATACACCCATGGCCGTGCCTGTGGCAGGGCGATTTGGGACGGCAGCCAGCGGGCTTAGCCACCTCCAGGCCACTCTCTGCCACTCCTTTCCAGCAGACATGGCAGCGCCCCATGCCCACAGCTCTGCCTGGCCCTGGGCCAGCTGCAGGTGCTGGGCAGCACCAAGGGTGCAGCCAGTGATGCCGCTGAGGAAGAGGATGGCAAACATGCCACCTCACTTGTCCTTGTCTGGCCCTGTGGCTCATGTGTCATCACTTTCCAGTGAGTCTCACTTCCACGTGCCACAGCAGGGCTGGGCAGCACCTCTGTCCTGCCCCACAGGGCTTCGTCCTGTCTCTGTGGCCATCCCCACGGGGACAGCCAGGCTGTGCTGGTACTCAGCTCTGCTCGCAGGCAGGGGAGCAGCAGCATTCAGGCTGTGTCTCCTCTCTTTCTGCAGCTGCCAGGCAGTGAAGGAGCTCTGGCTCAGCACTCTCTTTGGGTAAGCCATGTGTGGCAGTGCAATCTGGGGGAACTCATGCTCACAGCACAGGTGCTGTGATGCTCTAAGGCATCATAGCCCTACCACAGCTGTTAGCTGCTCTTGAGTCGGCAAAGCTGGTGGAGCACCTTCACGTAGCTGTGTCCAGACAACTCGTGCCCAGCCCTGCCCTCACCACTGCTGCTGCTCTCCTCTCAAATTCCAAGCGGTACCCAGCTGCTTCAGGGCAGCGTGGAAGTGCTTCCCGGGCTGGCAGGGGAGGGAAAAGGCTGCTTGGTTCTCACACAGCTCTTTCTTTGCCCCTTCCCCGTGCACAGACCACCAGAAGGAGTGGAGGTAGACCAGGTCACCAATCTACCCTCCTTCAAGGCACTGCTGAAGGAGCAGAGGGCCTGCAATGCTGTGAGTGTCCCTCCTGTTTCTGCTCTCTCCCCAGAGGCTGTTCCAGCCCAGCAGCAGCTGCATCACTTTTTACCTTCTTCTCTGATGCGGAGTAGCGGCCCCCACCCATCAGCCCCTCTGGCAGCAAAGCTGGAAGTGACCAGTTGGCTGGTGAGTTTGGAGTAGATGAGCACAGGATGGCCCTTCCCTCCTCCTGTTGCAGACAGGCACTCATGCTGCACTGGGGCTGCCGCTGCCCTTCCCACACGGTACGTCTGTCCCCGTTATTCTGCAGCAGGACAGACCTGAGCCCCCCAGGGTCCCTTGTTCCCAAATGACGCTTGTCGCGTGCACCCAAGGGTGGGGGACAGTGATGAAAGGCTCCAGGAGCACTGGCCTAGTGCTTCTGCTCCATGTCTCTTTGCTCTCTTCTCCTTGGCAGAAAGTGGAACCTGCAGCAGGAGGAGGTGGCTGCCCTGGAACTTTGTGTGGCCAGGGACCTCAACTGCTGCAAAGGAGCCGTCGGGCTCTGCCCACACAGGGCTTCTCTTTGGCCGGCCCCTGACAGCAATATGCAGCCAGGACGGCGCTGCACCCCAGCCCATCCAGGTAAGCAAGCCTGGCCAGGGGGTCCCCATCCCACTGGCTCCTCTACAGAGGCAGGGTCCCCATCAGAAACACCCCAGATGAGTCTTGGGGACAAAGCGTGCTCCTCTCCACAATCACCCAGCTCCAGCTACTCTCTGTCCTGCCCCAGGGAGACCTGCAGACTCATCCATGCTCACTCCTGCCCCTGAGGAAGGTTGGCCTGTCCCAGGGTCTGTTTCCAGCCCAGCAATGTCCTCCTCTCTCCTCTGCAGGACCTGCTGGCTCTGCTGCACGAGCAGGGCCCATCCACAGAGGGGATCTTCCGGCTGGTGGCCAGCGAGCGTGCCTCCCGTGAGATCAGGGAGGCCCTGGACTGTGGAGCAGAGGTCCACCTGGCAAGCCAGCTGGTGCACCTCCTGGCCATCATCCTGAAGGTAAGCCCTGCTGACCTGGAGTCCGGCAGCTCCCGGCTCTGGCTCTGGCTCTGCTGATGGGCACCTGCCAGAGCAGGAGCCCAAACGCAGGAGCTGCTCAGCACCCAGCGTGCTGGGGATGCTGCCTGTGCTCCCAGCAGCAGTGCTCACAGCCTCACATGCAGCCCTTGCCATTGCAGGATTTCCTCCACAGTATCCCCTCCAAACTCGTCCATGCAGAGCTCTACCAGCAGTGGATGGACGCCCTGCAAAAGACCAGCAGGCAGGAGAGGCTGGCAGGGCTTAAAGAGTAAGTGTGGCCATCAGCCTGGCTGCTGCGCAAGGACTGGCACAGCCCGCTGCTTGCCTGCAAAGCCGCAGCCTTCCTGAACATACTGTGTTTTCGGCCACCCAGCTCTTGCTGCTGCTGTGGGCTCAGCATTTTGGGGGTAAAAATGGCACAGAAAAGCACTTCTCTCCTTGGAGCACTGCCTGCAGGCATTGGGGGTGGCTCCACAAAGGGACTCTGGCCAAAAGGTCAGGCAGGGCGGGAGGTGGCCATATCTCAGCCAAGGTAGTCCCTGTGCTGTAGAGCCGGCTTGGCCAAGAAGCCTTCCCTGGGGTTGGCCTGGCTTACATCAGCATGGGACACCTGTCTTGACAACACCTACTTCATCTATTAATGTTGGGTTCCTGTTCCTGCAGGGTGGCCAGCACGTTACCCGAGCCCAACCTCCTCCTCCTCTAGACCTTGCTCAGCCTGCTCCAGAACATCAGTAGGAATGCCACCATCAGCAAGATGACAGCCAGCAGCCTGGCCATCTGTGTGGGGCCAAACCTCCTCAGCCCACCCGAGGAGGACACGCTGGCCCTGGACATCCTGATGCAGGTGACAGGGAAGGTACGCTGTGTTTCCCAGCCCGCTGCAGCCTTCCAGGCCCACGCCAGCTTTGCTCTTCAGAGCTTCCTGGCTGCCTCCTCTCTTCAGAGGAGGAACTGCTGCCGTGGCTCCAGGCAGGCACCCCTATGCACGGCTCGGAGACACCCCAGAACAACTGGACCCCACAGCAGTCGATTTTCTCATGCCCAACACTGTCTGATCTGCAGGGTGCAGACCATCCTGGCATCAGGCAAGCCACTGCACCTAATTCATTCCCAAAGCACTGTTAAAGTCTTTGATGAAGAATTAAAAGTTTTTTGGCAATGAAAGTGTTTATTTCTAATATCACATGCACAAAAGTACAGATGAGAATTCTCCACTTCAACATTTCCTTCTGACCCTGAATACTCAAGTATGCAGTCTCAACATTCTTTCAAAAGCTTAAAAAATCTTTGGGAAAATAGTAATGTAAGCAGTTATACTCCTCCCTCACCTGCCCTCTTAGTAGGGGTCTAAGTTCTGTTTGTACTAATAGGATATGCATCAGTATTGAGTGCTCCTTGTATCGGACAAGCATTTCAACAGCAATGCTTGGTGTGATTAAGAAAAAGAACCAGTGATATCTTTTCATGAATAGATGAAAGATGCTGAAGAGAGGTAAGGAGCTGATTTACTGCTGGGTTCTGCACTGGTGACACCAAAACTGAAAGACCTTTTCTGTGTGTTGTTCTGGTGTGAGTATATGAAAAAGGTTACAAAAAAGTAACTGAAAGCAGGAGCCCTCCCTAAAATTATGCTTTGGAAAAATCCAAGTAATTTTTCCCAACTTAAAAGTAAAGAAAGGATCAGGGGGAAAGATATAAATGGTAAAGACTAGATTACACTAATTAGCACAGTCTCTGGCCTTTAAGCTATTTCTTTAGCCTTTCTGTGAACCAGAAGTAGTTTCAGCTATCTGTTGACAGCAGAGGAATAATGAGGTCCAGCAATTTTGACATCTGCTCCAGATTTTGGCAAGAAGCAATCTCTAATTCTTCTGTCTCCGCCTCCATCCCCATGCTCCTGAGAGCCTGTCTCCTACCCTCCCACGCCATCCCGCTCCTCTCCGCAGTTTCGCTTTCTTTTCTAGCGTCCTTCCATCTACAGCCAGTGGCAGGCGAAGAGCTGAGAAGGGACTGGGAATGAAGCTTTTTGCTTTCAGTTCTTCCATCATAAATAAAAAGCTTAAACTTAGAAGAGCTAAAAAGTGAAACTGGGAGGTGAACCTTCCCAGATGCTGCATTTCCAGCTGCCGGGGAGGACGGCGGGCACACGCAGTGTTGGGGCGGCGTGAGCTGCACAGCATTTCCATGATTTTGTGGTTGCCTTTTCAGCGCGTCCTCCTCTCTTCTGCAGCACAAAGCACAAGAGAACGGGGAGGCTCGACAGCTCATTCCCCTTCCCCTCCTTCACAACCACCTCTGCATGTTTTCTTCATGTGCACACCACGCACACAAAATGCAGGCTCAGCAAAGGCTGCAGCTTCACCAGGCTGCTATAAATGGGCGTTGTATGTAGCAGGCTCCACAGAGCAGTAGCTGCGCAGCCACACTATCACCTCGCAAGCGTCAACACGCATGCTTAACAGAGGTAAAATGTCATCTTCTCCCTGAATCTCAGCGATGGAAATGCCCCACTGCTTTTAATAATATAAATCAATAAACAAATGTAACAAAGATAACTAAAAAAAAAAAAATACAGGGTGAGGAAGACAACAGTAAATTTCAGGCCCAACCGCCAAACGATCCGGCTGGGGCCGCCGCTGCTGCTACCAGCACCGCACTAACGGTCACGACTCACGCGTACGACGTGCCACGAACGCTGAAGAGTGACGTGTCGTGAGCGCCACGGTCGCGGCCAGCTCCACCCAGCAGCTGCCTGGCCGCGGCCCCCGCAGCGGCGCCGGGACGCGGGTTTGGTCGCGGCCGGAGGCCCCGGGGCTGTAGCGGCCCCAGCCGGGCGCCACCTCTCGGTAAGAAAAGGAAGGCGCCCTGCCGAAACCCGGGATCGAACCAGGGACCTTTAGATCTTCAGTCTAACGCTCTCCCAACTGAGCTATTTCGGCTGCTGATTTAATGTGTTTCGAGTGATATTACTAATGCCTTCTTCCCACCCGTTAACTGGCTGCTCTTTTTGCGGTATTTTACGTAGATGTTGTTACGACGTTGCCAGATACTATGAACACCACAAACGAATTCATGACGGGCCTTTACAAATACAATTACACCTCAAAGTAAAGACAAATACAGTAATAACACAAAACCATACATACACATGCATTAATAACACATAACCTACATGCATTTAGTGTCAGAATTAAAGTGTTTTGTCTGTGGGTCCCTGGATTATTTGGGGAGGGGTAGTAGGAAGCACAATATTCTATGGAATTCAAGACCATCAAATTGGCAGTATTTTTGTTCCAGTTTATTTCAAAGTCTGACAAATTCCGTACAGGGCTGACATACCACAAACGTTAAGAGAGTGGGCACCACCATCCTCATTTTTCTATGGTCTTGCTCAGAGATGCACATTTCGCAGGGGAATGTCATGTCTATATAAATCACAAAGCCTAGCTAAGCACCATTATAAGAAAAGATATTTTATTTTCACATTGTCGGCTAGACATTTATTTCAACAGTCAACTATTACCACACTCCTGTGGCTACAGGTCACAGGTAGAGGATGCACACAAGTGCACACACTAGCACATGTGGCACTGCTGCCAGACACTCGTGTCTCTAGATTATACATCCCATGGCTCTAGAAAGAGCCACCTCTGAGAGAATCCCCTATTCATGCTCCCTGCACACTGTGTGGGGAGAAATGGTGCTTTACACAACTGTCCCCAGCTGCTCCCTCCTGTTAGCCAAGTCAAACAAACCTCTGTCTTCCGCAGTAATAGAGAAGTGTAACAAACCCCTCCTTTTTTGAGTGTGGAAGAAGCAGCCTTTTACCAAACTAGCCCTATGAATATCTGGTGACACAGATCCTGTATTTCCTTTCATTTTCAGAGCATATTTTCCCTCAAGTTGTCCCACTTTTGTGAGCAACCACTTCTTAAGGAGCCGCAAATTGCTGACCAGGCAGGAGATGTATTTCCAGAAGCTGAAATGCTGAGGACCAGGCCAGCAGTTACTTAGTCACTGAAACCAAAAACTCGTTAACAAAAAACTTCATTATACTAAAGAAGTGTGCAAAAAACATACTGATACAAAATCTCACATTCTCATGATTTTCCACTACCAGTGATTGTTTTGCCGAGAAATGATGAGTGTAATCACTTAATGAGTATGTCTCCTACTAGGGCAGCTAACATTATCTTGTGATCTTTGGTGCTGATAAACTCCAAATGTGCGATGACATGCATAGAAGTCAAAACACTAGTGACTTTAGAGTTTTCTTACATCACCACAAAAGTCAAAGCTACTGACAGGTTATTCTGATTTTTATCATTTTTAGAAACTTTTGTTTTGCCAGGTGAAATGGAAATGGTGATAGGAATAAAAACTAACGCTAATGCAAAAGAAAGTTAAGCAAAAACAAAACGACAATTCAGTCTCAGATACAGTATATTTAATAAAACACCCTTTTTTCTCTAATATTTTTTTTTTGTATGAAAGATCCTCTTACAAAAAATAGAAACACATTAGCATGTCATGGCTATTTGAAAAATGCAAGAATACAGTTTTAGTGAAAGGGAGCACTTCAAGTCCAAACAAAGCTATCCACAACTGTCTCCAAGTGGGAAACCAAATTTGTGCTGTTTGCTATCCCTTCAGAATAGGGATTGGAGGGGGGGGAAATCAAAACAAAACAAACAAAAAACCACACACACACAACAACAACAACAACAAAAAAAAAAACAACAATCAAAACACCACAAAACACACAACACCAAACAACACTTTTTTTTCTCCCATAACCCCCTCCTGTATCTAGCAAAGGACAGAATGGAAAAAGAAAAGCTGTTTTATAGACATATGGTTTAGCCATATGTTTTATTTTACAATAATGTAAACCAGCCTCAACAACAGCTGCCACCCCTTATCGCCAATCAATTTGGGCAGCATGCAAATCTAAGTGAGAAGTTGCCCAGGTCAGGCCAGAGAAAGCGAGGATGATTTCCACCACCCCAAATGGAATCAGTGAAGACATAAAGGTTCCACTGGCCACAGCTCACAGGGTGCATGGACTGCAGGCAGCCTGGCCTCAGCTGCCCAGTTCACCATCTCCCAAATTCATTCACGTGCTCCCGGCAAGGGCTGTGAGCTTCGTGCACCAAGATAACAGGGCAGCACTGTTAGTTTTCCCCAATGCACAAGGGATTGCAGGAGCTGCTTCCTGAAGATCTGATTCAAGCCACAACAGCAACCCCCCAAAACAGACAGCAGGCAGACAGCTGTCCCCAAACCATTTCTCAAGTGGGAGCTTCTCATCAGTGATGGAACCTGGCTCAAAGCCCTCCACCTTCTCCTTTAGGAAGCTTCAGCAATTTAAGTAATATACACATCTACTCCATTTATTTTCTTTTTGGTCCAACCTCAATTTGTTCTGTGACACAAACCTTGAGAACAGGGGCCTGAAAGATCGCTGTGTTGGCAGTATTTTACATCACTACCTTTGCCTTCTGCAGAAATGTCTTCATGCCTTCCACATGAAAACAGTGAGATATAAAACCGAAAAGCATTACACTTCTCCACACTAACAGTTCACTAGTTGACCCCTTTGTCCTTTTCTTCCTACAGAAGCCAGAAGGTTAATGGTAAAATGAGCTGTTTCCTTTAACAGTAAAAAGACTTTTCCCTGCAAAAGGAATGCTCCTACCAGAGCACTCACCTGCTAAGGCAACCTGATCTAGAGCATCAAAGTAGCTCAAAGCAGAAGCCTCCTGGATTAAATTAAATATATATATATATATACACATTAAAAAAAATATATCTATTTATATATATATAAATAAAAGCAGGAGCACTGAGCCAAAAATCTCAAATGTTTTGAAGGATTAAATTTAAAAAAAAAAAAAACAAAAAAAAAAACATTTAAACTAGAACAGCTTCCACTAAAAATAGATCCTTCTGAAAAATCCACTCCAAGTAATATCATTTGGACAGTCGCATAAATGTCAGAGCTTGCATCTTCAGCAGCTAAACATTCAAAATCAATTTCAGAAGAGCTATTCAATAAACCAATCACACACTGCTGCTTTGTTCTGTGTGTTTCCAATCTGATAACAATATTGCAATTAATTTCTAATGTTTCAAAAACACTGTACCTATTTTGTAAGATTAAAAATAATTTAGTAAGTTATAATCTATAATCTCTATTCCTAAAATTAAAGGCACATCACATTACTGGTACTCCAGCATAAACAGACATGAAAAAGACACACTGTCATGCAGCTCCCGTGGAGCAGCTGCCACAGTAAGCATAAATACAGCTCAAACACATCTTTGCAGTAGTTCAGCTATTTCTGGTATTGACTTCTGTACAATACAAAACAGTAAGATGAATAAGTAATTCTCTGCATGTTCTGAAGCAGCTGTATCTCAAGAAAATATAAAAATTTAGAAAATATTTGAATTTTACCAGCAATGTGTATTTGACAATGACACTGAAGTGATTCATTGGTAGAAGCTCAAGCATTTGGTAAGCCAAGGGTTCTAATAGACTAGTATGTATTGAGCCCTGTCACTCCTGACCTTCCCAAATGGAGGTTTTGGCTACCAAACCAAGTATCAGAAGCCCAAAAAATGCAAGTGCAACGCAATTCTAGTATAGTAGTATTATCCCACTTTGTCACAGAAAACTCACCTTCAACAACACATTCCTAAACTTTAGAGCACACACTCATTGCTAAGGTAAGCCTAGGAGCTCACTTCTCAGCCTTCAAGAAGACCATTTCCAACCAAGAGTGGCATCTTACCAATGGCATTGTGGCAGACACACGAGGTGTAATGAAGCTGTGAGCATTGTGTGCCCAAAGGCACCACTACCTGTAGGCTGTCTGGGTTACTACTGAAACTCCAGCAGGGCCAAAGCTAAGGTGAACACCCACGCTCCATCCTTCCTGCAGCTTGGGTGAGGAGGAAAGGACTTCTGCACCTGCTTGTGTTTTCAAGAGTTAACTCCCCATTTCTGAGAGACTTGAGAAGCTGCAGCAATTTTCAAGTCCACTGTAGCATCCCAGCCCTATGCTGTTGCAGCTCTACCAAGGGAAAATAGAAGGGACTGCAGCAGGTACAGAAGCTCAAGTGACAAAACCCAAGAAGAGCTTTCCCTTCTACATCTGCCATCTCAAAAATCAAAAAAGTGAAGATAGTTCTTCCTCTATCCCCCAAAAATTAACAAATAACAAAAAACCCCACACCATCTACTTTTTCAACATGTTTACTTAACAGAAACCAGTTACACTGTAACTTTTATTATTAAATCCACTTCAAAAAAGGTTCATTGACATTTCTAGACTTGAAGTTTGCTTCCAAACTTCACATTAAAATTCAAATATTGTTTCATCTTTAAAATGTTTATCACAAAAAAAATAAACAACAACAAAACTGTGAAACACTGCACTGAATATGGTGTGCCAACCCACAATTCACAGAAGCGTTAAAACTTTTTGTCCATAACTTTCCTTTATAGCACAGGAAATAACACCAGTGGAATGTGTTACAGTATTTCAAGTTTGCTGCTATTAGTTAAGAAAGGAAAGTTAATAGGTAAGAAACAGTAATACAGTAAAAAGATGACATCTAGAACAGAGCAAAGTTTAAGAAAATACTTCTGGAAACCTCAGCTGCTACTTCTTGACACTTTTCTCCCCTACCGCCTTTAAAATAGGGTATTTAAAACTACAGAAGAGATAAAAGTTTAATCAGTCATCTACAGAAGGTAATAATGCACCAATGGAGAAAAGGAATGAGCCATATGGGTGCCGTACCTAGCTTTTATCAACTGATTTATACTCTCCAGAAAATATAGCAGTTTTCCGCTTGATTAAAAATAAAATGCAACTCTTTATAGTGACAAAAATAATGTATTAGACTATAAAAACAGATTGATACAGATAAACGATACCAGAACTAAAACAAATGTAATTGAAAGTCCAAAAGACTGTAATCTCAATTAATTATTCTAAATTAATGAGGCAGATTTGACAGTTACACTAATTTATGGCATTATAAATATTCTTCATCCTGTACAGTTCTTTAAAAATCAATACATAGTGAGAATATAGTATTGCACCAAAAGCTGAAATTAACAGGTTGAACTTATAAAGTGCTGAAACCCCTCCAAAGTTGTGCCACGCTGTAGTTTCATATTCGTCACAGTTCATGTATCTTGAACACATCAAGAGTTCCATGTGGCCACTTGGAGGCTTTGAAGAAAAAGACTGTATGAGGTAGAATAAATTCCTTCAAGTTCTCCGCCACCCTACAGGTTGCTGAGCTGTGTGCATGGCTCTGTCACAGGGAAGGGCTCCAAAGCTTTCTCTGAGTTTTTCCAGTTGTGAAAGTTTTCTTTGTACCATTCAACTAGTATGAAGAGAACACTGATGAGTCAAGTTGACCAGAGATAGAGGGAAATTCAAACATTCCATAGATATAATAAGATAAACAACATGCTGATAATTCATTACACAAAATTTTAATCTATAATATTAAGAAAAATCTAGTTTAGATTTTAGAAATTCTTCATGCAAAACTTATTCTAGCATTAAAAAGTAACTGATTCTAGTACCTAACGCCACTTTATCATGATTAATCTTTTTTTAATCACATAAACTCACTACTTAAATAGCATACAATTTTAAGTAAAATTGAAGTGTTAAAGTAATTCTCTTGAGCTTCTCATTAACTAACTTATATATCCATTTTCCCTCTTTTCCCTCCCCCCCATCACTTCTAAATCAGTGTAAAAGGCATCAATCCTACTTGTTTTCCTTATTCCTTCTTTCCAAGGCACTTTAGGTCTCCATCCTAAGTTGTGCATTTTTTCTGAACTCATTGGGTATCTCAGGTCATTTGTAGGTCTGATGAAATATAAAATGCACATGGGAAAACAGTTTTATTAGACCTTTTCATGAATTAGAGCTGCAGTACCTCATATTACCTTCAAAACAACATCAGGTATGCTTTAGATTTTGAAAACTCCTGTCAACATGAACAGATTCTATTGCCTTCAAAAAATACACAGCAGTTGAGCGCAGCTACAACAATAGAATTCAGTTTGTACAGTTAGCTACATGGAAGTGACTAGAATAAATATGAATTAATCTCTTATTGGCACAAAAATGAATGCAAAACCCAAATCACTGCCAAAGCAATTGTTCAAATCAGTGGATTTGCAACTCTTTAGACAGTCCCTATGCAAGCCAATGTTTTTCAATATCAGCATTCACATTTTTCATCCTGAAAGCCCACAAATTTTAATATACTTCAAATCTGAAATATGGACTTTCAAAGCACTGTCATTACACTGTTTCACTAGCTACGCAAACTTAGTAATTCTGAGAATGCAGAATCCGAGGCAGCAAGTTTCAACAGAGAAAGAGATTTCCTACATTGAAGCATGGCACCAATTTTCAGTTCCACAATCTGGCAGTTAGGTAGCAGAGTCTAGCCTTCCTGCATTACTGGCACTAGCATACTCAATAGTTAAGCTACATGTGCAGACACAAACCAGCTACTCTTCACCATTATTAAAACATGCTAATGTCAAGCAGAAGCAGAACTAATTTTTCTAGGGCAAGTAACCCCCATGACCTTTAAATCACTCATTACAGAATTAAATAATCATTAGTTAGGTATCTTAAGAATCTTTTATAAGTCCTCAACATTCTTTGAAACATGTATTCCTAAGTGGTTAGTTTTCCCAAGCTC
The DNA here is from genome assembly GCF_036013475.1 of Columba livia. Classification (NCBI taxonomy): domain Eukaryota; kingdom Metazoa; phylum Chordata; class Aves; order Columbiformes; family Columbidae; genus Columba; species Columba livia. The sequence continues at coordinate 54,791,967 of NC_088602.1, forward strand.
ATTTATGTTTAAACATAAGCAGAGAGGGCCCAAAACACAAGAAGAAACATCTCTATCTGAAATACACTGAGACGTACTGAACAATCACATTATGTGAGCCAAAGGCAATTTGTTCAAAGTCCTGTGATCCACTCAGATAGGATTATGAAGAACACTTCCTTTTAAAAACAAAAATTAGTATAAAGACACTTCAGTTGCCATGATAACAATCCAAATGCGAACAGAAAGTGAGAATTCTAAAGGCCATAATAATACTTAACTGCTATCAGTAGATACGTGATTTCTAATCACTCTAGAGAAAAAGAGTGATATCTAAAGTAAGCAGAGACTCTTGCTGCAGGAAAGAAATGGAGATAAAAGAACGGAGCCAAACCAAGCCTGAAATTAAGGACAGAAACACACAGGAAAGGCATATTTATAAAATCTACCCATTTTTGCCACTTTCCTAACTTTGGCAACTCAGAGTTTTACATTTCCTTTTGGCAAAGCAGCTTCAGCTTAAGATAGGAACCTAAAATTAACTACACTCCTCAGATGTGTATTTCTGCCTGTGGAATAAAGCATGTCTAAGTCTGAACTAGTCACATTAATGTCAAAATACTAAAGGTAAATGAGAGGCAATGGGGTTCATCTCACCCAAGTGGTGTCGAATATGAAGTTCTTAAACTATCCAAACTAACCTCAAGAAAATATTCAGCCACTGTGTAAAACCTGCCCTATTCCCAGAGCAGACTACAGAAGGGAGAAGTTTGGAGACAGACAGATTAACATTATACATTCCCCTTCAAGATATATACTCTGACCTAATGATCCTAAGTAATAAATGGAAATTCTGTAGAAATCAGATATAAAACCCACTAGCAAAACAAACAAATGAAAAACTTAAGACAGCAGAACAGCGCTTCCTCCATCAAAGGTTTTCCCTCCTGCAGAGCAGAAACACTTTCACAAAAAAATACTTGGCAAGAGACACATAAACCTTCAGAATAAAGCTGTCCTGCATGTGTTTGGCTATTTTCTTACCTGTCTTTGACATAATCCATCCAATGTTCCATTTCAGATTCCGAACTGGTCTTCTTTATCTGTCAAGACAAAACAAAATTCACACCCACACATCTTACACTATTTTTACATACATTTATAAAATAGAATTTTTAACAATATTTAAGTCCAGTTAAAAAAAATGAAACACAAAAACACACAAGCCACAAACAGAAGTGGTCTTTCGTCTAAACTGAGTTTTCAAACTACTGAAATTATCAAAACTATCTAGAACAATTTCAATACCTCTCTTTCATCTGTTCATTGCCTAACCAGTCATAATTGTTAGATTTTAATAGTACCACATTCTTAGAACAAAACTGAAGCAGTCAGCATGAAAAAGAAACAAAAAACCTACCAAATGGCATTTAATCATTATGCCAGTTACAACCCAGTCAGGATAACTGATGCAACAGTGCAACACAGGACAGACTGTAATGCACACTGACACACTACAGCTGCCACAGAAAGGGCAGCACATCCTTCTGCTCCAACTACCTGCTAAGATTGGCTCTCCCAAAGCTACAAAAGATTTATAGTAGAATTGTTCACACGTGCAATGACTGGTAAAAAAAAAGCATCGTAACTGTCTACTCACTAAATGGATTAACTCCTTAGCAAGCTGGACAATGGACATCTCAAAGTTAGTTCCAATGTTATAAATTTCACCTGGCTTCCCCTCCTTCAGGACAGTAAGGAATGCTTCTACCACATCGGTTGCATAAAGGAAATTCCTTCTTTGAAGTCCAGAACCATGAATGCAGCTTAAAAACAGGAAAAGGCAAGAAATTTTTGTTAATCCTTAAATAGAAGCATTCAATTTATTAGACTGTGTTTTAAGCAGTTTTGCTGTTAGCCATTACCTGAAGGTATCTTAAGTAACTGACAAGCAAACAATCTTTTACCTTTTTTAAGGAAATCCTATTGTTATAATAAGCAATTCATAACTTAGTTATGAAATTATCATTTTACAAGCCATAACATGTATTTATAACTGTAATTGCAGTTTTATAGCACAAATATCACAGAAAAATTTCAAGTTACATACCATTTTCTGTTCTGTTGCAACAAAGATATAAACTTTGGAATAACCTAAATAATTGAACAAAAAAAAAAAAAAAAAAAGATTACTCCACTATTTTAGAAGTTGTTATTCTGCAAAGAACTGGATTCACCAGTAAGTATTATTAAGTATTTTAATAAGACCCTTTAAATACTTGTAAGTTTTCTTTAGTCTAATCAAAGAATACATCAAACCTAGAAACTGCAAGGATCTGGGTGGGGTTTTTTTCAAAGTAGATGCCTCTTGTGTTGTGAAGCTTATCTTTCTTGTCAATCATTACAAATCAGTAGTTACAAAGGTAATCTTTTTTTTTAATAAAAGAAAATTGTTCTGTTACTTTTTCACACACAGAGGCGCACTGGAATCTAATTAGGGATGCCTATTGCAAACAGTTTAGAACATTGCTTAAACATCCAGCAAGTTGCAGTAAATCTATAGTTAAGGAGTCACTAGAATAGTTAAATTTGGAAGAGAGCCAAAAGAATTTCAAGATAAGTAAACAAGGATCAAGTGACAGCCACTAGCTTGCAGCATAAAGACTTACAATATTATCTTCAGCTACAAGCTTAGATCCACCCATAATGTCCTAGAAACTTCAGAACAGTTGGCTCCACTATTAAAGTTTTTAAACTGAAACCATTAGAAAGCTATTCCAATTATTTTAATTTTGTTAACTTACTACTAGGTTGGAACATCTATTTCTATATCAGACACATTGCTCTTCTGCAATTTACTTTTTGAAATGTTTACCGTAGTTATTAAACATTCCTAATTACAGCAGAAGACATGAGCGTTAACATAGGTGAACCCTGCCATACATAAGGCAGTTAAATATCCTTTGAAAAATAGAAAAATTACAAACTTAAGTTGTTGTAGTAAAATTGCCATAAATAAGCTCTAATTGATGCTTCACTAATAATCAAAAAACCTGTGTTTTCTGTATTGATGGTAAGCCATGTTAGCGTGAAATCAAAATATATAATCACAGGTAAGCAGGCACAAATATACTTGCAAGACAGTGCTTTTTTCAAAAGTCAGTCCATTCTTAATAGAAAGTAACATCACTGCAATCCTGAATTATGGTATGCTAAAGGTCAGAGTAAAGCATAGATTTAACTTACTTTTTCTGGATATTGGTGTGGCCCATAAACATTACTGCTCCGTGTGATAACAACTGGGAACTTAAGAGCATTAAACAAGCATGTGATTACAGAAGAAAATATATACCAGTAAAAATTTGTAGGCTTCTTGACGATCAATAAGTAATAAACTGACACACTCACACAGTGCTTATGCAAAAATCTTAGAAACATTAATAAAGCTATCCATACATCTGTAAGATAAGCAAGGGCCTCCAGCCTTCTCAGTCGGACAGTAGTACAAGTGACAAATATTTGTCATGTCTCAATATTGCTATGGAACCACCACAGAACATTACATACATCTATCTGGTTGACTGAAGACTGCCTTACTATTCCTTATTCCAAGATGTTTCACAGTAATTAACATCTTATTCAAATCAACTTTCTGTCAAAAAGAACTTTGCAGAAGGACATGTCAAGAACAAGGACTAAAGTATTCAAAATTTTATATATTTTGCTGAAACAAACCAGAACAATAGCTTTTTTCTTTCTTTTGATTTTACTATAAATCTAGTCTTAATACAATTTGACTTTTGCATATTAGACTTCCTTCAAGCTTAGCAGTGGTTTTTTTAATTTGCTAATGTTGTTTTTGACTCTTATATCAAAGAACACTTTTAGACATTATGGTTCAGATTTTCAAAAAAAAGAAAAACATTTGACTCCTCCCCACTGTCTTGCAGTATATCTCCACCAATAAGTGGTGGACATCTCTGACACACCCAAACTATAAGACTAGCAATCACAAAAGAAAGGGCACCGTGTGGACTAGTGCTGATTTCTTTTTTTTAAATACTCTTAATACAGATATTTAAATAGGGGCTTCAGAGTTTCTGAAGCTTGCATCAACTTACTTGGTACCTTTCCCAGTAAGACTGAACAAAACATTCTGCAGCTGCTTTAGAGGAAGCATAGGGATTTGTTGGGCGTTTTGGTGAGGATTCATCAAATTCCTAAAATGAAAAGAGAAATTTGCATGACTCAATTTCTATTGCCCAGATAAGTCATAAGAGTTACAAAAGCTGCAGTTGCAACTGAAACAAAAATCCCTAAATATTCAAGCACACCAGTCTGAGAAAGTCTGATTATTAAACACAGGAGACAGCCAGAATACCAGCAGTAATATTTTTATACTTCTAGCAAAGTACTTAACAGTAGCAGGCACTTAGATTTTTATCTTGCAAAATAAACAGTGTTGCCACAGGGAAGTTCAATTATTTTCAGGCTCATATTGCCATTTCACCACAGCTAGCAAAATGACCTTTCAATCCTAAATAAAAGGGGTGCTTTCTCCCTTTTCCATAAACGTTATTTCTATAAGAAAAGTAGAAATTCAACCCGAAGTCCTCCAAAGCAAGGCTTCAACACTTCTGACCTACTCTAGAACAGGCAGCTCCATGGCTATCCTGCCACTATCTACTTCTTGGTTGAAAAAAAACAAAATACAAAATAATGTGTCAAAGAAAGAAGGGATTCTGCACTGCATGAGTTGAACTTCATAACAATCACCTTAACACATGATTAAAAGACTCATTGTTCTTGTCTGACCTTTGCTTCTGAAATTAATTGACACAGACTTAATTTCTGACTTTCCTCTCCCCCAAAAAAAAACTCTGTTCAAGAACTTTTACTATGATTCACAAAGAAAAGAAAATACAAGTAAAATGCAAGTGGTCTTTTCAAGGCCCAGAGACAGAAAAAGTTCACGTGAACTTGTCTCATACAAGACACTGCAACGATAAGAAAGAGTACGTGACTTTTAGAAAATACGATAATAGTTTCATGGATTATGGCACTGAGCTAAATTACACTTCCTCAGTTCAGGTTAGACATAAATCGGCAAGAACCAAAAAGATTTCCATAGAATAAGAAACATCTGAATGTTTCTTCCAGTAATACAGAAACTATATCCTGTTGGAATTCTCAGTACCTACAGTTCTGTTAGTATTTTTGCTGAAGTATAAAACCAGTTCCCTGTCGGCCAACTTCATAGTCAAGGCAGAGTGGGGGAAAAAAAAAAACCCACACAAAGAAAAAAAAGAACAACAAGAACAACATACTGTGTGCATTACTAGAGTCTCATGAATGCTATAAGTCAAAATTTGTATAATATATTCTTTGATACTATCTCTGAGGAATATTCACATGTCATGAATGACCCAAATCTCACTGCTGGAGGCAACATACGTTCCATATAAAACATGCTAAAAAATTCAAGACAATTTTTATATTTATCTCTCTAGAAACAACCAGTGCTTGTTTACAAGTTCCAGTATTGTCAGAAATAGCTCAAAAGTCATATTCAGGAAGGCCAAGGAAAGTTAGGTTCATTTTGTTCTCATTATTGAAAGCACGTAAAGCTAGAAAAACCACCATGGACTTTCAAACTCACCCCATCAGTGCTGCCTCCATATACTTCATCTGTACTGACATAGACAAACTTCTCCACATTGGCTTCATGTGCAGCAGCAACTAGTACATTAGTGCCATAAACATTCACATAGGTAAATTCCAGGGCACGCCAAAATGAGAGATCTATGTTAAAAAATCCAGACAATTCTGATTAAATTTAGGCAAGATGTGGCTTCCTATTGAACTATAATATCAGAGGCTGCAATATAGGCAGGGACTTCATGGCTAGTTCTTTGACTGTCAGATATCAAAGTCACTATAAATGAGGATACTTTCTACACTTGAAAACAAAATCCTTGCACCCAATGAAAGGGTGAAATAGAGTGAAAGTTTGTTGGCTATCAATAGTTCCATTTGAAATAGCATTACCTAACTCAGTGGCAGCATAACCACTTCCCCTCTCCACTAGGAAGGGCCACGCTCAGTAAGAAAAGCATCATTTGAAGACAGTTTTAAGATGGAGAAATATATGCCTATTACTGTTAATTAACTAGCACCTGTTTTAATTCTTAGAATTGTCCCACTGGCCTAAGGACTTTGTGCATATTAAATCTGACAATTTTGAGAAGTTTTTTTCCTGGAGAATTCTTTGAGGATTTCTTCTCATGATGAAAGGAATACGGTAGGGATAGTTCTCTTTAACAGTGTTCGTGAAGAGCAGTAGCCTGAAATCAGCACTTAAATGTAATTCATTGTCTGTTTCTAGAATCCAGGCAGGATTCTGAAAGGAGCTATGCTGAATCCTTCAGCTTCCACACTATGTTTTTTTCCTGCAAGTTCTGTGCCAACAAAGTAAAAACTTAAGACTATGTACCAATCCTCTTTCCATTGTCTTCACTACTTCACCAGTACACTGTCAGTTACATGTGTGTCTAGATGGAATTTAAAAATGTAACATACCAAAAAAAAAAAAAAAGGGGGGGGGGAGGGCATTACTATTTATGTACAATCAAAACAGACATCAGATGAAGCACTTTTTAAATTAAGGCTGTGAACCCTTTTAAGTTAAAGATGCCACCAGATCTTGAATCACATAGTTCGTAGAGACAAACTGTCTCCTTGTTTTATATGAAGGGAAAAAAATACATATTTCAAACAAATATAGTAACGGCAAATAATATCAAAACATGTAGCAGTGCTCACCTACATGTGTTTGGGCTGCAAAATGAAGAACTATATCTATTTTCTCAGTTTCAAAGAGCTGTTTTATAAAATCAGGGTCACAAATATCTCCCTAGACAGAAAAAAAAAATCATTAAATTATTTTTGACAGAAAATAGTGAGCTTTCAGTTGTACAAAGCATCACAGAACAAACCATTACAAAGGAAACACAGGATAGAAAAAGCACTACCAACTGAGTTTTGGACAATTTATTGATGCCATGTCTAAAACAACACCAGATATAAAGTTCACATATTTTGAGGAACAGCCTCAACAAAACTTATTTCAGGATTTATTATGACTATTTAGCATTAGAAACAGCATCGCCCCCAAAATATACACAGCAGAAGTAGAGTGTGTAGCTTAAACGCTGAGGTTGAAATGAGGAGTTCCCACAGCAACTAAGAGAGTTGCTGGAGTCTGGCAAACGGACAGTGACACCTAGTGGCATCACAAACGGTGGATTTTCCACTTCCGTCAAAACGGACTGTTGGATGTCTTGCAGGGATTTGGGGTTTTGTTGTTTGAGAGTTTTATTTTTTTAAATTGATATATTTAGAAAAGAGGCAGGCATCGACACACAAGACATTCTTACAGAATCAACCACAGCTTTTAAAGGTAAATGCAAGCTGAGAAGCAGCTTTTCATATTTATCTGTTGGCTCAACTTAAGATAGTACCAGCGAAGAAGCAGTGCCTTCGGGAAGAAGACTTACGTATTTTTCAATAGCAAGGCAACTAAATAAAAATAGTTCAAATGCACCTACGTTTTAAGAAGTTCTCAACAATTCTGAACAACAGCCTCAAAGTAGTACTATATGTCAGAAATGGAAGATGGGCTGAACTTCCTGTTTCTCATCCCTGAACAGAACTGAAACACTCCAGTAAATACTCCACTTATACATTTTGAACTAATTGGTTACAATTATTGACTTTTTTTTTTTTTTTAACAAACTCAAACTCTATACATCTATGCTGAACAACAAGAGAAACTGTGATAAAACTGTATCTTTCCTCCAGTCCCTTACACAAATTTTCTAAACCTTTACTTCTCTACCTTCCAAAACGGGCTTCTTTTCTACAGCATCGCTACAGTGTTTACCCTTCCTGCTCTCTCCTAATGCCAGTAATAGCGTTACAATTCTAATTACAGGGCTTGATCATTTTTTCCAGTGTATTTTTTCCTATCAGTGTAAACTGTTTGGCTGCATACAAGCTACATATAGGCTCTGATCAACATTTCTTAAAAAAACACACACAAACCCTGAAAAGTTGGAATGCATTACACGGGTGTAAATTTTGTACAGAACATATGCCAGCTTTATTCCAGACGCAGTATAGCTACATTGCTTGTCACTATCCCCCGCTTCAGATAGGAATCTAGCTGTTTACAGGGTAAATTTTAGAACTCCGTGTTAATACATATCCAGATAATGAGGCTTTTCTACAGCATTCATACACTTCATATCACATACTAGAAACCATCAAAAACATTAGGAAAAACAACGAAAAAGACAGTTTGGGCATGCTGAAATTGCACACATGTGCTTAGTAAACATCCCCTTTCCCCTCATGCAACTTTTAGCCCAACAGCTCAGAGACAATCACTTACTGAAATAAAGAGCCGGGTTCACAAAAATGTGAACAGCCATGGGGGTCATCAAACAGGTGAGGACCAGTCTAATTCCAACCTTGCCTGAATCCATGAGATATGTTTAACTTACATCCATGTGACAAAGTTGCCCCAAAGTTCCTATTTCAGAAAATTAAACTATATGCATTTCTCTGATGTCCTGCAACCTCGAACAGCCCAGCTAGACAAAGTCCAGCAGCAGTACTGACTTTCATTGAGGGAAGGAACCTTAGCATACAAACCCTGCAGTCAGAATGTTTATCTGAACAATAATTCTAAATCCACCTCCTGTCTTAAGATAAAACTGTGGAAACAGTAAACTGATTTAATTGGCCAAATTTTAAAAAGAAAAGTCATACATTAAATGTTCCAACAAGACCCTGTTCCAAAACAACTATGAACTACACAGCATCAACAGCAAAAACGTACCCTGATATCTAGTGCTAACAGAACAGGAAAAAGTGTGTTGCGCACCACAGAATATGACAAGCGAAAGTGTTTGAAATAATAAATAAATAATAAATAAATAATAATAATTATATATATGTGTGTGTATATATATATATAAATAATAATAAATAAATAAATAAATAATGAATAAAATCTAAGATCGCATCAGAGAAGCACGGAGGAGCCAAATATGAGTCTGTCTTGCCCATACCACCTACCAAAAGTGAATCAATCATCCCTATGACCACTCATCTCTATAACTAGGCTTTTAACAATTATCTACCTTTATTATACAATAAAATATATCAACTTTCAAAAGACTACTTCATGTAAGTGACAGAACATACTGCCTACTTCCACAGTCTTCTATGAGTGAAATATGAAGACAAGCAGACAAAATAAATGCTGTTATATCCATCTGATTGTCACACACATGTTACATACACTGACTCACTCTTGACAATGAACTAATAGAAGTAATTTCAGCTTTATGGTAAATGAAAGCAGTGGCTTCTAGTTTGGGGAACTCTAAAGACCACATTAACTCAATATGAAGGCATAGAAATCAGTAAAAACTCAAGTTTCTTAAAAGAGAAAGCTTTATCACCTGGATAAACTTGTAGTTTTCCTTCTCAGAGACAGTTTCAAGATTCTTCAAGCTTGCACAGTAGTCGAGCTAAAGAGAAATACCGACAGTATATAAATAAGCTAACTCAGATACAACCTAAAAACTGGAAAGTTTGAGAACAAAGCAATAACTTTTTTCAAAATAAAAACTATTTTGCAAGAATACATGATAAAGCTTTAAAAACACAAAACTAATATATCTTTACTGCAAACATTCTTAAATGGAAGTTTAGAACTTCAAAAGCTTCCTTTTTTTTTTTTCCAAATATTTATTTGTAGTGTGCACAGGACTATAAGCATTAACAGTAGTTGACTTTTTTTGCATAGGAACAAATGGATAGTCAAGCAAAAATTTAATAAAAAACAATAATCCATATAAATTTCAAAATGCTACAAATTGCATCAAAAATCATTTAAAATAGTTTTCTGTATGAAAAAAGAAAGCAAGCTACTTACCTTATCCAGGTTTATAATCAAATAGTTTGGGTACTTTTTCACAAGAGAGACAACTACATGTGAAGCACTACAGGACAAAAGAAAAACATATTTTATAATTACATAGTTAGCTTTAAGGTAGCAAAGAGATGACAAATTACAACTAAGTTCAGCAATATCAAAAGGCTTTGTGGGAAGAGGAGGCTGTACTCAAGAGAAATTCACAGATATATTTTAAAACACATCACCATCATTCTGTTGCTAATGCCCATAACCACATACTATTAAGAACCTGAAAAATCAGATTAAAAGTTCGTGACATAACAAAAGAAAGCAGCACTGCTCACTGCCACCCAAAAGAAAAAAAACAAACACACACACAGACCCTAAACACACCCCAATCTGTTATATGATACACCCAGTTGCTATTCCAAATTACTTTTTAAGTTTATACATTGGGTATTAGGGAGAAATAAACAATCTACTCTCCTAACTCACAATACTGACTCTCAAACATTCAACTCTCCAACACTGCTGCTAGGTGTAAGAGACTGACAGCCCGAGTGTCAGGTGGCATTTCTCTTTGCTACAGTTTTGAGTACAAGAAGCTCACTCTTAGAGTTCAGGTTTTGCAGGGCTTATTCACATCTCCAGCCCTCCAAGCTGAGGGTACACACAGAAATCCAGTCCTCTCACAGCTTCAACCCCCAAGCACGCTGACGAGCTTAAGATAGACCTGAACTTTCTTAAGAGCCCACAGCTGTGGGGAGTAGAGGTAACAAACAGTTGTCGGCCCAAAGAACAGTCACCCCCCACCCCGGCTGAGGCTCAGCACCGACTCCCGCCATCAGCGCTGCGAGGTCCCCGCACCCAGCACCATCTCGCCGGCCCCGAGCGGAGGGCAGCCAGGCAGCGGCCCAGCTCGCTCCCCAGCGCTTACCGCCGCAAACTCCGACACACGGAAGAGCCCCAGGCAGCCTCCAAAGAGAACCCGAGCCTGAAAAACGGCTGCGCCCACCGCGGCCTCCACGAAGGCGGCCCGAGCCACCGGCGCCACTGAACCGCCCCGGGACACGACCCAGAGCTGCAGCACCCCTCCCGCCCCGGCCCGACAGCCCCCGCGTCCCCAGGGAGGAGGCCTACGGCCTCGGCCTGACCCAGCAGCCGCCACTCACATGAACCCCGCGCCGCCCGTCACCAGCAGCCGCTTCTCGAACACGGGCAACCCCACCGCGCCCGTCGCCTCCGACATCGCCCGCGCTTTACGGCGACGGCCCTCAAGCCTCAGCTACCGTGCGCCGCGACCCCACGAAACCGCATGCGCAACAGGGCGCGGAAGCTGTAGTTCCCCGGCAGGTTTCTCGGGCAGGGCGGCGGCCACTGCAAGAGCTGGCGTGGGAGGAAGGAGGGAGGGATGGAGAAAGAAAAAAAAGAAACCCTTCCCCACGTTCCTGAACAACGGAGCTAGCTGCCTCTGAGGCGAGCAGCAGCAGCTCCGGCTACAACGTTGCCCTTTACGACGCTGGGGGGGGGGTGTGTGTCTCAATTTACGGCCGAACCCAGCAACGGACACGTCGCAGCTATAGAAGCGCAGACCCGCAGGGCACGGTGGCAGGGGAGGGGCCGGCCGCGTCGTCCCCGCCCCCAGGGTGGGGCACGCTCCCTCGCGCGCAGCTCCCATTGGTTCTCCTTCTCCCCTGTCCCGCGCCCGGTTGTAACCTGGAGGGGTGGCGGGAGGGGGGGAATCACGTGACGCGGCGGCGCGAGCCGGCGGAGGCGGGGGGGGTGGTTCGGGTAACGGTGGCCGCTGCCGCCGGCGGGCCCTGGGGATGCGGTGGCGGCTGTTGTGGCTGCTGTGCGCCGCCGGCTGGTGGGGCGCCGGGGGCAAGACGCTGCGGGGCGGCTTCGCCAGCGCCGCCGCCCGGCTGGAGCCGTGGCGGCCCGTGGCGCGGTTCCAATTCCACGGTGAGTGCCCGAGGGAGGGGAGTAGAAGGGAAGTGGGGGAGAGCGAGCGGCCGCGTCGTCCCTGTCCGCCGTCCTGAAACGGGGCGGGAGAGCGACGAGCCGTTGGGGCGCGTGAGGGCGGCGCGCGGCGAGGAGCCGTTAGGGCGGCGGCCTGAGGGGAGCGGCGGCGGCGGCGGTGGCGGTGGGGTCAGCCCGGCTGCCCGCCCTCCGCCGGGACGTGCGACAGGGCTGGTCCGCTGGGCGGGCGGCGGGTAGCCTGGGACGGCGGTGGGAAGCTCGGCCAGAAGCGGGGCTGCGGCAAGGCAGTGGGCAGAGGAGTTGGCAGCAGCCCGTCGTGCTACATAAACAGTATTTGTCGCAGAATGGCACAGTGCTCCTGTGGGTGGTCAGCGTTCTGCTGTCCTCCACGGCCTGGCGTGGCGGGAGGATCTAGGCGATCCGGGGCGTTTTAACTTTCACATGCGCCTCTCCCTCCCTCCTGGAACTCTTCGGAGTGAGAACGGTGCTTCATACGGTTGTTAGTGTCACCGGGCATCAGAATAAAATTTTTCACCTGATTATTCTCAACGGCTTTTCTTTTCTGTCTTATTAATTCCCTAATAATGTTAGCTAAGAGGCCTTGCAGTGGACTAGAATCCTGTTAGAATGGCCTCTGCAGAAATACATGTTGGAAATTACTCTCCTTTCTACAGAAGTTTTACTTTGCAAAAAGGTATATATGCAGGCGTAGCGAGCGCTATTACACAACAAGGCTGTGCTAGTCAGCATGCTTTCCCTACATGTTCAGCATTTCGGTAGCTGAGACTGTTATTTTTTGTTAGTTAGCTTCTAGCAGAAGAGTTCTATGTAATGCTTCAAAAAACAACTATGAAGATAACAAACAGGCTTCCTCCCAGACTGGAGGAGTAGTGTGAGAAGAAAACAAAAATGTTTACAAGAAAAAAGATAACAACTTATGGGATGAAGGACAATGTGGTATAAGCCAAGAAAAGCTGGAGTGTGACCTTTCAGTTATTGATAGAGTGAAGATAGCTTTGTGGAGTGACTTGAAAGCAGTTAATTATTGCTGTCCTAGAAAATAATTGTAGAAGTGCTCTAAATAGATGTAAAGGGAAAAAATGAACTAGTTAAATCTGAGGAAAGACTGTTAAGATTTAAGAAGAGTGGTTTAGGTGTTCAGATATAATTTATTCTGCAAGTTGATGTTGCATATTTCTTTAAAAATATTCCTCTTTCTGCATTAATACCCACAGCTATATGTATTTTGGGTCTTAGTGAAGCCATATAGGCTTTTTTTTTTTTTTTTTTAGAACCTTCAGTTAATTTTTCAAAATCTTTAATTAGCAACTTAGGTAAACAGATCCCAGATCTAAACTTAGATTTTACAGATCCCAGGAGATCACCTTTTTTGAGGTTTTGTTGCAGGAACGCTCTCTTGCAGCTGGCACTGAACTGCAAAACCTTCCTGGCAAAGCCTTATTCAAAGCTGGTAGTAGTCTATTGACTCACATCCAGCTGGTGCCAGGTTAGGTAGGGAAGAAGATTACTCTGACAGTTTAAAAAACGTACAAATCTTGCTTAAATTTGAATGAATTTGTACTCTTGCAGTACTGATTGATTTTTCTTCTTCATTAAATCCTGCCTTTTAGTGTAGGATACTGTTACATTAAAGAAGTCTATGGCAATAATTTATCAAAATAAGTTTGAGGTCTGTAGAATTACCCACACAAGATAAATTGTGTCAAATGAACTAGTTATAGAATGGCTAAAATATTTTTCTATGTCAAGATGCAGCCTATAAGTAGACTGACACATTGGAGAACACTTTTGAAGTTTGATTTTCATTGGATCAATTTGAATTGTGTCTTCTATACTTAAGTATTTTGGCTCTAATCAGTCCATAACATGAATGTCCATTTACATAAGTTTTTCTGTTATTAGACTCAAGAGCTACCCTATGATGCTCATAATCATGCTGCAAAGGTCACAAAATACTAGACTTTTAACTAGCTATTATGACTGATTGAGGCACTGTCTTTATCTGAAGTTGAAAAAATAAAATTTTGGGTGGGAGGAAGGAAAAAAAGACTATTTGGAAGTCTATTTCTTTAAAAAAAAAAAAAAGGGGGGTGGCAAAGCAAGGCTGTTTGTAGTAAAGAAGGTTAATGACATTTGGGTTAGGGTGAAGGTTTGTTTAGGTGCTATCATGCACTATTGTGTTAAGGAGTTGTATAGAAAATTGTTTCTGAAAGACTCATGGAAAGTAGTGGTAAAAGTTTTAAAGTGAAGCTCTGGCACTGCTACTTGTAAAAGTATCTATGCCATGTTAGCTTTTTGTTTGTAACTGACATCAAGGCAGAATAGTTGATTTTATTTTTTAAATATCAAGGTGACCATGCTGTTCTGTGTGTCAGAATCAAGAACATAGCAGTGGCCCTGGCAAAAGAAGCTAGACTTCACCTGTTTCAAGCACAGGAATGGCAGAAGCTGCAGAACAGTATCCAAGATCACAGCTGTACAGAGAAGTTCTCTAAAGCTCAGCTGACAAGTGAGTTACTACTTTTTTTCCTTTACAAATTGTTATCTGTGTATTTAGACCTCTGTGCTTAGAATATTTATTTCAGTGAATTTGGACTTTGCATCAACTTAAGTGAAAGCAGAACTTTGGCCTTTTGTAATTAAAAATTGTTACAAGGAAATGTAATTGCTTTGTTTGCATCACTTTACAAGACTTTGTTTGCAAGTTACGGTTTAGTACACTGCTGGAAAACAAACAACCCTTGACAAATGATGACTTTAATGCAAACAGCCAAACTTTATGACCTGTTCTAGTCTCATGCACTCACTTGTGCACAACTCAGAAATGGTACACTTTTGGGTGAAGTATTCATTTACCCATTCAGTACAGAGATTTTCTTGAACTCTGCTTCGAGTAAAAGTCTAATTTTTCTTTCTTTTTTTTTTTTAATCTAAACTTTTCCATAAAAAAGCTTATACTGAGTATATGGAAGAATTTACAAATAATACCATTGTAAGGTGAAACTGAAGAACTTATAGAATGTAAGTGTTTGAAACAGTCAAATGTACAGTTTGAATTGTGACTTTTATCGCAGTGCAATGAAAAAAATTAGATGCAAACTCATGCAGTCTGCTGCGGTTACCTCTAAACTTCTGAAGTGAATGCTTGTAAGGTGAGAGTGTGTAGCCCAAGTACGCAGTAAAAGGGTAGTTTTGTATCTGAAAACCTTTTTTCTCTGCTGTGGTGGTTTTATTTTTCTTTCATCACCTCATAATCATTAGCTTCTTTTGGAATTGTTTTTTGTTTGTTTTGTTTTGTTGTGGGGGGTTTTGGTTTATTTGTTTGTTTTTTCCCTCGTGTCTGTAAGGTCATCTGCAAAAACTAATCTTGATTATGGTGCCTTACTTTATAACTTGCTTGCATTATAATTTAATGTTCTTTCACGCTTTAATTTTGTAATTTGATATTCATCACTGAATCTCCATCCAAGTCAAATGTTTTTAATATTTGAGGTCATAACTATACTAGTACAGAATATACAGGTTATCTTTTTGTCTTTTGTGTATGGAGGAACACTTCTTATTTGTCAGGAGGCTCTTGTTCTCCAATTCCTTGAAAATGGCATTTTTAAAGACTAAAAAAACAAAAATAAAAGGATATTGTAATTTTCATGATAGCACAAACCTGTCACACTTTGATGTACAAAATGTGCTAGAAAATTTTTAATACAGTATCAACAGGATAAAGCTTGAGTATCCATCTAAATTTGAAAGAACAGTAAAACATTAAAGCATTCAATCATGTAATTGGAAGACAAACATACTGAAATAATCTTTTTTGCACCATTTATTGATCTTACTATTACAGAACCTACATAAAGCATAGATATTCTTTTAAGAATTTAGATGTGTATTAAAAACTTCATTCAAATATATTTCAAGGGAACACAGCTTTTTAAAATCACTTCCTATGTGCAGTCAGAATCCTAGAGTAACAAATTGATCTCCTGGAACATTGTCATACTGAAATCTTATACAGATGTCACTTGTAGGGATGTAGTTCTCTTACACTTAATCTGGGCTGAACATGACCTGTCTAGCAGTTGGTCTGTCAGTCCTGTGTGCCCCAGCAGTGTACTTGGTGTTTTCTACTGTGTTTAGGGTGAGTTGGATCTGTTTGCTGATCTTGGGCAAAATCAATTACCTTTTTATTTATCTTGCTTCGTTTCCTGTGAGTTAACTTGCAGATTTGATGGAAAACTGATTAAATGCGCTTGTGTGATCCATAGTCTTGATGCTTATAACGCTGTGCCAGAACTCAGCTGAAAGTACAGATGGAGAGTAACTCCACCTCGATCAGCTGGAGTTTGCCTTTTGTTTGGATGAAGCACCATATGAAATCCTAAAACTGTGTTTTTAAAAGATTGCAGGGTTTTTTTGAAAGAAGCTGTTTCACTTTGTGTTTATTTGATAAGATATGTAGCTCCAGAGTGGAATGCACACTTACCATTAGCTACACCAGACACATTGCCTGTGTTAGAACACTTGCTTTTTCTGATTTGTGCATTGCCTGTATTTGTACTTCATGACAAATGCTGCAGAGAAACATACCATATGTTTCTTCCTGGATCCTGGTGTTCATGCCTTCAGAGCAAATAACTTATTGAAATTGAAACAAGTTTATTTAAATTACATAAAAGTTTTTCACAGGTAGGCTTCAAGTTAGAAGTTGGTTCCAAATTTTGTCTACAAAATATCTAAGGATAAAGACATTTTTAAAGTTTGTTTTGTATTTATGTTTGCAGCTTTTTAATTTAGAAATGTCTTTGCGTTAAAAAAAAAAAAAAAAAGAAATAACTTGTTATGTAGAACTTAAAATATTTTTTTCTCTTTCCTCATCCTTAGTGATTGTCATCTTAAACTATTAGGGTGAATTAATCTACAGTCCAGTCATTATATTATTATTTCTTCTACAGATGTGGCTTTCATTTATAGTTGAACTAATTAGAACTCAACTTCAGTGATCAGTGTCAGTGTAACAGAGCTTCACCCGAACATACAGAGCCACAGATTGCGTTTGCAGCAAATGTTTATTTTGGAGAGGTTGCGCTTGGTTAGCAGTTGCTTTTAGGAAAAATAGTGGTAAGATCAGTGAGTAAATGAACCTTCAGTCTCTTACACAGTCAGTTTTAAAGGTAAACTGATTTGAAATTTGCAATTTTATTAGACAATGGTCTCCGGCCTTAGCTATCAATGAAATTCAGCCTATTACAGTCTGAGGAAGATGCTGTAAAATATATTAAGTTGCACTTAGAAAGCATGCACTCTATTTTTTTATCCATCTTGCATGTGGCTGTCCCTGTTCAGGGCTCTAAATGTCTTTGAAAACAGAGCAGAATAAATTTCAAAAGGTATTTTCATACTGCAGAAGTATCTGTTGGCTAATACAAAACATCTATTGTCATCAATACGGTACTAAAGGATGGGAATGTACTAAGCATAGAAGACACAGTTTAAAGATACTGGCTTCTGGCAGAAGGCAGCCCTCCCAGCAAACCCAAAAGCTGAGAGCGGGAATGTGGCACATCTCCTCACCTTCCCTTGCCTTCACCTATTTGAAACAGAAGGCAAGGATGGAAGTGTCTGGCCTCTGGCATTATGGCTAGCTTTCAAAACAAAGGCTGTTTTGTACTGTATGTAGCTTATAACCTGTATATTGTGTTGTGGATTTAAATTTTATCTTCAGCCAGAGATGAATTTTCTAATAACAAACTAATCGAGTATTTACTCCTTTGTTTGTTTGTTTGTTTGTTTTTCTTCCAAAGTGACTGTGAACCACACAGAACAAAATCTGACAGTGTCCCAGATTCCTTATCCGGAAACATGGTATGTGTTTTATGTAGACAAGTTTACCTGCGAGGAGAATTATTCTGAATCCGAGGATATTCAGTTTGAAATGGTCTTACTAAACCCAGATGCAGAAGGGAATCCATTAGATCACTTTAGCGCAGGGGAATCTGGTAAGATTTTTTTTCTTAAAATTAGATTTGTAAGTTAAGGATCTGATCACTCAAACAAATCAGTACTTACTATGCTTGGAAAAGTGTGGCGCTGGGAAATAGACAGCAGAGTCTCTTATATCTCAGATTCTACTTTCTCATAGAGAGTAAATTGTAATTCATTTTCTGGCATTACAAGAAAACCCTTTCTCTAGACTGACTTTCTAAAACTTGCCTAACTGGAAGCATAGATGTACAAGGAAAAAAAAGTGTTGATATCTTTGTTAATAGGTGTTTTTTCCCTGTTGACATTATAAGCTTCTGCTTGAATGTGAATTTAATCCCTGATTTTAATGAATTTGCTTATTTAATTCATGAAACTCCTAAGCTGTATAAAATTTGATATCTTGCAACACGAGTACATGCAGTATATAACATTTCACCAATACAAATTTGGTTCAATGTTTAGGTGTTTCTAAGCATTTTAGACATAGACCACAGATTAGATGAGATATTTTTCAGTCCCGATTTTATTTAAGAAATGCAATTTTAAGTCTTTAAACCTGCAAAGAAAAACTTGCAGAAGTGACTCAAGACAGCAGCTGAATAAATATCTACATAAAATTGTATGCTTTGGGCAATTCAAACCAACCTTGCAGTGCTTAGCTTCAACAGCTCTGGGAGGCCTCATCAACATGTCACTAACCTTGATCTGTTGTAAGGAAAGAGCCTAACAGGTTTAGTCTGCCTTCATCTACAGGTTTAACCTACATATACCCAGAATAAGCCTAATTGCTATGCTCAGAATCGTGTGCCCTGCTGTCATTCTTGGTCTCAAGGAGATAAAGAGGGAACAAAAGCAGGTCCCTTTTTGAAGGGAAGGGAATATTCACTGAAACATTTAGCAGAATCTGTAACAAAGGAGCTCTGTTAATCATCTGTTTCTCAAGGCTTGTAAGTTCACCTGCCTGTCTCTTTAACTTCTTAATTGTGCCCCAGACTTAGTTGGCAGTTTTTATTTGGTGAATTTTGTATCCAGCAGTGAAAGCTAGGTTAATTTACTTATTTTCAAAGAGAAGTAGTAATATTCTTTTGCTAAATTACGAGGGAAAGCAAACCAAATCATGTAGCCCTTAAAAGTTGTATACAGACTTCCTAGAGAGGCATCTCAGCTCTGTATTAATTTTGTAGGAAGACTCTGAGCACTTGGAAGCAGAAACATGCACAACTTCCGTGCTGCGCAAGGAGGTGTATAAATGTTTTGGATGCACATATTTAAAGCTAACAAGTAGGAAATGGGATGAGCTTTACATGCCATGTGTTCCATAGTTGCAGAGGAACACCTGTTTATTCAGAATTAAAAGCTGGAATACTGCCATAAATCCTGAAGTTACATGCCTATGTCTGCTTTCAGAGAACTGATGAGGATTTCTTTTCTCTCTCTATTTTTTTTTTTTTTTAATACATCTTTGGGGAATAATTTTTGTCGTTTCCATAGAGATGTGCAGCATGGAACATTAGGGTGTCAAAGAAAAGATCCAACTTCATTTCTTGGTTTTCTCTCTAGGGCAGCTAAAAACTACATAGTTCCAGATGCTTCTAGTTAGGTCACCCTTCACATTAGTTGCTAAAGTTGTGGCCTGACACAAGATCTCAAAATGAAATTGATTATAAGGAAAGTACAGGAGAGAACTTGAGGCTGTAACCTTATAATTAAGGTGTTTGCCTTGAGAGAGGAAGAGACCTTGTTTCTGATCCTTAGCAAGTAACCTTTTGTCATCTTATATGGTAGGGGTTTTTTTTAATTGAAGACGTGGTACCAGTGAAAGGTAGGATTTCTAAGGGCAGCTGACCAGGTAGACAGCATTTTGAAGATCTTTGAAGTTAGGTATTTAAACCTAGGGACATATATTTTATTTTCTCTGTTAACTCTAGGTTACTTGAAGGTCAGGAAACTTAAAAAAGACAGGTTGAAAATTACCCTTCTGGTTTTTTATAGTTGTATTTCAGTGCAACTTTCTCTTAAATCCATTTGGTCTCATGCCAATCATCCACAGTCTGTCTTTGGTTGGAAGGAGCTATCTATCCTAAATGGTTAGTGTTTATTAAAGCTAGTTAATTTTCCTAAAGAGTTTTCCATGTGTACCCACTCGTCACAGTGAGAAATAATTTATCTACAGAATCCTTGCCAACTTCAGTGGCTTTCTTTTGAAGCAGAAAAATGAAGAGTGAAAGAAAGAAGATGAGATTTGATCTAAAATGCATATTTTTGTAAGTCATAAATCATGCTTTTTTTATAGGTATACAAGAGAAGCAGAGCGGCCCTGAAATTTTTGTTTTATGAGTCTTTATTACTTTATGCTCTTGTCCTCTCATTTCATTTTATGTCCAGTTTTAGCCATAGAAATTATAGTACTAGCAAATCTTTGGAATTCATCAAGTTCTAATGTTTTTAACTTAGATATTGAAATGTGTGTGATTGCTCTGTTTCTAATCTCTGGGTGGAGCTGACTGAGTTTTTTAGCAGACTTGGTTTGTTGCTAGAAGAAAAAAGATTGTTTAGAATCTGATTCTGATTCTGTGGGCAGCACTTAGTTTCAAGGAAGGTTGGAGAAGAAAAACCTAAGTTTTCTGTGAGAAATTTCTGTTTACCCATTTTTGCTTATATGTCACTGGCTTTGACATTTTGGGAGCTCATATTCCAAGGCTTCCAGACAATAGAAAAAATTTCTAGGATCGTGATTCCATGAGGCATTTTCCAGACTACTGCAAGACTGAAAAATAGAGGACTTCTCTTTTGTAAATAATATCAAGAAATTGGGGCATTTTTTCAGATTGGTGAAGAAAGAATCTAGTCTGTGAACTTGTTATTGTTATCTGTGCTGTTTTCCTTTCTATTTTTCTGGAAGTTTTGTCTTGGTCAATTGTGTTGCTTTGACTACTTTATGTGGAGGAAGAGTGACACCCAGTGGTTAAGTACATGCAACAGATGTCTGTTATGGCTTTCTCTCATCTCAGATTGTGCCTTTAAAAACTGAAGGAAAAAATATATAAAAACTAATCCTTTAATAAATATGTTTCTGACTCGTCAAATAGGCTACAATTATTTTCTGTATATCAAGAAACTGTATGCCACTTTATACTGTTTCAGTAATTGCTACAAAGCTATTTGCGTTTGAATAGAATCTCTCCTACGCTCAGAAGAGGTACTGTTGAATGAAAAATACTTTGTGAGATCAAGTAAGAATCACCTCTCTGAAAAAAATCACTGACTTTCTTGGGCAAAATAGGTTAGGGTTTACTCATTTTGTCTGTACTACCACTTTTGGGTGACAGTTTCTATGTAATTTCCAGTGATTATATAAAAAACATATTTTGTTTTGGTTATTTACTGCTAGTAGCAATGTTTCTTTATAAAAACTAAGCTGTATTTCTTTTTTTCACAGGATTACATGAATTCTTTTTCCTGCTTGTCCTAGCATACTTTGTGACTGCTTGCATATATGCACAGTCCCTATGGCAAACAATTAAGAAGCGTGGACCTATGCATACTGTGTTAAAGGTGTTGACAACTGCGTTACTCTTGCAGGCTGGTTCAGCTTTTGCCAACTACCTGCACTTCTCAAGGTATCTTTGCTTATTTTTGCTTTCAGTCTGAAGACTTGAAGAACAGTGTGTTGTAAAGATCAGTACGTGATATTTCCTGTGACGATTGTGACAAAACATAGGACTGACTTTTTAGAACTACATCATTGCCTAAATATACTTTTAAGAGAGAAAACAAATTTAAGGCTCAATCACTTAAAAATATCAACTTTTTATTCTTTTTTCAGTTATTCTAAAGATGGAATAGGAGCACCTTTTATGGGAGCTCTGGCAGAACGTGAGTATGCCTGTCTACTTTTTTACATATTCCTACACATCAATATGTATAATACGTTAGCAAATCTGTTGTTGGACTGTATTATGATCTTGGACTATATCACTGTTTTTTTAATATAAATTACCTAAAGTTGCTCTTCTGAAAAACAGGTTTTATTCCTTATGTTTATAATAACTGTATTTAAAGTTATACAGTTGTGATATTGTTCAGGATTTTTTAAGGTGACATGTGCCTATCACGTGACTACATGTTTCAATACATTGAAGGGTTTTGCAGAGTTCACGTGATCTAGAGTAGCAAAGCTTTTTAGGAAACTCAGTCACATTCAGCCAAGTGTGTCATTTCACTAGCAAATTTAACATTGATTATAGTGAAAAAGTACGTGTTTTACAGCACGAGTGCTATGAGTGATGCAAAAATGCTGATGTAAGGAACTGGTATTAACGAAGTACTTTTCTCCACTCTGTATAGATATTCTGAGTTCTCACTGGAACTAAATTCCTATAACATCCCTTCCCAAAATGCACTAATTTACTACTGCTGTCTTCTTCAGTGTTAAACATTGTTGTTGATGGGGTTTTTTTCTGTAGTTAACATTTGAAGCATTGCAGCATTCTTTTCTAAGTAAATACATTGCCTTTGATTGGCTTGGAACACCCCAAGAAAGTAGTACTGTAGTAGTGAGATAGCATTGGAGAGTAACAGCATATGTAGAAAGGTATTTCCCTTCCTAGATTTCATTTAGAAGCCTGCAGTTGGAATTAACAGCCTCTTGATGGCACTTGGCACCACAGTAATTACCTCTTTCTTGTTTTAACCATTTGAGTTAGCAGCTCCTTGCAGCATCTCCAGCAACTGTGTTATTAAACTTTCTCTCTCATCTCCTGCAATGAAATTAAATAGAAAATCTGGAGGAAGTCGTAACTCCTCCACAGAGAGAAACCCAGCATTAACTACACAGCCAGAATTTCAGAGCTGCATGTTAGATTTTATGTGTGTGTATGCATTATAGTGAAGAGCCTGCTTTTATTTGCTTAGAGCAAAGTTTATTAAGAATTTCTTTTTTTTAAAATCAATAACTGAATTTAAGAAATTCAGTTAAGGGAGTTTTCCTACTGTTTTTAAGATTCATGGTTCCTGAAGCAGTAAAAGAGCAGAAGTAATAGAAATGCGGAAAGCTTCAGTGTCAGTTACAGTGCTGAAGAATGGCTGACAGCAAGTAATATAGTTTGAAAAAGGAAGGTGCTGCCATTTTTCCTATATCAGAACAGAAATCCTAGTTAAAAGTTAATTGTAGAATTTCTTTTGACTTCAATGGGGCCAGAATTTCTTTTTAGAAACCTATTCAGATAATATCCCAAGCAATTATTCTTTTCTTACCATCACTCAGTCTTTACCCTGTATGAAGACCTGACCCTTGGTCTAAGTTATCACCTAGTTAGTTGCACAAATTGCACAAATAATGTTTGCCCTCAAAAGCATTGCAAATAGTGATCTTTTAACTTTCAATAAGATTGAAATGTGAAAACTGAAAGAATATTATGTCTGAACAGCCAAAAAAGTATGAGTTATGATGACATCAGACAAATGTGTTATCAGCTCAGTAGCGTGTGAATTTACACTGACCCTGGATATTGTGGGATTATTGTAATTTTAGGAATTTCTCTCAACCTTCTTGCTTTCTGGCAAGGTGTATGAGATATTACACATTAAAGCTCGTGCTGAATTTTTGTCTTATACCATTTTGTCTGGTAACCCATTTGGGTTGTTGCCACACTGAAGCAGAGCAATATCTGTATCCAGGATGTGATTGAAAGACAATGTCTGGCTATATAGGGCAGGTTATCTTAAGGAGTGACAGAAAATAAAATACTCTCTAGAACATCCAGGTTTTTTCAGTCATTCCTCTAGTTTGGATTTGTGACACTGTTTTGGCATGCCTTGAGTTCACAAAACATTTTTTTCTAGCAAGTGCTAGTGTTCTAAAATAATTCCAGGGTCATTTTGCCCCATATCAGTGCCAGCTCATTCTATTAACAAATGGGCAAGTTTGTATTTAGTAAAAGTTCTTGACATTTTTTGAAGGTGTCAGAATACATTAAGAAGTGCTTAATCTTATAAACTGTGAGAATACAAAATATGTCCCAGGAATAACATGTTGAAGTCTGGTTTATATCCATATTTTTCTGGTATTGCTGAGTGTTAGGGAAATATTGTAGCTGATCTTCATTTGACACACTTCCTTTGTGTACTTATTAATCTCTGTACAGTGGCAATATTTTCTGTGCCAATATTTTTAGTAAATGTGGAAGTACATTTATCTTTTATAATACCGTCCAGCTGTATAAAAATAGAAGTTTGCTTTTGTGACATAGAAATATTTTTCTTGTACCTGATAGTGTGAGTGGAAATTACAAATAAGGAACAAATTTAATTGAACTAAAATATAAATCAAGTGAAAAAGGAAGTGTTGTTGTGTGTGGTGCTCAGTCACTAGTTTCTGAACCAAATTTGAAATTTACATAATATAAGAATCAGTTTTCCTTGTACATCTCTGCAATGCCAGTACAATGAGACGGTTTGCTCTCAATTCCACACACCAACTTAAAAATTGTTAGAAAAGTTTCAGTCAAAATCTTGTCGAATCTAAAGCTAGCAGTCACCCAGAAAGAAATCTTCAGTTCTTTTTACTATCAGTAGTATTTCAGCAAGGCTAACAAATAAAGGCTTTAATATATTCTAGCTTGAAGTTTTCTTTATTCAGATACAGCTTCAAACACAGGTTTGAGACGCTGATTAAGAATGTAACTTTATGGAGTATGTGTTACTTGTTGCTAAACAGGACAAAAAAATAGACAGTAAAATGAGGCAAAAGTAGTTTGCATTTGATGAAATGAAGTACAGGTAAGTTGATGCTTCAAATGAAGTTTGTGTTAGGATTATTCATTATGTTTTCCCCTTTAAGTATCTGAGAGTGGAATTTGTCCTAAATATATGTGCTTTCTATTGCAAGGTACTGCATCCTTAAGACAAAGTGCAATTAATTTAAAGTACAATGCAACTATTTGATTTCTGAACAAAAGTATTCCAGAGCAAAGAAAGGAGTTCATTTCTTCATGTTTCATATTTGCAGTGTGATTAACATACATATGATTTTAGTTCTTTAGCTTTTATAAGTCTATTCATGCAGATGGACTCCTGAGCCCAGAGTTTTTTGGCAGAAGGGTGGCATTTGGAAGGAAGGCGCTGTGCCTGTGTTCTTGCAGAACTGCAGCATAACTAGGAAAGCTTATAGTGATCTGTTTGGTCATGGGCATCTACTAAAAATATCCACATTTTGTGGCAAAGCAACCTCAGCTAGTTGAGCTGTAATCAAAATTATGGCTAAAGATGAGACAGAGGCATAAATGTTCATCTTTCATTTGTGGGCATTTAGAACATTTATCTCTGCTTTAGAAAAAAAAATATTGTGACTTCCTTTATTTTTCTTTTGTTTTCAATAGTGTGTGACATAGTCTCACAGATACAAATGCTGTATTTATTGTTGAGTCTGTGTATGGGCTGGACAATAGGCAGAATGAAGAAATCTCATGGCAGACCTCTTCAGTGGGATTCCACTCCAACATCTACTGGCATTGCTGTAATAGTTGTTGTTACACAGGTTTGTATTTTATATTCATTCTTATACTGAAATATACAACTGCTATTAAGTATGACAGAACCATGAACCAACTGATTTCAATATTTTATGAGGGAGGGAGTATCAAGACTAGAAAAAGAACCCACAGCATAATGTTCACCCAGTATGTCTAATAGGTAACAACACCTTCTCTTTACTTTGACAATTTAAGGTGTAGCTCCACAGTATGTTTTTGTTCAGCTGTAAAACCACTTAAGAAGTTCCCACAGTTTTCCAAACTTCTGGTTGCGCCAATTGTTCGTAGCTTTATACTGTACCAGATCAGTGGAATGATCTAGATTGGAAATAAATTTAAAAAGAGAGATTTCAGCACAGTAATTTTGCTAATCTGATTTACGATGTGGTCCTATAAATAGTTGTAATCAGTACAACTGAGGGGTTGTGAACTACATTGTGTGAAGTGACAGCAAGCAGCATTAGACGAAAGATGAGAAAAGCTGCTCTGAGAAATTCTTTCTGTCACCAAAAAAAAAAATGAAATCCTCAGTGTCCTCCTCCTAGACCCGTTCAAGTAGGATGTCTGATGGTCTTTTCAATCAATATAAGTGAATTCTTGAAAGGTTCATGTGCAGGATTGGTCTTGCAAATATAAAAATGGTCTGACACATAATTTCCTTCAAATATTTTCCATTAGAGTAAATTAGAAAGTTGAGTAAACCAGTAACTTAAAAGTAAATTGTAATGGAGATCATCCAACCCTGGTGATGCCTTTTGTAAACAAATTTTTTTAAATCACAGCATAAAGACAAGAGAATATGAAAGCCATTGAGAAAGAGAAGAGCAGGGAGAAACTGGAGACAGTAATGAGGAAGAGATTATACTGAAGATTTTGTGCCATTTGAGTAGCATCTGCAATTAGTGCTGCTTCCAAACTAAATAAGTAGACTGCTAAAACATTAAGAGTAGCTGGCAGATGACATTTCTTGCTAATTAAGAATATAAAACAAAGGCTATTAAGGTCAATGGGACTGTTGAAATTTAAAGATAGGTTAATTCCACCTTACTTTGGCACCTATGTAGCATCACAAATTTTACACGCTGGTAGTAAATAAGGCTTCTAACATGTTTAATTTTATCCATGCCTTCCCACTTATACATACATATGAGTGTGTTAGTACTCTGTCACTTGAGAATGGAAAGTTTGTTGTTGTTGTTTCCTTTTTATTATACAAGGAAAGTACACTCAGTATCATCAGCTTGATCTTTTTTTTTTTTTTTTTTTTTTTTTTTTTTTTTTTTTTGGTGGCAAAAATAGGGGCAGGTGTCATACATATGTGCTGCTTCCTCCAGTACTGGTCCACTGGACATTTGTGTTGGCTCTTTGAGCACCACTGGAGAATTGGCACAAAGTTGGCTATCTCACTTTTCACCACAAAGGCACAGCTCTACTACATCTCTCCTTCTGGTACCATTGTGAATGTCAGGTTTAGCAGGAGTCTTGGACAAACAGTATATGCATATCAGAGTATGTCATTGCCTGAGTGGTGTTGCAGCCCCATCTCAGTGTCTACTGTCTCCAGCAGAAGTTCCCTGACACCAAGAGTGTCCTTGCCCCTTTGGCAAGGATATTTTCCATCTCATGGTGCAGTACATATAAAATATACCTTCTGCCAGATTTCTTCTACTTAATACAGAGTGTAGCTGTTGAGGTCAGAGCAGCAGGATCCAGACCATATCTCCTCTATCAAAGGTGGTGAGCTCAAGACTTCATTCTCTGGATTAGTCTGTTGTTCCCCAGTCTGTCTAGATTGATGTGTGTTTTGGACCTGCTGTAACAGGGCAATCAATGAGCACTTTTAATGATTGTAGAATAACTTCCTTTCTGTCCTGCTCTTTCCCAGAGATTCTTATGGGAGGGCCAGCTTCCTCCTATGCCAGACATTGGACCAACTTGCATGGATAATCAGAGATGTTCTGAGGACTTGCTGTGGAGGGTGCTGGAAACCACATGTGTTACCATAACACAGTAGATAGAGATTCAACCATGTTAGTTTTATTGACATTCTACACTACCTGTCCTCATCTCATCTTCAGGGAAGTCAAGCAACTGGACAGCCTGGGAAAACATGTTATTCTTCAACTTAACTGGAGTTTTGACTGGCAAACTATCTGACCTTGTTTGCCTGCTTCTAGTTCAAATTACTCAGCAAATTTTCAGCATTTTTTTTTCTCTTTGTACGAATATTATGGATATTTTTCTTTTTGTTCTTTCAGAAACGCCAGCAATTTTCCAGGCTGTGTTTACAGGTTACCATCAGTTTAGGATGGACACAGGCTCCTAGTCAGCAAATGTCTTGTGGTCTTTGCGGCTGCAAAGAGGTAGCATCTCAAAGGAGTGACAAGTCTGCCATTCAGCATCTCCCTTTGCCTTAACTTGTTCTTTATTTCAGCCTCAGAACAAAAGATTCCCAGGCAGCTCTGTATTCATTAAAGATTCCTCTCTCTGCTGCTGAGACACAAACCTTGTTCAAAACTTTATTGGTGACAGGCCTTTCCCATCACGTAGACCTGAGCAGTTTCAGCTTTCAGGGCTAATCGGAGTGGGCACAGTGATTCTAGAAAGACAGCTGATCCCTTTAAACCTAACCAAAATGTCATTGAATCTTACTGCATTAGACATCACACTTTACAGGGATTCTTAGGTAGACCCCAAAGGTGTGCTCAGAATGAGCTCTGCCTCTGACATTAGATCTAAACCATTTTTTACTGTACTGGCATTGCATGACATCAGATACCAAGAACTAGATATGATTAGAAGCAGCTAGTTAATCCAATTTGCCTTGCTGCTACCCTTAATTTCCCTTTTGCTTCCCACTTCCCCTGCCTCTCAGGGATGATCTGTCCCATGAGAAACTGCCTTTACTGGAGATTGATATGTTATCTTGGCTTGCCATAAAGTCAGTGTTGGTACGGTGAAGGGGAGGAGGGGCTCTACCGTAATTGTTTCCTCATGACAAAAGAATGTCTGGTTCTTCGTTGTATGGATGTAGAGGTTCAACTTGTATGTCTAGAACATCAGGATGATGTCCATGGCAAACATTCTTCTGTCATTTGAAGGAGAAGACCAGTTGGTGGCCACTGTGAACCAAGACAGGTCAGAAGTTTGTGCAGATGAAGTCAGGCATTTTGAACAGTGTATTATGTAAACAAGGAGATGGTCATTCTCCTTTACTTTGTGAAGAAGCAGTTGTGACTTTAAGGATGGATATAACTAGTGTGCGTCAGCTCTTCAGCTGCCTAGCTCGTCCAGTTCTTCTGTCTACAGCCTAAGCAGAGTTGTTTTTTTGGATAAAAATTAGGATTTCCCCCCTGATTTCTTCTCAGAGCCCAAACATAGTTCTAGTCACTGCCAACAAAATAATGTCTCTGATATCCACATCAGCAGGTTGGTGTCTAGGTGTTTTTTCAGCTTGTTCCTGATATTGCAGCTAAGTGAGCTGATACATGTCTTTCTGTGGTCAAGGTAAAGGACTTCGGGGCTTATTTATCTTAATTTCTCTGGTATAGCCAGCCAAAGAGTTTTCAACTTCAAGATCATGCTTGTGTATTGAAAGCTCTTCCTTCATTGAGAACAGACTGCCTAATCCATTGTAACCTAGACACACTCCATAGCATAGGTTTCTCCTTTGTAGGATCCTGCTTTTTTTCTGGTGAGTGAGAACAGTCCTAGCTCATAGTAAGAGTAATGACACATCTTCACCTTGTCTGAGCTTCCAGTGTGTTGCACTGATGGTTCCATCTCTGCCTCTAATGCCTATGCCTTCTGTTTGTTTTGGAATAATCTAGTGAAACCGAAGGAAGCTAGACTTCTGTGATCTTACACATTGCTGTCGCTACACACGGTCTTTGATCAACCAATTCCTGTGTTGTTTATAAAGGGCTGGTCCAGAGCATACCCTGCTGTCAGACACTATTTTCTCATGTGGATTGGAACTTTGTTCTCATCGTTCCTTTACTGCAGCTCTTTGTCATCTTCTCATGAAAGTGGCTTCCTTCATTACTGTTACTATTGGTGTAGGTTAGCAAAAACTCAGACCCTCATGAGCTCTGTTCTTTGAGGTTAGCTATCCCTGGGATCTACCTGAAGTTTCTTCTTAAAGCAGTATCACAGTTCCATCTCCATAAGCCTATATTTCTTCTCCCCAGAAGCATGCTTTTGTAAGAAAGATTCTATACAGAGGTGGAGGCTTTTTAAAATTTTCTCAAACAGTGTATGTCCAGTCCAGGGTAGTTAATACTTTGGCTATTTGCAAGTGTAAATGTCAAAAAGGAAAGTGCTCTGTACAAGACTGCAGTGATTTTGTAACAGATAGAACCCTTATTTGTTGCCTGGGCATGTTCTGTCTGGACTGAAATAACTTCTGTGATAGGAATTCATCAATTTTGTGACAAAACTAGTGCTGTAGACGCAACTTTACCAAGCACTGTCTTATTTTAATCTTACTCCCTGACAGAATTCTCAGTCGAGTAATTTGGTCATTTGAAGATGTTTGCTTGAAGTTGCCCAGAAATTGAGCGTTTTGGTGGGAATATTTGAAGCGTATTAGTCAGATTCTTTACTAGTAATCAGTGATCTTCAAGATGTGCATGCTTCGTGTCTGTCCCTCTCCCATCCTTCCATTTTCCATCCACGTAGTTGAGGAGTGACTGAAATTACAGCAGTCATGCTTGCTGCGTCATGGCTTCAATAAGGGAGGGTAAAAGTGGGAGAGTACTGTCTAAGGATATTCTAAGCAAAAATGCTTGTCTCTTGACTGATGAGACTCAACAACACCTTTGGAAGGCACATGTGAATTACACATTTAAAAAAAAGATGAAGTTTACTGTCAGTAACCATATCGTCTTTATGTAGTTAATGTAGTGAGAGAGCCTTTGAATGTGTTCAGAAAGGAATCTGACTAATTTATATTTCTAAATTGAGGCGTACAATGTCTGCTTCTGAAGGCCTTCACACCTACCTCACTCATATAAATCAAATTTGCCTACCTTTCTTTAGAAACTTGCTTCATTAGACACCTGAAACCTAAGTGCAACTTAGATGTATGCAGTAGGTGGACTAGATTCCAGTGCATATTCAAATCTTAAAATGCCATTCAGCTGCTACATGATGCTGGGAGAGTCTAAACTTTATGAGTATTCTGATTTATAACGTTAACATTCCCAAAGTCTTGAAAAGGTATTCTTCGGCAAGACCCAATTTTAATGCAACAAGTAGGCGCCTGGCTTCTACCGAACTAAGATTCAGAAACTAGGCACTTATTCTGTTTTTCCTTAGAGAACCTATCAATAATCTCATAATACACCTACAAAATTGGATTCTACAGCAAATGGATACAGTGCTGCAAGTTCAGGAGGCTTACTGTCTTTCATGTAGTTATCTGTTGGCTAGAACATTTGTCCAGATGTTGAAACGGCATTTGGAACCCATGACGCTCCCTTCTCTAGACTCTAGGAGGTTTCCAAGCTGGTTGTTTGCAGAGTCAGGCTCACTCGCAGTTTCTGACCTAGCTGATGTTGAATTCTTTTCCCCACAATGGCACAGCTTCAATAGAAGGGGTGGAGAGTGGCCCACCCAAGAACAGCTTGTAGCCTGGCAGTTGGGGCACTCTCCAAGGAGGTGGGAGATGCGAGTTGGATATCCTTTAGGCAAAGAAGGGAATTGTGGGAGATCCAAGTTCAACCTGGGTGAATGCTTGAGCCTTTAGGCTATTGCATAAAAGGGGCAGCAGCACCACCCTCTTACTTCCCCATCTTTAAAAAGAAAAGTGAATCCTGTTAGGATTTTGAAAGAAAAGGCGTAGTCGTCGCCTGCCTTTGAAACAAGCTTTACAGGTTGTGGATCCTGAGTGGAAGGAGACACCTCCCTGTAGCTCTGTGGAATCATTTCAGTGGGCTTCCTGCTGAGTAGACCAACTGTTTAACTAGGTGATTATTTTGGATCTTATGCTAAGGTGCCACATTCCTTCTGTCCAAATCAGAGGAAACTTTGACTTGTCAAACTTTCTAAAAGTTATGAAGTGCAAGAAGCGAGACTTTCTTCCTGCCAGTTGCATTTGACCTGATAAATAGTGTCAACAAGCAGTTCAGTCTAAGGCATTTTTTTCTGTAACATGGTGCTTTCCAACAAGCAGAGCAGAGTATGACCATTTGTGCAGATAATTTAATCTACAATGGTAAGATTAAGCAAGGTTTAATGTAACCTTGTTAACTCTAAATGTACTTTGCTACTGTTGTTCTTTTCCAGAGCTTTTTATTAATTTGGGAGCAGTTTGAAGACAGGAGTCACCACAGCTACCATTCCCACCATGGCTTAGCAAGCGGACTGCTTATTGGCCTCAGAGTTTGCCTCGCTTTGTCACTGGCTGCTGGTCTTTACCAGATCATCACAGTGGAGAGAAGCACGCTGAAAAGGGAGTTCTATATCACGTTTGCCAAAGTACGGGTTTCATCAGGGAAACTGACCCCTTCTGCTGTAAATGCAATTGTGGCAGGCAGTTGACTGAAGCACTAAACTCTTTTCCTCCATAAGAAAGTTAGTGTTTAAGTGTCTGATTTGATTAAATTGCACCCTGTCATCATATTTTTAAGTAGTTGTTTTAATTTGACAAGGCGTATAGAGCTTTTTTAAACAGAAATCCCACCTTTCATTGTGTGGTTTTCATTCTGTTGATCGAAAATTAAACAATGGGTTCATAAAATAGACAGAAATGTAAATGCAGTTCCTCTAACTGTCATTTCTTTCTTCTGAGCTGGCATGTAATCATTTTGTAACTTATACTCATCTTCTCTTTCAGGCCTGCATTCTCTGGTTTTTGTGCCACCCATGTCTTGCAACCATTTCTATAATATTCAGAGAATATCAAAGAGAAAAGGTATGTACAGGCAAGATAAAAGAGATGGAATTTGAATAGTAGTTGTTCTTCATGTTCAGTGTTTGTTAGCAAACTCATGCTCTTAGGCTGTTAATCTTATGACCCCAAAGCAACTTGAAAAGTCTTAGTCACACAGCTCTCATTGATGCTAATGTGAGTCATATTTTACAAAGGCGTAAAAGGTTTGAATCATCTGAGGGTAATCATTTCTACGTTTGGGCCAGGGGGGTGGGATTGTTAAGTCAAAGGAAAATGTGGAGGGGGTGTTTTGTTTTATTGTTTGCTTGTTTGTTTTTTAATTAAAAACACCGTGGGGATTCTTTTAACAAAGCTAACAGAAAGATAAATCAGTGGATTTTGTTGTTGTTGTTTGCTTTTTAAACCTCATACTTTAAAAGCTTTATGCAGCTAAATAGGTCAGGGAACCTGTAGCTAAACTGTATTCCTTAGATTAGTAAATCCATCCAAAAATGTAGTTTGGTTTGTAAACTCTAAGAAGTTGAAAACAAAGGTGGACTCACTGGGTGTCTCAGTTGCTTAAGCCTTTTGGAAATTAGAGAACTAGAGTGTGGAGCCTGCCATGTTTGGATGAAGTGCACTGCTATTGTCAGGTGATTGACTACCTCATTCCAGGGTAGAGTTTGCTTCTTTACGGTTATAACCGTCTGTGCGCTTATGTGCAAATATCTTCAGAAACTGAGCTTTTATTTGTGTAGAGGTTATGTAAGGGAAAGAAAAAGGTTCCACTAAAAGTATATAGTAAATGAAATGCCACGTTTCTTTAAAAAAAAAAATCTAGGGAGGAAAAAAGGCTTCTCTCGACCTACTAATGAAGTGACTATGTCAGGACAGGATAGCATCTCTAGGTGTAGGATCAGTAAAGGAAACTTTTGCAATATTTTGAGATTTTTCTTTTACTGAAGAGAGATTACAGTTGCTTTGCTCTTGCATTTGAGTAAATTTAACCATTGTGTGCAGCTGCAGTTTCTACATTATAAAAATTTATCTATGTTTTTTTTTGAAATGCACAATCAATAAATGCCAGTTTGCTTAAGAAAAAGCAGGTGTTTAAAACATTCTTGGTACATAAGCTTAGACTTCTGCTTTCTCAGAAACAGTATGTGTTTAATAAATACTGCCTTACAGATCTTTTACAGATGAAGAGACTTGCACTGAAAAGAGGTCTGGCTAAGTGAGCCTGATAGATCACTATCCGCACAGCTCCGTGATTGTGCTAGTGCAAAGTATTTCCAGGCTTTTCCCCCCCCCACTCTGTTTGTTGTAAGAATAGAATATCTAAACATCACCTCTGCTTGTGAAACTGCATGGGTGGTGAATTGCAAGTCTGAAATTCCCCAGAACAGAGACCGCCAGAAGGGTTGTGTGACTTGCCCAGGGCTATCTACTGATTTAAAAACACCCAGGTGTGAGAATCTGAATCCTGGACTTGAGATTTATGTTAAAATCTTTTGTAACTGCAGCAGTATTCAAAGATTTAAAGTTAAACCTCAAGCACACAGTATGCTGATAGAAATTTATTGTGGATTGTTTGGTGGTGTGGGTTTTTTCCACTTATTTTTCCACTTATTTCCACTTATTTTTCTTTTTCTCTCTTCTTTTCTCTCTAGATTATTACCATAGGTGTTATCCTGTGTCAGTGCATCTCTATGGTTATCCTCTACAGACTTTTTCTATCTCACAGTCTATATTGGGAAGTATCTTCACTGTCATCAGTGACATTGCCACTAACAGTGTCCTCTGGACATAAAAATCGACATCACTTCTGAGATGTTTAGGAAGAACTCATTATGTAATAAATGTGCAATAATGACCTAAATATATAGGTATTTTTGTCACAGATGTGTGATATATTGGTTTCACTGGAAAACTGAGTGATAATATCAGAGCACTTCACAGACCTTTGGTCTGACAAGCTACCTAGATTAATATGTTAAAAGTACTGTGGAGTGGAAAAATCCATAATCTGAATAATTTCGTAAGTACTGTTTATGTGTAGCATGTGGTGCTGAGCTGTATCACAGAAAAGTATGATGAATCTTTTCTCTCCCATTCACAGTCACAAAAAATGTCCTTACTTTATATCAATACTAGGTTTGAAGGTCTTATGAAATGCAGTTCTTAAAACATCTACAAGTTCAAACAAGTCTGAAATAGGCCAGTTGTGAAATTGGTGCGATGCATAACAATGTATACAAGTCCTTTTATTTTCATGCTTTAAAGAAAATGCATTTTATGTGCAAGTATAAAAGAAGGGGAGACAAAAGAGGGACAGTCCTCTAGAAAACACAACTGACTGCAAGAAACTCTCACCTGTTATTAGTGTAAAATAAAAGCCTTTTTTGCAACTAATGTTCATACTCGTTCAAATTTTAATGGGAATGAAAATGGGGTTTATATCTGCTTTAAAAAAAAATAAATTTAACTAAAAATTTCATCCGGTAATGAAGGTCTGAACAGTTTTTGAGGCTTAGAAGACATAGCAACATAAAGGTAATTAAAACAGCAGGCTCACATCTTTTAAAGGAAAAAAAAAAAAAAAACATGAGGCAAAGAAAATGGAATGGGTGATGTGGTACTAGAATTTTAATCCTGATATAATTCATTTCTGTTACATTGAGGATTCAATCATAATTAAGCCATATACACAGATTAAATTAACAGAAGCATTTCAAATAAATGTTGGTTTCAGTCATCAACTACCCATGAATTCCTGCCCAAGGATACTTAATCAGGATTAAATTTTCTATGAATAATTGAAAAACAAAATACTCACTGGATTTGTTATAATCCATGTTGGCACTGGGTTCTAAGTAGTTGCCATCTTCCATCCATTGTAATAAAGCCATACTACTTTGTGATGCCCCAGCATTCAGAAAGCCAGTGTAAATATATACTTTATTGAAGTGCCTATTTATTGAGTATTATTAAATCATGCTGACATTTTTTTCCATCAGAATAAGAACATACCTATTGCCATTGTGACTGAAATCTTTCTTTTTGGGTTTAGTTTAGTATTTATCAAATTTTTGACTTCTTTTCATACATGTGTGTTTCTTCACAACGTAGATTTTATTTCCTAGTAAACAAATGGTTGTTTCTTCTTAACAGTGTATAATTACAACTCTATGAAAATGTAAAGGCACCAGGGTTCTAGCTTTAAAATAGTCCTAACTTTTCCATTCACATTTGCCTCAGTTGTGAGCATAGTTGAAACATAAGTTATTCCATTCCAGTTTAGAGGCAAAATGAGACATTTGCCTTTGACTAAGGCAAAATGGCAACATGACAAAGTTGCTCATTAAATCATCTCCTTTCTTATTGTTTGTAATTCAGATCAAGAATGGCAGGTTGAGGCTGGAAAAGATGAGATATTATGATTTCACACAATCTTCAGAATGATTAAAAGATTAATTATTACATTCCTCTGATAACCACACAAAAATATTATTGGTTAAAACTTTGGTCTTTATTTCCCTGCTTATCTCTGTACTTTTCATCTTCTTGAGGAGAAAAAAAAAAGGCATCCTGTTTTTGAGAAGTCTCCAATAATGCAGTAGAAGAGTCCTATTGTCTTCATGTATAAGACATGAAATTAATGCATAAAGTAGAATTTTCTGATAGACACAAGAACTACTTTACACTTTATGATCCATCATGATAAAAGTTTTAATCTATGCAGAAAAAACTGTATGTGGCTTTCAGAAGAGGCACTCCATTTGTTTTATTTTCCGGAAGTACTTTCTTACTTCCTATAGTCCCTCTGACTTCAATCAGTCAGTATTAAGGTAAATGGTATCTTAATTTCACTTTATGAATATGCCCTACAACAATTCATAAAATGAATTCATAGTTAATCTGAGTGTAAATAGGAAGCATAAGGTGTTGGCTCTTCATCTTTTCCAGATTGCCCCATAAATCAACAGGTAACGTTATCCTCTCTTAGTTTGGCATTGAATCCAATGATTTGAAAATAAAAATTCATTTTTGCTATTAGTGTAACTGTAGCAATTGTCACTTTCTCAGGGTAAGCCGTACAAAGGACATGCATTTCTGCCCGGGTCTGTTAGTATTCTTTCATAACCAACACTCCCCAATTTTATGTTATTAAATCATTAATGCATAGCATAGCAGTAGGTCAGTATGATCGCAGTAATATTCAAGATGTCAGTTAATTCAGTACAGGATATCTCTGGGGGGAGTCTTCAGGTATGACTAATTTACAAAGCTTCAAACTTACCTGTCCTCTAGTGTGAGGCTTCCTGCCTCTGCATCATGCCTGGAGAGCAGTTTGTGTACGTGAAAGCCTATCTCTTCTTCCCAACTTATATCTTCTGTGAGACCAGCTGATAAGACCTTGCTTCTTTCATGCTTACTCACAGTTACCCATTTTATCAATTTGGTTTCATAACCTCATTTTGAAAGAATAGCTTCCAGCCTTCTTTCAGTTGTCTTTGATCAGTGCACCCTGGCTGGAAAACTTTCTCTTTTTCTAAAACATGCTTTTCACAAAAAAAAAAAAAATCTATCATAATGTAGGACTCTTGCATATATCTGAGCATCTCACCCTACATCAGCAATGCATTAGGTGACAGCAGTGGACAGAAGCACTCCTTTGGTAGCCCCGGTGTGTGACTGGTGTGGGTTTGTGCCTGCTGAAAGCTGCTGTGTACCTGGGTGGCTCTCAGGGAAGGCTCTGGCAGCCCTGGACTCCCCACTCCCTGCTGCCAGGGGCTGCAGCGCATCTCCCCAAGGCAGCGCTGCTGCTGCTGATCTCTGTGGGCAGCACTGCTTAGTCGAAATCAAACGACGACATCTCACGTGAGACTTTCTGTGCATTGTGCTTTTATGGTTTTAATAAAGTTGCGGTTACAGAATACACTAATTCTATTGCCTGCATGTTTTGGTGCTTGGCTAAGGTAAGTGAATATTGACACAACCGCTAACTGAAGTTGGTTGTGCTCTGAAGAAATCCACTTCTATGTGTGAGAGGGCATCTCCTTGCCTGCCATTGCCTTTCCTACTGGCACAGATACCAGTTTGCATCAATTATGATTTATCAGTTGGCAGGAATGATCCCAGTTCAGGAGAAATGAAGGTGAGATCAGCAACAGTTTATGAGACCCGCCCCCCCGCCCCAAGATGTGAGGAGGGATTGTCTTGTTTTGCCCCTGACCAGCAATGTGGAGGCTGAAGCAGTTATAGGGCTCATCACAAGTCCCCTAAACTATTTGCTCCCCTTCTGTGTAGGGTGTGTTTATTGTACATTTATTTAAAGTGCTTCAGGTAGGAAAAAGAGTATTTACAATTAAATGTATGTAAATGGAAGTGGAAAGGCTTGATTGGAAAAACATCAAGTTTCTAATACATATTACTATACTAAGACCTCCCACACAAGACAAACATTTATAGTCAGATCTAATGAATATTCCTTTCTGGTTCCTGTGCCAAATGGAGATTCATGGAAGTATCAAAATCTTTTTGTTTGCATCTCAGTCTTCTACAAAACTGAAAGAATCTTTTATTTGGCTTTAGTTAATTCTGTGGGATTTAAGCCTCTATTTGGTACTTTTTAGGGAATAACAGTAAATGTTTATTGGGCTGGCCAAAGCTGATGTTATGCTCTACCTTTTAGCTATCTTTCTGTGACCATGCAATATATAAAGGGCAGGCGGTCCTTGTAAATGTCAAACATTAAAAGAGAAAGTATTAAGCTCTTTTTCTATGGACTATTGTTTTCTAACCACACTGATAAGACTAGGCTGATTTTTCCAACGAGCAGTAAGTTCTGATTCCAGTTTTTCTTAAACCATTATTTTCTGCATTTTTTTTTCCTGTCTTGCAAATTCCAGCTCTCCCGCTGCTCTCTGTCTCTGCCCTCCCGTCTCCTCCTCACTCACACATGATTCCGAGTGTAATGGGTGTCATTTCTCTATCTCTCCATCTGTTCCCACAATCAACACTCACAGTCCAGCCCCTACTTTGCATCTAGTATGCGTATTCTCTTTATCCTCGGTCTGTTTTGATTTCACGCTTTTCCTGTCTTTCCTTTGCCCTCTCTGCCATGTCTTTAGTCTCCCTAGCCATTAGAGACCTGAGGGTGTGGTTTGACATCGCAGCTAATTTGGGCTGCTAGCTGCCAAAAATGAGTGTCCCCGTTCCCCTGGCTGCACGCTGCTGTGGCTTCCCTTGAACTGACACTGGCTGTCACCTAGCAGTTTAAGTGAGACAGAGTTGAGGAGTTAAACTGGTAGAAAACTCAGCCTTTAGCAGCAGAAGAATAAAAAAAAAACTAGTTCTCAGTGTTTTTATCTCACCAAACCAGGTCATCAGGATTTGATGAGTAGCAGCGGCACTGCTGGGGATGGGATAGAAAAGACACGCTGGACAGGGACAAGATCTCCTTTAAAAGGGCAGCTGCAAGGTCAATCAGTCTTTTGCAAATGATCAGCAGTGT
The DNA here is from genome assembly GCF_036013475.1 of Columba livia. NCBI lineage: Eukaryota > Metazoa > Chordata > Aves > Columbiformes > Columbidae > Columba > Columba livia. The sequence goes on from NC_088602.1 coordinate 54,830,843, forward strand.
AACTCCTCCATCTCTCTCTCCTGTATGTCTTCGGCTGCATTTTGCATGCTAAGGATTGGCCTGTCCCTTCCCTTAATAGTTCTCTTTCAATAGTAGTGTTGGGGAGTTTCTTCCAGCAAAAGGAAAACTGTTGAGCTGCTTTAAAGTATTTTAAAATCAACAGGGTCAGTTGTGCCTTTGCAGCCTTACAAAAGGGGCTGGAAGGCTTTATGAGCAGCCCCCAGTTTGTGGAAGGAGTTCTGAAGGGAGAAAAGCCAAGCACCGTGAAAACAGCTATGACTTGTGTGGGTGCCAGGTTTTTTCAACAGATGGGCAGCACCGTGGTAGAAGAAAACCAAAAAGATCACACAGCTTTTCACAAGGTCTGCCGGTGGGCCGGGAGAGACTTAATTGCAACAACTGCAACCCAAAAGAAAACGTTTCCAGCAGCAGGTACCCTGGAAGAATACTTTTATCTATGGGTTTTTTAATCTGCTGAGATGCATGACTTTGTGAGGTTGTGGTAGGATGGTGAGGATCTGTCTCGCCTCGTGGTCAAGCACTGACAAGATTGCCCAGGCTGGCAAGTAAGTTTGGCTTTTAATACTGCTGCAACAACAACAACCCCCAAAAATCTATTGAGGGAGACTGCAAATGAGCAATCTCAGCAATCTCTCCCGTTTCAATACAGTAGTTAAAGCTAAAAGACTATACAAGTGCCTTGTTAGAGTGGATACTTTTTTTTGCCTAGTTTCTGACCTGTGAGCCTCTTAAAACAAGGGCATTGTTTTCAAATCAAATGTTATAAACTGAACATTGGAGTTGTTAAGAAGAGATCAAAATTTACATAAGACTTCTCTTTAACCTATTACCTGTGAAAATTTACTTCACGCTGAAACTTGTTTTCTAAAGTTTACAGCATACAAAACAAATGGTTTTTAAAATTTCCTTACTATTAGTACCTTAAATTGTGTTTTCTGAAAGTGAAAAAAAATCTTGGAAACTTACCAGTTTAATTTGCATTTTGGCTCTGATGTAACTCAAAATAGATTAGATTAAAAAAAAGGAAATTTGGCAAGTGATTACTCAATTACATGATTTTACTGCTTTGGTATTTTGAAAATAAAAATGAACAGATCTAGTTTACTTTGAAAAGCGCCTGGTGCACGTGTGCTGTAACCACTTTTCAGAAACCATATGGAAGGTTCCCTCACTGCGTATGGCAATGCTACCCAGAGCTCCAACATGTATTCCTGTGACAGCCTACACTAGCTGCACAACATCCAGCCATGTCAGGGATTTTAATGTATACATTCAGATCATACTGTATTGAAGCAATGCAGGGTAGTGAGTTGAGTGTGTACAATATGGGAAGTTTGCAGTGACAGGGCTGCATTGCTCCTTTTTCACAGAAAGGAAATAAAATTACTTGGAGGTAGTGCCAGGCCAGGAAGTTAGGAGGAATTGGGGGAAAGGATACGATTTATGTGGAATCTATATTGTGCATGACATAAAGGTGAGCAATATCAACAGATACTTTTAAAATATTTAATCATCTAGAGCTATGGATATTTGATCATCTCTGTGCCTTCCTCATTACCCTTGATTCCCATGCAGTCATGTCTTCAGCACGTCCCTGGAAGCTGCTCATTTCCAGCCTTCATGCCAAGGGGAGGGAGCCACTGCTGTCTCCTAGAAGATCAAGTGGTGACAAACTCCCTGGAGTAAATTAGCATTGATCCTCCACATGGTGAGGGATGGGCTAGGACTGTGCTTTAAACTGAGAATCATCAGTGTCATCTGTTATTTCCCTCACCTTGTTTTCCTTAGCAAAGTGGTACGGGAAAACATCTGTCTCTGATGCATCCCCTTGGAATGCCTGGGGCTGTATTTGTGGCTTTCAGGTCTCTGCTAAATGCAACAGTTTTGTAAATGTATGTGCAGTACCATGATCTGGTCACTCATCTGTCCTTTCCTATAGAGCCACTTTGGTTCTTGAAGGTTTCTCCACATGCATGTGTGCAGCTGTCCCTTCAGTGCAAAGAGCCAGGATCTGCGTCTGTTCATCCAGCACAAAGCCAGCTTGTGTGGTGGTGAGTTCAATCGAGATAATAGCAGCTTCAAATGACAGAACCCTTAGTGCCATCCCTGCCCTGAGAAACTGTAGCTCTTCCAGTTGGTTTTAGTGGGGGTTAAGATTTTGAGAACATTAATCTTGGTGTAGTAATGACGGTACAGACCCGAAGTCCTGACACATGATGAGCAGAATATGCTGGGAAATTGTTAGAAATTTATCAATGCCTTTTGAAACAGTGGCGTGGAAGTGATGGATTGTAGGATTTCGCTTGACTATCGAGCCTATGGAGCTTCAGCAAACTGGCCCTGTCTGAAGAGGGGTCACTGCCCAGATGTCCCTCACACGATGCTTGTTGCAGAGAGGTAAGCGTGCTGCTGCTGCAGCAGGACACCTGCTTCTGTTCCCCTCAAACTATTTAAAGAGTTACACAGCACATAAGACTTAGTTGCCCACTGTAGATCTTGGTCTCATCCTACTGCTGCTTACAAGTAGCTGTTTTGACTACTACATACCTGATAGTTGGCAGACCTGTTTCTGAAAAGTCTATCAGGTGAACCTTTGCTGTCCAAAGTAAAGCTCTTCTCAAGACCATCTTAATTGCCATCATGTCTTCACTTTTCTCCTGTTGAAATGCAAAGTGATGGCCTTCAGGAATCCCCAGTGCCATGTCGTTGTCACTAATGTCATCAGTGCATGAGGATTGTTGCTGCTTCTCCTCAAGAACTGGATACATTTTTCCCTCATTCCTACCTTTGTAGAGACAAGAGACAAGCTCAGACCCTGGCCTCCAAGACAGCAAGCTGTGCTGGCACTCTGTCAATGGCCCCAGTCACCCCAGAACTGACAGATGGACAAAGCACGAAGCTTTTATTCAACAACAGAAGAGGAGCTGACAGCTGCCATCAGTTCAACATATTTCTGCAAGGGGGGAACTGCCATGCAGTTACCAGAAGAGCTGACCACCTTCAAAAAAAACAAAGAGAGTTTTCTACCACTGAGTTTGTGAGGTATAGACTGTGAGTTTCAATTTCTTATCTCTCAGGTCTGTTACCAGAGGCCAACACGTGCAGCAGTGTGTATATACAGATTGTGCTGTTTCAAGTGACTGTCACATCATGTGACAACACCTTTCTTTGTTGGGGTTACCAGCAAATCTGGGGCTTCTATTCTGGAGATGAAAATAAGATTATAGGACCGGAGCAGGGGGGGAAATTGCTTCCCGGGCACCATATCCTGGTGGAATCGTTGCAATTCATGTATTATTCAAAGTCTAGATTTTGCAGCTAAGTCTTAAATTAACCTTGAAGTTATCTGAAAAGTCTCTTCTTCCCTATCAACTGTGTGGTTATCCCCAGCAAGCGCCCTCACTACTTACACATCCCACAGCCCCCAGTCACTGCTGTTGCAAGTACTAGAGAAAGGAAATGCAAAGCAGAATCTAAAGAAGTGATTTAGAAGTTTATTCGGTTTAATTCACAAAGTATCACTGTGACAGCACAAGGCTCCTGAGCATCTACACTGTTCCTTAGTATTTGGGGTGATAACTGCAAGTGCCAGGTTGGACATGAGGAAAAGGTTCTTCCCCCAGAGGGTGGTGCAGCACTGGAACAGGCTCCCCAGGGAGGTGTCACGGCCCCAAGCCTGACAGTGTTCAAGAAGAGACTGGACAAGCCCTCAGACACATGGTGTGAACTGTGGGGTTGTCCTGTGCAAGGACAGGAGTTGGACTCGATGATCCTTGTGGGTCCCTTCCAACTCAGGACATTCTATGATTCTCCGTGAGGAAAGATGGGTGCCGTGCCCCTTTGGCACCGCTGACCACAGGCCGGTGCCGGCGGCGCTTCCTTTCCAGCGGGTGGAAGTTTCTCCGCTGGGAAGGCGATCAGAGGCCGAGGTCCCCGGGCGGCCAGGTCTGCTTTGGCTCCCCCTGGACGAGGAGGCCGCGGAGGGGCCGCCGATCCCGGGCGCTGCGGAGCGCTGCCGCCAGGGGGGGCCCTTGTGCCGCTCCGCGCAGCCCCGGAGCAGAGCAGCGAGCGGCCCCGCTCCCCGCGGCCGCAGCCGGGAGCCGCGCTCGGGTGGGCCCGCAGCGCGGTCAGCGAGGTCCCTGCTCGTACCGAAGTCTCCTCAGAAGCAGCGTCTGTGCCCGGGACCCGCTTGCCGGAGCGGTCGCTGCCGGAGCGGCCAGGCGGGGAGCGAGCCCGGCTCCTTGGCAGAGCCCCCGTCCCGGTGCCTCCCGCGGCGCTGCCTCCCGGGCTCCCCCACCCACCTGCAGGCAGCCGGGGGCGGTGCGGGGGACACGGTCCTTCTCACCGCTCAGCGTGCCGGAGCGGAGCGGGACCGGAGCGGCCGCGGCTCTGCGGGCAGCGGCCACCGGCGGGGGACGAGCCCCAAATACCCGGCAGAGAATGCCCCGCACCGCGCCCGGGCCGGAGCGGCTGAGCCTCCGCCGGACACGGGGCGAACAGCCTCTTCGGGTTCCTTTTCCTTTGCTTCGGGGTATTGGGTTGATTTCTTTTAATTTTCTTTCACACACACACACCCCAACTCCTGCAATTGTTTTAATCCACCTGACCCGGTATTTCACACGCTCGGGGGAACCCAGAACGCGGTTGAGATCGAGTCCCAGCGAATGAGACGAAAGAGAGAGAGGGAGCCGGAGAAGTTTAGGAAGAAAAGTGTGAAATAGATTTAAAAATAAATAAATAAATAAATAAATCAATAAATAACGCACCCAAATACGAGTCATTAGAAAAATCCTGAATGTTTGAACGTGTGTGTGTGTATGTGTTTTCCTTCCTGCCAAAGATGTCAAACACTGTCCTTTTCCCCTCTTTTTTACAGCAGGCTAAAAGGAAAATTCTTCACAGAATCTTAAAGAACTTTTTGACACAACAGCTTCAAAATCTATTTTCTAAACAAAGATTTATACATATTTATATGAGCTTAATCCAGATTTTTTTTTTAATAAATCATTCTCAGAACTGCAGAGGTAAACTATATGTAAATACCTCAAGTAATAGGCTTGTAGTGCAAATCACATCATTTTATCTTCAATTTTGCATTCGTTTTTCTGGCTTAAAGGTGCATCAGAGATATGCATTTTAGCATATTCAGAACACGGGGCGTGAAATTAAATGTTTGACAGAGTGAGAAAAATATACAGACTTTGGAGATGCCTTAAAAATAGTAATTTATGCAGATCTAGAGGAGTGAAATCATTTGCAATGGAGTGACCCTCTCTCCAGGAATTTTTTGCTCAGTGTTCTTCTCTAATCTCCTGCTGTATCTTCATTTTTCATTGAACTAGCCAGTTTTCTGCGAAGCAGTCTTGTAGATAAGGGAAGTGCTAAAAGAAGAAGAAAGAAGAAGCTCAGTGGGTCCGTTTCCATTGCACTTTTACCCAAGGCAATGGGCAGAATTTAACGGATTCCTTCCAACATATGTTTTTGCCAGATAAGTAAACAGTGTGTGTCGGAAATGAAAAAGCATTTGCAATTTAATGACATTACAGCTCTCAGCTTAGGCTGGCGTGCTGCGAGGCGAAAAGCAGAAAGAGAGAGGAGAGTAGAAAGAGAAAAAGAACAAAGTTCATCTTCCCTTTTGTGCATTTTTATCAAGGAAAATATTACTTCTTTCCCCCTCTTGTTCTCTTTTCTTTTTCTCTTTGCTTTTTTGTCTCACTCATTTACATTTTTTTCTTTTCTCTCCTTTTCTCTCCTCTGTTCACTTTTACCTTTTCCTTCCACTGCCACCGACTCGTTTCCTTTCACCACCACCCCCCTCCCATTGTGTCGCCTTATTCATCTATTTGGCCCATTCAGTTTTTACCTATAAGGAGCTGTTTATCCAACAATGTATCTTTTTTTTTTCTTTTTCTTTTTTTTTCTTTTTTTTTTTTTTTTTTGCCGTGTTGTACTCCCAGCGCTAGAGCTCGCAGTCAACAGGATTGTTGGAGGGATTATAACGTTTCATTTCAAAGCGCGACAAATCTGCTTGCCTCCCTCCGTCCCCGCTCTCCCCAGGCTCGCCGGTCCCTCGCAGAGCCGCAGCACCCCCGGGGCCGGGTTCTACCCCCCGGGGCCGGGAACCCCCCACCCCGGGCCGCCCCCGCTCCGCAGCGGCGGCAGCAGGAGCGGGAGCGCAGAGTCGCCCTGCCCGGCACCCCCTTCCCCCGCCCCGAGGGCTCCCTCTGCTCCCCCGCCGCCGCCTTCGTCTCGGCCCCCCGATTTCCCCAGTCAGGAGGTGTCGAGGAAGAGCGCAGCAAAGTCACTGGCTCCCACCCGAGGGTTACCCCGCAGCTCGGGTGTAATTAAAAAATACCTCCAGTGAGCGGCAAGTCCCGTCGCACAGGCACATATCTGAAAAATACATTTAAAGAAAAAAATGTACTTGTCTAAAGACCCGTGCATGGGTTGGTTGTTTGGGGTTTTTTTGTTTGGCGGGTGGTTTGTTTTTGTTGCTTTGGGGTTTGCCTTTTTTAATTTTTTTTTATTTATTATTTTAAACCATGAAATTACATCTTCCACATCTCCCAGATCCGGTACTTGGTAAGTAAAAAGGGAAATCTGTTTGGACATAAGGAGGTAAAGTAGCTAGAGGTGGTAATTTAATCAACCGAGGATATATTTCAATGTTTTTTCTGGTCTTCTAGGCATTAGCACTTTAAATTCATTATGTCTGTTTGACAGATATATGCAGCCTTAAGGATCTAAAAATGAAACCCAAGAAGTATAGCCTGCTAGAGGACATATATTGAAGTTAAGAGATTAAAACGGTCTAACCATTGCAAACAGAATGGAACATCTCGCATTTCTCATTCCTTATAAGCATGACTATTTTGCAGATGTTAAATACGGTCTGCTCTAATTATGAACGAGGGGAGGGGGGGACCCACTCAAGAGCCGAGGCTTTCTAACTTTTACGTTGATGAAGTGGATATTAGAAAGACAATATTAGCTCCTGTGCTGTCTCGGGCTCGGGAAGTTTTACATGGGGGATTTTCTCTACCAATAATTTAATAAGGATGGAGCAGCAGACTCTCCTACGTGCTTTAAAGACTGAAGAATCATGCATGAATTTCCTATAAGGCAAATAACAAAAAAGCAAAATGAGAAGAGCAGGTCTTTTTTTTCCCGTCTAACTGGGGCACCGAGGACTCTGTGTCATTACAGTAATTTAGCAATGTTAATGATCTGTAATATTAATACATCATACATGAAAATGGGGAAGAGTTGTCATAATTAAATGCATTAAGCCACAATTAAAAAGTCATCTAAGCAGTTGTAAAGATAACCAGTGACGATAAGGCTGTTCATTACACTGCAAACCTCCCTGCTCGTGGAAGTCCCTCCCTGGCAGGGCTGGTTGCAGCAGCCCTGGCCCCGGCACACGCGTGTCAGGGCAGCAGCCTCCCACTCAAGGCCGGGACACACGCACCCTGTCCGGCCTTATCAGCCCATCGCCAGCCGCGCTGAGCGCCTCTGACGTCGGCGGGGGCTGCATCAGTGAGCCCTTTGGTGGGTCTGTTCCCGTTCTTCAGGAAAAAGGAAAAGAAAATTAACAAAAAAAGAGAGAGAATCTCGTCCCGGTCACACGTGTCCGCCCAAGCTGGTCACTTTTTCAAATCATGTCTCTAGACTCACTGGAATGAAGCTCTCGATATTTTGCCCCACCGCGGAGCCAGTGCAACACATAAGCACAAATCCAGATGCAGGCTGCCCTTTGTCACCTGCCATCCCCTCCCTGCCTGCCACGGACACGCGGGGTGGGGGTCAGAGCCAGGCAAGTCCCGTGGAACACGGGTAGCGACCATGGGGGTGGCTCCTGGCTGGGCCTCTCTGTCCCGGTATCCCCAGGGGCGTGAATCCCTGAGCCGTGGGACTGAGCTCAGAGCATTGGGACTGAGTCCTTCGCCTGTGGGGGCTGAGGCCCCGAGCCATGGGGCTGTCTCTGCCCTTCGCTCTTCCATGCACAGCCAGCTGCCCAGTGAGCCAACGTGTCCCTGGTAGCATCTCTGTGAAACCATGTGGACATCTGGGTTTGGGGCACGAGCAGACACTGTTTGGTAGTGCAAGATGCAGGGCCTGGCTCTCACATTGCCCTGATGCTGCCAGCATCCCACAGGGGTAGCAGTCCCACACATTTCCTCTTGTAACTCGTGAAAAAACCTCATCCCCAGCCTAGTTCTGTCAAAATGATCCGGCTTTAAAACAATCCACTACAAAAAAAAAAATTATATATATATATATATATATTCATGCTCAACCAGATCACTGCTGATAGCCAGAGTGTTTCTTCTTCCACCTCTGGCAGATTTTTCATCCCGTGGACATGCACGGTGATTTTCAGGCTTGTTTCCTAATGGAGAAAAGGTTGCACTACCAGGCAATGTGCTTGTGTAGGTCTCTCTGGTGGTCCCTTCCTGAAAACCGCTTATCTCTTTGGCCAAATTCAGGCAAATCTGGCTGATGGAAGATGGTCTCACAGCCTTTTATTATGGAAATGGACAGCTGGGTATGGGAGGAAAACCCAGTCTGATGATTCCAGAAGGAAAGACTCCAACACAAGCTCAGTCCTATGAAACAGATATGGAGATGCTGAGCATCCCAACCCAAGGAAATGTTTCAGATAGGCATTTAACATAATTTCAAAACTTAGGCCTATTTCCAGCCATAATGCACAACTCCATGCAAACATAGGCTTGCTTAGCCTGGAACTGCCTTGGAAGCTGCAGCACAGGGACACTGTCACCTATACAGGTCCCGAGAGGAGCACTGCGCATTTCACCTGATTATATCTTTTCCACTGATGTTGATGTCAATGGTGATTGTGATTGCAAAAAATAAAAGCAGTGCAAGTAAGGGGGGTAGAAGTAATGACAAACAAATGAATCCGAGTAAAGAATACAAAGTAACACAATTTGTTCAGTCTTCACATATTTAGGTAAAGTGAATGCTTTTGTGTTTTGTACTACTGTTACATTCAAATGTACCCTATAAATATCTGAGATTAATATCCTAGCTGGATATTGCTATTTACACCATCATACTAATGAAAATCATATGTAACTATTTACATGTGTAAGTCCAATATTCATATGTGGTGCTGGTGTGTTTCCTTGGAGGTCCCTGCCTTCCATGGGAACGTTGCTCCTTTGGGTAACAGCATGAAAATGAGAGCTCACTCCTGTGACTTTTACTGCTGAGACAGTCTTCATTTGGATTTATTAAAAATCCACGGGTGGAAAATGGATATATCCTGCAGAACCACCAAGGTGTAAGTTGTGATAAACCAGGGGGAGCAAGTAAAATGAAAATGTCAAAGTGATGGAATATTTGCTTATGTGGATTTCTTAAAGGGCTGAAGGGAGCTTTATCTTCCCTTCTCTGCCAGCAGCCGTGGATGCTGTGCATATTCCCAAACTAATATGTGATAGGATCACAGCTGTGTGACTACATGGCCTCCCATTCAGATCAGAGCTGGATCTATTTCTCTTGTGTATTGGTCCATCAGAAGAGTCTCATGCATCCTCAGCTTTCTGTCTCACTGCTTTCTTGAGTTTGGCTAAAGCCCATGCTTGATCCCAGCATTTGTAGCCAAACAGTTGGATGCAAAATAACCTTGGACTTGAGCTGGCTCTTAGGTCCACAGTCAGAAATCCTTGAAACCACTCAAAATCATCTTAAGTTAGGAAGGAGCTGTTACCTTTTACCCTTGGTAATGGGAATTGACCTTTCATGATCTGTGGCCAACATTGCATCTCAGGAACTCATTTGTGGTCCACTTGTACAAACTTTCTACAAGCATGTTTCATACTGTATTTTTGTAGAGAAGATGAATGTTTGCCACACAGAGCTTGTGTGGTGTTCTGGGAAAGACCTGTCCCCAGTGTGAAATTCTGGAAGATATCTCTGGTGGACCTTCCCTGGAATACAGTCCTGAAACACTGACCACCAGGCTCCCTATAAATGTTATTTAGAAGCTTCCTCCCTGCCTGCTGCAGGGATGGGATTCAGAGCCCAAGATCTAGGGTGATGTTTTGGTGTCCATAGTCCTGGGCCAGTTTAGGTGCTGGAAATGCCTTACAGCCACGTGTCCTGGGAGCTTCCACAGGTGCATGGTGACAGTGTCTTGAAGAAGACCCAAGAAAGAACAGCAGTTACCTCATCATCTGTAAGATACGAGATACAATTTTTATTTGGAAATACTACATTTTTGTGTTCTAAGAGGAATTTGTAATATTTCTCTAAACATATTCAGGTCATGGAATAAGGTTTTTTACTGAAATGAAAGATATATATAAATAGATATACAATAAGTAGTGTACATGCATGACTGTTTGTGTATTTTAAGTCTTGACAAATGAAAACTGTGCCTTTCAGCTGGCTCTTCTATGCATACATCCTGAGATACTTTCCTGGGACTGGAGAGTGAACAAGCCTAGTGTGTGATACAAGACAACAGATAATCCAACATGCAGACAGAATGAGGAAAGGGCAGAATCATCACTCATATCAGAATAAGCAGCTGTCCAGCCCATTAGATACCTGGATTTTGTTTAATGTTTTGGTGGTGCAATTGGAGAGGTCAGTTGTAAGGAGATATTAGGAGGAATATGCTATACAACTAACCTCATAGAAAGCTCCTTACACACAGAACTAAGCAAGGCTGGAGATACTTGAGAGGGAAGCCAAATCACTGAACTATGAAACTGGTATTAAATGCACAAGAAAGGCTGAAACATATACAGCAACACTGTAGTTAAGCAATGAGATGGGGTAAGACATGCAGTTGTCAATGGTAGCACAACAGTTGTGTTGAAACTGTTGAAAGCTGTGTGGAGAAAAGGAGCACAGAAGAGGAAAGCACAGCAGAAGGTGGTGACATGGGTGAAGTAGACTCATGTACTGTTATAAAAGGGTTGAGGGAAGGAATTTACATTTATCTAAATTATGTAAGACTTGACCAGGCTTGGGTTTGAAGGACAGCAATGGAAGGTCAAGGCTCAGAGATGTTGATGGGAAGGTAAGCAAGGGAGAAGAGTGGATGAAAATACTCGAAGCCTGAGAAACTGGGGTCTCAGTCTGAGCTATGCTGAATTAATGCTGGTATGTTAAAAACCGTGAAGATGAGACATTTTGTAAACAACTACAAAGACAGAACCTGAGCGAAGAGTGATAATTCTGTGCTGTCACAGTGAAACGTGATAGATGAAGCCACCTTCTTCTCCAGAGTCACCAGGGAAGGGAGAGGTAAGGGAAAGAGGGAGTGAAAAAGGCAAGTGTTTGGGACTTAGCTAAAAGACAGCATGAGCAGCATGAGGGAGTTGTCACATCACCGAGCTAGAATAAACAGATCTGGAAAAGACGGCCTCAAAAAAAAGCCTGAAAGAAATGCACGCTGAAGAGCATGGCTGCAGGTGTCAGAGGCAGCTGAGAGTTTGAACAGGATGAGAAGAAACCACGGGCCAGAACTTGAAAGAGCTGGATGGAAAAACTTAAGAGAGCAAGCACAGGTGGCATACCTAAGGGAGGGGGTTGGCTGGAATATCTTCTGCCATCAACAGGAGGTGTTTAGCGAGGTGGGATATTGGCTCATCTTGCAGCTGTAACTAGTATTAGTTTGCTACTAGATGTTCAGTTCTATCGAAGCCTTGTGGTGTGCTCCCAGCTGACAGGCGTATTTTTCAGAAGTATTATAATACCTGGCTAAGGCGGACTTGCTCTGAGGTTATCATTACTTCTCCACAGCTTATCATAAATAAATATTTCAGTAGGTGACTTAACTCCTCTCCTTTCAATTTATAGAAAGGTAGCACAAGAGAGATTTAATGTTGTCTTTTAAGTGGGGGGTTTGAAGACTGACAAAAACTTCATCAGTCATATGAAAGCGATACCTACAAAACCACTGCCTCGTAAAGAGTACCCTTTCCCTAAAACCTCACAATCCTTTACCAGAATCCTTTAAGAGTGAGAGATCTTTTTATTCACTACAAGCTATATATTCACTACAAGCTATATATTCTGCTACATCTGTTTGATGTAATAAAAATTGCTATCGAGGATTTCAGAGCAAATAAATCAGGAAAAAAAAAAAAAAACTGTAAATACGTCTTCAACCATTGTTTTGATCGGTAATCTTCAAATAACGTGTCCTAGTCGGTTATCCAGGAGCTAAGTTTGTCATTAGCTTGTGTCAGAAAAAGACCATTCTCAAGAATACTTATGAGATGTAAATGAAAAACTAAATTTTCATGTAATCCGCTATCCTCTTCAACTTTTCACTTTATTAAGCAGAAATGAACCTTTACATGAATTTAAAAAAATGTTCCTATAAGTGATCCAGGTGCAACTTCAAGAGGCAGCATGTTTTCATCAAGATTTATGACTCTCTGAAGAGTTTGGAGCCCAGAAACTAATTAATTTATTGCAAAGCATCGACGAAAAAAAAAAGTTGGGTTAAAGCCTGGTCCTAATGAAATCCATGGGAGACATGTCATTCTTAGCGTGGTCCGGATTTTCCCCAGTGTCTTTTATCTGTGACGAATATAAACCTGATGCAGTTGCTTTCTAATTGCCTTTACATTTGGGACTTTTCTTATTTAAATCGCTGAGATTATGTTACAAATGCAGCAAAATATCAATATTAATATTGCTGATTTTAAATAAAACAATCTGGATGTGACAATATCCTTTGATTAGTGCAGATATGTGTGAATGGCCACTGTTTATACAAAATGTTTTGTTAAATATTGGCCAGCAATACTGGTTCCTGGACTACTTGAATGCTGGCTCCCTAATTGTTAAATTTAGCTGATGAGATGTAAGAGCAAGTATTATTTATCCTGTATGCAGAATATCCAGGCCATAAAAACAAATTTCAAACATACCTTTATTCTTCGTTAATTACAGTAACAAGGTCAAGAAAGGCTGGCCAAGACCAACAACCAGCCGGACCTGGGCAATTACAGGACGTTTTAATGAAATGTCATTGCCCAGTGGCACCCGAGAGCACGCATTCGAGATATTTGCTCCGCAGTACACGAAAGTCAAGGGCCAAAACTGGCAATAGAGTCCCACGGCGCTGACCGTGCACTTCTACAAATCACAAATCACGCTGGATGCCCACACCGGGATTTGCAAAGGAGGCTCTCAAGAAAAAGGTGTGTCTAATGTCCATCTCCCTAGGTTGTGGCCAGGCAGCTTTTTAAAGCTGAGCATCAGAGCCCGAAATCTTGGGTTTCTACTGAACGATGTCTGCCTTTTACCCCGTAAGTATCTAGCATGAGATATTTAAGTAAATTACCCACAGAGCAGAATCCCAGGACACCCCTCCCACCTCTCTATTCCTTTCCATCACCTTTCTCTCGGGATTTCCCCCTCTAGCCCACGAAGCGACCCGGCGAGAGCAGAGCCCTCACCTCCCCTGCCCCATGGCCAGGTAGGTCAGACCGGGAGCAGGAGCTGGAAACCCTTCTTAGGAGAGGCACGGCCAGGAGCTGGAGACACATCTCCTGGACGAGGAGTACTCTGCCGGGCAGGAGCAAAGGCAAAGAGCACAAGGGCTATGGAGTAAGCTTCGGGGCTGCCTGATTTGGGGTCCCAGGTGCCCATAGGCAGACGAGAGGCTGGTGCGGGGGTCAGGTCTGCGGGGAATCCCAGCAGGTCCGAGGAGGGGCTCTCAGGCTGCTGTAAGCTGGGTTTTCCTGACCGGCCGCCCCCGTTTTAATCTGCCACCTTGACTTTAGCTACTAAAATCGTCAACGGGTCCCGAAGGGGAGCAAGCCCACAGGTCTATGTCCTCCCTTACAGGGTTGGTTGTTTGATTGATTGATTGTTTTTCTGTGTGTTTTTTTTTGTTGTTGGTGGTTTTGGTTGAGGCGTTTTATTGTTTGTTTGGCTGTTTTGGTGGGTTTCTTTTGTTTGTTTTCTGAGAAAATAAACTAATCCCGTCTTTGTTGCTCCCGAAGGAGAGAAGGTTCGTCGGTTCCAGCTAGGGGCTGCTTGACACCCCGGGGCGAAGGGATGCTCTGCACCCCGACACGGCGTCGGGAAAGCGAGACCCTACGGTGCTGAAAGCACCCCGAGACACCAAGCGGTCCCCACAGCGGGTGGGGCGAGGCAAAGACCCACGTACCTCTGTCCTCGCCTTCCCCCGATGCCTCTCTAACTCCTGGGTCCGCACGGTCTCTTCCCGCGGCGCCTTTCGTGGTGCCGGGGCTGGCACGGAGGCACCAGGGAGACACGGGGGAGACGGAGGGACGAGCCCAGGCGCTGTCACAGCATCGGGCCGCGTCGGGGGTGGTGCACGGCAGGCGACGCTACCTGCAGCTGCTGCGGGAGGCCGTGCGAGGGCCAGTAGCAGCCCGAGGGGACGCCACAGCCCGGGCAGCCGCTCCGCCAGAGCCGGGGAAGGCTTGGGGGCAACCCCGGCTGCCAGCCCCGTCTGGGCGGAACAGCGACCCGCAGCCGACCCCTCGGGCTGCCCGGGGAAGGGCAGAGGGGGATGCGCCTGGCCCTGATGTGCAGGGGGGTTATTTCACCTGTTCCCGAGCAAACGGTGCAGGGAACAGCGGCGAAGAGCGACGCGCCGGTCCCAGAGCCCGTGCCCAGCCCCGGCGGGGCGGGAGGCCGCGGCTGGGCTCGTCTCCCCCCGGGACGCCCAGCCAGGGCACGGGTAGGATGCTGAGGGGTGTGTACCTCAATCGAACTCTGCTTCTCTCCCCAGCCTGTGGCATGGGGGTACGTGGTTTTTCCTTAGCAAGTGTGAAACGGGCGGTCAAGGAGTGGTAAATCCCCAGGCGATGGGGACTTTGCCTAACGTGAGCCAGGTGGCCGGTGTCGTGCTCGTCATGCTGAAATGCTTGAACATACGAAGAAACAGGATCGGCACTGCCGATTAACTCCCGAAGTATGTTGAAAATGTAGTGTCACTTGTCTTAAGAAGGGTTTGTTTTTGTCTGCGGTGCTAATTGATTTCTGTTCAGGCTGATCCCTCGTAAAATATGAACCGATTTAATGGTTCTTACTCCCGAGCTCTATGCTATAGAGATAATTTGGCTTATTAAGACGCATTAATAAACAGTTAATAGACACCCTTTTCTTCCGGAGAGGTAAGCTCTTCTTCAGTCCGAATTAAATGGGCAGCCTCTACCGATGCTCTCCTGTCCTCTGGATCAGCATTTACTGCCCACGCGTGTCAAAAATATCCTACAACTAGGGAAGTGGAGGTGGCTTCTCCTGTAGAGCTCAGGGAAGTCCTTCTCCAGCGTCGCACGGGAGTAAGACTGACTGCAGCATCTCAACAAAGGAACAGTGACTAATTAGGTCTCTGACTCCGCCGATGAGAAAATAGCCCCAACAAGTGCACCGAGCCCGGCTTCAGCCCCCGAGCAAAAGAAGGCGAGTCAAATTCCTCGAGTCAAAGTCTGGGATGTGCTAGAAAGCCGCCTCGTTGTTAAGGCCAGCAGGATGGATTCATATTGTAAGGAACCCGAATGAGAGCTGAGTTAGATAACTTGTCATTTCCCTGGCTCCAGCCTCTGCTCCCGCCTCTCCTTTCCCTCCAAAAAAAAAAAAAAAAAGGCAAAAAAGCGCAAGCTTATAAGAATTTGCTGTGGCCTTCCTTTACTTTCTGTCTGATATGTCTCATATTTCATTTCTGGCAGCCAAAGAAATCTTAATAAAAAGAACGTGTAGAAGCATTTCCAGGGGAATAATTTGATCAGGAATCATTGCTGGTTTTGGAATTAGTCCTAAAACTTATTAAAAGTTGAACAATCCCAGCACATACTCTTCCAGGGATCCGTTTTCGGCATTAATAGCCTTTTCTCCCCCCGCACCCCCCTCTAGCCCAGCGCGGATGCCATCGATAGGAGTTGTTACTTTACCCTCCCCGAGCTGTTTGATGGTATTTAGCAGGCTAGTTTGCCCCATCAGCAGCAGCCACCGGGCATCCCCCCTTTTATCTCTTTATCGCGGGCACCCAACGTTCCTGCGAGCAGGTGGGATCAGCCACTCCCGGCGGGGAAGCGGCCTCCTCCCGGGCCCGGGCCGGCTGCCCCCCGCCGCAGGCACACCCACCATCCCCGGGGAACATCGAGGGCGTCGAGGCTGCCGTCGCCTCCGACGGCCTGGGCCCGGCCTCGGTCCCCGACGGAGCCCCCCGCGACGCCGGTGGGCGTCGGCGAGCAGAGGCGGGCCGGTGCCCTGAGGGAGGAGGGCGCTGGACACGGGCCGCCCTCCGTACCCCCCATCCCTGGTGCCCTTCCCGGGGCTGCTCTCGCTGCTGGGAGGGGTTCGGGGGGGTCCGGCTGTCGGGGCCGGAGCGTCGGGCTGTGTGCCAGGCTGTGTGTTCCACCAGCGCCTTCAGGATCTCAAAACTCCAGCTTTAAATGGCTAATTGCTTTGAGGGGGACGGGGGGAGGGAGAAAAGGGAAATGCTGGTTTGGAATTGACATTCCAGTAATATATTTCCGTGAGAAGAGTTTTAAGATGTCCTCTGTAATTTCCCATAAGAAATCTGGTTATACTGGTTGATTTCAATAGGAGAATTCTCTGCCTGGAGGCATAGGATGAGTAATATTCCGTATGTTTCATACTCCCTTGCTAATATGATAATAAATGCATTCAAAAAAAGCAACGAGGTGTTTACAATTAGTACCTTCGCTTCTCCGGCTTGCCTAAATATCCCAGTACCGGGAATCAGGACGGTTATCTCAGAGGGATG